>NC_140588.1:414642469-415272219 GCF_964204655.1 Triturus cristatus | reverse complement strand
CGATGGATTCTGAGAGCACTATCAATATCGAATTTATTGTCTTTCATGAGGTCTTTTAAAATGACCATTTGTCAACTTTTTCCCATTTGATGTTAATCCCCTTATTTCTAATCTATTCCACCCTAAGCTTTATTTTCTTATCCCTTTTTGTGTTGACATATTTAGAGTTAGAACAATGGGATTATGGTCACTCACGCAACTTGCTTTAACTATGCAGCCCCTACAAAATTGTGATAGCTCTACACAAATTAATGTTGTCAGTAATTGAGGAAGATGCTGGGCCCACATATGTTGGGATGTGGGGGATGCTTGCCACATTCAGATCTTGTGCATATTTAAAGTTCTTGGCGAAGCCTACTCAATTCAGTGAATCACCATACAGTGTATGTTTAAAGCGCTTCAGTGCTTGATCTCTCTCATCATGGATGCCACAATACTTCTGTACCCAAGGGTCACAAGTTCTTATATTAAAATCCCCTATCCAGATTATTCGCAAATCCTTAACATGAGTATTCTGGGCTCTGGTTATGGCATCATCTAGATCTACAATACTTGTCACAGTTGGGTCGAAAACATTGTAATAATGAGTTAATTAAAAGCAAATCAGGAGACTTTGGGATTGTGATTAAAAACAATTGATAGTATTGCGATTTGCACACAACTGTCTGACTGATATAAAGGTAACTAGACCCCCTTTGGCTAGATCCGCTTTTGATGGAACAGCAGGTACATAATAACCAACAAAACCATCGATACTTAAAGGGTCCAAAGTCCAAGTTTCTTGACAGCAAACCATTCCGTATTGTTCAAGTGACATTTTCCAGTCCGGGTTTGTTGATCTTAGAGCGGAGATCCGCAATATTCCATGTAACAATACTTAAATCACCTTCCTGAAAAAAGTCGGTGTTAGCTACAGGGTAAGCTGTGACAGATGGCAGAACACAATACTCTTTCTGTGTACGACTATCCTCCAAAATCGTTGCCTGTCAATCTTGTACGTCCAGGCCTGACAAAGCTTCAAATCTGTCCGAAAGGGGTTATCGTTTTATCGGTTCTGACGAAGTCAGCTTATCCAATTTAAAATCAGAATTCATTAAACTATTTGTGCGGCCTGCTGGTAGATAGACTTTCCGTAAATAAAAGAAGCCCAAAGGTTGTGTTCTGTTGCCGCCAGCATTAAGGGAGTTTCTTCCACAGCTATGAAGAAGCTTTTTAACCAGGCGTGGATCCCTGAAATTACATTTTACAGCATCCCTCTCAGATGACTTTGGTGCTGGGCCCACCCAGTCCACTCTTCTTGTAGAAATGATTTCCCTTGAGAGATCATGGGGCCATTTGGAGTTGGAAATGAAACTTTATTTGCTAAGGATTCATGGGATTCACGTTGTGCATGCTGCAGCGGGGGCACATTCTCCAAAACCATTATGTATGACGTACATTCTGCAGGATATGTGGTCGTATTTGGTTTAAATTGGATTGATTGACCCCACTAGTGCCCTTATGTCCCCTACTGTTAGTAGCCTGTGTGAGATCCCGTGGGTCCCTGGCCATTTGTTCACCCACTGATGTCCCAAGAGACAGCAATGTTTCGGGTTTTGGAGGTAAGGTTTATTGCTAAACTTGTCTCTGCCAGACTATGTTTTATTTGTAGACCCTATGTTGACTCCTAGATGCCCATTAGTATTTCCCTGTTCTTCAGGTACGTACCTCCATTCTGTTTATAAATCCTTTTTGTTCCGAGATTACTGCTTCTAGTTTTCCCTCTAAGATAAGTTTTTCAAATGTTCTGGTGCGCAGTCTAAATATGAATTTTAATTGTTCATGAAGTTGATTTAAACTGAGGGTTTGTTTTGGGCCCTGTTTATTTCTGGCAGATTCCCCTTTAGGACTTTTTCTTATTGATTTTCTCCCTAGGCCTTTCTTCTTATTGGTGCCTTGTAATCTTGCAGGGCCAGGGGGTCAGGTCCAGGGGTATCAATTTTGGCAGCTCTGCTATATTTAGTTCTTGCCTTTTTTTTTTTTTTTGCAGGGAGGTCCATTCAACCATGATATAGTTTCCAGGGCAATTGATGATTGTGTGTCTGCTATCACACATGGGTTCGTGGTCAAACAGGGAGAGCATTCTGGGGGCTTTCTTGGAAATGATGAATCCACTTTCTTTAGATCCCTACAGGTTAGTTTGTTCCAACTATCACACTCTTTCTGTGTTTGTTCCGCGTGGGTAGAACTAGGTTTAGCAGCAGTAGGAGCTGATCTTTTTATTGCTGAGTCCATCTTGGCTTCGACTTTGTCTATTTCATTTTCAATTGCACCCATTACTGATGTCAAATAGGTTTCAATTGAATTATTCTGTGCGTTGACTTTCTCTCTTGTTGGGTCTAAGTAACCCCCCCCCCCCCCCCCCCCCCCTTTCTTTTACCCGTAGTGAGACTACAGTTCTCATACTATGGTTATCTTCCGGAGCTCTTCAGTGTCTCAAACAGCCTTTTTCAGAATAGTCTTTCACGGGCACAGATGGTAATTATCCAATTGTGAAAAAGACCAAGAGACCGGGCCCAGCCCATCCTCTGTTAGCCGCTGACTGGCGCAGATGGGCCCTACCATGGCCTGGTCACGCCTGCGTGCGTCCTGCGCTGTGGGAGACCTCAGGCCTAGTTAAGTGCCTCCCGGCGCGAAAGTCACGGCGTTTGCGGCAGTGCAGGGGCTGCGTTGGGCAATGGGGATTGTAGTCCCCCTGCTCCCTCCACTCAGTGTCTAGCTGCAACATACAGAGGCCCAGTTAAGCGCCTCCTGGCACAGACGTCACGACGTTGGCTGCATTGCAGGGGCTGCGTTGGGCAATGGGGATTGTAGTCCTCCTCCTACCTCCACTCAGTGTCTGGCTGCAGATACGATCATTGTGTTATTTGAATGAGGAACAACAGAATTTCCTGTGTTGTAATTCTTGATTTAAGAACTTGAATTCTAATGTCGACTATTGACATCCTAAAGATATGATGTATAGGAGATGTTGAAAGGCGTTATTATTGATGAATTAATATTTCGGTTTAAATCGGTTTATTGTTCGTAGAATCCAGGCAACATACAGAGGCCCAGTTAAGCGCCTCCTGGCACAGACGTCACGACGTTGGCTGCATTGCAGGGGCTGCGTTGGGCAATGGGGATTGTTGTCCTCCTCCTACCTCCCACTCAGTGTCTGGCTGCAGATACGATCATTGTGTTATTTGAATGAGGAACAACAGAATTTCCTGTGTTGTAATTCTTGATTTAAGAACTTGAATTCTAATGTCGACTATTGACATCCTAAAGATATGATGTATAGGAGATGTTGAAAGGCGTTATTATACGTGTAATGATTCCCGAAAGTATCCTTGGTGACAACGGTCCTCAGTTTTCTTCAGAAAAATTCATTATTTTTTAAAAAGGAATGACATTTGTGGGAAGAAAACACCAGTTTATCACCCAGCTGGGAATGGTATTGTAGAATGTTTCAATAGGGTTATCATGGGGAGTGTACAAGCTTCTTTAAATACAGGAAAAGATTGGGAGAGGGAATATTTTAGCACCATCTGGGCTTACAGAATTGCACCTACTTGTACTGGTTATAGTCCATTTAGGATTTTGAGAGGCAGAGAACCTTTTACAATGTTGCTTGGAACACTATGGACTGCAGTGGTTAGATCAAATTTAAGGGAGATGCATGACTCTTTCAAAGTTCACTTTGATGAGAAGCATAATATGAAAGATGCTGATTTAAGGGTTAGAGTCAAACTTGGATCCAAAGGGGAAAGCACATTTTCAGCTCCGTTACAAGTTATTACAACCTATTCCAAATCTGCAAAATTAAGTGACGACAAGGTTTGGCATCACAGCAGAATGGCTAAATGTGATAAAATCCCTGGTGGTAAAAATTCAATCTGCAGTGATGTTTGTAAGCCTTCTCCCATGACTTGGATGAAATTACTAATGATGAGCAGAGACACACTTCTTCTCAATCTTGCGCTGTTCCCAGTAATGGTCAGTCTTGTAGTGATGTACTTTATGGACCTATCCCCAGGCCTTTGATAGCTTTGTTCAGTGGCCTCTTTTTGAAGAGATTGGATCTGAAGTTTAGATGTTGCACGCAGGATTGAATTTGTTAATTTTTAATGGATAGTTTTCCTGTGTGCTCATCTGGGCGAGCTTAAGTTGGCTCTGTTATTTAGACTTCGGGGTTCCCCAGGGCTGTGCTCTCTCTCACCCCTGCTGTTCAACAGTTATGAGCCCCATCGATTACAGTACTTTTCTTAAGGTTTCAGAGAAATGTAAACGATACCAAATCCTATTAGAACATTGAAATGTTGAGTGCTCCATTGAAGACAATGGCCGGTAGAAGCCTGGAGAGCAACATTCCAATGCAATTTTTCATTTCACAGCTCTTGATGTGAACAAAGGCCTCTCGGAGCCTGAGGGAATTTAAGCCCCCTCGGGCTCGTGAGGCCTTTGTTTTTACAAATTAGAACATTCTGCCCACGGGGGCAGAATGTTCTGATAGCCTTAAATGAGACTGTCTGACAAAATTTTGAATAGCCTTGGGTTGGCTTATCACTCAAGGATTGGGTCCAGTTTGAAATTGCGTCTTTAACCCTTTCGCTGCGGCGGGAATTCCGCTGCAGTGCTGGGGGGGGGCAGCGCGGTGGCGCGGTGCTCATGACGGAGCCACCCCGTCATGAGCCACGGTTGAGCTGTGCTCATGACGGAGCGGTTCCGTCATGACTCCGCCCAGTTGCGTTGTCCCCCCGCACAGGCGGGGAAACAGCGCCGCGTGGGCGGAGCGGCCGCCAACGGTCGTGGCATGACGGAACCGCTCCGTCATGAGCACACGGCAACCGTGGCTCATGACGGAGCGGTTCCGTCATGAGCGGGGAAGGGGTTAATCTGGATATCAACATAGTGTTGTGGTTCTGATTACTTGAAAGCCCTTTTCGACTTTCAATAGCATACCAGAGAACTGTTTTGTACCAGGGACACCAAGCGCATTAGTATAGGTGGAAATGTGCTTAGGTGGTAGATGTGTTGCAGGAGTTAAAATCTGAAAAGGGCTGCTCACAAGCAATTACCATATCATTACTGGCGAGACTTTTTGAGAGGGCTCCAAAAAGTGCTACCAGGCCAGCCTAGACCTACGGTGCATGTGCGCGGTCGTGCTTGACGCAAGTACTTTCACTTTGATGTTTGATCACTTTCGCGCCCGCACGGCTGCTTGGCATAGCCAATAGGTCTCGCTTTTGGGACCTTATAAGTATTTAGTTATGCAACTGTTGCATGGCTAAACACTTATAAGGTCCCAAAGGCGAGACCTATTGGCTATGCCAATGCTTGTTGGCATAGCCAATGCTTGTTTCTATTGTAAGTATGAGTTGAAAGCATGTTAATGCCAGTTGTCTGTCACGGTTACTTTAGGTAATAATTAGCTTTGCATGCGTTTCATTAATGTTGGAGGTTTTGTTGGTCTCTTTGATTCTCACCTTGAGGCTAACAACTTATGGCATTGTGGGTGTTATAAATAAATGAAAATAAAGTAGTTTCTAATCTGCACGTTCAGTGCATCTCCTAATGAAAAAGTTACATTTAATTTTAAGAAAGTTGGTAAGTTTGAGTGAGGAGAAATTAGGATTTAGTCAACTGAAAATTAGTAAAATTAAAGTTCCATAAGCTGAGGAGACCTAAACTAAAGTTCTTCTACCTCTTTCTATTAATTTTAAACAATCTTGATTTACTTCAAATCCTTCCTGTCTCATGCTGGATTTGCTGCCCTTCAACGTGTACAGTACTCTTTTGCTCCCTAGCTAGAGTTGCACTTTATATGTAGCATTGGCAATAAGTTTGTCAAAATTTTGGCATTGAGACTAGCTGCATCAGTTTTGTTGATTAGGAGTACATGTATGTATGAATCAAATGTTGTTCAAATATATCTATATTGAGTCATTTCTCTGCTTTTGAGGACTTGCAAGAAGTTTGTTTACTCTTGACTGAATGGTTATGACTTGTTTAAGCGCTGCATTGAAGGCATGAAACTTCAACTGATGTAATGGAAAGTTCAGATGGAGAGAGCAAAATTTTGATACTGCAGTCATTTGTAGGCTTCTGAATACTCACAAATTTCCTTTTCATTTTTGAGTATACATACATCCCCAAATAACAGCCTTTTTGTCAAATACGTATGCTACTTTCACAAATGCACAGATTTAGTCTTGCCTTCCCATGTACCAGCATTATATGTAAGTGATACCCACCAAATGTGATGACATTTCTGCCATTGTGCAGGGCGGTGGCTGCAGTTATATTGGGGCTTTAAGTATGCGTCCATAATGCCAAGGATTTTGAATTAATTGGACTTCAATGATACTCACTGTATGCTATAAATGGCCAGAATTGGGCCAGAGGATGGGCACCATCACACTGTTAAATTAAATATGGCATCAATTACTACTGTTATGTTAGTGGCATTTTGGTAGCTGTGGACCTCCAGTTCAGTGTGCTCACGATTTTCCAAGAATTTCCACCATTTTTGTAGGGCAAGAATTGTGATCGCAGAGTATACCCACATTATGCCATGAATGTGCACTATATTGACATTTGTGGGTCCCACCATGCCAGAAATCATAATGGTAAGTGTTAGCTTAAATCTTTGCCAATCTGTCTTGCACACTATCCTAAACGATCCAATATATCTGTGTGCGCTATGGTCTTACTCATGCCATTCACAGCAACCCTTATTTTAATAAAAGATTTTACTGGTATCTTCTATTCCTATTGCTGGCCCGCACTTGATCTGTGGGACCAATTCCAGTTTTGCTGGGCCTATGTGTGCACTAGTTTGCTATTGCTATATTTCTCATGCATACAAACACTCTGTGATAGAAGGGGGCTGCCAACATAGATGATCACAATGCAGCAACAGGCTATTACCCATATTGCAGGCTCTGCTATTCATTATCTTGAGAATAGGATACTGTGTTGTGCCGTTTTAGTCATTAACCTTTTTCATCTGCTTCTTCCCCTTACTATTTGTGGCTGCAATAGAGCTGCTGGTTCAACATATCAGTACTTGGGGAGAGGCATTCCCTTGAGCGATAGGAAGCAAATCATCTTGCATTATGCAAATGGTTAGTTACTACATATGCGGGATGGCAACCAGGGACTCGAGCCACTCAACAGGACACTAGAAGAACTGTGGAGAGTATCCGAGCTAAAACCAATTTTACCAAAACAAGTGCCTAGCTATTATCCTTCCAACTGAGACTACATATGCCCTCTCCCTAGTCTCTTGCAGCATTTCCTGGGAACCACTTGCATCAAATCTACGTCAGAGGTAGTAAGTGATAAATAAATTCAATTTAAATTTAAAATCCATTAATGTAGTCCTTGGAGGGAACTGTGGAATTATTGCGATTACTTACACAAATGATCATGGCCCATCAAGCACTGTCTAAATGGTAATATTTCCAAAGTTGCTGCACCTGTTTGTGAATTTGCTGGTTTGCATACCTGTGCGTTGCTTTAAAACCTTGGACACATTGCTTAGTCAATTAATTTGGGAAGGGCGCCACATCTCAGAATTGTCGTAAAATACTTATGTTTCCTATTACTGAAGGTTGCCTGGGTGATCCTGCTTAAGAATCATGCTTCCCAGTGACCCTACTCCAATGGAGAGCCAGGTGGCTGGATGGGAAACACATGGAAGAGCTAGGACAGATGGCTAGGGAACCAAATGGGGCAGCATTCATTTTCTTGGTATTTGGGATAAGCAAGAAGCCCAGTGAACGTTCAGGCTCCTCAAAATTGAAGGTGCATTGTGCAAAAACCTTACATATCCAGTTATATGCTCCCACAATATCTCTGGTCTGACATTCTGGTGGGAGGTTATCTCAACAAAAGTTAGACTACCGAGTTGCAACCCTGCAGATTTTCACAGTGGAAGTACTTCTCTGCGGCGTATAGGCTCAAAACTTTGATCGTCTGGTGAAGGAGAATGGTTCTCTGACCACTATGTACCTACATTACAAGCCAATAGTGCAAACCTTCAAACAAACCTGTGGAAGCTACACTATGGAACCCTTAGCACCCGAAAGGTTACAATTGCTATTTACGATTTTAGCAGGTTACAAGTTTGGATGAACGTAGATGTCTGGTCGGTTGGTGAAAGTGTATGCAGTTTTTCAGGTATGCTGGTCGAATGTTGGGCAGTGCTTCGTATGCATATGTCAGAAGTTTAATTCGTTGTGTATGTGTAGAGGGAGCCAGTGAAGCTCTCCGAGGTGTGGAGACATGTGGGTGCCTTGTGGGAGGTTGAGGGTTAATCTTGCTGATGTGTTCTGGATGGTCTGGAGTCTGTGTAGGAGCTCTTTGGAGCTCTTGGCATAGTGTGTTGTCATAGTCTTGTCTTGTGATGAGTTCTTGTATGATGGTATGTCTGGTGTTTTGGGGCAGCAAGCATAGGATGTGTAGGTGGAACTGTATGTTAACTTGCGCTGCCATGTTGAGTTTATCATCCAGTACGATTCCCAGGTTTCTGGTATGGTCTGTCGGTTTTGGTGTGGGTCCTAGCTTTGTTGGTCACTAGGGACATCCCTCTGATGGAAGAAGAAAAGGTAATGTGAGGCACAAAACATTGTGGATGAATGTCTAATATATTGGATCAGAAATCTCCATAACTATTGACACGATTGAATGATTCAGCTATACACTTTTATTGTTGGTCACTTACACCTCCTCATCTCCAATTGCACTGGAAAAAGGAGAAAGGCTACATTAGGGACACTTTTATGGCTGGTTCTGTTGAAGACCCTCGGAAGTTTTTACATTAGTATGAGCATCACAGGCATCATTAGAATTGACTCGGAAGCTGCACATATCAGTTTTCATGATTCTGTTGGGCAGGGCGAGACACTGACCTTTGAAGTTGTGGATGGACAATTTACACTTGTCTACTATTGAGCTTAATCTGTCTGTTTCAAATGGGAAGTTGTTCTATAGATTGTGTCTGACTTGAGACACAACTATTTTCTCAGGTTCACATCTGCTGCATTCTAGTGTTTTATATAGTAGCTATAGATTAAAATTTAGCAAACCTGAATACTTTAGTTGAAAGCGTGAATGCACTCCTTTTATAGATAAGCTAAGCCTACCTCCACAAATGCTCCCCTCTATTGTATAACTGATAAAGCAGCCATCCAGAGTATTCCACTTGTTAAATCTGCCCTTCCAAAATCCATTCGAAGAGCAGCATGTATTTCTTCCAACTTAATGTTAACACAAGCTAAGATTCAAGCTGCATGAGTAGGAACTGCTGATGCGAGGGGTCTTTTTGGTACTCCTTCCACCATCAGACCCATTGTTCTATAGTTGGGTTGATTGTATTTTAGCCAGAATGTTTGTCTCTATTTTTTCAATAGGGTAATGGGTTTATACGCTGCACAGTCCTTTACCTTCTTTCATGCTTTATGTATCGAAACTATGTTGGCAGTATGAAGGTCTACCGCGAGGGACCGCTCCATACGAGCCTAGGAAAGGTTAATTGATTAGGTGCAATTTTTAATAATTAACAGCTGTATGTGCTGATTAATGTGCAATTGGGAGAGACAATACAACGCATTTTAAATTTGCAAGCTGCACTAGGCAGCCATAGTTATTAGTATAGGCCGCCGAAATGCTTAAATACAAGGTTTCCTTTGGCTACAAGTGAACTCGATATTGCTGAAATATGCGCAGTGCAATTTAGAAACTTGACCTTAATCCTACATGCTTAGAAACGTTAGTCATAACTGCAGAATTCTCCTGTTTTAATAAATGTATTATTTTACTAAACAACCTATTATTTGTAATGATTAAACTTCCTATGCTCACATAATGCTTGAATAGAATAGTTACAACAATACTTAACAATACTTAACATAATATTTCTTGTTCATATTAATGAAATCCACTAGAAAAGTGTTTTTCAAGCTGATCTTCCTTAGCATTATTCATGGTTTACGTAATGAAACATTAATATTAGAAGGTTAAACTGTGTTTGATACCTATTGGAACAAAGATGAGTGCATAAAGAAGACACCCACGTAAGATATCTTTAACAACCTTTGTGATAAAACTTTGCAAGTTGCATGTTTTTTCGTGGTAAAGGAGGTGCTGAACTCCCTTTCAGGTGAGTGCTGTTACCCAATTAAATCTGAAGAAGTGAGACCCACTACACATTTTGCAGCAACATTTTTGCCTTTTAGATAATTGCGGGTTCCAAGTTAGATGCAATGTCATTGTTTTGCTGACTTTATCCTGTTCGCTTTTTTCCTGATCATTCTCCCAGAGACTCATTCCTTGCTGAAAGCTATGGCTACTACTGCTTCTGTTCATCCTCTACTTTGCTTGACTTTTGACAGATTGGTACTGCAACTGTATGATTAATTGCTCGAATTATTGAGACAGTGCCGCTGAGTTTCATGAACTACTGATACTTCAATTTGATGATTTTTTTTAAATTAATTTTTTTATAAATCTTTTTTTTATTAACAATGCTCATGAGACCATACAGCTTCACACAATTGCAATACAGTACCGTAGGGCACATCACAAAATTAGACATCGTAGTTATCTATAGGGAATCACAAGGACATTAGACCATTCCCAACCTCCCTAACCTTCCGCAATTGCACTAGTTTCTCTGTATCTGCGCCAGGGTGCCCATAATTTTCCCCACTTTTTAGCGCACCCCCTACTCTTATACACGGTTTCCTCTGCCCATTGGCACCAGTCAAGATCACGCTGTCATTCTTCCCATCGCAGGGGAGACTGCACCCCCCCCCCCCCCCCCTCTAGCAATATTTCGTTTCGCCACCCATGTATCTAGACCAGTCAGTGTCACCCTTGACCATCAATAATAACCATTTTAGATCCATCTGCACCGTCTCCCCCACCACCCCAGACATGGTATCGGTGACTCTCGTCCAATAGGGGATGATCTCCGTACACTCCCATAGAATATGAAAGAAGGTGCCCTCTTGTCCACAGCCCCTGGCTCAGAACGACGATGGACTCCCGCCCTGTGCGTGCAGGTGTGCAGGTGTGCGGGGGGGGGGGGGGGTTGGTAGTAGGTGCGGTGGAGGATTTTCAGCTGCACTAGTCTGAACCATGATCGGATTGCAATCTCTCTAGGACTCTGCAGCGCATCCTGCCAGTCGTCATCGAGACTTCCTAAATCTTTGGCCCACGCTGCTCGGAGGGTGTATATGGGATCGTAGGGAGTGTATGAGTCGCAGATACTGGTATCTTTGGGACTAGTGTAGGTTGTATTCCCCTTGGAGGTATTCAAAGGAATGAGGGGAATTCCCCCCCCCCCCCCCCTCTAGACACCCAAGTACTCAATGCCTATCAGCCTCCACCCCCTGAAACCCGTCAAGGCAGTCACCCCCAGCAGTTGCTCGCCGAGCCACAGCGGTGTACTCCCCGTTAGCGTGTCCGCTCAACCTAGGAGTTTTAGCCTCCTTCCAGCATTGCAGCACCACCCTAGTATGCTCCGGCCACGTTACCCGCGGCCGTCGGGCATAAAGAAGAGGTTCACAATTGCCTCCGGGGCATGACCATCCTGTCTACCCTGTAAGCCGGCTCGTTACTATCGGTATGCACCCAGTCGTTGATCACTTGGAGCTGTGATGCCCAGTAGTATAGTCTAACATCCTGGAGCGGCAGTCCTCCATCAAAGAATCCCCAGTGAAGCTTGTGCAAAGCGAGCCTAGGGGACCCACCATCCCACAGCAAGGTCCACACCGCCTGCGATATGCGTTTAAAAATGCTCTGGGGGTGGGGGGGTTAGACAGGAATGGGTGTGTTCTGTAGAATATAGAGGAGCCTCTGCAATGTAAGCATTTTTAATATAGCCGCTCTACTCTTAAGAGAAAGAGGGAGGGTTCGCCAGCGGCCTACATCTGGGTTCAGGCGACTCCGTTGGGGCTCGAGGTTTCTATTGAAAAACTCGTTCTTGTCTCTTGTGACATAGATGCCTAGATATTTGAATCCCTCGGTAACCACCGGTACTGAGCACCGAGACTGGATCCGGGGGGGGGGCGGCGGCCGACAGTGGGAAAACCCCGGATTTTGACCAGTTAATGGTATAGCCCCAGATATAGCTGCTAAACAGCTCAAAGATGTGGGGCACCTGGGCTATAGAGTAGTACGGCCGCGCTAAATAAAGAATGATATCGTCAGCGTAAAGGGAGATATGTCCCATCCCTCCACTGCCGCCAATCCCCAGATTGTGGGATACTTTCTGATCCAATGAGCCAATGGTTCTAGGGCGAGAGCAAAGAGGAGGGGATGCAGGGGGCAACCCTGCCTGGTGCATCTCTGTAATGAAAAGGCCATCGATACCACCCCATTACCTCGCACCCGGGCCATTGGTTTTTCATAGAGGAGGCGTACCCAACTGCAGAAGCCCAGCCCAAAGCCCAGCCTTTGGAGAACCATGAACAGGTAGGGCCATT
Organism: Triturus cristatus; assembly: GCF_964204655.1. Lineage (NCBI taxonomy): Eukaryota > Metazoa > Chordata > Amphibia > Caudata > Salamandridae > Triturus > Triturus cristatus. Next base: position 415,259,704 of record NC_140588.1, on the reverse strand, counting down.
CTATACTATCAAAGGCCATTGAGACGTCCAGCGCCATCAATGCCGTCTGAGTATCCCCAACGTCTTCAGTCATGTATAGCACTCCGTATAGTCTGTGTAAATTATGGAGGGTGCTTCTACGGGGCATGAACCCAGATTGTTCGACGTGCACTAAATATGTGATGACAGATATTAACCAATCCGCCAGGACCTTGGCCTCCACATTTATCACAGATATTGGACGATACGAGGTGCAGTGGTCCGTGGGTTTCCCTGCCTTATGAATTACTACTATCACAGCTTCTCTTTGATCAGGGGGGAGTTTGCCGAGTTCGTGTGCCTCGTTAAGCATCTCGAGGAGGGGGGCTGTTATGATCGTAGCTTGCCTCTTGTAGATCTGTATTGAAACCCCATTTGGCCCAGAGGCTTTACTGGATTGCAAGGAGTTCAGGGCTTTACTGAGCTCTTCTTTTACACTAATCTGCTTCGAGCCGCTCGCTCGCCTCCGCGGATAATGTGGGCAGGGCAAAGTCGCGCAGAAATTCCTCAGTCTTTCTCCATTCTTGTGCAGACCGGGGAGTTAACTCGCTCAAAATGCGCTGCAAAGGCCTCCGCCATGTCTGTGCTGGACGAGCAGACCGAGCCAGATGCATCTCTAACCTCATACACCCACGAGCGTTCTCTGTCTTGATGCTCCAGCCATGCTAATAGTTTCAGAGGTTTCTCACCCACATCGTATATCTGATGCTGCGTGGCTAGAGCGTACGCCCGAGCCTCTCCCTCCGCCAGAGCCCTAAGATTCCTCTGCTTTAGCAGTAGCCTATGTTCAAGGTCCACTGAGGGGCTAGTCGCATAATCCCTCTCCATTTGTTCAACCTCAAGTTCCAGGGTCCGGATCTGGAGGGACTCTTCCTTCTTCTGAGCCCCAATCATCGCCTAGGCTGATCCCCTCAGGACGGTCTTATAGGCCTCCCACAGTATGATTTGGGACTCCACAGATCCCTGAATTTCCTCAAAATATAACTTGGAGCCTTCCCTTAGTTTTCCCCAATTACTGGATCTCTAAGGCGCCAAAGATCTATCCTCGGGAATGTTGCCCTGTTTACGATCGGGCCTCTAACTGTGGCACAAACAGGGGAGTGGTCAGAAATCCCTCTAGCCATAAGCTTAGTGTTGGTAAAGTATCCCGACTGGTCAATACGGGTGAAGAAGTAATCAATCCTCGGAGGACCCATGACTGGCCAAATAAAACGTGTATTGTCGAAGGGAAGGGTTGTGTGCCCTCCACAGGTCACTCAGTCCCATGGCCATTGCGAAGTCCGACAAGCCCCGTTCACCCTGCCGACTCGTCCGCAGGACTAGACCGGTCAAGCTCCGAATTCATGACTGCATTCATATCCCCACCAATAAGGAGAGCTCCAGCAGGGAGATTAGTCAGAAACAAGCCCAACTTGGGAAAGAAAGTAGAGTGTAGGCCTGGGGGTAAATAGCAGGAGCAGAATAACAATAGGCGTCCCTCCCACTTGCCCGCCACAGCCGCAAACCAGCCCGCTTAATCTACCCACGTGCCAGAGATAACTATGGGCAAGGAGGTGCGTACAAGGATTCCCACTCCTCGGGACCCAGAGGTGAACCCTGAGTGCGCCATCAGTTTATAGCCAAACTGATCTAGGGCTTTACATCTATTCCCTCGGAGGTGTGACTCTTGGAGTAGAACCACATCCGGGGAGTGCCTCTACAAGTTTTGTAATACCAGTGTGCAGATGAACTTATAACGTGGTTGCACCACTACAACGGAGTACAATCACATTGGATCCGTTGAGTGATTAAATGTCCTTCTTTATTATTTATTTGTAATCTTCTTATTTTAGAAAACACAGCCAACGCGTTTCGTTCTCACAGGAGAACTTCTTCAGGGCAATTGTAATTTCCACAAAATGGCAGCTGTAATATTTATAATTATATAATCCTGATCCAATAAGACCTGCGCGTCCAGTGCTTCTATATTCACTTATAGGTTGAGAAAATGTTAGGATCGTTCGAAATATCGCTACTAGTATCTTCCAATGTGGACTATTTGATTGTACTCAGTTGTAGTGGTGCAACCTCGATTATAAGTTCATCTGCTCTATTGACCCTGCGTGACAGGGTGGTTCCTTTGGAGAGAAGGTGCCATTGTGGTTCTGCACACGAGCATTTCTGGTTTTTGTAAAAAATAATTTTTTGGTATACATTTCGGAGTTTGGTGCCCATTGCTAAGTTGGTCCTCTGTCCGATTGGTGTTAATACCAGTGTGCGTTTAATTTTGTTCCCCAGCCCACTTACGTTCCAGGTCCATACCTGAATTTTGGCTGGATCACCCATCGTTCCTGTGAGCGTGTAACACATTAGGATAGGCCTTCGTCCCCGCAGTGTCCCCTAGATCGATCCCTGTACATTGATGATGAGTGTGGTCTTGAGCGAACTTCCCGGCTGAAATAATCCAGAAACCCCAACTCCCTCCTCCCTGCTCGGTCAGACCCCAACCTCCCACCATTGGAACTCGCAGAGTGCCTGTCGCCCCAACAATACTAGAAAAAACATTTGTGAGGAACCGTGAACTCTGTCAGCAGAAGATTTATAAATCAAATAGCGAAAAATACCTGCCCACTTTGCAAATCAAGACTGCTCCCCAGTACCCGGTCACCCAGATCACCCGAAGGACTATTAAGCGGGCCTCAATTTCGTAACCAGCGGAGAGAAGCATGCCGCCCCCCCCGTTTCAAATGCCAGTCCCAGAGTCCAGCAATGCGGCCAGTCCGACCACTTAGACTGGAGCAGGACCATCGAAACGTGCAAATTGCACTGAAGCCGAGTCACGTGTGGGGTGTAGGCCCCCTCTGGGGGAGAGTGTCTCTGCATTCATGTCCCAACCCAGACCGACACAGCCCTTCCAGAACACATTTCAAAGGATCAACCACAGCCCCCCAACACTTACAGGGTGCCAGAGTCATTTATCTGGCCGCTGGTCTTGCGTCGGGCTGCCAGGGGATCTCCCGCCCCCACTTTCGATCTCGTCGCCCTTCTGTCCTGGTCCGGGGCACAGATGTCTGCCCCTACAGCTAACGGTGCGCCATCCCTCCAGCCAGTCACTTGCCTCCGTCGGTGTGTCGAAGAAGTAGGCCTTCCCACCATCAATGATCTTGAGCCTGGCCGGGAAGAGCATCATGTACTTGATCCCCTGGTCTCTGAGGGCCCTCTTCACTCCGTCGAAAGAACGTCGCTGCCGCTGGACATGGAGCGTGAAGTTGGGTAAGAAATGGATGGTTGCATTGTCCAGTTGGAGATCTCCATGTGTGCGCGCCGCCTGTAGGATCGCATCCCTGTCTCTGTAGTTCAGGATACGAGCGATAATAGTGCGGGGAGGAGCCCCTGGTTTAGGCTTACTGCCCAAAGCCCTGTGAACTCGTTCTACCGAGAAGAAGTTGGACAGGCGTTTAGGCTTCAGATGATTGAGTATCAAATCTTCCATGAAACAGTCCATGGACGGGCCTTCCATTCCTTCAGGTACCCAGACCACGTGGATGTTGTTGCGCCGGGCTCTCCCTTCCTGGTCCTTCAGCCTGGCGTCGATGACTGCCTGGCTTTTGGTGAGAACGGTGACCTGTTCCTCTAGACGCTTAGTCTTGGAGTGGAGGCTCCCAATTCCTGCCTCCGCTCTGGAGACCTTTTCAGACATCTTCAGAAAATCCGCCTGTAGGAGGTTCACTTCTTCCGTGACGGAGTCAAGTTTAGGCTCCAATGTGCCCCGAAAGTGTCTGATGGCCCTTATAATGTCTTTCAGCGAGGGGTCGGGACCATTATCATCCAGATCTTCCCGTTGTACCCTCGTCTCGTCCAACTGCCACGGTGTATTTGTCAATCTGATTGGACTGGCTGGGTCCCGTCCCTCTGTTGCAGCCCATGTCAAATTTAAAGAGGCAGTTCTCCTGCTGTGACGGATCAGGTCGTGGAGGCGCAACAACACCCACAGTAACGTAGGGCCTCGGGCAGCTTTAGGCCACAGCCAGCAGCTGGACTCTCTGGGAGCAGGTCAGTTCCGTAGGGCGTGGCGCGCCACTCTCGCGCTAGACGCCCTCAACTGCTGAGGGAGAACAGTGCAGGAGTAAGGCTCACCAAAACATGCCCCGCCGATGTGGCCCCTCGTAAGCTCCTCACCTCGCCGGTGGGAGTCTGTCGCCTCCTTGGACAACAGGCTCGCAGGGGGTCAAGCCATCACATCAGGCCTCAGTCTCTATGACACAAGCAGTTATCTTGCCAGTTTCACTCCTCATCCCCAGGAAGGGGCACCTAGCTGTCATGTGGAGTGCGCTGATAATCCAATGCCCAGACGTTCCTGTGCACAACCCTGCCCGGTCTATATCCTATGGTAGGCGGGGTCCACTCGCTCTCTCTCTCTCTCTCTCGCATCAGGGCTCCCGGGGGGCGCTAGGGCTCAGAGGGGGTCTGCTTCCAGTGGTGGGATGTACCCCCTCACGATGTTAACAGCTGCTGTCAGCACAGTCAGGGTATCAGAGATACGTCGCGGCTCCGGGCTGCTACTTCGTCACCTCGCGACCGTCTCTAGGGCCGCACGGTGGTCTGGTATCCCACACAGCAGCCCCCTCCGCTGGCAAAACGGCTGATCTCAGCAGTCCCAGTGCCTCAGGGGTCAGTTAGCACTCGTGGCGGCCGTCAGCGATGAGCGTCAGAGGGTAGAGCGAGGGCCTCCACTCACAGGCCGGGGTTGGACACCATCTTGCTGTTTCCTATCCCCTCGCTTTCTACTTCTCTCTGCCACTCCCAGCAGTTGAATATGGCTGATGAACGTGGCGATCGGTCGCCGCTGCACTCCGGTAGCCTTCAAACAATCTGGGTGAGCCGCCCAGGAACGGATGATAACTGATTTTAGGGGCTTAAAAGCCGACCACGATAGCAGCGCGGTTAGAGTGCGGACAGCGTCCCCAGCTGTAAGCCACGCCCCGGCCTTCAATTTGATTTTTGAGCTTTATGCTCTCCTTAGCTCACTCTTTTCATTTGAACTTGAATTCTGATCCTGCTCTTTACAATAGGGATATCGGTCCTTTATGGAATGCACTTTATGCATCATTTTGATTGTTTGTTCTAACCATTCTTTTTTATGAGATTTCTGTAAACCTACTCGGTTTATTGACTAATTTTAATGAGAAATACGATTTTTGAAACTGTTTTAAGCTCCCATCATTGATCAAACTAGGAACTGTTCTTGTGATTTGGCTTGCGATGATGAAATAGCTTCTGGTTCAAAACACTGTGGCAAATATCCGTCACCTGAAGCGAGTTGAACTTAGAAGCCAGCGCAGGAACGGGGCTTAACCCTGGACTTGATGTTAAAAGGTTGAACCATACTAGAACATATTTTCCCATCTTTGTGCCATCAGATCTGATAGAACACCTGAGTAAGGGGCTCGCACACATGTTGGCTGATACATTAAAATTGCATCAGAAGATCATTCATGCCTGGCAGAAAATGCATGCTATACCAACGTGTCCAGCATCCCGTTGAAGCAAGCAGGCCAGCAAAACAGGTTGCTGCGTACATTGCTTTGCTAGCACAAAAACCTCCCTCAGACTACCTCTTTCTTTACATAGCATACAGACCTAACGCTAAAGTAAACACATTTGATTTACATTATTACAGGTACAAATTTCAATATTATACCAGAGAAGGTCATGGAAGAAAACCTAGATCTGGTGATCTTTGAAGCCCTATACGTCTTTCTCCTATTGCATCTCTATAGGGAGTGTTTTCAGATAAAATCAGAAGTTTTGAGAATGTCGCTTCTCTTCCATGAGCATTCATCTTTTGCCTTTAACGATCGCAAGCAAAAACTCAGAATGAAATGTTCTACCATGGTCCAATGCTATTCCATACTAGATTGTACCTGCTGAAGGACAGGTCTAAGATGCTCCGAATCACTAATGGGGCTTGCCCCACAATGGAATCCTTAATTAGCAGACAGTTGTTGGCTCTTAGTGTCTAATTCACAGCTATGCAAAATCAATGATACGTTTTTCTGCAATCTTAACCGCACAAGCATTTGTTGTTTGGTTTCTATACCACACATTTGTATTAATTGGCTATTTGGTGCTTTCTTTTCATGCCTACACGTATCGCCAATTTCATATGACTCAAGTTGCATTGCATAAATGAAAACGAAGGGAACTTCACTTCAAACATTTTGGTGGGTTGTTTCCCTTCGGTCTAGAGTATTTTATTGCTTACTTTGAGAGACCAGTCCTCACTTTCTGCTTCTCTGTTGAGGAAAGAGCGACTCCTCTCCGAGCCTTGGAATAGGGGAAGGACTATTTCCAATGTATCTTAAAATGAGGCCAAGTAATGTACCAGATCATATAACACCAGAGCTGCTCAAGATTGCATAGTTGGCCTGCAACTCCAAGGGCAAGCCTCCAGAACTTGTGCACGTTTCTTTAGGAGCAACATTCAGAAGTAGAGAAGGTGTGAGGAACCGATTTAGTGGGTGATCGCAACCAATCTTAGTGAGGAGGGATCCATGAGAAATTATGAAAAGTCATGAGAGGACGACCATGCCATTCCATTGCTACAGGGATCTCTTGCTTTGGAGTTGAGCGGGAGCCAAGATGGCAGAGTGGAAACTCAGATTAGACTAAATTAACTAATCTGTCCTTTACTCTTGTTGAATATTTGCTGACTCCTACTCTCTGGCAAAGATATAAATGTCACATTACTATGTCAAGACACACTCTCTGTCACTGTTTGGAGGGGGGTGGGGGGGGGAGAGGGAGGGGAGACAAGACAATCTCTCCGCTTTGAAATTGGCACTAGTTACCCCTCTTTTTAGTGAGAATAGAGAACATTTATGTTTGTAAGAAAATGTAAATGGCTCGCTGTGCTGTCCGTTTTCAAACTAGTCCTGGGAAAACGTGAAATTTCTCACGGATATCCGTAAAAAAATACATTAAATAATGTTTATTAGTTGAAATAGTGGTTCAGCTTTTTGCGCTATTTGTTTGGCTGCAAGAAAGCATTTCACGATAATTTAGATACCAAAATTGCACATGTGAGCAAATGCCACTGACATTCTTCTTGTTCGCATTGTGCCCACCCTCCCACAAAAGGATTTTTCTCAAGGAAAATCTCTATTACACAGCGTGGTGTAACCTTGGCTATTTTATGTAACGAGCATAAAGTGAAATGCCAGACATTGCTTGAGATTAGGGCAGTGTAAACACAATTTGGCTGGGTGGGGGGGGGGGGGTGGAGGAATAAAACCTTGGCTGTCTAATAATGGCTCTGAAAGTCTTAGTGTGGGTGTGACTTGTGCACCTCACTGTTAGGGTAATGATGAGGGACAGAGACTGTCACACATGGCCCTAGAAGAGCAACCAGGTTTGTGGCCACCTCAGATGCTAGTCAGTCTAACTGTGTCCACACTGCCAGGGTGGCATTAGCCATTTTAAAGCACCCTTAGTCGACGTAGAACAACTCGCAGGTAGCTTACCAAGAACCTAGACCGTATGGTGATGTTCAGAGCCAGGAAAATCGCTTGCTGTTTCCTTAAATCCCTAAAACTGCCATGATGGGCTGCTCATCTTAAATCCCTCATTGCTTTTCTGTTGTGACACAGGGCTATGGGAGAAAGCCCTCCACAATATCCAGGAGTATAAAATACTGATACTGCTCATCTAAAGATATTTAATCATTTGCGGTTTACTTTGAGTTTACACAGAGTGCTGTGTGCGCTATAACAATTCTTAAGTAATTTCCTAAATATCCGGTCTCGATCTGGTCCTCATTAGAAATTACACTATTTAGTGACAAATACACTGAGTGGTCTAAGGATTGTTAGTTGTTTTATGACCTCAGCCACTTCTGTTGGTTCGGTCTTTCTCAAATTTCCCCCATCCTCCTGAGAGATGGTAGGGGCTGGTTGGTCAGCCACAAATTGTGTTATCTGCTCCGTGGTCCAATCACATATAGTGTGGTAGAGTTCAGTTAGGTAGTCCGTGAAGGGCTTCGTAGTATCTGCAGTGGAGTGGACCATGGCGCACTGTGCAATATGTGCCCCATTTGTCTGTGGGCCAGCCAGGCAAGGATTTTGCCCCCTTTGTTACCTACTTGATAGTTTGTATTGGTGGGCGCGTATCAGCATCTCATCAGTGACCTATTATTAACCAAATAACCGGCTATTCTGGAGGTCAATCTTCAGGAGTGCTATGCATCTGAAGTAGCCTGGCCATTAAAACCTAGCTCCCACTAACAGTTTGACTGGCATAAATGTGGTATCTCTGTTACATCTTTAGCCTCATCCTTTTACTAATTGCCTACAAATGGTGAACTTTGTGTTAGGGGCCTGTGCTGGGAGCCCAAGTATTAGCAAAAGTGGAGGTCATATAAAGTCAGTGCGAGCCAAAAGGTAAAGGGCTATTTTATCCGCTTTACCAGCCATTGGACTTTCTTCAGCTGTCAATTCAGAACTGGCATCCTCTTTTAGTTCTAATTTGGCAGAGACGAAAAAAGAGAGCCACAGACCCACAGCACCCTAGTAAGCACATTTGGCAGCAGCTCCTGTATTTTTGTTTTTTTTAATAAGTATCAAGGGCATAAAGTTGACCTGCTATTGTGACCTCATTGGAAGACCTTAAATGAACACTCTTCCCACAGTATGCCTCATAACAGCCACAGGACTTTTTAAACTGCAGTCATTTTACATCTCTTGAATATCCTCACCGTATTGCTGAATATATTGTCCTCAAGCACTAGAGTATTGGCTTTCGTTCACCCTTTCAGGTCTGTAGAATAGTTTCAGAAAGCTACTAACTATGCTACAATCCTCTACAACAGAAAACAACTCTCCACTCTCAAGTAACTTTTCACCCATCTATCCAGATGCTAATCTGATTATTAATTCAGAAGGTATGTTAAAGGTGATTATAAAGTTCCAGATCTGCTGGAGTGCTGGACCTTAGTGGTCTGCCAACTGCTCCATTGAAGCATGACTTTAAGTTCTGGAGTATATGTCTCTTTCCTTTATATAAAATGTTTTTGTCCATGAGTCAATTCCAGATTCAGGGAGAAGATCTATTTTGCATTGCATTATATAAGAGACTCTTCAACTCCTAGCCGCTGTTTGCCAACAGCGGCTAGAAGTTTAAGAGCCTCTCTTGCACTAAGCAAAGAAGCTGCTGATTAAATTAAACTAATGAATTGTTAAAAACAACCTTTTACACGCTACCAAGCTGGTTTTAGGGTTTCTTGTCACACCATAAATAATAACATTGCTCTGTCTATGCTGGTCAGTTAGACCTTTTACTCTGGCCAGCATTTAAATGCCATTTTATCAGCTCTTGATTGAATAGCCGGGGTCAATATTATGGGTCCACTTACAATCTTGTGGCATTGACCAAGGCCTCTTACAAGCCCATCTGTCAACTGTGTGATAAAACCCGCGTTCACATAGAAACAAATGGAACATCAGCACTCTAACAATAGACTATAATATGGGCCTAAAGCGGAGATTCATTTTGATTCCTCTGCTTTTTCATGCTCATGGTTGATCTGAGCAGGTCATTTACTGATGCACCTTTCTGCCCCAAAACTAACCAGATCTGTGACACCATTTCTCCAATATGTTGCTGACACTGTGCTCTGGGGTAGAAATAGCAATGGTGTACAGCATCTGCTTTGTGCTCTTAATGTAGCATGTAAAGTGAATAGAATGACATGAACTAAAACAATTTTCAAATTTTTGGAAGTACGATTAATAAAACAAGAAGATGGTATTTTAACTGTCAACTAGCAAAAGGGACAAGCTCTTAAACAAGTATCTTGGATTTTGCTAGTTGAGTGAGGCAAGTACCATTTACAGCTACTACAATTGAAAAAAGTTGCCATAACAATATCATTTTGAAAATGTTTTAGAGAATAATCGGGTCTATCAGATACACCTTTTCTGAATGTTATTAGGGCATATTATCTTCCATAATTAACTTATGGGTATGAAGCCTTTCCTGAGAAGTTTGATAGATTTAGGGCATTGTAGACTTTTTCATACTACATTCCTTCTTCCCAATTCACTATCCTCGGACTAGATGAAGCTGAAGTTTTGTCTCCTTGGACAGACTCTGGCACTGGATGCTAGGTTTATTTGTATCTGGTACCATAATGAGAATGCGGACAATGATTCTGTGAAAGGCCTTCTTGGGAAAGAGTAAATTTGGGAAGCTCAGAAGCACCCTATGTTACAGCACGTTTATTTAACTCATTCTTAAAAATGGGAACATTTGAAAATTATCTGGTATTTCAACTTCAGGTTAATTTCATGAATTAAAAAAGATAGACTCCTCTTTGGCAATGTAAAGACAGCTCTTTATACTGTCGCGACAGGGAGAATGATCCTTCTCACTCAGGCAGTCGGTCTCAATTTGATATGTCACAAACAGCTTCTTTTACACACAGTTAAACAATGAGGGTTACGAACGTTAAGTAGTCAATCATTTGGTCAGTTACATATTAATACATGCTGATCGTTAAAAAAAAATGAAGTAACCTGTGACCCTGGACTTCAGCCTATTTCAATACATATCCTTTATTGTAGTTTCTAACCAAGCTTAACAAACTTAGCCGTTCTTTATTCACAAGTGCATGTGTATTTGTAGTAAATACAATTTTAGTGGAGTGCATATTTTATCATTGTGCACCTAAGACCTCTGTGTGTTCTAAGCTAATTGGATTTCCTGCACCCATTGTCTAATCAAGTTACAATCTATTGGGAAACATGAAATACGTGCCAATGAGCCTGTGTGTTAAAGCATACATTTTTTCATGCTTGCTAAACACGAGTTGGCCTTTAACTGAAACCTTTTCAAGTTACTTATTCCATTGTATCCTCAAATGAACTCTTCACCGTTCTCATGTCAGCACAAGATTTGGGCCTACACTTTAACCATGTACAGCTGTGTTTTCTGCTGGTGTCTGTTGTCATGCTATGTTTTTGACATTTTCTACTGTGTTTGCATTTCACATTTCCTATTACATTCCCGACCGCTCCCCCCCGACCCCCCCTCCCACCCTAGTTGATATTTCAACTACTTGTTGATCTAACTCTTGGAATACACTTGGCACTAAGTGATATAAGTTCCTCTACTTGTGTTGGTGTCTTAACTGAAAACATCCCTCCTGTCTTGGCAAATATTCTCCTACAACATGCTAGTATCAATAAGAAAACACAATATATTAATAGTAAGGCACAATAGTTGGCATCAAGGCTCCCAATAGTCCTAACATCCAAGATGGCAGTAATGATAAGCACCCATTAAAACAATTATCTGGTGCACCTCCATCTAATATTATCTATTTTCGATTATGCAGTGTCTGTATGGCCTCTGATAAAGTTCCATTATCCACATCATTCGCTGGGCTGAAAGTAAAGCACGCAGTTTGAATTTTCCCGCATACCCCTCTTTGCATGGCAGTTTTAAGATCAAGTACATAGCGGTGCAGCATTACCATCCTTCTCATAGCACACATCTCTTCCTTTATGGCATTAAATCCATCTTTTGTAGTATTAATAGCCTTAAGAAGTTCCCAATGAGTTATCCGGAACCATCGAGCTGTTGCTTTAGCCTCAACAAACGGTAGACTGCGCCTAAAAAATAGCTATGCGTCACTGAAAAAAAACTGTACTCTTTGGGAATGTCACTCCAAGTGCTTGTACCATAATGCTTTGCAGTTCTTTCTTCGATTATGAAGTAGCAAGGTGGTCGGATGGCTCATGCGGTATCCATGCAAAGCTGACAGATTAATTCCAGGAATTACCAAAACTGGAGTGTGCAAAGTCACAATGGAGCAGATTCCACCCCAGTTAGGTGGTAACTGTGGCAGATTCCACCCCAGTTAGGTGGTAACTGGGCATACAGTAGTTCTCCACACTGCCATTAATAGTCCATAAGGCTAGAGGTGCCCCTCTGCATGTCCGCTTATCTATTGTAGTCTCACAACCAATATTTTTCCCTGCATGAACAGTGTCCTTTCCTCTGAAACACAAAAAATCTAAATTTGGTCATGACACTCTGAGGACTTATTGTGCTATCTATCCAAGTGTAATGTTCTCATCCCAGATATGGACACACTTCCCTATTGCATCCGGACTAACATCAGTGCCATTCCATAAAGATATAACCCTACATGAAAATTCAATATTGGGATGCCATTGATCATGGGCAGAGACTGAGCCGGTGACTCTAAATTCTGGTCTACAAAGGCAATCTGAAGTTAAAGGGTTTACTGAACAGCTGTTACACTCAGTGAGTGGTTGTGTTATTCCTAGAAATCCCAAATCTAAGATCATCTGGATCCAGTCTACAGTGGTAGGATGTCCTGTCTTCTTCATACGTGATATTTCATCCCTGATGTCCTGTCTATCTGTGAGAATGTGTAACACTTCTGGTAATGCGTCCTATTTTGTGGCATTAACTAAAAATCATACTACCTTAACGTATTAATTGCATTCGGGTCTTAATCCTACATAAGTAAAGCTGTAACAAACCTAGAGCTGTATTTGGGGGTACTTCCTTTGCTGAATGTAGCCTATCTGATCAGGTGGCATGATGCATTAGGGAACACACAAAACCGGATTAATTCGTTTTTCCTGAACCTATGTCTGAAGTGTTGAAAGCCAATATTATCTGATAATTGAGTATGAGCATTACGGGTCACATTACTATTATTAGAGAGAATTCTTTGTGCATGTAAGATATTAGAACTACAGAGTACTTTGCTATAGAAGAGCAGATATTATAGGATCGAGAGACAAAGTAGAAACAGGTGGGTATTTTCTGTTCATCTATGTGCACAACAGGGAGGTTGATCTCCGCATTGGTGCACTTCTTCTATTTAGTTACCTGTTTAGAGATGAACTTTGCCACTTTCATTAGTTCGCAAAAGTACATATACATTTCAATATTAAGGAGTAGTTGGGCTCTTGCTGTTACTATATGACGAGGTGTCAGGTGATCTGAACTAGGTGCATTCCTAAGGGAAAAGAATGCTAATGGTAGGCAGTATAACCAACTGACCTTACTCTTCGAGAGACTATTCAGGCGCTCAACAATACTATTACTTTGGGGATAATTTGTTTTATCCCCAACTGAATCATGTCGTGATATGCATGGATATTGTGTTGACAAAATGGGTGCCTTTGTCTGTTCTTATCCATTTCTTAGGTGTTTCCCACCATTTTTAAATGAGCGTAGGTTATTCTTAAGATCATCTTGTATTGGACTTTGTACGCACAACTATTTCTCTGCATGACAGTGCAGTTAAAACAAATCAACTGAGCTACTTTGTCTAGTAGACTCTGAATGACCACCTCCACTGACGTTTTTCTTTTCAGGCCCTTGGATCAGGAAATGCAGACTGATTCTTATGTCTTTTGACTTGCGAGAATCTCAATTCTTGGCCCTTATTTGTGTCTGAGAGTCTGTAAACTGTACACTGTTTTCAGTGTGACATGCTTATTTACTCAAGGTAGTTTTCAGAATCCTATATGAAGCTGAGTAAAGTTTCTGTTTCTTTTACTGACCCTTTTTTCATTTGCCCTAAAGAAACTGTTTACAAACAATGTCAGGCGGAAGCTAAGGTCTATACCTGTTGTCTGAGACTCTGCCTAGATGCTTTATGGACTGTTTGTGATGTTTAATAAAAAGCCTCTATAATTGCCGTTATTTGTTAAATACTTTTTTATGCATTGTTATGCGGTCCATCTAGGCTTCTCTATTAGAGGATGACTTTTCTCATCAGTGTAGGATCAGTGGCTTTCTAGAAGAAGGCTTCCATCAAATAATTTTGTTTGCATTCTGTTAGTCTTGCAAAAGAATAATAATGCTCCGTTTGGCTAATTTGTGTGCAACTTGCCTGACGTTTTACTTGAATGCTTCACCTAGCAGCTCTTTGTTTAGTGATTGGTGCCTACATGTAGGGGGTTAGATTAAGCGAGTATGCTGTACTAAAATAAGATTTACCAGATCAGGTTCCCTTCTCTACCACTGCAAGCTCAATGTCTTTGTATCAGCTTCAATTGCAGATTAACCAAATGATTGGGTTAATTATGAGTTTAGAATGTTGCTTGAAATGGTGGGCTGACACGGCATGGAATGAGGGTACTGTTGCTTTCACCATGTTTTCATCCAGCACATGTTTGAGAGCATTGCAGGACCATCCTGTCAAGGGTAGTACCAATAACCTTGTTGGTAGTTGAAGACAGTAGTCTTGCTGAAGTTACTGGTAAGTAAAATTTCTTTTTTGACTTAATAAGTGAGACTAGTATGTTCTAACTGGGCTATGTCTTTGATTTCTTATGAACTAGGCAAATGGTTGCCCGAAGTTTGTTGGACACACTGAAGGAAGTTCGGGAGGATGAGAGAGATTGTATTGCTGTATTAGAGAAGGTGAACAGGCTAGCAGATGATTCAGGTATGAAATATAGAATTCTTTTCGTGGTAACCAGATACATTTTGTGCTGTTGTATTTAACCGGTAATCATGCATTATTGCCCTATGTCATTGACTCATTATGATCGAAGTGTCTCCAGCAAACAAATTGATTTTGTTTTTATTGTTCAGCTATTTTAGATAACTAGAGGCATTATAAAACCATCTGGGAAACGTGAGGCATATTACAAATATATTTTCATATTAAATGTAAAAATCACACAAGCGACTGTAGCTTTTATACACAAGATACGCTGCTATCAATCCCCTCTGTCCCCTTCTCAATTAATTACCTTTTTCTTGCTGAGTAGCAAATGCTAAAACCTACTAAAGTATTGTTTTCCTTTCCCTCAGACTTTGCTTGTGGTGCTTTTTTATGGTTTTCTTAATCTCTATAAGGCCAAACATTTCCACTCTGTGTGAATATTAGAAAACATATTTTCTTTTTCCCTGTTGGCACCTTTTATATTGTTTGCTGTAACAACCAGGCTTTATACTATGCTCCTTCAGGCAAACACTACTCTGCATTCTGCTTGGTACTGTAGGCATGAGGGATATTTATAACTTCAAAGTAGGTTGAGCTTAGTCTGAATGGTTGGGGGGTGTTGGTCAAGTTCTGGGACGGTCCCTTCACAATCTGTTTCTATTGGATTCTGATATAGAGTACACTTAATTACAGGTGTTTCTGTTGACCTGGTAATGGCCACATACATAAAAGGTTGAGAAAAGAAATGTGATACTAATATTAGAAAAATTCAACAAAATAAACTTTCAGTGATCTTTCTCCCATGAGCTTTCTTCCTTCTCTTCTAGTTAGCATATAACGTGTCAGAAGCAGACAACTAAAGGAAAAATGAAGGCACTCTACCTGCTGTCCTGCACAGTCGTGCTTTTAGCTTCATCCAGTGCACTTAAGTTTGTTGCTCTGAATTTGGAGTTGACAGGAATAACTCCTGTTCTAGATCCTCCAAGTGGATGTTTTTTGATGCTGTATAGAGTACAGTGACCTTGAAGAGGAATGTGCCAGATCATTCTTCTTACCCTGGATTATGATTTTCAAGATTTGGAGACTCTCCGGATTATTCAAGCATGCGAATCAGACTCTTTTGGGGAATGGTGTCTTTCATCCCATCAGATCTGTTGTCCGCACACTAGTCCTCTCCAGGCTGGACTACAGTATTTTCCTTCTGAAACCTCACTCTGTTAATTTGAAAGCATCTCTCACCTCTGCTGCTCGTTTTATCACTGGTGCAAGAAGATCAGACCACATCACCCCAATTCTTCAGGAACTTAATATGCTCCTCATCGAGGCGGGAAGTTTGTCTACTACTGCCTTGGCACACAAATCCATTCATACTGACACCTGCCCGCTATCTTTCTAAGAATTTGGTAATCTCTGGGGGCCTTCATTACCTTTAAAGTACTAACACCTTCCTCCTGGAAATGCCAGCTTTCAAGAACATCAAAACACTACCTCACGGCATACAACCTTCTCTGGAAGTGGCCCTAGAGTCTGGAACTTCATACCCCTCCATAAGAAATAATCCTTTTTATAGTGTCTTCAAGAGAGATCTCTTTCAAGCCCTTCTCTTCCAAATACACTTAACTCTCTGAACATCTGCTTGCCGACCCCTCGGCTCAAAATTACCTCCCCTAACAGATATTCCCTTACTTCTGTATATCGAACACCGCATCAACAAAATCCCAGGCTGTACAGTCCCACAGTCACATGACATGCTCCTTATCTACAGACCTTCAGTGATTAAACCAGCATCCTTAAATCTCTTCTTTTATGCTACACTAACATTCATATAGCCATTTCTTCCAAAAATGAAATTTTCACATCATCTACAATGAGAACTTTTCATGTTCATCCTCTCGCACTTCTCTTCTAGAGTGCCAGTCCTCGCTCAGCCAGGTAACATTTCTCTGCAACCTCAAAACAAGAAAGACAATACCCAGAAAGCCTCACCGTGATTCACTTTTGACACAAACCTCTCCTCAAAGAACACTTTCAGAAAACTGGTACAGACTTGCTATCTCTAAACAAAAAAAGAAGTACATTTAAAAAAAGGAGAAAAAAAAAAGTGAATATTAAACCGGTATCAAAACAGCCGTTCAAATCTTGTTTCTCTTACCTAGGTAGTGGCAATGCCTGGCTCCACACTGACACCGCTGAAAAGGCAGCCTATTCATGTCTGCGCTCTTTATGAAGAGCTACAAATAATTCAACCCCATGCTGAAGAAAGTTCACTGGCTCTGATCCAGCCCCTCCTTCATTTTCAAAGCCTGATGTATCATTTTCAAAGTCCTCAGAAGCGGCATCCATGCATATGTGGTAATGCCATGCAAGGAGCATAGAACTCACCAGATTAGAGACCAGGAGATGAGAAAAAATGAGGAAAGGCTTTCCCTGTTTATGCACCAAAGATCTAGAACGGTGCCCCCTCAGCTTTAAAATGGCTCCTAACCTCCTTTAATTTAGAAAGAAGCAAACTTCATTTCACAGACAAGTACCACTTCACTCATTAGACACTTACAGGGTATCTGATGAATTGCAACATTCTCATGTATGTTGCATTAATAATGTACTGGCAACAATGCCTAATTTCAAGTGAATGCTGACAGGTAATGACTGCCACAAAATCGCAAAAAATAAAAAAAATGCATTATCACGAGATAGAGCTTTGTTACTCAAAAATGTTTATTCCTGATTCATACCTTATATCAGCACTTTTATAAATGCATATGAAGTGCAAATAGTGACCAAGTGAAAAACTATGGATTTAACCCAGATTTTTGACTGGAGATGAATGTTTGATTTGATCAGCATTCCGATTATTATTTATTCTTTTGGCATTTGTTTCCCTAAGTGGGAAGGGTATGCACAGATGTGGGTCCCATGCTAGCTATGCCACTTGATTCAAGCTAGCCTTGAGGATGAGGGGCGATACCCTGAAACCGGTCCCAGGATGCTTGTTTCCAGACCAGGGAGAACCGGCCCTGGCAGTTCGGGCTGAACTGTTCCCATGGGGAGCCGGGTCAAGACTCATTTGGATATGGTAGGGTCCAAATTTGAATGGCGTCGCAAGCCCCCCAAAAAATGAGTGATTTAACCCAGATCTGTGACTGGGGGTGAATGTTTGATTTTTTTCAGCATTACATACAGTATTTTCTTTTTGGAAGTGAAAAGTGCTGCATTTCCCTCTGACTAGTTTGCCGGCTCACCAACGTTTTCAAAGACAATCAGCAGTTTTGTATTCTTTTAAAAGTATACTTTGCTTCTCATAATGCAGCGCAAAATACCTCTAAAACCCAGTCTGAACTCTCAATCTGCATCTCAGAAAAAAGTGACAAGTCATGCAGCTAAATATGGCAACAGAGCTTATGCACAACCATACGTGCTGTCAGTGGTGGCTGAAAAGTCCACCAATTAGAGGGGCGGAAAAAAGATTTAATGCATTTAAAAATAAGTACATAAATGCAATTAAATATATTAAAGAAATAAAAAGGTACCTATCATTTTCCTGACACACGTTCACCTCACTCTGGTTGTCGTCTTCTCCTGACGTCGGTGACGTCAGTTCACGTCCAGCTGGGCTTAATCAATCCTAGAAACACGGGCGGGATCAGAAACGACGGGAGATTGATTTGAATGCACGGGCCCCCTTGCTAGGTATTGTGTGTGATGGGCCCGATGTAGATATGGATTTGAGGATTCGAGAGTGATTATCATATCACTATATAACATGTGAGAATGAAACCGACCTTTGAATGATAACGACAAATTCAATTTATAAGATTTAGAAGCACATGACAATATTATTCCGGAAAAGGACTATATTGCCTCAAGTATTACATTTTTCATTCCGTGGAAATGTCAAATGCCCTAAAGAAGTTCGGCTTACAGGACGAAACGCGTTGGCTGTGGTTTATTTAAAAAGTATATAAATAAACAATAAAGAAGGAAATTTAATCATCAGATGGACTTAATGTGGACTAATTGATTGCATATAATTGGAAAGTGGTGCAACTTTAATATCTATAAATACTATTGACCCTGAGGGAAGGGGGAATATATTGGCATCATTTCAGAGTTTGGTTGCCGATCGTAAGCAAGCTGGTCCACTGTCCAGTTTGTCTGTTAAAATGGTGTTCACAAAAGTAATGGAGGTGGTTGCTGTGCATCTTCAGAGTTAGAGGATACATGTATTACTTTGCCTCAAGAACTTGCGTGATCAAGGCAGGCTCTTTTCAGTCAATCAAAGACCACCTCAGGAGATCGGCTGCACTTTTCTTGGGTTTTCCATCAATGAACCAAAGTCCCACCTGAGCCCTATTCGGGGTATTCCCTTTATAGGTGCTGTTCTGAACACACTAATGTTGAAGCCTTTCCACTACTACAATGAGTCTAGGACATTCAGAATATGATCTTGTGGTTATGGAATCCAACTTACGCCTTGGGGCAGCTTCTTGGACTCCTCTCCTCATGTATTCGCTTCTTCCTGTAGGCCAGAGGGGGACCCTCCAATGGAACCTAAGGTTTCAGTGTGCACCCGGTTTGCCTCTCTGACTCTGTCTAAATCTATCCGTAGAAAATTCAGGACCTCATTTAAAAACAAAGTGCCAAACTGACAATTGGCTGGCCATTCTCCATTCTCCACTGGGATGCAACAGTTGTAACTGATGCGTTGTTTATTCTTCTTCTTTTTTTTTTTTTTTTTTAAAATCTCTTTATTGAGTTTCAAACGGAGACAGTGAAACAAGACATCACAGATGTTGCCACACAAGGCACCTGAAGCAATCAAAATAAAACAATCACGAGAGGGCAGAGTATGTCCAAGGAGCGTGCTTTTCAGAACAGAATCGTAAATTCCCTTACAGACAGAAAACCAACTTGTATCTGGGCTTTACACGTACAGTGATCAGAGAAAGACAGAAATCATACAGTTTAAGGGGCAGTTACCTCAGTAGTGGTGTAAGTCAGCAAATATTGTCTAAGTGGCTCCCAGAAATCTTTAGGCCTAGATGTAGTAGGCAGCTCCTCTGCATAGAGTGCAAGAGTTTCTTTACAGTATATTAAGTTTTCAAGCCAATCTTTTAGCTGAGGTCCCGGCCGACCCTCCCAAGACATGGCAAAACGCCTTTTGGCAAGCAACAGAGCAATACGCACATATCTGCCTATCTCACCTTTCACGTGTGGTACATAGCAAAGCAAACATGTGACTGGTGTACATTGCAACTCAGCACCTGTCATCTTGTGTATATGACTGAGAATCTCTTTCCAGTATGTAAACACCGCAGCACAGTTCCATGCAAGGTGACAGAACTCTGCATCTCCGTGTCTACACCTTTTACACCGCGCGGATTCACGGAGCCCTATCTTATACAATTTAAGAGGAGTATGGTATACTTGATGAAGAAATTTTATATGAATAATTTGTAAATTACCGTTAGGTAGAAGTCTCCCAGTCAAGGCGCACATTTGTTCCCAGTCCTTTACCGTTAGTGGGATGTCCAACGCAGCATTCCAACGCTCTAGGCTACGATCCGCCCCCCTCTGCACTTCCTCCTGAAGAGATTTATAAAGCTTAGTGATTAATTTCTTTTTTGTGGGAGCCACTGTAGAGAGAGGAGAGTCGGCGGCTCTGCCGGGAACACCGGGTAGTGACATTGTAAGGCTCGCCTTAGACGATGTATAGGGTATGTAAATAGTGGCGTTGGATTTGTGATGAAATCTAACCCAGTGTCCAACGTGCACGTGCCCCCTGAATACAAATCTTGCATGTGTGTTTTTCCCACATCTTTTAACGCCCTGATTGGACCCGTTTCCCGCATGACTGACAACGCTGCATGCCCAGCTAGCGACAACGCTGGCGCGTATAGAGGAAGCTTTCCCGCTATCCGACCCATTGTCTGCCACGCACCCACCGTCACATCTATTGTATTAATCTCTTGTTGCGGTGTGCCCCTGTGGACATGAGTAAGTATTCCCGACAGTGGTATAGGGTATGCATCCCCGTCCTCCACTGATACATGCGGGGATAAATCATGTGGCCTGAACCAATAGTAGGCATATTGAGCCTGTGCACAGAGGTTATAAAGAAATGGATCGGGTGCCCCAAATCCTCCCTGCATACGGAAGTGTCAACGTGGTCCAACTAATTTTCACCTGCTTTCCTACCCACAGCAGCTTTAGAAGTTGTGTTTTGACTTTGGCAAAAAAATGTCTGGTTAGTCTGATAGGAATGTTACAGAATAAATACAAGAAGCGAGGCAAAACCACCATCTTGACCACCGCCACCTGATCCGCTAAAGATAAAGGGAGATGTAACCACTTTTCCACCTGCTCCTCCAACTGATGCAGTGCTCTACCATAATTCTCTTTTATGACTGTCTCTGGATCCCAATGCACCCAGACACCCAAGTATTTGATAGGTTCGGCCGCCCAAATCAGAAGATATTCTAAGGGAGGGGGGCATGTGCATAATGTTAATGGGAGAATCACTTATTTTTCCCAGTTGATCGTTAGTCCAGAAAAAAGGCCAAATCTGATGCACTCTCGTAGCACTGGGGAGAGGTTGGTCTGCGGTTCCCGTATAAAAAGGACCATATCGTCTGCGTACATGGATATCCCAACCGGCCTCTGATTAAAATTGAGTGCTGTCTGTCTATGGCGCTGACGGAGGATACAGGCAAGCGGTTCGAGCATGAGAGCAAACGGTAGAGGTGACAGCAGGCATCCCTGTCTAGTGCCTCTGTCTACTCTAAGAGGATCTAAAGTGAGGCCACCCACTCTCCTAAGAATATGGAACATTTATACCCATTCAGTGGAGTCGAAGGCCTTTGCGGCATCAAGCATGACCGCCGCAGCTTGGAGATCGGGATTTAAAATATGATACATGGCAAATATTGTGCGGAGGTTATTGGAGGTGGAGGGTCCCGGCACGAAACCAGACTGATCCGGTAACACCATGATCGGTAGCAGCGGTTGCAGTCTAGTGGCCAGTATTTTAGCATCAAGGTTTATTAATGATAAGGGGCGATTATGATTCGCATATTGTCGGATCTTTGTCCTTTTTTTAGAAGAGTGCTAATAAGCGCCTGTCGTAGACATGGCGGCAGTATCCCTGATTCATGAGCTTCCGCATATACCTCTAATAAATACGGGGTGATAATATCCACATATTGTTTATAAAATTCGGAAGTGAACCCATCCGGGCCAGGGGCCTTGCCATTGGGAAGTAATTTAATGACTTCCTTAATATCAGACTCCCCGATAGGCTGGCCAAGATAGTCCCGATGGCCGTCCGCAAGCCACACACAAGCAACCTCCTCCAAATATTCACACAGAGCAGCTTCATCGCATGTGCCACGAGAGGCATAAAGCTCGCCGTAAAAACTTCTACATTGTTCCACGATGTCCCGAGATTGATAGTGCTCCTCTCCATTTCCGTCTACTATCTTGTGAATATGATGATGGTAATTACGAAATCGCAGCGTCTCGGCAAGCTTTTTACCGGGGCGTCCGGCCTCACTATAAGCTCTGGCCACATGTCGCTTCAACTTGTAAGTTATCTCTGAGTCCGCCAGCGCATCGTATTCTTTCAATAAAGCATGGAGCCTATCCAGAGGAGCAGTAGCCGGGTTTATGCTATATTGCGCTTGGAGAGCACTTAGCTGTGTTTCAAGCTTCGCCATCTGACCCTTGAGATCCCTCAAGATCCCCGTGTGATGCTTATACAAACCCCGCGAATTGTGACTTTGAATGCCTCCCACAAAATTGCCTGACTGTCCACTGTCCCCTCATTCAACTCGAAATATTGCTTGATTGCCTGTCTAATTGTGTTTTCATAAACAGGATCTAGTAGTGCCTCTGCTCTAAATCTCCAGGTGAAAGGGAAGTGCGTGTTGGTTGGTATTTGGACTTCAAGCATTATAGGGTCCATCCATTAGCTTCCTCATTCAATAGCCAATAGTCTAACCTGGACCAGCTGTGATGGGCCGGCGTTACAGGTGTACCCGTTCAAACTGTTGCATTGCGTAGATGCCAGGCATCGACCAAGCCCATTTCTACCATAGCATCCCGCACACACTGCACAATTTTGATCGTGCGTGCTTCGTGGGGGTTGGATTTATCCAGGCACGGATCAAGGTGTGTATTGAGATCGCCTCCCCACAATATCGCAGCATCTGGCCACGTTCGAAGCACACCCAGCAACTGGACATAGGTATATGGCTCATCTACCACTGGACCATATACATTGATGAGTGTAATCAGTGTATTACCCTGCTTGCCCTGCATTAGTGCCCAACGGCCTTCACTGTCAGTTTGTGTCCGTGTTGGAGTAAATGGTATGCCTTTCTTTATCAAAATAAGGACACCCCTGGCATATGTAGAAAATGTGGATGCTGCCCTGTGCCCTGCCCACTTGCGTGCAATACTGCTCTCTCTCTGCTTGGACAAATGTGTTTCTTGCAGTAGGGCAATATGAATCTTGTGTCTATCTAAATACGCCAATACCGGCCTGACTTTTTTTAGAGTATTTAGCCCTCGAATATTCCATGTTGTACAGTTGTACCGCTCACCCATTACTGCAGATACATTGCGCGAGTCTGCGCACATGCACTATAAACTTCTAATACCACAAAAGCCCATGATGATCTGTGTCTGTCTCCATTGAGTTCAAAAGAACGACCACCCCAAACTGATGCAATAACCCTCTCCCACCCTCCGCCCACTTTGGCAGCCCCTATTCGCCAAAGACAGTCCCTACGATAACCTCCCCACCCAGCAAAAAACGTCGGACTCCCGTTTTAGGAAGGGGTATACCCATAGAGGGGGAACGTAGTGTCGCGCATCACACTACCCTGTTAGAGGGAGCGGGCTGCCCCCGGCTGTACAGCCATTGCTAGACCGCCCCCCCTCACCCGGATCCGGCATACAGCGTGCACCTCCATGCCAATATCCAGAACAGTCAAATATTCTCCCCTCAGCAACATTAATCCTAGTCATCAGTATTAACTTCTGCCCAGTTGTGCATAACATACAAAGGTGAGACCAACAGCAGCAGCTCCCAACGCGAACATATCAAAAGCAACTCTCTCAGCAGTGGCCATTTGCTTTAGACAACCCTCATATGTACCCACACCACGCGAATGCAACCCCGAGCTACTTATCTGTTGTATGCAGCACGGGCCCAACTAAGTAACAATTAGCAAACAGGCAATCGATTTCACTTCCCGTGTCTGTAATC
The DNA here is from genome assembly GCF_964204655.1 of Triturus cristatus. NCBI lineage: Eukaryota > Metazoa > Chordata > Amphibia > Caudata > Salamandridae > Triturus > Triturus cristatus. The sequence continues at coordinate 415,235,939 of NC_140588.1, read as the reverse complement.
AAAAACAGGTGCAACAGCATAGCACAAGTATAAAGTATTACTAGTCAATGTCTGAGGTGTGGCCTGGTCCTTGGTTCTTTTTTTTGTGTGAATCTTTTTATTAAAACTGATTCGACAACATGGCATAGTATCACATAATCATAGAAAAGGTGGCAGCAAAACAGAGGTTCATCAGAATACATTGACTTCATGCAGTAGGAATTACACGGCGAGGGAGACATCTTCTTCTAACAATTGGGGGTGGGGGAACAGATATTTCCACGGTATGTGTTCCAAGGGGCCCACACTTTGGACCACTTGCGAGGGCAACCACGAGCAATATAGACAGACTTCTCTCGCTGCATGCACCAATCTAGGTCTTTTTCCCAGTCCGCAATTGTGGGTGCGCATGAGGCCCCCCAGAGCTGCGCAATATTTCTTTTGGCTACCATGCATCCGAGTGTGACCCATTGCATGGCATAGTTGTTAAGGTCGGTTGGTTCCCAAATATTAAGGAGACATCTTGGGGCTTCGGGCTGGATCTCAATTTCTAGAGTGTCACTCATTATTTCGTGTATCGTACGCCAGTAGTCCTGAATCAGCCTACAGTGCCATATAGTGTGCATAAAAATGCCCGGTTGTGCGCACCCCCGCCTGCAAGACCCATCCGTCTGGCCCCCCATGTGTACCAGCTGGGGCCCTGTTATATATACTCTGAGTAGTATTTCCAACTGCACCAGTCGGAGCCTCGCTGATATTGCGACCGTTTTGAGGGACGAAACCGCCTCCTGCCATCCCTCATCGTCCAGTTCAATACCATCTTCTGTCCATTTCTCTCGCAACAAGGCCAGGGGATCGCTCATGTTTATAAGCTTCCTGTAAGTCCGGGAGATAGCCCGCTCAGGCATGTGCCCGTCCAAGAGTCTGTCCTCTAAAGGGGAGCTGTCCGGTAGGGGGGCGTCACTAGCGATTGCAGACTGTAGTGCGTGTCGAACTTGAAGATATCTAAACAACTCAGAATCCGCTAATGAGTATTGGCTCTTAAGAGCGCTGAACGATTTCACTCCCTCTGCACCCCACAGGTCTCCAATCTTGGAAATGCCGATCAAGTCCCATTTGTTAACCTTTGGTTTTTCCCAAGTAACCCAAAGTTTGCGAATCCCAAAGCGGGGTGGCGAGCGTTAGTCTATTGCTCCAGCCTAGTGACTGCGTCACAGCGTGCCAGACTTTGACTGTGTGGTTGGTGGGCCCTGTAAGTGTGTACTTTGCAGGTTTGGAATACAGAGCTCGGGCATAGGCCCAGTTAGGGAGGACCCAGCGGTCCGTCCGGAAACCTGGAGCGTCAGGTGGGCCATAGATGCCGTGGTTTATGGCTGTAAGGTGAGCCGCCCAGTAATATTTTTTGATATCCGGTAGCCCAATGCCACCATCATACCAACTGAGCGTAAGTTTTGGCAAGGCAATACGGGGTTTTCCACACCATAGAAGATCTCTCTGAAGTCCCTCAATGTCTTTAAAATACGAGTTGGGGACTGGGTCTGCGGCATTTTGTAATGCATAAAGGAACCGGGGCAAGGACATAATTTTAAACAAGGCAGGGTATTTTCGTCTTGCCTTGCCTGCATCAGTGTGGAGAGCTCATCTGGACATCCCTTCAATTTCTGCTTTAACTCCTCGCCGGACCCGCTGCGCGGGTCCCGCTTCGTTGTTCCCGGTTACCTGACTGATGGTGAGCCTGCCTGCTGCTCTTGAGCCGCCCCAACTGATTTAGACTGCCGTTGTCTGTGTGTGCGTGTGGACGGGACCACAGGGCTGCGAGCTGACCCGCAGGGACTCAGTGTACCAGGAGTCCCTGCGTGAGGCCGAGACCCGCAACACCTGGGTCGCTCTCCCTGCTTGCCCCGCCACACCATTGTCCTCATTACTGGCCTTTCTCCCCGCTGCGCGGGAGCGCCCGGGGCTAAGCCCGGGCAAAGGGCGGGCCGTCTAAGGCCGTCCAAGGACGTACAGGGACGGGCCGGGCCCTTTCTTTCATTGCGGACTTGAGGACTTACAGCATGTCTTAATGATCTATGTGAGCAGATTTTCTTAAGTAGTTATTTTGTGGAATTTAATATTTATTCCTTTTTTGTTTCCTTAGTATTTTAAACTGTATATTCTTTGAATAATGCCGCTATTAACTAGGAAGGGTAGGCAGGTCACAGTAAAGTCAGGCAGTGGTAAAGTCACCGGAACTTTAGATGATTTTATTACCTGGGCTACGGGGATATTGGAGAAAGAAATCGCCCTTACAGAAAAACGTTTGTCTTTGGATCTTGTCACGGGGAAACGCTCATCCTTGGGACGGATTGGCTTTGTGGTTACTCCGGAAAAAAGCAAAACTAATGATCTGGAAGCTAGCCCCAATCTAGTAGTAATCCCAGACTCCCAAGAAATACCTAGGGGGGATGTTGTAGTGGATTGTCCATTAGAAGATCACACTGCATCGGATATTAGCGGGGACGGTAAGCTGTGCACTAACTCGAGTTTGTTGGAGCCTGCCCCCTTACAACCTCAAGCTCTGGACCATGTCAAAGCAGTTATACAAACCAGAAAACGTAAAAGAGGGAGGGGTCAGATGAAGGGAAAGGGAATACGGTCGGGGAATCCCGGTTATCCGCCTACTTGCTGTAAAAATCGCAATAATGATGATCTGCTAGGACACATTGAAACTTTGTTAAAAAGCCTCTTGATGCCCCTCGTAGAGAGAACACAAATTGTCAATCTAAAATTAGATCAATTAGAGCTCTTATTATCAGTTAATACACACTCTCTGGATACCTTGGTTAAAAATAGTAAATCCCTTGAGTCCCCGGAGATTTGCATTGCTACAAAGAAGGGTTCTCAAAAAACTTCTACCCAAAACTCAAGCAAATCATCCCAATCCTTTATATCTGGTGATACTCATCGAATCCCCGTTCAGACAACTTTAACTAAACCCACATTGGTGGTTGATGCGGCCTATCAGCCAATGTCTGAGATAGCCGTAGCAACAACACCGATCCCAACTATATCTATGCCGGTGGTAGCACTGGGAGCTAAACCAACTCTATCAAGTGGACTATTAGTTTCGGGTAAAAAAGCTCCTCTAAGTAAACCAATTTGTGTGAACATACCCCCGATTCCGCCCCTTTTATGGTAATCCTGACAGGGGTCCCGGTGGTTGCACCGAATAAACACGAATCAAGTCAGGACTTATTAAATAAAGCTATTTTTTGGCTTAATAATAATAGACCACTTCCCCCAGCCTCTGCCACAAAAATATTAAGTGTGCGAAGGGTTCCTTGGGTTGGCCCAAGCAAGAAGGATTTAGAGGGGGACTGTATTCTTATCAATTTTAGGGACAGATGGGTTAAAGACCTAATTTGCGATAAAGCAAGGTTTGCTAGAATGGGGGACATCCAATGTATAGGCCTTGAATACTTTTATCCCAACCTATATCATGTTTCACTAAGTAATTGTTACCCTGGGCCAGGATTGCAGGGAAATGGTCACTCTGGGTCAAGACTGCAGGGAAATAGTTACCCTGGATGGATACAGAACAAAACTATATTTCAACCCCCCCCCCCCCCCCGCCCCCCCCCCCCCAAAACCATCCTGGTATGAGGTACCAGGGTGATGGATGCCCTATGGGGCCTATACGTTTTAGTAACACTATGCAACTACCCTATGATCAACCAGAAATGAGAGTTCAGGGGGAGGAATATCTAGGGTGGATGCCAAATAGCAATATTTCCCTAAGAAATCGTTTTGACCCATTGGTGGGAATGGAGGGTCTAGATTGACCACCAGACAAAAAAAAGGAAAATGTATCATCTATATCAGACTTGGCTATAGGGGAAAACGAGGGGGTAGATAATTCGGTGGTGGATGTCACCGATCTCAATGCAGGGTCTAATATACTTTTGGATACACAGGTGATTAGTATCTCAGGCCGTGAGCCAAACCTATTGATTATTGAGCACGACCAGACAAGTTTAAAAGAGCCTGTGGACGATAACCAAGGGGAACCCACGTTGTGTCTAATGTCATGGAATATTGCCGGTCTTGCGGGTAGACTAGAGGATGAAGGTTGGTTGGACTATGTGGGTAGCCAGGACATTCTGTGCTTCCAGGAGACATGGAGCAGAACGGGTGAGGAAATTGGCGGTTTTCAATCTTTTAACGTCCTGGCGGTACCATCACCAGCGGGGAGGGCTAGGGGCGGGATAATGACAGCGCTCTCTATCAAACTTAAGAACTTGATAATTTTAAAGATGGCGGACACTCCCTGGTTCCAACTGCTATTGCTTGAAAATCTGTTTCCCGAGCCCTTGTTGTTAATCAACTGGTACCATAATGTTTTTGACAGGAATGATGTAACCACAATTCAGAGTTTGGAGGACGCAATAAGCAGGGCTCGTAGCGAACGACCTCCATTATTCGTTGTTTGGGTTGGAGATTTTAACTCTTTATTGTGCAAATTTGGTGGTTCAAATGTGTGTGGTCTTGAGGATTTAAATAAACAACCTTTGATGCATTTTAAACACACACCTCAGGGGATGCCTTAAATAATATTATTGTTCTAAATGATTTATGTATGGTAGAGCCCTGGGCAGCCCCAGATATTTCGCCAATACCAACCTTTCACGGACCAAGAGGTGCAACAAGCACTATTGATTTTATTTTTGTGTCCAGTAACTTCCTGCTTTATGTCAATAGACTTGAGATAATAGCTAATGCTGCAAGCGACCATAACCCCTTAAAGCTATCTCTGTGTATCCCTGCTAGTGGGAAACACTCGGTCTGGGATCAGCCTATAATATATAATAGTAATCAGGGCATTACCATGAAGTGGGGTAAAATAGATGCTGTAGGTCTAGAGGCGAAGATCTTTAATGACTGTAAGACTGAAATCGACTTATGTCAAATGTCAATATTAGACCCAGAAAAGGTTATTGGGAGCTTTGAAAAATTATGTGGGCATGTGGCTGAGTATCTTACAAAACCAGCAGGGAAAAAGAATATAAAGTGCTTCAGATGGTTCGACTCCGCATGCTCCGCCTCACATAAATCCCTAAAAGCGGCCCTTATGCAAAAACCAAGGAATAAAGACTTGGTAAGATCAACTAGGAAGGCCTATAAAGAGGCTATTATAAAGAGGAAGCAGGAGTTAAAAAATTGTGCCTGGGAAGATTTAGAAAAGGCCTCTGAGCTAAAAGATAGTAGGCTCTTTTGGGACGTAGTAAATCGTCCCCTGTTTAAAAGTGATACCAAGGAAAGCATAGTGATGCAGGTTACTGGTGAATCCTGGGAAGTTCACTTTGGTAACATTTTTAATCCCAAGGCATTATCACCCTCGGATTTGGTGGATGACCCAGGAATTCTGGTAGAACCATCTACAGCTTCGCTTCTTAGCTCCTCGCTTACACAGGAGGAGGTTGAAGAAGCTCTGAGGAAAGGTACATCATTAAAAGCTCCGGGCCCTGATGCTGTTCCTTTGGACTTTTTCAAGCACAATATGGAAGTATGGGCCCCGTTGCTGTTAAATGTTTTCAGGGCTGTGGTTGTTGGTAGCATTCCTGTATCATGGAAGAAGGCAGTGGTGGTGCCGATTTTTAAGAAGGGCGATAGTTGTGACCCCCGATGCTATCGACCTATATCCTTGATTGATGCATCATGTAAGTTATTGGGAAGGGTCATTTTGGCCAGACTGGAAACGTGGGCTGATTCTGTTGGTTTAATTGTGAACTCCCAGTATGGATTTAGAAGTGGGAAGTGGACGGTCGAACAGTGTTTAAATTTGGCGCTGATTATTGGCAAGTACATGAAGGCAAGGAATTCTGCAATTTACCTTGCCTTCATGGACTTGTCTAGCGCGTTTGACACTGTTTGCAGAAGTAAGCTATGGCAGATGATGGATAGTATGGGCTTTGAAGAACCGTTGGTTACGCTGCTCCGCAGATTGCATGCTGCAACATCCGTGGCCATAAGGTTTGGACCTGGGGGTGAAATAACAAAACCGATTCCCTCAACTGAGGGGGTCCGTCAAGGGTGCATTTTGGCACCTTTTTTATTCTTGGTGTATACAAATGGATTGGAGAAGTATTTGCTGGACCATTGTTGTGATTTTCCAAAGGTAAATGGCAGGAGTATTCCCATATTGTCATATGCAGATGACACTGTTCTAATGACCCTCACTGGAAATAGCATGCAGACATGCTTAGATGCTTTTAACACCTTCATGTTGGACCTTGACCTAAAGGTAAATTTTGCAAAATCCTTTGCTATGGTCTGTGGCCCAAAAGGGTCAAAATCTAGGAAGTTTGTGGTGAATAACTTCACCATTGAAAAGGTGGATAACTTTAATTACCTGGGAAATCTCTTCAACAACAAATTAAGTTGGGCCCCATTAATGAAGACTCGAGTCCAGAGTACCACTCGCTCTATAGAAGGTCTTTTCCGTTTTTGTGGCAAGTTGGGTCAAAAACCTGTTGCGCATCTCAAAACCCTATATACATCTAAATGTTTATCTGTAGCCACCTATGGGGCAGGAGTATGGGGGACTGAGAATCCTTCAGTCATACAGCCATATTTTTTAAAACTGGTATTATTGATTCCATCGGGTTCATCAAACACCTTCTGCCACAATGAAATGGGAATGACCAAAGTGACTGATATCATCCGTCTGTCGCCTTTATTACTATGGTGCAAAATATGGTTATCGGATGACCTCCAACTTTCTAGAGAAATTCTTTTAGACTGTATGAGCCTGGATAATGTAAAACAGATTCCCTGGCTGTTATATGTTAGTGAAATGTTGCATAAGATAGGTTTGGGCCATGTTTATGAAAATCCTGAAAATATTCAGGGCAACATACAAACCCAAATTAAAGCATGTTATTGGAAATTTTTAGATATACCTAGCTTGGGAGGCCCAACAAGTCATGCATCTAAGGTTCAGCATCAGTTTTATTTATCTTTTTCGACTAATGTCCAATGGCGGTTTTATCTTACAAGGCTTAGGCTAAATACACTCCACTTCCTTTTTGCCTTCCCTAAACAAGGGGGTTGGTGTGAGAGGCTACCCCCCTGCCCTTGTAACAATAGAGTCAGTCAAAGTACCATACACGTTGTCCTTTTTTGTTCTTTATACCAGGAACCTAGGATTAGATTCATTAAGCCTATCCTGAAGAGGCGGCAACCATGTACCTATAATGAAGGCTATGACTACTTGTTGTCACTATCTTCTGTTGAAGTTTGTTGTGCTATGTTGAACTTCATACGAGTGTTGCTCCGGATTAGGAAATGTTATGGATAATCTAGCTTAGATCTGTAATCTCCCATTGGATTTTTTGTACTTATGCTGTATGTCGGTCTCTCAACTAAAATTTTATATCATTGATGGCTCATTTTAACCATGTATTTTATGCTTTTAATTTTGTGCTTTTATGATTCTCTGTATGAATCGAATAAAGATATTGAACGAACGAACAAGGCAGCCTTGCCTAATAGAGAGATCAGTAGCGACTTCCAATGTATGATGTCACTTTTAAGCCGTTGCATGGGCGGGCCCAGATTGCGGTCATATCTAAGTGCGGGGTCAAAAGAGACCAATATACCGAGGTATTTAAATCCCTCAGTAATAATTGAGATCGGGCAATTTCGAGGCAGTCGCGGAGATTTCCCATACAAGACGTATATAAGCGATTTCTGCCAGTTGATTTGGAACCCCGAGTACCTTCCAAAAACTTCTAAGATGTCGAATACAACAATCAGCGACTGATTAGGAGAGTCAAGATAAAGAAGTATGTTGTCTGCGTAGAGGGAGATGCGATCCTCCCATTCTGCCGACCACCGCAGCCCTCGAATGCTTACATCTTTACGGATCCATGCTGCAAGTGGTTCAAGGGCCAGAGCGAACAACAGTGGAGAGAGGGGGCAACCCTGTCGGGTGCCACGACTAAGGGCAAAGGTGTTGGATTTTTTGTTATTCACTACCACCTGCGCCAGCGGTGCGGTGTAGAGGAGCTTTACCCATCTGAAAAATATCGGGCCAAATCCCACTTTAGTTAGCACAGCAAAAAGAGAGGGCCATTCAATGGTGTCGAACACCATAGTTGCATCTAACGACACTATGATCGCGTCCTCTTGTATGGTGGTGGCCCTACCCAACACCCCATGGACTCTACGGAGGTTCATTGCAGTGTTTCGCCTAGGCATGAATCCTGACTGGTCAGGGTGCACAAGGTCTCCTATAACCTTCACAAGCCTAAAAATCCGATTGGCCGCACTCTGCTGGTCCTATCAGCGTGTTGCCCCAAAGAATTGTGGTCCATGAAGTAGCGTTGGCGGGTACGCCTATGCCAAAAGTTTAAAATTAAAATGAGTGTCGCGTTAGCCATCCCTGGACACGTGTTTCAAGGTAGTTGCCTCTCGTCAGCAGGGAGTAGGTATGTGTGTGGGGTTGCTGCGTAGGTTGCCAAAAAATATTCTCAGGTAAAGTACCACTCAAGGCGCGCAGGTGCGTAGCCATGGGCTCGTCAGCCCCACCGGCTCAAGGGAGCCTGAATATAAACAAAAATCCGATTGGCCGCACTCTGCTGGTCCTATCAGCGTGTTGCCCCAAAGAATTGTGGTCCATGAAGTAGCGTCGGCGGGTACGCCTATGCCAAAAGTTTAAAATGAAAATGAGTGTCGTGTTAGCCTCTTGGCTAGAATTTTAGCTAGGATTTTAGGCTCAGCATTTAGTAAGGAGATGGGCCGATACGAGGAGCAATCAGTCTTGGGTTTACCTTCTTTATGGATGGTGACTATGGTCACCAGACGCTGATCGAAGGGCAACACCCCCTCCTCTAGACTAGCGAAGTACATGGATTTCAAGTAATGGCTTAATTTATCTGGGCGTAGCTTGTACAGCTCAATGGGGATACCATTTGGGCCGAGCGCTTTGCCCGGGCATAGTGCTCGTATTGCCAGTGCGATTTCTTCCGTGGAGACAGGGCTATCTAGGAATTGGCGGTCTTCCTCTGCGAGGGCAGGAAGGGAGATATCCTCCAGTAGGTTCAGGGAGTCTGCAGTTGTATGCGGGGCAACAGTTGTATAGCGTGTGGTAGTGGGCTGCAAACTGGTTAGCTATCTCTTGAGGATCCCTTATGGAGTCAACCCCGCCCCTTTGAGCTCCGGGACCAGTTAGCTAGCGCGCTCCTCCGGTCCAGCCAGGCAATCAATTTCCCTGTTTTATCTCCTAAATCGTAGATGCGGCCTAGCCTTTCCTGAGCCATGAGTTTAGCGTGTTCGGTAACCAGTGCCTTATACTCGTCCTGTCGGAGTGTATGTAGTGTTTCGGGTGTGGGGTTCGAGCTAGTGTCCTGCTCAAGTTGGTAGATATCCTGTTCAGCGTCAGATATGTCCTTCAGTCTTTCTTTTTTGGCTCCCGCTATGAGGGACAGGGCCTGGCCCCTTACCACCGTTTTGAAGGCTTCCCAAAGCGTCTTGGGGGGAGTCAACTGTGTGGTCATTGTCTGCAAAGTAATTATCGATAGATTTGATGAGGTCTGTGCGTATTTTAGGGTTTTTGAGATGCCAGGGATTTATTTATTTATTATTTTTTTTGAAGTTTGAAAAACCTTTATTGTACCATTAAAGTGTACACAGCTATTTAGCCAACATCCCGGAGGCAGGCAGCTTACGTTTGCAGCACCAAGCCGCTAGCTCGGATCAAAGCCATACACTTTAGCAGAGTTCCAACAGCAACGTTATCTTGGCTTTCCGCGTTTTACAATATTAAATCATGAACTAAACAAACAACAACAGCGGCTGCAATCTAGAAATGAAGGAGAGCAATCCAGCACCCGAACAAAGTATGCTGGTAGTGAACCCCCAGCGACCATTCAGTAATACTCAGGTGACTGTACGAGAGCCCCCGCACACACGGCCCCACTTCGCAACTACATGCCAGCCCCGCCACATTGCCAATCATCCAGCAGTCATTCTCAGTCATCATCAGCCACCTCCGACGCCGCCAACCAGTCCACCAGCGGCTGCAAAATGTCCGCGGGCCTCGAGCGCGGCGGCATCTGATCCCAGTAGGCGGACAATTGCTCCTTGCAGTAGATTGCTGACGCCACCCATCCCGAAACCCTCGGCGGAGCCTTTTTTTTCCAGTGTAACGCTATCTGACGCTTAGCAAGCAATAGGAGAAGGGCCACTAACCTGCGCGATGCACTAGGCACGTTCAGCACAAAGCCCAGAAGGGCCACGAGAGGGTCCGGCACGATAGTCAGACCCACCATCCTCACTATGGCGGCGAAGACTGCCTCCCAATACCCACGTATCTGGCCACACACCCAAACCAGGTGTTAGAATGTAGCCTCTCTTTCGCCACATCTCCAGCAATTCGCATCCATCTGTAGCCCCATTTTAAAGAGTTGCATGGGTGTACGATACGTCCTGTGAAGGAAATTGAAATGGATAAGTCTCAATCTATAATTAGGAGACAAGTGTTCAAGTTGGGTGCAACAAAACTCCCACTGTTTCTCTGTAATTTGAATGCATGCCTCCCTCTCCCACAGGGACCGAGAGTCCGCATGGGCTACAGGCGTCGCGCTTAGCGTAGCCCTATATATGCACGTAATCAGCTTGCGCGAGGAACTATTCGAGAGTATGTCTTCTAGCGCCGCCACCGCCGGTGGAGCCTTCGGGAACATAGGGTACCTGTGCTTGCACGCCGCCCTCAGCTGATAATATAATAGAAGATCTGAAGCCGTCGGCTCTGGTGCATCAACCATGTCCTGCATGGTAAGAAACATGTCGTCGGGGTATAAGTCACCCACTAGTTTCAGGCCCAAATTACTAGCCCGCTGCGCCACCGCCGCATCAGTCAGCGGACCCAGCAGTGGGTTGCCCTCCAACGGCATACTCGGGGCATATAGATCAGACACACCCGCGCGCCTCGCGATGCTCGACCAAGCCCAGCGCACCATCTCCACTGTATTAATGTCTTCCTGGGACAGTCTATATCGCTGATATGCCGCCGTCCCGAGGGGGCAAGGCGCCGCCACGTCCATCTCTATAGCTACGTGGGGTTGGTAGGGGGTCGGATGATGCCAGTAATGTAAATATTGGGCTTGAGCACTGTAGGCGTACAGCTCAATGTCCGGGGCGGCCAGGCCCCCCTGCCGGAAGGGGAGGGTAAGTAGGTTCCATGCCACTCTAGGCTGCCTGCCCGCCCAAACCAACTCAATCATGGCAGTACGCAGTCGGCTGAAGAACGCCTTTGTCAGCGGCAGGGGGATGTTAACAAACAGATAAAGGAATTTGGGCAGCACAACCATTTTTAGTATCGCGATGCGACCCGTCAATGACAAGGGCAGTCTTTTCCACCTTTTCACTTTACTTTCAAACCATTCCGTAGCCACCCCAAAGTTCGCCAGCTACAGTTCGTGAATTGAACGGCTTATAATTATTCCTAGATACTTGACCTCGTCTGCGGCCCAATCTATTGGGAATTCAGTGTGGCACGCGGTCGTGCCGTCCGTCAGTGGCAGCATTACCGATTTAGATCAATTTATGTCTATGCTAGTGAGGCCGCTATAGCGCACCATTTCTCTCATAAGCGGGTCAAAATTGTCCGAGGGATTGATCATGTATATGGTGAGAGATGCCAGGGATTTATGGGGGTGATGCGCCCTACTTGTTTGTAGTCTAGTACAACGTGGGCCCAGAGGGGAATGGTCCGATATACGCCTAGCAAGATGTCTAATCTCATGAAAGTTAGCGACCTGGGTAGCGGGAGCAAGGATGTAATCCAGGCGGGAGATGCTATGGTGCGCATTAGAGTAGAAAGTGTGTTGCTTTTTGTCAGGGTGGTATATTCTCCATATGTCCACCAAGCCCATTGCATCTAGAAAGCTAGGAAAGGATTGCGCTGCTGGGGGTAGCACTCGGGGCGGGAGTCTATCTAGCTCCCCCGATATAACTGAATTGAAGTCCCCACCGATTATGAGGAGCCCCTCCGGCAGTGTAAGCAACAAGGCACTAAGGTCATTAAAGGTAGTAGACAGTAATCCAGGGGGCGCATATACTGAAAGTAAGGTTATGGTGTGACCCTCCCATGCGCCCGTGATAGCGACATATCGCCCCGATCATCTATATATGTGGACTCAACAGACAGTGGGAATGATTTTTTTGTGAGAATGCCCACCCCTCTCGAATTGGATGTGAAGCCCGCGTGTGCAATCATTGAGTATCCCCACCTAGTCATTGCTCCACCTTTATTGCCAATTAAATGCGTTTCCTGAAGGACGACGTCAGGGGATAGCCTTTTTATATGCTGGGACACTACACCTCTTTTAATTTTGTCTCCCAACCCATTGACATTCCAACTTAATATTCTAGCTTCCCTATTTCGCTGCACAACCATTTGTGTGTCGATAGATTATACATCCTCGCTGTATATTCAGGGACTATGCCGCCGAAAACATACATAAAACAAATAACATTAATAAACCACCCCTCCTCCTTGCTTCCCTGCACTCTGGGCTTCGAACTGCCCAGCGGAACATAAAATGCAGAGTGCCTGTCGCCCATCAAAAAGAAAAAATTAAATTAGCTAAAGAGAGAACGCAGGGGGAGACCCTGGCACTCCGCCACTCCCCCCTCCCATTACAACAAGTCCCCTGAAGCAGTGCGCACGGAGGCCAGATGGAACATCAATAGCCAGTGCAATTAGAACGTGCGCAGGTCAGGGCCAGCAAGTCCGAAGAGTTCCCCGGCAAGTACCTGTTTACAATGGAAACCAGCCACATCATAATCTTCGAAGGTGTGGTGGTGGCGGCACCGTGCCCCAGTCAGCTACCAGAGGGGCCAAGTTTTTGGAGGTCTCCTCGGCTCTCGAGCCAGTCCGACGCGGCCCCTGGAGAGTCGAAAAAGTGGGTGTTCCCATCCGCTTCTACACATAGGCGCGCAGGAAACAGCATAGCGTATTTCAGGTCTCTATCACGTAGTTGCTTCTTAATGTCCTGAAACGAGCGTCTACGCATCTGCACCGCGCGCGTAAAGTCAGGAAAAAATGAAATGACTGCGTTCTCAAGTCGTATCGGGGAGGCCACCCTGGCGGTTTGGAGGATAGCGTCCTTATCTCGGTAGTTCAACAATCGGGCCAGTATCGGGCGAGGTGGGGCTCCCGGCCTCGGGCGACCCCCAGGAACCCTGTGCGCCCTTTCAACAACAAAGAGTTTGGAAAGGCCCTTGGGCTGCAGTTTAGTCATGATAAGGTCTTCAATAAATAGCTCTACTGTAGGGCCCTCCATTTTCTCCGGCACCCCCAGGACGCGTATATTATTGCGTCGCAGCCGTCCCTAATAGTCATCGAGCTTATCCTCAGCAGCTTGCCGAATGGCCTGCAGCTCTGTTACCTCAACCTGCACTTGGGAGACATCACCTGAGAGATCCGCAGTGGTGGTCTCAAGTTGTTTTACCTTTTCACGATATTTAGCGAGATCCGCCCGTATCAGTGACATGTCAGAGGTGAGGGTATCAACAGACGTTCGGACTCCGGTTATGGCTGCCAGGAGGTCCTTCATGGTGGGCTCTGCTCTGCCGCGGGGTATGTCGCCCGTTGTTTTCTTGTCATGCGGGTCTGACTTCATGCAAGCGTACCGGTCGAGCTTACTTAGTTGGGATGCCCTTGCTCCCTTCACGTTAGACATGTTGGGTCCCTGCGGAGAGTCCGTGGTAGAACGAAGCCCGTTTAGATAGCTGGGGGGCAAAGCGAAGGATACCAGCCGGGAGACGCCCCGGACAGCTGTCACCCAGCACCCGGCGTGGGAATGGAGCGCCACCCGGCGGCGTCCCGCCACAACACGCGGGCAGGGAGGGCCCGGCAGGGAATGTGAGCCACTGCCGTAGAAAAAGAGGGTCTCGCCACTTGTATACAGCGCCCAGAATCTCAAAAGCTGATACCAGGCCCTCCACAATAGATTTGGCGCCTCTCAAGGCGCAAAACACAGGCCCAGCTACAGCGCTGATGGCCAGAGTTCACATGCGCCGCCCCAGCGTCCGCCACCGGAGCACACCACAGCAGACGACCAGGTCAGCAGGCAAGGCAAATTCCAGCCCCCGGGCTCCTCCGCAGCGCACCCCCCGCTGTACCTTATGGCGTTCCGCTTTGCCCGCACCTCGCAGCCGGCCCACTCGCAGCAGCACACAATCCCATTCCTCCATGGGATACAGGTAGACTACCCCCTCTATGATTCCGGCTCTGCTGCGAGCACTGCGCAGCGTCTATTGGCTGGGGGGGATGGAAGTCTTCTCCGATATCGCCCAGGGGGCGTCCGGCCGGCGGCCCAGGTTACCAGGAAGGCCCCACACCTCGCGGAGTCGACAGAGGCCCGGAGGTCCCCACAAGGTTCGCCAACAGGGGGGGGGTGGGGGGCCCCGGATCAAAGGTAGTGTCCGCCGCTCTTCTCCGCACAGGAGGGGCACCCACCGCAGAGGTCACAACGCCGTCAGCTTCGGGTGATTTCGATGGCTCGGCGACTTCCGGTTGTCGGCGGCCGCCGTCCCCTCTGCACCGCTCTGACAGGCAGACTCACTGCAGTCCCCGGCTGTAGAGGCACCTCTGGGCCCAAAGTGTCGGGACCCGCCGCCAAGTATATACAGCAGCTCCGGAGCTCCAGATGGTATCAAACTGCTCCGCTTTGTTCGAGGACTCCGATTTTGCCAGCAAAAGTAAGGATTACTAGCAGGATTAGTGTCTGGGAGGAGGTTTGCGACGGAACTCAGGAGCTAAGCAGCCATCTTGCTCCGCTGCTAGGCCACGCCCCCCCCTGGTCCTTGGTTCTACCGCCTCAGGGTTTTCGCATAGTCCATAGCCAGTTTCGGATTATTAAAGATTTTCGCCGCGTTATCCACACCAATACGCAGGCGCGCGGGGATACAGCATGGCGTAAGGCACCTGTTCCTGTAGCAACACTTTCTTTACACCCTGGAACTCTTTTCTTGCAGCTTGAACTGAGGTTGTAAAGTCCGGATACAACGAGAGTTCATTCCCTTGGAACTGTACCTTCCCTTTCTGGTGGGCTACACGCAGTACTGTGTCTCTATCTCGAAAGTTCAGAAGACGCGCAATAATGGGCCAGGGCGGCGCGCCAGAAGGCGGATGCGCCGCCAGAGATCTATGAGCACGCTCCACCACCAGCATATTGGACAGAGTGTCCGGCCCACATACTTCCCGAAACAGAGCTTCGACGTATTCCTCTAGACGCTCCACATTTGTGGACTCCGGCAGCCCCAGTATGCGTACATTATATCGCCACGGGCACGCTTCTATATCCTCGTTCTTGTCTTTAATAAGCGTCAATATCTTTTCGATGTCCTCCGTCTTGGCGGCCACTTGCTGCAAGCCATCCTCTGTGTCTGAAATTCTTTGTTAGGGTTCACCCAGACGGACCCCCTGCTTATCTAATTTGGCTGAGATCCTGTCCATGCGACCATTGAGCGCCTCAATCTTACTGTCTATGGACTGCAGGCTGGTTTGAATCGCCGCCAGGGTCTTCTCTAAGGCTGAGGGGGCCTGCTCCGGCGTGTCCAATTCAGAGTCCGAAGCCGCAGTTTGCATTGATTTGCCAGATTTACCCGAATCAAAGTTTAATCAAGGCTGATTTTTGTCGGGCTTCCCCACTGTGATAGATGCAGCAGCCTGCCAAGACAGAGGATCCACCAGGTAAGGACAAAAATTCAGATCCAACTGATGTACAACACCACCAAGCACACAACGCTGCAGCAGGGCGTTATGGCGCCAAACCCCAATGCCGGTCTGTGTGTAAGCGCAGGTGTTGGGTGGTATTGAAAGGGTGCACTCACGCAATCACTTCTGATAATGGCGCCCACACAGCTGGACCTAGCAATTCCTCACCACCCGGCCTCTGCAGGAAGACAGTCCCCATTCAGGAGCATCACTCACTGCCGGCCAGAAAGCTCGCAGCCTCACTCTTCACGGCCGCTGATGGCACCAGCACAACTTAGCAGTGGTATCCAGGGCTGTTACTGTGCACCGTGCGGTTTGTGATGAGTCTGGGGTAAACAGTTATGAGGAGACCATTCCGCAAGAGCAGGCAGTAGCTAACATTCTGCAGGCAATGATGGCTGCACCAGTCCGCACCACGAGGTCTCAAATGCTCCACATCCCAACTGCCAAGTCCCGAGGTGTACTACAGGAGCAGGGAAGGGAGCGAGTCATTCAAATGCCCCAGGGGACGGCCGTTCCGCTCTTCCACCGCACAGCCAAGTAAGTCCCCGGAATGCACTCCTACCGAGCGGCAGTGTTCGCTCCTCAGCGCGCGGCCCAGCGCGGCACCCCAAGCCGGCCGCTTGCGTGCGACGCGCCCCAGTAGGTCGGACCAGAAAGCAGCCGCCAGCTCCCGTACCTCCTGGCGCTCGCTTGCGCACCGCAACGGATCGGCTCTCCGGTCGTGGCCGCCACCTCCGGAGGTCCCACAGCACTCACAGGATAGTAAAGGATGTGTACCACGGCACACTAGGTTCACAGTAGGGCTAGTCTCACTGCCATCGCTGCGCCCGCTACCAGTTCCCTGCCATCTTCCATGCGACCACAGCACACGTCGCAATTCGAGACGGAGGGGCAGCGTCGTCCAGCAAATAGCGAGGTATACGACCGCGCTAGGGTCAGGTCCTCAGCTCCGGGTGCTCGAGGGACCACAGCAGGGCAGGATATTCACAGGATAATAGCGGCGGCCGGCAGAGCTGCACTACGGTGCTGCCATCTTGCCGTGCGCCAGACCACGCCCCCCAACTGATGCGTTGTTACTGGGTTGGGGAGGCTATCCGGTTGGAAGGGGTTTAAAATCGGAGCTCATGGTCTCCAGTAGAAAGCCAGCTGCACATCAGTGATTTGGATCTTCAGGCGATCTACCTGGTCCTGAAAGCTTTCCTACTGACTATCAAGAGAAGGCTGTTGCAGGTCTTAATGGACAACACGATCCCCATGTGATGCTGAAATTAGCAGGGTGAGGTGGGTTCCTGGATACTGTGCCAGGAGGCTCAGTCCCTGAGGGGTGGCAGGACTAGCAGAAGATATTTTTAGTAGTCAGCCATTTAGCAGGGACCACTAAACTTCAGAGCTAGACCTTTTTGCTACTGTTTAATGTGCAGTGCGCAAGCTTCTGTTCACTGGACATTCCTCTTCAAAGGGCATTGATAGATGCATTACATCTGCAATGTGGTTCATGTCTCCTCAGTGCGCTCCTACCACTACTTCTGCCTCACGTTTTGAGGAATATCAGCACAGAGCCTGCCCAAGTTATATTAAAAGCCTTTGATTGGACCTAGAGAAGGTGCTAGCCAGATCTCCTGAGCCTAAGCATTTACCCTGTGATCCAGCTACCGTTTGGAGGACCTCCTATCACAAAAGGGGAGGGTCCTATACCCAAATCGTCCCAACTTAACACACGTGTGGAGTTTGAGTCGCAGCAATTTAATTATATAGACTTGCTGCTGGATGTGGTAAATGCAATTCTCGCAGTCAGACCCCCATCCATGAAATTAATCTATGCTGGGTACTGAGAAAAGGTGTGGCCTGGTGTGAAGTTAATCATTCTATCCTCTGCGGGTCAAACATTCTGATATATCTACAAATAAAAGTTACTTTGTTGCCTTTTTCGGCATTTTTCTGTTTGCCTGATCAACTATCTCTTTTTAAATCACTGTTTGTGATGCATTTTTGGAAGGGCATAATTCACATGTTATCTCCTAAGACTTTCAGTGTGCCTAAACGTAGGTAGGACCTAAATCTAGTACTGACGCTCCTTATGTGCCTGGCAGAGTTTCTTTCTACAACTTCTGACAATCAAGACAGTCTTTATTATCGCATGCACTCCTGCACACCGCATGTTGTACTGATGCATTTGTCCTCCATCAATTTCTCAACTTCGAAGTCAACACTGCCCTATTTAGCTTCAGACAACAATCCCTATATCAATGTCTGCATCACTTACAAGCTTACTACTTGCAATATCGAAGCCACCCTGACCTTTGAGGCTCAATTGCCAGAGTATGACACTGGGCAGAGGAGAGTAGGAAGGTCTTGAACAATTGATATGGCAAGTACATTGGAGAATGTGTACTATCACCACTTGAAGACCAATCCCACATTTTTTTGTTGTTGTTGTAAATCTTTTTATTAAACTTACAACAGTGTCGACAGAACACACCTTTAAGAAATGCAGATACATCGGCTTCGAATCTTGTTATAATCTCAGGTACAATCATATATTTTACTGAGCAGTACTGTAGGATGTTAAGGTGTAAGTTGGTCATCCGTGTCAGAATCCAGGGGGGAGCACAAATACCCCCTCGATAGTTGTTCCATATGTCCCAAATGGAGGATAATTTCCTAGGGCACCCACGGAAGATATACACAGTTTTTTCCCTAAACATGCACCAGTCCATGTCGTTCTTCCATGAGATCACCCCGGGTGGTTGCCTCGCCCCCCATGCCTGTGCTATTTTCTGTTTAGCTGCCATCTGGCCCAAAGTGACCCACAATTTATCTCTGCTGTTAAGCTCTGTAGGCCCCCAGATATTCAAGAGGCATTGCTTTGCTTCAGGATGAGTAACCACCCCTGTTACCTGACTCATGCACTCAAGCAGCCTGGACCAGCGATCCCACATTTTGGTTCCAGTAGACACTAGATAAAAAATGTGCACAGGACTGTAGGTAAAATAAAACATTTTTGATTGAGTTGTGAAAACCACTGTTTTAGATTATTAGCAGTGATTATGCATCTCCTACATTTCATTACTCCTATAGTCTGCAACCATCTGAAGGACAAGGTTTCTCCAACTGACATTTTTTTTTTTTTTTGAAACCGTTTATTGCAGGTGTATAAAAGTTACAGGTATGGGCCTACAACCGCACGGCCGGCCGCTAGAGCATCAAAAGCATGTTACATACAAACAGTAAAGACCTCTCAGCGGTGCACAGTAGAAAAACAGGAGTAATCAATGGTGCGGGCCTCACAGCTCCATGCCACACAGTACGGTTCCGTTTCTTAAAACAAAACAACATCAAAAACCACAACCGCAAGGCAACCCGAGATCCAAAGTGGCCACACGTGCTCCATGAGTGGGGGGTCTAAACCAGCAGGAAAACTCTGAAGGGGGGGGATGGGAGTAGATCAGGGACTGGGGGACCGCGTGCCCGTGGCCGAGGGAGATAAGCCATCTAGGGAGACGGAGCAGGCGAGGCAGCCGGAAGCAGTGGTGGCTCACAAATACCCCCGCGGTAGGCGTTCCAGGGGCCCCAGATT
The DNA here is from genome assembly GCF_964204655.1 of Triturus cristatus. Classification (NCBI taxonomy): domain Eukaryota; kingdom Metazoa; phylum Chordata; class Amphibia; order Caudata; family Salamandridae; genus Triturus; species Triturus cristatus. The sequence continues at coordinate 415,216,611 of NC_140588.1, read as the reverse complement.
TTCACCCACGCCCCAGGCTTACCCCTCGCCACATACACCACCTTTTCACGAAACATACACCAATCCATATGCTCCTTCCAGGCCAACACCGCCGGGGGCCTCTGGGATCCCCACAATTGAGCAATGTCACGCTTGGCTATCATGTATCCCAGAGTCACCCACCGCGTCTGCGGGACTGAGTAGTCATTCGGTTCCCATACATTCAGCAAGCACCTCCTCGCCTCAGGCAGGAGCGCGACACGCGTAACCACACGCAGGACCTCATGCACACCACGCCAGAATCGCTCCACTTTCGGGCACTCCCACAGTATATGCATGAAAGTCGCCAACGCACCACAGCCACGCTTGCACAATCCGTCACCAGCAAAACCCATACGTAGAAGCCTTGGCCCCGTCACGTAAACCCGGTGAAGGATCTTGAGCTGGACGAAGCGAAGGCGAGCCGGGATGGCCACCTCTTTCGGAGAGGCCACCGCGGAAATCCAATCCTCGTCGTCCAGCTCCAGCCCGTCGGCAACCCAAGCCTCGCGGAGACCAGTCAGCAGGCACGATCTATCGTTAATCAGTTTCTTGTATATGAGGGAGATCGTGCTGTCCGGGACATGGCCATCTAGCACTCTGTCCTCCAGGGGGGAAGACTCCGGAATGGATGCGACATCCGGGAAGACGGAGCCCAGCGCATGGCGGACCTGTAGGTACCGAAAGTACTCACTGCCCTGCAGCTGAGACTCCGCCTGCAGCGTCTCAAAAGTTTTGAATCCCCCCCTCGTCCAGAGATCCCCCACCGTGCTGATTCCGATCGTGTCCCACTTCTCGAAGCCCTTCGATGTCCACAGGGAGCCCAACCTCTCTGATGCGTACAGCGGAGACGCCCGGGTCAAACGGTCCTTCCACCCCATAGCTGCATTAGCCGCGTGCCAAACACGCACCATGACACGCGTCGGTCCCGTCAGACGGGAGTCGGGCGCGCCAGAGTAAAGCGCTCGATTGTAATCGCCACCGGGCAGGAGCATCTTGTCCATCTCAAACGCCGGGTTCAAGGCGGGCCCGTAAAGGCCATGATTAATTGCAGCTAGCTGGGAGGCCCAGTAATACCGTTTAATGTCTGGGAGGGCGACCCCTCCATCGTACCACGGGAGCGTCAATTTAGCCAGAGCAATACGCGGCCTCCCGTCCCAGAACAGGCGCCGCTGGAGGCCCTCCACCTCACGAAAGTAGCGCGCCGGGACCAAGTCCATGGTGTTCTGGAGGGCATAGAGGAAGCGCGGCAGGGACATCATTTTAAACAAGGCCGCTCGGCCGAGTGGCGAGAGCGGGAGACGCCGCCAGCGCACCACGTCCTCCTTCAAACGCTGGAGGGGGGGCAGCAAATTCCGCTCATAGCGGGCCTCCGGGTCAAGAGTGATATATATACCCAGGTACCGGAAACCCTGGGAGGCAATCTGGATCGGACAGTCCCGTGGTAGGACCGGAGCCTCCCCGGAAAGCACATAGACACAGGATTTCGCCCAGTTAATGACCAGACCTGAGTTGCGACCGAAGGAGCGCAAAACATCAACCAGGACGATCAGTGATTTGCGCGGGGAGGCGAGATACAAAAGGATATCGTCAGCATAGAGGGACACGCGGTCCTCATGCTCGGGGGTCCAGCGGAGACCACGGATGGAAGGGTGCCACCGCAGCCACTCTGCCAGGGGCTCCAGGGCCAGGGCGAATAGGAGAGGTGACAGGGGACAACCCTGTCGCGTGCCCCGCCCCAGCGCGAACGGGGCCGATACTCGCCCATTCACCACCACCTGCGCCAAGGGGCCCGAATATAGCAATTTGACCCAGCTGATGAAACCCGGGCCGAATCCAAACTTCGCCAGCATCGCCCAGATGTATGGCCATTCAAGCGTATCAAACGCCATGGTGGCGTCCAAGGACGCCAAGATGGCCGGCTCCCGCACAAATGGGACACGCGCGAGCACCCCGTGCAAGCGCCGCAGGTTAAGCGCCGTGTTGCGGTGTGGTATAAAGCCCGATTGGTCTTGGTGGACCAAATCGCCCACCACGCCAACCAACCGGTTAGCCAACACCTTGGCGAGGATTTTGGGCTCCGCGTTCAAGAGCGAAATCGGCCTATAGGATGTGACCCGCTCACGGGGCTTCTCCTCCTTGTGGATCACCACAATTGTGGCCAGACGCTGGTCCGGCGGGAGGGAGCCCTGCGAGTGGGCCGCGAGGAACATCGCGCGCAGGTGGGGCGCCAACACATCCGGGCGTAGCTTATATAGCTCAATGGGAATACCATTGGGGCCCATGGCCTTGCCGGATGCAACCGAGCGAATAGCCGAGGCAATTTCGTCCGAGGTGGGAGGGGCGTCCAGCGAATCCCTGTCCTCCACCGTAAGGGAGGGCAGTGCGATGTCCCGAAGCAAGGCATGGGAATCCTCCTCCGAACAGGGAGAAACAGGGGAGTAAACTTCGCGGAAATAATCCGCGAAGCAGGAGACGATGGCTTCCGGCTCAGTGACACGCTCACCACCCACACTCTCAATCAAAGGCACCACGCGGCTCGCTCTCTCCCTCTTATCCAACCACGCAATCAATTTGCCGGCCTTGTCACCCACATCATACAATCGCCCCTGCTGCTCTCTACTGAGGCCCCTGGCCGCCTCTGTGACGAGGGCCCGATAGGCCGCCTGCTTTAGGTGGAGAACATGCAATTTGGCATCTGTTACCCCGCTCCCCAGGTCACCCTCCAGTTCTGCAATCTCGGCCTCTACCCGGGTCACCTCCTCCCGCTCGCGCCGCCGGGCATGGGAAATAAAGGAGAGGGCCTCCCCTCTAAGGACTACCTTGAAAGCCTCCCACAGGGAGATGGCCGACGGGACCGACCCCACATTCTCATCGAAATATCGCTGCAAGGATTTAATCAAATCGGCACGAATAGTGGGGTCGCGCAAATACCATGCATTGATCGGGGCCACCCTGCCATCCCCCCTCGGGAAGACATCGAAATGCAACAACACTGGGGAGTGGTCAGAGATACCCCGCGCCAGATGGCGCACCTCCCCCACCCTCCCTGCAAGGGCCGCCGGGACAAGGATGTAATCAAGCCGCGAGAGGCTACCATGGGCACCCGAGTGGAAGGTGTACTGTTGCAATACGGGATGCTTTAAGCGCCAACAATCCACCAGGCCCAGCGTGTCTAAAAGGCCAGGCAGCCACGCCTGTGCCCGGGGGAGGTCCCTGGGGGGATGACGATCCATAGACCCAGAGGCAACCGCATTAAAGTCCCCTCCGACCACCATCAGGCCACTCGGAAGTTCCAAAAAGAGGCGCCCCAGGTCCGCAAATGTAGTGGCTTGTAACCCAGGCGGGACGTACACTGATACAAAGATAAACACTCTACCCTCCATTCGTCCCACCAGAACAGTGTAGCGTCCCCTCTCATCATGGCGCACCTCGTCAATCTCCAACGGGAGCGAGTTCTTGACCATAATACCCACCCCCCGCGAGCCCGAAGTAAAGCCGGAGTGGGCCGCCAAACGATATCCCCTCCGATTCATTGCATGGAAGGTGTTACCTATCAGGTGCGTCTCCTGCAGGAAGACAACATCTGGGGAAATACGTTTTAAATACTGCAGGACCACACCACGCTTAATCCTATCCCCCAGGCCGTTAACATTCCATGATAACACAGTCAAATCCCTACCCCCCATCATACGTCGAAACAGTCGGTCGTCCCCCACCGAGCATTCTAGAAACAACAAAACAGTTGCGGGTTTGCCTTGCGGTACTAACAAACAACACACCCCCCCCACCCCCCGGTCCCAACAAAACTCCCCCCTCCCTGCACCCCTGCATGAGCCCAGACAGCCCCCCCAAAGTGCAGTGTGCCTGTCGCCCCATAGCTAAGTACTAACTAGTCCCCCAGAGGAGGAGGGAAGCCCCCAGCAGACCCCACACGACCTCCATGGGAGGGTAAAATACAAAAGCAATATATGGTAAGGGAATAGCGTCCAGAGCAAGGCCTATACAGTCACCCCTCAATTCTGATCCGGCGGGCCCTCCTCGTCAGCCGCGCCCCCCCCGCCCCCCCGGCCCCGATCCCCAGGCAAGGTGTCCAACCAGTCCCCAGCCGCCTCGGGCCGGTCGAAGAAGTGCGTACGACCATCCACCTCCACCCGCAGCTTAGCCGGAAAGAGCATTGAGTACTTGAGGTTTAGGTCCCTTAGACGACGTTTAATACCAAGGAAGCTCTGTCGCTGCTTCTGGACCGCCGGGGTAAAGTCTGGGTAAAAGTGTACATCCATGTTGTCCAGCTTGACCGGTCCCTTTTGCCTGGAGGTCTGGAGGATGGCATCTCTGTCCTGAAAATTAAAAATCCGGGCAATAAGAGGCCGAGGCGGGGCACCGGTCTTAGGGCGGCCCCCGGGGACCCGGTGGGCACGCTCCACCGCAAAAAGCTTACTCAGCCCCCGGGGCTGGAGATGGGTCAGGATCAATTCTTCCACGAAGAGATCTGCCGCCTCCGCCTCTCGTCCCTCCGGCACACCAATAATACGGACATTATTCCTCCGGGCCCGACCCTCTGAATCCTCCAGTCGCCGGTCCATCAGGGCGCTCGCCTGGCCTAGCCGGCGCACCTCCTTCTGGAGGGCCACCACGTCAGTCGTGAGGCTCGTTGTGGTGTGGGTCAGGGAGTCGACTCGGTCGTTCGTTTTTGACAAATCCGCCCTCACAAGGCCCACATCCACCAGGACCGAGTCAATTTTCTGCGCCAAGGTGTCGAAACGCTGGTCCACTGAGGCCTTCATCTCAGCGATGGCGCCCATGACGTCCCGGAGGGTTAGATCCACCGGATGGGCAGATGCCTCCGTCGGGCCCGCCGGGGATGACCGCGATGTCTCCGGAGAACCCTTCTGGAGCGTGTAGCGGTCCATACTATTGGCCTGGTGCGCCGTGCCACGGCGGGTCGTCTTCACCTTCGCCCGGTCGCCATCTTGTTTGGTGGACATGCTGGCCCTTCCACCGTCGTGCCAAGATCTCCAAACGGGCCGCCACACCAAATCACGGGTGACCGGGGGGGCCGGGGGCGATCACCGAGCCGCGGGTCAACCCACCGCCGGCGGGCAGCAGGGCACCTGGACAAGGCCACACCACCGCACCCCGCTCCGCAGCCCGACCCCCGCTTGAGAGCAAGGAGGGCGCAAAAGCGAAAGTGAAAGTGCGGGGTACGCGAGTCGCCCAGCCCCGCTCGCCGCTGTTATTCACTTTGTCCCCGGATCGCCCCACTACTCCAATCCGGGGGGCCCGCGAGGAGAAGGCCGCAACCTTCGGTCGATGCTCCCACCGGTGTCCGGGGTCCGATTCGAGCCCAAAAAACGGGTGGCGCCTCAGCTCGGGTTCCCTGACACAGTCCCCTCAACAAGGACAGGATATCGCCAGGATTAATTCAGGAGGTCGCGGAGGTCCTCGGGAGCCTCGCACCTACGCGGCCATCTTGGTTGCGCGCTAGGCTCCTCCCCCCCAACTGACATTTTTATATGGCAAATCTCTTAAGATTCATTTTAAGGTTCATTATTTAGTTCAGTTGGGGAATGACTTAGAAATACCAGTGCATTCTTTTATAAAAAAAAAAATCTGAAAGAAACACGTTAGTTAGATTCCTCACCTTAGAATATCCCCAGGCGTCAGACTGGATCCGGAAGATTTTTCGTCAGCAATACCCCTTGCGCGTCGCTTGGTGTCGTCTGCGGCTCCGCGTCCGTCGTGCGCCGGAATGACGTCGTCTGAGTACTTAGACGCCGCCCTCGCGCGCTGACGTCAGTTCTTCTTTTTTCTGCGCCAGTAAGCGCCGATCCGGGAGAGCTACCCCTTTAGTCAATTTTTGACTAACTTTTTCGACTCTTTTTGGTCACTTCTCGACTCTGGTGCCGGTAGGATGCCTGGTTTCAAGGCCTGCGACGACTGTCACCGACTTATGTCGGTGACCGATCATCACCGCCGGTGCCTGTACTGCTTGGGCCTCGACCACGACGCGGCGTCGTGCTCCGATTTTATGGCCCTGACCTCGAAAGCTAGGCGGGAGCGGTCCCACAAGCTTCTCGAGCTTCGCCACTCAGCTCCGCGCCGCTCTCGATCCCGGTCCAGGAGGAGGTCCAAGGATCGGTCGCGGAGCCGCACTCGACATCGTCACTCGTCTGGCTCGAAGTCTTCGGGTAAGTCGAGGCACACCAAGAAGTCCAAGAGGCACACCGCTCTTCGGACTCCCCTTGCCGGTCGCGCGACTCTGCCGAGGGTCCGGGTGGTTCCGCGCCTGCGGCTCCGCAGGCGCCGTGCAAGTCCCCATACCCGACGGTCCCTGGGACAGACGCGACGCCGGCGGAGGTCAGTGCCTTCTTCTCGGCCATAAGGAGCCTGGCCCCGCCGTCGACGCCCGCTGGCGCGCCTTCGGGCTCGACTGGGCGACCTCGCGTGCCGGCGGCCCCGGCGCCGTTGGAGGCTCCGGCCCCAACGCCGCAGGACCCCGAGGGGCCAGAGCCTGGGCCCCCGTCGACGCCGGTCGACCTCGTTACGCCTCCTCTGCCGGCGCCGACACCGATACCACCCCCGACGCCGGCTCCGGTCGACGCCGATCCCCAATTCAGCCCCTGTCCGGTTCCGACGCCGCCTGACGCCGCATCAGACGCTGCTAGAGACACATATTGTTTATCGACCGGCTCCGATCATTCCTCCTGTTTACCAGGAATCGGATGACGGGGGCGAATGGGAGGGGTCTGACGACCCTATGGCCCTTCAGGGCCAACTTGCACAGGACTGGGCAGATGAACTGGGGGAGGCCAGTGGTTTGGATACCTCACCGGACACTGGATTCATCTCTCCTCCGACTGTGGCTTCAGAGGAGGGTGCAGCTTTTTCTGTGGTGCTGCGCAAGGCGGCCGAAGCCCTTGGGCTTGAGCTGCCTGCCGTGGCTGTGAGGACTAACATCCTCACTGAGGTGCTTCAGTCTGCCGCATGCTCCACTGAGCCTCTGCTGCAATTCAATGAGGCCCCCACTGACGTTCTGCAGGGCACCTGGTCCAAGCCTTCCACAGTCCCTCCTGTGGATAGGAACGTTGCCAGGCGCCACCGCCCTGCTCCGGGTAACCCCAGTTTTCTGTCCCAACACCCCACCCCCGAGAGTCTGGTTATCCAGGCCTCTATCTTCCATTCCTCCTTCCCGTCCGCTCCTCCGGACCGGGATTCCAAGAGACTGGATCAGTTTGGTAAGAAGCTGTTCTCCTCGCTCAGTTTGGGCCTGCGGTCTTTGAACACCGCCTGTCTCTTGGACCGTTATTCCCACTCTCTGTGGGATGCGGTGGAGGACGTGCTGCCACTGTGCCCGGAGGAGGCCCGGGCGCGGCTTTCCTCGGCTCAGGCCGATGGGAGAGATGCAGCGCGCCATGCAATCCGATGTGGACTCGACACTACGGACTCGCTGGGTAGGGCGATTTCTACCACGGTGGCGCTTCGACGTCACGCCTGGCTGCGGTCCACGTCCTTTTCAGGGGGTGTCCAGAGCACCCTCATGGACATGCCTTTGATGGCGCTCGCCTTTTTGGTGAGAAAGCGGACAGTGCGCTGGCTCGCTTCAAGGACTCCCGGGCTACGGCCACGTCCTTGGGCCTCTCGGCCCGCGGCCACAAACTTCTGCTTTTCGCTCCTTTCGTGGCCAAGGAAGGGGCACCTCCTCACGTCCGCCTAGCCACCAGCCGCAGAACCAGCCTGCACGCGGTCGCGAACGTGGTTTCCGCCGAGGCGGTACTGGAGGACGACTCGGTCAGTCCACATCCACCCCGGCAGCATCCGCCTCAAAGCCTTCCTAGTCCGAGCTTTCAGGCCCATTCCAGTGGGAGGCCGGGTTCGCCATCACCTGCTCCACTGGCGTACCATTACTTCGGACAGGTGGGTGCTGCAAATCGTCCGAAGGGGTTACTCCCTCCCCTTCGAGATGACCCCTCCAGCCATGCCACCGCAGCACCACCGTATCTCGGGGGATCATTTGAATCTTCTACACGAGGAAGTTTCAGCCCTCTTGGCCAAGGAGGCCGTCAAGCGCGTTCCGAGACTAGAAGTAGGTTGTGGTTGTTATTCCCACTACTTTTTGGTTCCCAAGAAGGGCAAAGGGGGCCTACACCATATCTTGGACCTCCGGAACGTCAATGCCTTCCTCCGGAAGGAACGGTTCAAAATGTTAACTTTGGCTCCGGTTCTAGCTGCCCTCGACCCTGGAGACTGGATGGAAGCGTTGGACTTGCAGGACGCATATTTCCACATCCCCGTCCTGCCGGCCTACCGGCGTTACCTGCGGTTCACGGTGGGTCAGGAGCACTTTCAGTTCACCGTGCTCCCCTTCGGCCTTACCAGTGCCCCTCGGGTGTTCACGAAAGTGATGGCGGTGGTCGCAGCTCATCTGCGCAGATCAGGGGATCCAGTCTTCCCCTATCTCGACGACTGGTTGTTGAAGGCGGGCTCGCCCCAGGCAGTCGTCTCCCACCTCCAGACTACGGTGGATCTCCTGCATTTGCTGGGGTTTTCCATCAACGTGCCGAAGTCACACCTGAGCTCCTCTCAGAAGCTCCTTTTCATCGGAGCGGTTCTCGATTCGGCGCAGTTCCGGGTTCATCCCCCGGAACAGCGGGTCCGGGATATACAGGCCCTGATTCCCATCTTTCAGCCTCTATCCTGGGTTTCGGTCAGGCTAGTGTTGCGGCTTCTGGGGCTGATGGCCTCCTGCATCCTACTAGTGCATCACGCCAGGCGGCGCATGCAGGCTCTGCAGTGGGACCTGAAGTTTCAGTGGGCCCAGCATCACGGCAACCTGTCCGACCAGGTCTTGATCTCGGAGGGCACTGCACAGCAGTTGCCGTGGTGGCTCACGGACCACGATTGGGTCACGGGCAAGAGCCTACCCCTACCAGAGCATGTCGTAGTGAGGGATGCGTCCCACCTGGGATGGGGTGGCCATATGGGGGAGGCGGAGATCAGAGGCCTCTGGTCTCCGGCGGAGTCTCGCCTCCACATCAACTTGTTGGAGCTGAGAGCGATCCGACTTGCACTGAAAGCCTTCCTTCCCTCTGTCTGGGGAAGTGTTGTGCAGGTGTTCACGGACAAAACCACTGCCATGTGGTATTGCAACAAACAGGGCGGGGTGGGGTCGTGGACCCTTTGTCAGGAGGCTCTGCGCCTCTGGACATGGCTGGAGCACCAGGGCATCACCCTGGTGGTTCAACATCTGGCGGGCTCTCTGAACGCCAGAGCAGACGAACTCAGCCGCCGGTGCATGATGGATCACGAATGGCGTCTGAACTCCGAGGTGGCGCAAGGTCTCTTTCAGCAGTGGGGAGAGCCTTGGTTAGATCTATTCGCCACCGACGAGAACGCGCAATGTCAGCAGTTCTGCGCGTTGGAATTTCCAAGGCGGCACTCGCTCGGCGACGCTTTTCGTCGCGAGTGGAGTTGCGGTCTGTTGTACGCCTTTCCGCCTATACCACTTCTGCCCAAAGTGCTGAAGAAGATCAGGCGCGACCGGGCCAAAGTCATCTTGGTGGCTCCGGATTGGGCACGAAGGTAGTGGTATCCCGAGCTACTCAGTATGTTGACCGATCCTCCGATACGTCTGCCCCTTCGGGAGGATCTTCTGTCGCAGCAGCAGGGGACGGTCCTCCACCCGAACCTGTCCAGCCTCCACCTCCATGCGTGGAGATTGAACGGCGGCAGTTGATGCCATTTGACTTGCCTCCTGAAGTCTGTGACATCATTCTGGCAGCCAGGCGTCCCTCCACAAAGACGGTATACGCCTGCCGGTGGAACAAATTTGTGGCATGGTGCACAGCAAAGGCTGTGCATCCCCTTTCCGCCCCTCTTTCTGAGGTTCTCCTCTTTCTTCTTTCTTTGGCCCGGCAGGGCTCTGCCCTGGGCACCTTGAAAGGTTATCTTGCTGCCCTCTCTGCCTTCTTACGGCTTCTTGATCAGCCCTCTCTTTCAAGTCCCCTGTAGTGTCACGCTTTCTTAAAGGCATTACTCACACTTTCCCTCCTGTCCCTTTCGTAATGCCTCAGTGGGACTTGAATCTTGTCTTAACATTCCTGATGTGCGCTCCCTTTGAGCCTCTTCACAATTGTCCTCTTTGTCTTCAAACTCTTAGACTGCTTTCCTGGTAGCCATCACCTCGGCTAGACGGGTGAGTGAGCTCCAGGCTCTATCGTCCAAGCCTCCTTTTCTATCTGTTCATCCGGACAAGGTTGTCCTTCGGACTCGTCCTTCCTTTCTACCGAAAGTGGTGACCCCCTTTCATCTTGGGCAATCTGTCACCTTGCCCACCTTCTTTCCGCCTCCGCATCCTTCCAAAGAGGAAGAGCGGCTCCACCGTCTGGACCCAAAACGTGCGCTCTCCTTTTATTTGGACCACACAAAACAGTTCTGAGTGGACGACCAGCTTTTCGTTGGCTACGTGGGTGCAAAGAAGGGAAAAGCTGTGCACAAACGGACCATCTCCCGGTGGGTCGTTTTGTGTATAAAAATCTGTTATTCCTTCGCGAAAAAGGACCCTCCTGTTGGGCTTCAAGCCCATTCTGCTCTGGCCACAGCGGCTACTACTGCTTTGGGACGGGGAGTCCCTTTGCAGGACATCTGTCAGGCGACGACGTGGGCTTCGCTGCACACGTTTGCCAGGCACTATTGCCTAGACAGCCAAGTCCGGAGGGATGGCTTCTTTGGCCGTTCTGTCCTCCAGGACTTTCTGGTGTGATCTTGGTTCGCAGACCCACCACCGGGGTTGGTATTGCTTGGGTATCTATTCTAAGGTGAGGAATCTAACTAACGTGTTTCTTTCAGATGAACAAGTTACTTACCTTCGGTAACGATGTATCTGTAAGAAACATTAGTTAGTTAGATTCCTCACCGACCCACCCATCCTCCCCGTTCTGCGAACTGACATCTAGGGTTAAGGCTATCCCTTTCAGGGCCCTAGAATTTTTTGCCACCAGTGTCGGTCTCTTGCATGGCTCTGCATTCCTGGCGTGGAAAGCGTGGAACCACCCTGACCCTCGGCCGAGTCGCGCGACCGGCGAGGGGAGTCCGAAGAGCGGTGTCGCCTCTTGGACTTCTTTGAGCGTTTGGACTTACCCGACGACTTGGAGCCGGACGATCGATGGCGTCGGCTAGGGCTCCGCGAGCGATCCTTGGACCTCCTCCTGGACCGGGATCGCGCACGACGCGGAGCCGAGTGGCGAAGCTCGAGAAGCTTGCGGGACCGCTCCCGCCTAGCCTTCGAAGTCAGGGCCTGGCAGTCGTTGCACGACTCCGCGTCTTGGTCGGGGCCTAAGCAGTAGAGGCACCGGCGGTGGTGATCGGTCACCGACATCAGTCGATGGCAATCGTCGCAAGCCTTGAACCCAGGCATCTTACCGGCACCAGATGTCGACAGACAGGGATCAAAAATGATCAAAAAAGATTTAGTCAAAAAAGACTAAAAGGGGTAGCTCTCCCGGATCTGCGCTTACTGGCGCGGAAAAAAGAAGAACTGACGTCAGCGCGCGAGGGCGGCGTCTAAGTACTCCGACGACGTCATCCCGGCGCACGACGCCGACGACGGACGCGGAGCCGCAGACGACGCCTAGCGACGCGCAAGGGGTATTGCTGACGAAAAATCTTCCGGATCCAGTCTGACGCCTGGGGATATTCTAAGGTGAGGAATCTAACTAACTAATGTTTCTTACAGATACATCGTTACCGAAGGTAAGTAACTTGTTCTTTACGTTCAAAGAAAGCAAAACCTTAGGGCATTAGCTTGTGAGACCAACATCTGCTATCAACTTTGAGTGCATCTAAGAAAAATCTTATTTTCAGAATCCAGGTTAGTAAACTGTTGGCGCTATCTTAGATAATCTGATAACATAGAAGATAATAAAGTACCTTTGCAGGATCAGGGTCGGTGTTATCCTCAACAACAGTTGAGGAAATTTGCCCCGTAAGATATCATTGTCCACAAATAAAGAGCATAATCAAGCCTTCTTTAGAAAGGAAAAGATGGAAACCACCATGGGTTATTAAATGATTAAGGTTAATGACTGAATGCAAAATTTAGGTGAGTCTCAACATCAGTCAAAATCATTGTAGGGATATAGCATAAGGCTCAGTCAAATGCAGCAGGGAGGCCTTAAAGTCAAGAATCAGAAAATATTTTAAGTTCGAAATGAGACAGACTGGACTGAGACAAACTAGACGGTCTCGCCTCCAAATTTGGGTTCCTTTTATTGGCAAATACACGGCAAAATTCCAGTAGTCTGCATACAATGAGTACTATCTTTAACAGCTCGACCAGTCACAGTAACATGGAACACTACTAAACTAAATCAAATAATAATTATCTCCTTCCTGACGTAATGTCATCCGATGCAACAGTAAAAATCTAGTTACACTCAAAACATGACAGCCACCCAAAATAAATTATTACAATCAAGGAAACCCCCACTTGATCTGTATTTCCTCTGTATTACATTTTCATTAACCTTCTCTATGGTCTAACATAAAGCAATATTTTGTTTTTGCTTTGATAAAAACGTTTTATTGATAACATCAAATAACATTTTTAATGATCTAAACACTTATTATTCACCACAAAATAAATTCTAAGATGGGAGTGTAGCAAATGCCTAATTCAATACACATTAATAAACGATTATATTTCTTCACAAAATAAATTACTATGCAATTAAATTATCATGCAAGATGTGAGAAATGCCTTAACATTTCATACTTCTTTAAAGCAAAACAATAACCTGTTTGTTCCTCACTACACACATTTACATATTCATCTTATACATATTCATACCTTCAGACTCGCACTCACATAATAAAAAAGCAATTCAACAAATAGCACCTGCCAAAGGTGACCACTATTAACGCTTTCAGCATCCTCAGGTTGTATGCGGTCTCAAAGGCCTTCTAGTTCACTACATTCCTAAAACTCTGCATGCAAATTGACTTAGATCTATTGATTGCTCTTTCTATTCTTTACCCTCATCATCTGCATGCCTGATTGTCTGAGTGTAGCTCATGCTATCCTATTCCTGTGTGGCTCTCTCTCTACTAAATTTCTGAAAACAGGCCGTTCCTCTACTTTCATTGTAATTTAACAATATTGAACACCTTCTAGCCTATATGCTAATTTCATCATCCATTTGAAAGAGCTTATACTAATTACCTCAATTACGTCCTATTAACTTAATCTACGACAAAGAAACTAGATCAAATGCATGGAATAGTTTCCTGATAGTAGAAGAATAATACCATTAAGAATAACTACCAACCTTGGGTACTGGAGTAGCATGCTGTATGCCTAAACCATTTCAATTTCTTGGCAGGGGTAGTCAACAATTCAGTTGATTTGTAGAGCGCTACTTTTCACCTGTGAGGGTATCCAGGTGCTGTCAGGGTCCAGTTGATTTGCAGAACAGCCAGGTCTTCAGGGACTTTCCCAATTCTTGAAGAGATGGGTAGGTAGATGAAATGGTCTTCGCTGCTAGGTAGGAGAAGGATCAGCCTCTTCATCTGCCATGTCTGGTGCAGGGGTGAGGTTTAGAGAAAGGGATACGGAGCAAATGTGTGTGGTGGGATAATGGGAGTTTAGGTGGTGGTTCAAGTCGGCGGGTCTGCAGTTGTGTATGCATGAACCAGGAGCTGGGACTAGCTTCTTTTCTGTACATCGAGACCGTCTAGTTCCCTTGGGTAGGGGGTGATATGGTTCGTTTGGAGAGATCCAGAATGAGTCTGGCTACTGTGTTCTGTATGGTCTGTAGTTGTCTGAGGAGGTGTGCTGCGATCCCTGCGTAGGGAGTGTTTCCATAGTCCAGATGGCTGGAAATGAGGGCCTGGGTGATGGTGCGGCTTAAGCTTTGGGGTAGCCATTTGAATATCTTACTAAGCATGCAGGGGATGAAGAAGCAAGGGGAGGAAAAATAGTTCACCTGAGTCATCATAGTTAGGTTATTGTCCAGAATGTTTCCTAGGTTCCTAGCAAGGTTATTGTTGGTAGGAGTAGGTCTTACTTCTGAGGGCCACCAGGATGCGTCCAATGGGGAGCTTTTGTTTCCAAAACTCCGTACGTCTGACTTGTCCTTGTTGAGCGTCAGGCAGTTGTCCTTCATCCAATTGGCGACGTCTGTCATACAACTGTTGAAGTGGTGTCTTTAGAGAAGGAGAGGATGAGTTGTGTGTCATTGAAGTAGGATACGATGTTGAGTCCATGAGTTTTGGCGATGCTGGCTAGAGGTGTCATATAAGTGTGGTGGGAGACTGTATCGAAGGCTGCCTAGAGGTCTAGTCGGATCAGAGCCGCAGTCTCTCCTCCGTCAAGTAGGGCTCAGAAGTAGTTTGTAGCCTGGATGAGGGAGGTCTCTGTGCTGTGAAATCCAGACTGAGAGGAGTTGAGTAAGAGGTTCCATTCCAGATGTGAGGAGAGTTGTTGGTTGATGGCTTTTGCTAATAATATGGCCAGGAGCTGGGAGATTGGTTGGTAGTTGAGTTTGCTGGGGGTCTGCCGATGGTTTCTTTTGTAGGGCATTGACTTCTGCTTGTTTCCAAGCTGGGGGTGGCCGTGGCAATTGATGTGTTGAACAAGGTGTTGAGTATCCAGCTGATTCTGGCTTCGCCTAGGTTGAAGATGTGGTGAGGCCATGGGTCGGTTGGGGTTCCTGAGAGGACGGAGTTGATGATGGAGGCTGTGTCCTGTGAGTCGGTTTGTTGAATGTCTGTGGTGGTAGTGGGGTTGTTGTGTTGCTTGAAGTCAGTGGCCTTGGGCTGGGGTTTGACGTTTCTGTAGGTGTTAAAAAATCTTTTCATGGAAGAAGTTTGCAAGGTTGTCGCAGAGGTAATGTTTGTTGCAGCTGAAGGGGTTGGAGAACTGTTTTTCTTTCATCTCATTAAACAGTTGCTCAGCATACACTGACGGGTTCGGATATGTGCAAGAATAGAAGCATATCACGTTTTCAGTGTCCATTAAAGTAAAACAGCAAAGGCATACCACTGTACAATAGGCATCTTGCAGCACCGTTCAAAACACCATTCAAGCCCCTTCATTAATCTGACTTTCATCCTTCCATGGTGCTCCTTCATTGGCCTCAATACACTTGCCATAAGCCTTAAACCTTTTCCAATTTTCTCGGGTATCCCGACTCCGATGGACCACCTTCTCAGCTTGTTGACACCAAGTCCACCACCGTTGCAGGACGATCTGCTACCCAAGCCCTCGCTATGTTCCTTTTTGCTGCTCCAGCCACCAATATCGGACATATTTTGTGGTGTTTGGGCCCTACCTCCCCCCCCCCCCCCCCCCCCCCCCCCATCATACACAGGATATGCCACCTCGCCTCCAATGAGGCATCTAGGTCCGTGGCACTGGCCATGACCTGTACTATTTCCCTCCAGTATTGTTGGATTTTGTGGAAAAACCCATTGGATGTGGAAAAAAGAGCCTGCTGCGCCGCACCCTCTAGCGCACAAGTTTGTGTCACATCTCCCAAGCCGGATCATGAGTGTTTTAGAGGAATAGGATCTGTGCAGTATCCTCAGTTGTGACAGGCGGAAGTGGGCACGAAAAGCTATTTCTCGAGGACTCTCTATTGCTTCCACCTCTTATCTTCCAGTAGCTCCAAATCCACCTCCCACCCCTCCCCTAGGGTTCCCAAAAGATCTTAGGAGTTGTTAATTAGCTTCCTATTGGTTAGGGAGGTGGAATTGTCTAACATAGGATCTAGCAGTAGCCTGTCCTCCAAGGGCATATGTTCTGGCAGTTGCTCTCCTTCCAAAACCTGTCCATGCAACGCGTGCCCCAACTGGAGGTATCAAGACTCTCTATCTGTCATCTGATACTCTGGCCGCAGGTCTTTAATTGTGATCAGAACTTGGCCTCTCCAGATAGCCTCAAGATAATCAATGCCCAATAGGCCCCACTTGTGGAATTCCTACCTCCCGCAGCGGATAGCTGTCCCATAGCTGGGTTCTTTCTGTTAGCCTGCCTTCCCAGTCACAATCTAGTGGCCTCATGCCATGCTCAGACCTGGTAGCTTTCCTTCCTGCCTCTTTCGTTGTAGTACTGCTGGGTAGCCTAGACTTCCCATTGCCTGCCACTCCACCAGGTATGTGAGTTCGTCTCTTATCTGTGAACATCAGGCATTGACTGTAAATGATTGGGCTGCCCAAAAATATTTGTCTGGGACTGCCAGGCCCCCCGTAAATTCTCCCTTCATGAGCATACATAGTGCTATTCACGAACTATCCCAAAGGGCTTTGCCCAGTTCACTGTCAACCTTCTGGAAAAAGCCTCCTCCGTTGGGGCACATAGTGCTGCAGTTTTTTCAGCTGTGCGAGTAAGTTCTTAGCCAGGAATTAATCTGCATTTCTCGTTAAATGGATACCAAAATATTTGAACCAATCTTTCACAGTCATGGCTGTACACCTGAACGACAGAGTAGGAATATCCTCAGAAAGGGGAAAGATTAGTTACTTATCCCAATTAATTTGATATCCAGAATAGCTGCCAAACAGCTGGAAGCTGGAGCGGTGCAGAAAATACCAGTATGTCGTCTCCGTTTAGGCAAATTTGTTCTGCCCAGCCTCCCTCTCCTGCAGTGCCCTGTACGAGCGGGTTCTGACCAATCAAGGTTGCTAGAGGCTGAAGCGCCAACGCAAATATAATTGGGGACAGTGGCCATCCCAGGCTCATGCCCTTGTGCAGAGCAAACGAACGGGACAATGTACAGTTAACCTGCACCCTTGCTATTGGGTCTCGATAGAGTAGTCTGATTCACTCACAAAATCTTAGCCTAAATCCCAATTTAGTAAAGGTAGCGAACAGATGGGGCCACTCAATGCTGTGGAATGCCATTCGAGCATCCAGCGAGAGCAGTACTTTCTTCTTCATTCGTTGGCTGTGGTCATGCGTAGCACCCTGTATAGATGCCTGAGATTTAAGCAGATGCTTATGTGAATCTTAAATCCTGATTGGTCAGGATGGACCACAGAGGATATCACTGTCCTTAGCCTGTTAGCCAAGGCCTTCGCCAGCACCTTGGCCTCCAGATTCCGAAGCGATATGGACCTGTATGAACTGCATTTCTCATGAGGTTTGCCTTTTTTATTTGGGGTATCACTAGAATAGTTGCCATCCTCTGATCTACCATCAGGCAACCCTCCTTCCTGGCTGGCTGAAATATATTTAGCATAGGCTTTGCTACTTTGTCTGTAATGCCCTTGTGTAATTCTACTGGCAGGCCATTTGGGCCCACAGCCTTCCCAGATTGCAAGTCTCTTTTGGCCCTCTACTGTCAAGTCTTGCTCCAATTCACCCCTGTCTTCAGCAGATAGAGTAGGGAGGGAGAGATCCCTAAAGAGGTCAACTCCGTCTACTGCAGACCTATCTGAAGTAGACGTGTATGCGGTCTCGTGATAACCTGCAAAAGCCTTTGCTATGTCAATCCCATGAGTGTGTGTGTGTGTGTGTGCGTGCGTGTGTCTCTCTCTGCCCCCTCCCCCCCTGCTCCACCAGGATCGTGGATTTCTAGGACCCAGTTCCACCCTTTGTCCCTCTTTTGTAGCCAGGCAATCAGTCTGTTCACTTTGTCCCCAACGTCGTAGAGTCTACGGTGTGTATCTTAATCATTGTTCCTTCTTTTTCCCACCTATCAGAGCCTGAGCATGAACCCATAATACCGCCTTAAAGACTTCCCAGAGGATGCATTCAGAATCCACTGTCCCCTCACTCTCCTGAAAATATTGATCTGTCCGTGCCCTTATCTTGTCCATGAATGTTTTCTCTTCAGATGCCCTGGATCTATTCTGGAAGGCAAGGGGCTGTCCCTGGGAGGACCCTGCAGCAGTACCTCTGCTGGGGACAGGTCCGCAATGCCGCAACTTTGTGTTGCGCTGCATAACAGGCCTGCGTGTGCACCGTGGGTGAAAATATGATCTAAGCAGGAGCAGCTGCCGTGCACAGCAGAAAGAAATGTAAACTTTTGCGCTTTGGGCTTCTGTTCGTGCCAAAAATCTACCAAATCCATCGTGTCCACAAAGGCCAATAGTGAGCCAAGACGGCACCATGGGGAGATCAAGATATCCTATCCATTTTTGAGTCCATTATAGCATTCGTCACCTCCCAGTATAAGGGTGCCAGGTGGCATCTCCAGCAGTAGGGCGCTGAGTGTCGGCAATGTATCAGTGTGGAGCTTTGTCAGTACATACGCTGAGCATATGCTGAGTGTGTGGCCTTCCCACAAACCAGTTTGCTCTACATATCTGCCAAGCTGGTCGTTCCAGGTGCGACGTGGGGTGACTGGCACCAATGTTTTAATAAGTATAGCCACGCCTCTGGAGCCCGAAGTGTAACTTTCATGGGTGAGGAGAGTATATCTAAACCAATAGAGTGCCTTATACTGGTTGCCTTTTAAATGAGTCACCTATAAGAGGACCAAGTCTGGGGCATGCCTCCAAAGATATTGCAGTAATATGGCATGTTTGATTTTATTACCAAGGGCGTTGACGTCCCAACCTTCAAGGCTGAGCATGCTCACGCTTCCATGTGATGCCTAATTGAGGTGTGATTCACCCTCCTGAACAGATGGCATACCCTATGCCCCCACCTTCAAACGGCCATCCTCCCTGTGACCTATTGTCGCCTAGATAAAGTAGGACATGCATTCTAAACATTGGATAACAGCAAAACTGTCTACCCCTAAGAAACACCCCACCCTGCTACCCTGCATTGTAGGCCCGCAACTGCCCACTTCCCTAATTTGCAGACTCTGTCGCCCAAACAGAATAATCGAAAATATCTAGGGTTGGCCGGCACCACCATGTACAATCTAACAGTGGTACATCATATTCCACTAGCATAACATACTGTCTTCAGAAATGCATTACAAATGTCTGTCATCTTTTCATTTCCTGCCCCCCCCCCCCCCCAAATGGTTGGTCACACTAGATGACCACTACACCTGGAGTACCTGAGTCCTATGTGTATTCACCAGACTAGTCAGTCCTCTCAACCATTATGGCAAGTCAGCAGCATAGTAGGTTTATTCCGAGAGGTTTATCGATCAGTTTTCTTGTGGGACACTCCATGGCAGATGTTCATCACTGTGCATTGGAAGGTTATGTATGTGTAGTGTTGTCTGCCAGCGCAGGCCACCTCCATAATACAGGGCCCCCGACACCGGCAGCACGGCCTGTCGCTCCGGCCTCCTGCTGCGACTGGATAGATTCCCTCTGCAGAGCAGGACGAGAGGATCCCTCGCCAGGGGCCACCAGTCCCGCAAAACCGGCATAGAGTCCTGGTGTTCCCTGCATACCCCTGTAGGCCCCTCAGAGTGGTGTGCCCCTCCTACATCGATTCAACAGGGGCTGCTGATTTCAATGCAAGGCCTGCTTCTCATCTACAGGCCCTGCACTTACCTCTGTGCCCTGGTCGGCAGTTCAAGGTGGGGCAGATGTGGTCCGATCGGAGCTAGGACCAGGGTGTTGTGGTCAGAGCTGGCCTGGACACTCGCCTCAGTTGTTTTCAATTCTCAGCGAAGGAGGCCACCTTGTCTCAACGTGCCTCCAGGCCTCCTCGGTACCGACGCCCAACACTGTTGTCCGGCCCGTTCCAGTTGCAGCCCAGGACGGCAGCAATCTCTCTTCCCCAACAGCCAGCCACCCACCCCAGTCATTCCATGAAGTACTTCAGTGCAGTTCTGGGTGGAGATTAGGATGGATAGTTGGGGGTCTATTCAGCAGTCACCGTGGAACCCCTTTAAAGTGTGGCCATCTTTGCTGTCCCGGGTTTGAGAGTTCTTTGACTATGTTGAAGAGTTCTTTGTGGTTATTGTAGCTTGATTCGATGCATGAGGCTAAGGCCCTTTTCTTCAATTCTCTCAACTGTCTGTGGTAGAGATTGAGGGCTGTCTCGAAGGCAGTCTTGTCGGTTCTGTCCTTGCTGCTGCGCCATCTCCTTTCCAGTTGTTTACAGTGTCGTTTAGCGGTTCTGGGGTAGTAAGTGCTCTATAAATATAATTATAATAAAAATACATTCATGCAATACCTTTAAATCACTGAAAAGGATGTAGTGCAGTGGCAGATCTGCAAGCACAATTTAAGGAATAATTCTTCAGTTAATGAGTTTCGGACACAATTGTGTCTGTCATAGAACATAGATTACTTGGGTGCAAAGTGTATCTGGGTCCTTGTTCTCTAGGTACAAAAGCAAGGCAAACTGGTAGTGTATGCACTTTTGGTCCTTGAAGCTGTTTGTGAATCTGGACCATTGAAATTTATATAATAGATTAGCCAACAAAGCCAAAGTCTCACCGTGTGCTCCGCATGATTGCCTTTGTATTGGGAAAAATAACCGGGACACAATGTATTAAAACTGTCCTTTTTATCATGCCTACCTCAAATTCCTTTGAGCTATCTTTGCAATTTGCTGTGTTCAATGCTTCGTTTGTGGCTTGTCTAATTTGTTTCCGATTTATGCTGTTTGGATTTCTTCTGGATCGGAAACTAGAAATTTGCTATAAACTGACCATTTAGAGAGTGGGGTGCTTCTTCCAGAATAGGAAGATTTTAGCCGTGTGTGTTAGGGTAAAATTACTTCTTTCTTCAGAGC
This sequence comes from Triturus cristatus, assembly GCF_964204655.1. Classification (NCBI taxonomy): domain Eukaryota; kingdom Metazoa; phylum Chordata; class Amphibia; order Caudata; family Salamandridae; genus Triturus; species Triturus cristatus. The sequence continues at coordinate 415,195,940 of NC_140588.1, read as the reverse complement.
TAGATTGTTTTAGACTTGTGCCACATATGTTAAATACACATTGCCAAGCTTGCAAAGAATACTGCAGTACTGTTTATGTTTTTTTTTTTTCTGTCTAATTTAACAGAGCCGACTGTACGTGCAGAACTCATGGAACAGGTGCCTCATCTGGCAATGTTTTGTCATGAAAACAGGCCTTCAATTCCACATGCGTTTTCCAAATATCTCTTGCCCATTGTAGTGCGATACCTCGCAGACCAGAATAACCAGGTGTGTATATGGCTTTGCAAATGCTGAAAAATCACAAAAGTTAGTTATCTTTTTTGCTGTTCTACCAACATTTTTATTTTTTTAATCTTCCAATTGTCATTATTCATGCCTGCCAGCTGATTTTTTTTTTTTTTTTTTACTTGTTTACAAATGGAGATTGAGCTTAAACATAGCTGGTTGCCCATTATGCAATTTAGAATTCTTATGGATGTTGCAGGCTGATTTAAGCTGGTAAAGCCTTAAAAAATATTTTACATTACTATGTCCATGTCCTAATTTAGCCATTGCTTCTTTGGCAGGTAGAGGTACGCACACTTGAACGTGTTTTTTTTCTTCTTCAACTAAACCATTTCTTCAGCCCCGGTAAAAATTAAAGTAGAGCACATTCTTGCTGCATCAGGAGTTATTGATTTGAAGTTACTGGGCTGTGTAAGTGGAGGTTTGTGTAGAGTTCAGAGTATCCTTAACAACATTTTTTCCCCGTTGTGAGTATTTATTTGATAATAGGGAGCAAAGGAGACTTATACTTTGTTTATTTGCTGTGCTGTCAGTACTACTTAAAAGTGAGAAGTGTGGCCTCTTCACTACCAGAATCCATTTCTAGAAATCATGGAAACTAGACTTACAAGTTACTTCTGTGAAGTTTTGCCAAGTAGGCCTAGAAACAAAGGGGCAATAGATGCTGATAGTTTCAGGCTGGAGAGAACTGAATTATGCGGATTAGATAAAAGTCAGTGCCCACTCCGATTTGAGTAAAATTAACTCAGGTTGTTGGACAGGAAATGGTCTGGCTGTGGTGATATGTTGCTGTATCACTCTGTATATATCTTCATTGATGGCAACATAATAATATTTTATCTTGATCTTTCTTTGCATCTTGTACTTGTTACAGCTCACCCTCTGTTGCTCACTACCTTGTTCTGCCGCTCCTGGCTCTGTGTATACACTCCCTCCCCGAGGTTGCTGACATTCCCCCAGTTTCTTGTGTTTACTCTTCTCCACGGTTGTTTCACCTCCTCCTGTTCCTGTGGTTTGTGTCACACTCCCCTGGTTTTGCCCCTCTACCTTGCTGGTTTGTTGTGTCCCCCTCGCTGGCTCCTTTTATTACCCCTAGCTCGTGGTGTATAATTGACTTATTGCCGACCCCCTCAATCCCTCAACCAGGTTTCTCGGCCCCTTACCCCCCTCTTGGATGCCTCATGACCAGCCACTCCAAAAATCTGGTTGTCTCCAACATCTCCCTTTTTTTAATCAGGAAACAAATTCCAATATGCCATGACCAGTCATCCAACAATTTGAGCCTATACGCTCCCCTCACTACATTTTGAACCATAACAGATATTTGTGTCAACCGCTTTCTGTCAGACAAACTCTTCTGCAGACAAACCCTAAAACCAGATCCTACGGAGTCAAATCCTCTTCCTCAAACTCTGCATTTATTTTGCTAACCTTAACAAATGAAAAAGCAAATCTTAAGAATTGTTTTTGAAAAAGTACAGTTTGAGATGTTACATTGTAGATCTTTTTGTCATGTTAAATATGGTATATCCCGTTGGGAAGAAAAAAAAAAAATGCATGTTGTTAAATAGTGGTTTCTTCAATGAAGAGAATGATAGTCTTGTAGATTTAGAAGTTGCAATTTATTAAAAGATGCGAGGATAAAACAGCTCAGCCACCCAACAGTCTCTGGCACAAGCGCCTCTGGAATCCACATACAACATTCCACAAACTAGCAAGAGCATCTTAACAATTCTAGAATCTATACATGTAAGATAAAACAAGATTAAAGGGATAGCACATTACAACACATGTTTAAAACAGGAGGTCAGTGCAGGCTTTGAGTTGAGCACTCCTGGTTTCATTATATTTGTACCCTGACTCACAGGAACAAGGCACTATGTAATATTTTTTCTTCAAAAGTGCAATGTTCTGTTCCTTCTTTAGAACTGAATGTTTTGCCGACAAACTGGACTCTTCGAGCAGATTGGCACGAAAACAGATTATTTGCGTTTGGCTAATAGTATTAACATAGCGTGTAGTTTCTGAGAGTTTGCCGGTGTTTGCTTCACATACCCCAATAATCCTATCAGCGGAGAAGGCATTGTTGGTACAGTCAGCAATATTTTGCTATTGGGGGGGGCATTCCCAAGCCATGTGCAAAACAGTTGCTGAATTCGCCCTACATCTCCAGCAGTCGGCAGTTGGCTGTAGGGCCATGCGGTGCAACTGGGAAGGGGTTCTATAAAATCTATACAGATACTTAAAGTGTATCAAAAGCAATTTATAATTGGGTGATAGCATCCTTAGTTGACCACAGCAAAATTTTCATTGCTCCCTTAAGAGTGGTGGGTTTAATTACGTGTTCCATACCTGTAAAGCTTTGGGTTCTGTCACAGGACATGTATTTTGCATACAGCTATATAGCTTAGTGATAACTTGATGTGGTGAGGGATTAATTGGTATTTTCTCCAGCGCCTGCAGTGTGGGTTGGGGAAAGTAGCGTGAAGTTGGCGACAAGTTGCTTTTATTTTATTTTTTTTAAATATATTTTTATTGTTTTAATACAAGAAGATTACAGAACAATTCTTAGCAGCATTCATCAGACATGGTGGAATAAAATAGAAGCAATGGCATCTTCACACAGGTGAGTACACAATATGCAGTACAGTTAGATGAAATGTGAATTCGGTACATCATACGGGTGTACTTACTGCTCTTTACATATCAAGGCAAGACTCATGCTTGGCAGAGAAAACACAAGTCACTGGGCTAGTTACAGAAACTCACAAGGGACCATGACAGCGCAGCAGAGTCTGCAACATAATCACAAATGGATTGTGGAATATAACGCACACCACAGTAGATTCATTATAACAATAATGCACATATCAAGTATTGAATTCGGCATGAATGTCTAGCATGTAGCACAGTTCTGAAAGGTGAGGACCTTCACTGCGCCAGTGCCTCTGGCATGTCAGACAGGGATTCTGTCGAGCGTGCGAGAAGGTAGCCCTGTAGGGGACTCCATATATTTCTTGTCTTTGAGGCACGGGGCAACGTTTCAGCATACAGAGTCAATTGTTCTTGGCAATATATAAAGTCCTCAAGCCACTCCTTGAACTTTGGCGCCCGCCCCCTACCCCATCTGCAAGCCACTCTACGCTTAGTTAACAATAACGCATGAGAGGAGAGTCGGAGGAGCGGTGAGTATAACATCGGACATTGAAGGAGAGTCAGAATGCGACTCCAGGCGCCTACTGTACATGTAATCGTGGTATGCGCAATGTCACACGTGCGGGGGGGGGGGGTGCGCTCCGCATGCCATCCAAGGGGATGGGGGTCCGTTAACCAGTGCTTCGCTGCAATCTGTGGCATATATCTAGGGGGGTGGAACCAGTAGAAAGCATAATGGGCCTGCGCACATGTGTAGTACAGCTCGAAATCCGGTACATCAAAGCCCCCCTGGGCATATGGCTGTGTAAGCACTTTCTATTGTGGTTTTTTGCCCCCTCCCTATCAGCCTTATCATTTCTGACCGGAGTGTCTGGAAAAAATGTCGACCGGGGTGATATGGGATATTTAAGAAAAAGGTACAGTATTTGTGGACCCTTGTGGTTGATATTTCCTTTTTCTCTTGCCAACCTAAGAATGGTGTCCCGGTCGCGATAATTTAATACACGTGCAAGTATTGGTCTTGACTCCCACCGGGGGTTTGGGACGCAGGGTTCGATGGGCCCTTTCTACAATAAAGAGTGCTGATAGTCCCGGGTCTAATGGTTTGTGCCTAAGTTCCTCCACAAATTATTCCGTCTTCGCGATCGCTGTTGTTTCTGGGATGCCAGTAATACGTAGATTGTTTCGTCGTGAGCGGGTCTCTAAAACCTCATTTTTTGCCTTGATGAAGCTAAGCGCCCTGTCCATATTAAGCAGTTGTTCTTTGGTCTCTAACTGGAATTCCTGATTCTCAGTGCGGTTATCTAGTAGGTCCAAGCGTTCTTCGTGTGAGTCTTTACTTTGCTTCTTTACCTGGTCAAGTCTCGCGTTAAGCATGTCCAGTTTATCAGTGGTCTTTAAACCTAGATTTCATGTCGAGTAGCAAAGATCATCACTGCCACCCTCAGCACCTTCTTTTACACTAGATTCATTATCTGTGTCTGCCTCCTCATCTCTGTGCTAGATGAGTCGTTTATGCTCAAAGGTAAGTTTAGCTTGTTTCGTATCCTGTTTCCTCATGATACCGCAATCGGACACGCACGAGACCAACAGGCACAGTGACGCGTACCAAGCATAACTAGAGCTTAATCCGAATGCGCTATATAGGGATAGTGCACAGTGCCTACTTCAAAGCGCAGTCGGGTCACAGGACAGCTTGTAGAGGTCGAAGGGTGCAACCTGCTAGGGCCGGCTTAAATGGACTGGTCGTGCAGGGTATATCTACCCCTAGCATTCTAACCCACCTCACCTGTGCACCTAGGACGCAAGTGAACTGCCCGAGGTGCCCACAACACACCTGGAGCACAGCTCAGTGGGGGTCCGCTTCCCCCGGAGCGCAGAATCAATGTGGATGTGGCTCAACGGCACGTGAGACATGCAGCATTCCCCCAGAGTACACGCCTAACACACAACGGTCTGCTGCTGATGTTTTTACCGGTGCGTCAGAACATCCCACTGATCCTCCTGCTAACTCTCTCACAGCTACTGGAGCTAGCGCCGGCCCATGCTGCAACGGGGCGTGGGTATCCACAATCACTTTTTAGGGTGTGTCCATTGCTCCGGAATATGTAGCCACACAGGCAGATTAGGCTCGGTATTGATAGATGCACCTATGTTCGGGTCGCCCTGTTCGTCCTCTCACACGCAGGCCTCTGTGCCAAGGTCGGGGGCGGCCCCCGCACACGGCACCGCTTCCTGAGCCAGCCGGGTGAGGTAGCGTCTCACTCCTCACTCCGCGCACACCGGCACTCTGCCCAGCTGCTCACCTCAGGATTTTGCCTGCTGTCTGACGTTTCTGAACGCTGTCTCAGTCCCGACACAGCGACGTCATTGGATCTGCAAGTCGGGCCCGGCCGGGTCTCCCACTTGTGGTGGTGTGGGCCCCGGGCCCACATGCTACAAATAAGGGACACGGATACAATGGTATATGGTACCGTAACTGGCCCCGGGCACGTGCGCCCGGAACCTTTTATTAACAGGGTCACCTGACTGGTGAAGCCTGTGGTGGGTGGGTGTCGAGTGTATTTACATTACAGGTGGAACACTAGAACGGTGATCAGCTGACCACTACATCCCTCCCAAACTTTAATGAAAAAACAAAAGTCCAACCTGGAAGAAAAACAAATGAACACACAGCATCAAGTGAGTCTCTTCAGGCCATCAGTCAGGCAGCGTTGGAGCTTGGACCCGCATGGTCGGGATGCTTTTATCCGCCTTGGCGATGATAGTTAGACCGGCCTGGTCTCGTGGTGTTGGAGTGTATGTACAAAGTTCAGTGTCGGTGCATCTGGAGCTGTGGTGGAATCCACTCTGGAAGATCTCTCAGGCGCTCAGGCCCCGGTGGGTGACAAAACCTGCAGCTGTTGGAGATGACCTCTGTAAGTGAGGCCTTCCTCTGGAGGTGGCGTGCTCGACGACCCTTCTTACTTGCGACTGATGAGCGACGTTCGACTTGCCTCTCTTGCCTGGACTCCTCTCTCACTGGAGCCTCTTGAAGGACTTTCCTGCTGGCTGCCATGGGACCGTGCGGGGCTTCGTGTGAGCCGTGCGAAGGCGTCGCTGAGGAAATACCAACTGACTCACAGCCAAGTCACTCATGTAGCCTCCGATGGTGGTGTCTCCATCTGGGCGTCCTTGCCATTTGAACTAGAGTTCTGCGCCTTCCTCTGACTATCTTGTGGGTGACCAGTCTTCAACCGTGACCTCCATGTTTCCTGCGCATGATGTGGAGCTGCGGCCGACGCATCTCTCCTGCTCGGACTCCCTTCGCATGGGAACTCCGTTGAGGAGGGCTGTGCGGGCCTTTGCGTAGGCCGCGCTTAGAGGTCGCTGTGGAACTCCCAACAGGGCCACGGCCAAGTCTTGTGTAGTCCCCAAGGGCAGATCTTCCAATGGCCGGGTGTGCTCGACTTCGGCAGGCTGTAGGTTGACGGGGGTGCACAGAAGGTTCCTGGGTGATTCGCCTCATTGACCTCCGGTTGTTTAGAGTGAGTGCGTATTCACTCGGGTGGTGCGATACTCTTTGGCGATGATGCACCTGGATGGTGATAACAGAATGTTGGTTTTCTTCAGTGGGCAAACAGGTGGCGATTTTCTGTTGGGGTGACCTTAGGGAGTGAGGAGGACTGGAGGGACTTCGTGGCACCGCTCTGTTTTCTTCAGGCAGGTGCACTGCGAGGTGTGGTGTTATCGATACCAAGCAGCCGGTGACAGGTGATAGGACGCAGATCGCGCTTGCTAGCGGCTTACGATAGGTCCTCCCGTGGAGCTGTCGTCAGTGACGTCTCAACACCCCGGTGGCTGGCTCATACTGATGAACACCTTCCTCAGTGCTGGTGCGAGTCCTTTGTCCTGTCGCTCTTCTCCGTTCCATCTTGCGTGCCTGTGGTGGTTGTCTGCCCTGTGGCATCATGCCACTGTTCTTTCCGCTTTTGCGGAGGGCTGTCGTGCCATGCTCTTCTTCTTCCGACCAGGTTTTCACGTGGATGTGGCGTCCTGCCACCTGTTTCATGTTTGCTCCACATGGACATCTCACTGGTTGCGTCGCTATTGTGATAGTCTTTCCTTTTCTTTTGTGGACCTGATGCAGGCCTGTCCTGTCAGTAGGAGTTGCTTCTTCCTCCTCTTCTCTTCACTTGAGGGCTTTGTGCTTGCGCCTCGGGGCTGTGCCGTCGCGGCGCTTGAGCCTGCCTCCGTTCGGGCATGCTTGGTCACTTCGAGTGACATGCTCCATGCTTGCGGTGCGAATGTGGCATCCGGACACTTGTTGGGTGTCCTTGGAGCGCATATTGCTATGGCAGTTTGCCTCGTGGAGCGTGCGACTCTTCTACTGCCTGTCTTGGGTTGCTGGTGACTCCGTTTGGAAGCAGTGTGAGGGAGGACACTCTGTGCAGTCTTTGTCCCACTGCAGGGCTTCACTGGTGCAGTGGAGATGTAGAGGCTCTCGCTTCTGCATCCGTGCCATGCTCTGCCTTTCTGCTTCTCTTGGCTCTATGGAGCTCTGGTGGTGCGGGGTGTATCGTTTCTGCTCATGCATAGTCTCTTCCAGGGTGTCCTCGGCTTTCTCCCTCTATGCTTGTTCTTTGTGGATGCGGCAGACAGCCGCTAGGTTTGCATAATACTCCCTTCTCGGGTAACTTAGGTCTGCTCCTTATTTGTTCTCTGCCCCGTGGCCCATACGCATGCCGCTTTCTCTGGGCTGTGAATCAACTGTTCCGCATGGCGCTTAAAGCAGCGGTGGGCTTCTTAGGGCACTTCCCCTGCAGGGGTTTAGCGTCTCTCCTCCAAACACTAGGTAGCCGTCAGGGGCGTGAGGAGCACTCTTGGCTAATCTCTACGCCAATGAAAAGAGACTCCTTTTCTCTTGTAGGCAGCAGTTCGCAGTTAGGGGGCATACTCTATTGTTGCTGCGCTGGACCCACCTTTGGTCTTGCGGTTCCTGGTGTGGCACTAGTGGCGTGCTCTCTGTGCTGCCTGCACAGCCTCTCTTCCATCCTGGGGGACAGGTCACTGTCACTGCAGTACAATTGCTGCTGAAGGCAAACTGGGGTTTTCCACTTGCTATAGAGGTACTGGCCGCCTCCAATATCGTGATGCCTTCAAAGTCTTTAATGTATTTACCCTTGTTTTTTTTTTCTTGTGTAGTGGGGCGTCTTGTCACCTGAGATTCTTGCTTTGGTGTTCCCTTGTGGGAGGACTGCTTGACTATGTTTCGTATGCATCACTTGACAAATGGCGCCATCTACTGGGCAGCTTGTGACAACGTACTTGCCTTTTAAGTGGGATTCTAAGGAGCCCAGTTTCGTCGGGAAAGTAAAACAGACAGGCCACTTCAGTCAGCCTCTTCCATGGGCTGCGAGCCTGATAGCCGGGTATACAGTCACACAGGGTTGGGGTCAGGGAAACAGTAGGAGTTTACAGGTGAGGTGGTTGCTCTTTGTTTTAGGCTCCGCTCACCCCTGGTGCTCAGCACAACAGGGTTCTTTCGTGATGAAGCACACCTGAATAAGTAGCAACTGGCTCCTTTTCACTCCATGCAGTCTACTTTGGAAACGTCTTCTCACCACAGTCTCTCCATGGCCGTATTTGCGGTGGTGCTACTGCTCTTTTAACTCTCTCTGCAGCTATGTCCACCATGGGCCATGCAGCCTCACTGATGCAGCGGCCTATGCGGTGGTTGGAAATGTCAGTGCGGGGCTTTGGTCAGTGCTGGTGCAGTTCGTCATTGTACGGGGTTTCCCTTCCCTGGTCACTGCCAAGCGGCATGAGCATTTTAAAGACTGGGTGGAAGCTTGTGAGTCCGCTCCGTATAGCACTGTCGCGGTGTCAGTCGGGAGGCTGGGGGGGCACGTTCTGCTCCCGCTGCGCTTCAACAGAGCCAGGCAGCTTTTCTCAGTGTTTGTCTGTTGAGGCAGACCTGCACTCCTCTCCCTTGTGGTCTCTCGGCTGTTGCTGCACGGTGGGCCCTCTCTGTACAACCCCGCGGGTGATGCAGGAGGTAGACGCAGCCTAACGGGGAGCAGGGTCTCACGGCGCAGGTACTGCTACCTTGCCACTCTAGCCTCATGCAGGGCGCTTACTTGTTGGTTTGCGGGGCGCTTCATCCACCATTCCCCTCTGGCCACAGCAGCGTTCCTGTGGGCCCTTGCAGCTCATGCAGCCGCCGTGGGCACTTTGTTGATTCAGGCAGGTAGTCGCTCAGTGTTACTTGTGTAGTGTGCGGTGTCGCACTCACATGTAGCGGCAGTCAGTGTGTTTGACTGTACTGTGTGTGTTCTTACGTGCTCATTTCTGCAGTTAACAGGCTTTTTTTCAGTCCCTTGCGATGGCGCACCGTGGTGCAGTGGATGGCTGCCCTGTGACGCTACGGTTGCTTCTCTAGGCGGTCTCTCCAGTGCTGCAGGCAGTGACTTATCATGCGGACACTGTTCTTTTCGATGCATGGGAAGTGACGCTAACACGGGACACGGCCGCGGACCGATTAGTGCGTCCTTTGACTCTGGGGAACCACTGTACAGCGATCTCCCCATTTCACACCTGTGGGTACTTTGGATGCCAGATGGCAGACGCAGTCTTCTCACCCCATCTTGCCTCAGTAGTGTTCGTGCCGGCAGCAGGGGGGGTGCCCTAGACGTGGGCTACTCCTCACCCCCATGAGAAAAAACAGCGAGCCTGCTGCCATTACACTCGCGGGATCAGACCCCCTCGTCGCCAATGTGGTTTTGTGGGCCCCGGGCCCACATGCTACAAATAAGGGACACAGATACAATGCAAAACTGCCCGGGGGGCCCCGTAGGGGACCTCCTAACAGGGCGGCCACCTTAGTGCCACAGGAAGCACAGGTTTCAGCATACCAGGCTCCCTGGTCTAGGGACCTGAGGGTCAGTCTGCTGCGCCACTTCCGGCCATGGGGTGGGGAAGCACAAGGGTAAAAATTCCTTCCCCCGCCCACTGTGCAGCCTCTTGACTGCTGCCCGTCTCGCTGTTTAGACGTGCCCCAGAGCTGTTGGTAATTACATTGCGGTGAATGCTTACTCCACTCCCTCTTCTCTCTCCGGTTTCCCCCATCCGGGTAATGTTGAGGGCTGGGTGGCCTCCCAACGGATGCGGTCCGCCTCGGAGGGAGGAGGGGTGTGGGGGGTTCGGGCTGCTCTCCGTGTCACGGGTAGCGGCATAGAGGTGCACCCCCTCTCTTTAGGTCGGGGGAGGGGTGCGAATGTGGGCCCCTGCCAAGTGGTTAAGGTGCCAAGGCCCGATGGGTCGCGTTTCCCACTGCGTGGCGATGCCCGCGAGAGAGCCTGATCCAGCTACTCACCTCCAGTCTGTGTGTAGCCGCGTGTACACGCCGTCGGTGCTAGGACTTGTGCCTCATGGTGAGCCCCATCGGCCATCGCTGAGGCTGCCACCCACCTGAAGGGGGGTTGGGCTGCTTCCGATTGGCACTCACCAGCATCCAAGGCCCAGGCAACGCAGACATGTTTTGCGGGTCTGTGCCGGATGCGAGAGTGCCAGTGACTGGGGTTTCTGGTGCGCGGCACCTTCACTTGATTGTATGTGAATTTACATGGCGTACCTTTACTGGAAGGTGTCACAGCGCTTTCTACTGGCCCGGTCACATTACACAGGGGCGTCAAAGTAAACTTTTTCTTCCATGAGACAAGCAGAAAGGCTCTTATTCACTAGAGTGTTAGAAGCTCTACTTTAACATAGAGACTACTGGTTAGAGTTTTGCACTGGCTATTCTATAAGTTATCAGTGAATTGATACCACATGGGCATGTAATTTTCGCCACGATGGGGGCATTCGAGGTGATGGTAACACGCTGGGCATTCCAGTTGATGATAACACATTCCATATGTAGCCAGTAGTTCCTTTATATCAACCTACCTGGTATCTCTGCATTCTTCACCTCCAGAGCCAGAATACTCCCTGCGTCCCAAACACTTAATGACCTGTAGGCCAATCCCCCCCCCCCCCCCCCCCCCCCAATTTTACAAGCTCTTTTCCGCGCGGCCATGGGGTTTCTAATTTGGACAGCACTGCCAGTTCTTGGGGGTGGGTTGCATCCGGGTTGCTATTCACCCCACTTTCTTACTTTTCACTTTACGTGTAGTCCTCGCGACTACCAGGACTATCGTTTCTGGGCTACCAAAAGGGCAGACGCTTACCCAACCTCCCCCCAAGGTTCCATTGCAGTGCCTACTACTGTTGTATACAGCAGCAAGTTTACCTGGTTAAAACTTGACAGGGGTCCAGGTGCGCGGGACCGGCACGGATTTTTCAACATCGGCGCCCTGACAGCTGCCACAAGGGCGCTGTCTATTTTAGAGATGACCACACCAACAGGCATCCATCAACTTATTTTGCATTGAATTTCTATTCCTGTTGCCCGAGCCATGGTCCCAGCGTTAGGGGCCTGGTATAGTCTGATGTCCACTTGCACTTGCTCAGGGTATAGCAGGGATGCTACTTTGCTTGGCAGCACGGCTGGAGCAAGGTGTGGGGCAAACTGAGGTGGCCGCCTGAGGTGAGTGCAGGCATTTAGTTGCACATCTGACGGCAGCTGGCCTACAAGGGCCTTGCGAAGTTCCCGGGAGGGTCTGTGTCATCGAAGGTCAAGGTGATGTTCCAAGGATGACAGGATAGAATACTTACATTGTTTGGGGCTAAAATCTAGAACACAATTTGTAGTCTCTGCAACAATGCTCAACATCCTGGAATTCTGGGCAAATCACTTAATCTCCCTGTGCCTTACAAAATGTATGGGTCCTCAGGTAACGGAACTGGTGCTCATGTAAAGCGCTATGATACCCGACGTCTCGGGTCGTAGTTCGCGCTATATATAACTCTATACATATTGAAATAAATAAATATTCTTATCTAGCCCTGAAGGCATGCATAGATCCAGTGACCCAGCCGCACAAATGAAAGGCAGAGTTAGCATATAGTGGATACATGCTACCGATATAAATGCAGGGTTTTTTATTCTAGTCAGGGACCTAAATGTATGCTGCAGCTTTACACTGGCTATTACGCCAAAGTGCAAAGAAAGACTAAAGGCAGTTACTTGGGCAATATATAAAAAAAAATAAAAAAAATCACGCTTAAATTACTTGATTGGGATGACATTAAGAAAGGTTAGGGAAAGGAAGCTTGGCAAATATATAATTATAAGAAGTATGTGGTATTCACGAACAGTACTATGCCTCTCACGTGACCGATATTTCAGTGTCGAGTTCTTTACCCAGCCTTTGGTTCTTTAAGTCATTAAATCCGCCACCCGGATCTACATGCTTTTCTGGTGGTCATGCGTTGCGGATGTCTTACCATGCAATGAACCACAGCAAATGTAAAGATACTTGGGGAAGCAAAGGACTGCCAGAGTTTGCCCAGGCTTACCAGTGTTGAATATGGCAGCCCGCTGTGGATAATGCAGTGGTGTAAGGGAGGTCTAGGTTTCAGGGGCTCCAAGCCAACTGGGGGGGGCTCCTAGCGGGAGCTGGCGTGTGGCAGCCAGCTCGGCCTTAATTTGGGGCTGGAGCAGGTATTTGCATGCAGTAAGTACTTAGATGCTAGTGGTCTGCCCTCAGGGGAGGGTTCCCACAATCCACCCGTGCCTAAGCATCTGAATGGGGCAACCTGCGACACACCTGGCGATCATGTGCAACGCTCTATACCTGGGCAGCATGTGCGCACGAGAGTAACTCCGCGTAAGGGTAGTTTCAGGTATTTACAAGACCGTGATGGAACAACAGAGACTTGTATTATATTGGATTCACTATTGGGTATTCAATACTCCAGGGGGAGGGACCCATACATATTTCTCCCCTGCCACATAAAGCCACAGTGATACTCTTTACATACATGAACCGTGCAGTATGTCTATTTGATTGAAACACAGCGTGCAACCCCAGCAGCACCGGGTTCTAGGTCTGCTTCAAGACTCCATTAGTAACAGCAGGACAGTCATTTTTTCGACCCAAAATGACATTAACTGATTGTGGGCATGTTGCCCAGTGCCAACCTAAAAGCTTTGCATGAGTATACAGGAGGGGGCCTTACTGTGAGTGTCCGGTAATTTTATGAGTGAGGCAGTTGAACCGATACCACTAGGGCTATCATGACGGTCTTTTGTTGGCTCCTGTTTAATGTAAGGGTACCCATTTTCGCAGTAACTGTGTGCTTACCTGTGGTAGGATTTGGTTTGCCGTTTACAGTACGCTTTACTCCTGCCCAAGCCATCCTTTTAGCCGTGGGGGGGGGGGGGGGCTGGATTGCCTCATTTGTCATACTTGAAGTTCAAGGGAAATAGAGGCTTGTCAGCTCTGTAATTTCGATTGCCACGTTTGCTGCGCTTCAAAGACAGATGTTGAATGTCTCCTGACAAGTGCCGCTTGCAATTTTAGTTTACATTGGGTTTGGTGAATACATTAGCCTTTCACTTGCGGTCAGAGAAAGTAGATAATCTGGTTGGATATAGCATTGCATGACCTGGGACACTCAGCAGTAATGCCTGGCTAGCAATAAGCACATATATCGTCATCCGGAAGGGGGATGCAGATGTCAGTTCTGTGTGGACGAATGCTCCATTAGTAAGGGAGCTCCCTGGGTTAAGGCGTGCACGGCAAGGATCTGAGTTAACAAGCAAAGGCTTGCTTCCTGGGTTTGTAAAGTTGATCAGATGGGCCCAGCTGTGCTGCACAGCACCGTGCATAATCTATAGGTCACAGTTTTGAATACTAAGGTCCTAAGCACAATTAATATTGGGTTCGGATTCCTATACGCCTGCACACCATCACATATATTGTACATTCGGGACACATGTTATACGTTCCACCGACCCCCGATGAGAGGTAACCACACATCTTCAGCGATGTAATTTCCTACGGGTCAAGTGGGGCGAGTAGTGGTGGCAACAAGACGCCTGCAGCAGGGAGTGCCGCCAGGCGGCAAGGAGTTGGAGAGTAAATGGGATTTGAAGGTCCCGCTGGGTGCCTGCCACCTGGCCACTGCAGGTTGTTGATGGTGAGCTCTAAGGGCTTAGTAGGGGTCATGACAAAATACGCCTGGGCTGATTCACAGGCGGGGTGTGGTGGTGGCGGTGGTCCCTGTCGGGTCTGTCTAACGATCATCTCAAAGGGCTTTAAATCAACAGCCTCTCTGGTCTCTGCCATACTGTGAGCATTAAGCAAGCAGTCTGAGCATCAGTAGGTTGGGGTGAGCACGTCCGTTCCTGGTGTTGTGGCTGTGATTCCTGATGTGACTCTTGGAGTCCTAGTCCTACTTGCTGTAGGTGGAATGATGAGTGTTGATTACATAACTGGATGCGATGGCTGAGGAGGCAGAACCTTGCAGCACACTCTGCTAAGCAATGTTCCTGGCAAATTGTTTTGACCCAAGGCCGAAGTGAGAGCCTCTAGTGCAGGGCCAGAATCATTAGGCGACTGCAGCATGACAAAGGTCTTTTAGGCACTGGTAGAATGGTGCATGCTAAGTAGTCCTGAAGGCCCACCACCCCTTGCAAGGATGGCAAGCAGGGGTCACACGGGGGACCGAGCTATCAGCTGCCAATTTTTGGAGCATATAACCAGCAGGAAAGATGAAGGGAGGCTGCTGAGTTGCCCGAGCATTGTTTGTCTCGCTTCAGTGACCGTTATGGTTACTGTTCAGGGTAAGGTTAGAATACTTGGTTGCGTTTGGATACTTTGAGAGGTTGCCCTTGCTCATGCAACACGGCGATAAAGTGGTAATTTTGTGGGTGTGAACTAGTGAACTCTAATGAGTTTCTTAAAGGTACATCTTTAAGAAACCCATTAGATCTTTCAGTCCTGCCATTGCAGAACATAAGAATTGTCAACATTCTTCAAGGAAACCATTATTAGCAGGAAGGTATTGAACCATGGAGAGCCAATGGTTGTGGGTTCTTGCACAACAGTAGTAAGGGAATTACATTCAGTTTCAACAGGCTATGTGTACCATCAATAGCACCAGCAGCTGTAAAGCTTCTATTTCGCCCGGGATTGGGGCTGGCAATGTCATCAAACTTTGCTGCCAGACACGGAATAGGCAAAGACATACCTGTGATGGTGCAACGTGCACTCGGCAGTAGAGTTAGCTGAGTTTCAACATACCCTGGTATACCGTCAGTGATAAACGTAAGGTATGGGGCAACACACAATAGGCACTTTCTGTCAGCTGGGGCGGGAGTGTGCCAGTGCCAAGAGGATGTGGGTTGCCTGGTTAGGGCTGATATGGCTGGGAGGGAGCACAAATACGGACAACCACGAGCACATTTTGCAGTCATAGAAGGTTAAATTGATGGCATGGTACCAGTTGCTTCAGTTATGCGTATTTTCCTTGACTTTTGTCAGCGATCATACAGACTGCAATGTTTGTGGTTAGCCTGTTGTCAGGCCTTTTAGATGTGTTTTTAGCTCAGGCATGGCCAAGTATGGTTATGGTGCCTAGAGTCTGCTCTGGGATACAATTCACAGGCAGGTGGAGTGGCAAAACTGAAAGGGGCGTGTGTTTGACCGCTGGTCACAAGTTCACATCCTGGTAGGTTCACTTAGCAGTTCATCCTTCTGAGGTCGATGAAACAAGTACCATTGAGTTGAGTAACAATAACATGTGCATAGTCTCCCGCCCTATAGATTTGGCCGGCAGCCATGCAGGTTGAGGAAGTTGTCCTCCAACAAGGGTGCTATGGTCCGTAAAATAGGGAAACCCCTGGGTTAAGCACAAATGGGCTACAAGTATTAAAGAACACTTGGCATTCCCAGTAGTCTAAAATGGCAGGTATTTTTACTTGCGGTTCCCTCAGGTTCACATTGTCCTGTCTGCTTCCTGGTATACTAGCAGAAGTTTGGGAGGGCAAGGCGTCACCTAGGGTGGTGACTGGCTGAATGCGATGGACATACTCCGACAAGTGCTATACACAGTTACTGGGTGAGGAAGTAAGGCGGGCTTGATAACTCTTACTTCCACCCGCATTGGAACATATTGTCAGGAGTGGCTTGTCAAAGGTATTGCTTTTCAGCCAGGCAATGTTAACTAATGGCTTTAGGTCATCCTGGGCGCATACCACGGATACTGCGTCCCCCTCCTAGTTGCAGACTCAGCAGGACATGCTAACAGGTGGGGCGATGGGAATCCCAAGGCATGTAAGGGGACAACCGGCTGTAAGCCACCCTGGGTGGGGTGGTGTAATTGTGCATGGAACTGGAACAGCTTCTGTAGAAGCAGCGGGCGGGGGGGGTGGGGGGGGTGTCTCCCCTCTCACCACTGGGGTCTGACAACGGGGAGGCAATGATTTGACTTTCCTGGGTAGCAGGGTCCTGTTGCCAGAATTGAATCCCTCCTGGTGTAAGTTATGCATCCATCCCTTAACAGAGAGGTTTTGGTTTTATAAGGCTAAAGTCCACAGGGAATAGGAAAAGGATGGGGGCACCTGTCCAGGAGGGGCATACTGGCCTCCATTCCAGTATGGGCTTGGACTTGTTTTTGCTGGTCCTGGGAGAGGCCCGGGAATCAACAGGATGTAGGTAAAGATGCCTACCTTGGTGGGGGGCCCTGGTTGTGACGGTGGCCACCCCCAGAGCTGTGGAGGAGTTATAGGGCGATCCATAGTCTGCAAGGTACAGGAGGGTACTACATGCAGCAGCACAATAAGGGTGCTAAGCCAAGGATACCCAGGGATGTCTTAGCGTTGTCCCCTGGAAGATCAACGGCACCCCGTTGGTCCTACGGGCGGTTGTGGGCCTGAGCAACCGGGGGCTGCCTGGAACGCTCCGCCCCCCTTTTGGGGGGTGTGAGTAAGTGCGTGGACTGGCGGTCCTCTGATGGGAGAGGTGGCCCCTCCTAAAATTGGTAACCACCGATTGGCGATGGCCACGGTGTAATTTGGCTCATCAGGCGGGCAGGCAGCATAGGGGCTGGCCTGCCCTTGGATCGCCCGCAAGATAACCCACCATGTTGGCATATTTGTTATGCAAATAAACCTGCAGCAATTTTCTCCACTAAAGGTGTTGTGTGGTTTATTTATGTATTTTGTTGTACAAAAACGGAGTAGGTGTCTTGTGGTTTATTTATGTATGTTGCTGTATGATAACTGAGAAGTGTTGCCGATATTGGCACTAGGATATATAGCCCCTTTTATTCACAGGTTCACTTGACTGTTGACGCCTGTGGTTGGTGGGTGGGTGTAGAGTGTGGTTATATCACAGGTGGAACACTAGAACGGTGATCAGCCGATAACTACACCACTCGGAGTCCCTGGGTGTCCGCAGCCGCAGGAATCTGCTCTGCAGGGACATATCCGCACCGCTGAGTCAGAAATCCACGGCAAGTGATCTCTGCCACAGGCATGGACCTCCGCCTCGTTTAGCGTTGCGAGCGTCGCGGCAGCCTCCGCAGGTCGCACGGGCGTATCTGCAGCGCTCCAGCCTATTACTGCCAAATGCTCCTGCTCTGGAGGCTTTTCAGCATATTCTTGGGCTACTGCCAATATCTGCCGCCTCTACCCTCCGTCTGCTTGCTATTTGCAGGCGATTACGATCGTTCTTGAGGCAGGATGCTGAAGGATAATGTGGTGGCCGGCGGAGCCCTCTCAATGAGCGGGCATTTGGCTGCTTGACAAGCAATGATCCCCTACAAGTTGGTCTTTAATGGTTATGAACAGAACTCATTGTTTTAGCTTTGCATTTAATTTGCAAATAAATCTTTTATCTGAGCGGATGTAAGTGGCTAAGAAGAATACAGTCCTTTTCCAGAACTGAAGTGCAGTATCGCAACCAGTGTTTTTTTGATTTTTGTAGATCTCTAATTTTGATTGGTTTCTATGTAGTTGATATTGTTAAAATACTTGGAACGAGTGATCTCACTGACATGTCTTTTGCAGAAGGTTGCAACACTCATCCTCCATCTCAGAACCACGCACACATATCAAGTAATTATCCATGAACACACACGACCCACCTCCTTCTTCCTCCCTCCCTCCCTCCCTCCTTCCTCCCTCCTCCTCCTTCTTCCTCCTCCTTCTTCCTCCCTCCTCCAGAGAAAGACTCTACACAAATGACCTATAGACTTGCTAATCACACCCATCTGAAAGAAACACGTTAGTTAGATTCCTCACCTTAGAATATCCCCAGGCGTCAGACTGGATCCGGAAGATTTTTCGTCAGCAATACCCCTTGCGCGTCGCTAGGCGTCGTCTGCGGCTCCGCGTCCGTCGTCGGCGTCGTGCGCCGGGATGACGTCGTCGGAGTACTTAGACGCCGCCCTCGCGCGCTGACGTCAGTTCTTCTTTTTTCCGCGCCAGTAAGCGCAGATCCGGGAGAGCTACCCCTTTTAGTCTTTTTTGACTAAATCTTTTTTGATCATTTTTGATCCCTGTCTGTCGACATCTGGTGCCGGTAAGATGCCTGGGTTCAAGGCTTGCGACGATTGCCATCGACTGATGTCGGTGACCGATCACCACCGCCGGTGCCTCTACTGCTTAGGCCCCGACCACGACGCGGAGTCGTGCAACGACTGCCAGGCCCTGACTTCGAAGGCTAGGCGGGAGCGGTCCCGCAAGCTTCTCGAGCTTCGCCACTCGGCTCCGCGTCGTGCGCGATCCCGGTCCAGGAGGAGGTCCAAGGATCGCTCGCGGAGCCCTAGCCGACGCCATCAATCGTCTGGCTCCAAGTCGTCGGGTAAGTCCAAACGCTCAAAGAAGTCCAAGAGGCGACACCGCTCTTCGGACTCCCCTCGCCAGTCGCGCGACTCGGCCGAGGGTCAGGGTGGTTCCACCCCCGCGGCTCCGCCGGAGCCGCAGGTGCCGCGTCCGCCCCCATACCTTCCGGTCCCTGGGGCTGACGCGGCGCCGGCGAGATCAGTGCCTTCCTCTCGGCCATGAGGAGCCTGGCCCCGCCGTCGACGCCCGCTGGCGCGCCTTCGGGCCCCGCGGACTCGACTGGGCGACCTTGCCTGCCGGCGGCTCCGGCCCCGGCGCCGTCGACGACTCCGGTCTCGACGCCGCAGGTCCCCGCGGGGCCCATGCCTGGGCCCCAGTCGACGCCGGTTGACCTAGTCACTCCTCCACCGGCGACTGAACCACCGACGCCGTCACCGGCGCCGCCGGCGCGCACGCCTACACCTCCGGCGCCGCCGATACCGCCCCAGTTTAGCCCTCATCCGGACCCGGCGTCGATCGACGCCGCATCCGACGCCGCTTGAGACCTACCATCTCTACAGTCCGGTTCCGATCATTCCTCCTGTTTATCAGGAATCGGAAGGAGGGGGCGACTGGGAGGGGTTCGAGGACCCTCTGGCTGTCCAGTCACAGCTTTCACAGGACTGGGCAGATGAACTGGGGGAGGCCAGTGGGCTGGACACCTCGCCAGACACTGGATTCACTTCTCCTCCGACCGTGGCTTCGGAGGAGGGTGCAGCATTTTCTGTGGTGCTGCGCAAGGCGGCTGAGGCCCTTGGGCTCGAGTTGCCTGCCGTGGCTGTGAGGACCAACATCCTCACTGAGGTGCTTCAAACCTCAGCAAGCTCCACTGAGCCTCTGCTGCCGTTCAACGAGGCCCTCACTGACGTTCTGCAGGGCACCTGGTCCAAGCCCTCCACAGTTCCTCCTGTGGATAGGAACGTTGCCAGGCGCCACCGCCCTGCTCCGGGCGACCCCAGTTTCCTGTCCCAACACCCCACCCCCGAGAGTCTGGTTATCCAGGCCTCTACATCCCAATCCTCCTTCCCGACCGCTCCGCCGGACCGGGATTCCAAGAGACTCGAGCAGTTTGGCAAGAAACTGTTCTCGTCCCTTAGTTTGGGCCTGCGGTCCTTAAATACCGCCTGTCTCTTGGACCGTTATTCCCATTCCCTGTGGGATACGGTGGAGGACGTGCTGCCCCTGTGTCCGGAGGAGGTCCAGACGCGTCTTACCCAGGCTTTGGCCGATGGGAGGGATGCAGCACGGCACGCCATAAGATGTGGGCTTGACACCACGGACTCGCTAGGTCGGGCGATTTCCACCACGGTGGCGCTCCGCCGCCACGCCTGGATGCGGTCCACGTCATTTTCCGGGGATGTCCAGAACACCCTCATGGACATGCCCTTTGATGGCACTCGCCTGTTTGGTGAGAAGGCGGATAGTGCGCTGAACCGCTTTAAGGACTCCCGGGCTACGGCCAAGTCCTTGGGCCTCTCGGCTCCGCGGGCGCACACCTCCGCTTTTCGCCCCTTTCGTGGCCAAGGAAGGGGCGCCTCCTCACGTCCGCAAAGCCACCAGCCGCAGAACCAACCTGCGCGCGGTCGCGGACGTGGCTTCCGCCGTGGCGGAAATGGAGGCCGACGTGGTCAGCCCACTTCCACCCCGGCAGCATCCGCCTCAAAGCCCTCCTAGTCCGAGCTTTCAGGCCCATACCACGCCAGTGGGCGGCAGAGTTCGCCATCACTGCTCCACTGGCGGTCCATAACATCGGACAGGTGGGTGCTGCAGATCGTCTGAAGGGGCTACTCCCTCCCCTTCGAGACGACCCCTCCAGCCATGCCACCGCAGCACCACCGTATCTCGGGGGATCATTTGAATCTTCTCCGCGAGGAAGTTTCGGCTCTCTTGGCCAAGGGGGCCGTCGAGCGCGTTCCGAGTCCAGAAGTAGGTCGTGGTTGTTATTCCCACTACTTTCTGGTTCCCAAGAAGGGCAAGGGGGGCCTACGCCCTATCTTGGACCTCCGGAACGTCAATGCCTTCCTCCGAAAGGAAAGGTTCAAGATGCTAACGTTGGCTCAGTGTGAGAAGTTGGCCTGATGTATGATGTCACTAGTTCTAGTGTACACCTTATATCAGTCCAAATACCCTTATGGTGATTGGTTGTAAAGTCAACCTTATAGACCAGCTATCCTAGTGGTAGCATGGACAAGAGCAGTCTTAGGCTAAACTCTGAATGGCATGTGAAGCCAGCTGTGATACCATATATAATCCCTTGAATACCAAATGAAAGGACACCACAACAGATATATATATAAAATAAAGTGTATTTATTCTAAGAAAACCCTCAGCACTCTTTATGAGATTAGAGGTAAGTACAACACAGTCTTATTAATGCATACAGTAAGTCACACAGGTAAGTAATACAGTTAGGCCCTAGGGGCCACGCAAACCATATACTAAGTAAGTGGTATAAGAACCACTGTCACGGAAATAGAGTAGGCCTAGGCCTAGGGAATCGCTGGGGCTACACTAGACTACCACAGGATAGGAAGTGGGAGGCCCACGGGATTCGTGTGCAGAGTGGAAACACTCACGCGTAATGCGTAAAAGTCACTAGCAATAGTACAGTTTAGAAATAGACAGATTTAGGACACTTCCGGAGTAGCTAGGAAGTTGAGACTTGAAACTTAGACACTAGGATAGTCACTATCCTGATGAGCACCGGAGTACCCAAGTTACCTAGCCCACAGGCTGCGGGTGCATAGGGGTGAAGTTGCGTCGGGTTTCGTCGTCGACTCCTATGGATGCCTGAAGAAAAGATGCTGACAGGCAGTCAGTGAAGAGTGTCCGGTGGATCCCAAGCCTGGGATCAAGAAGAGAAGAAACCTGCAAGCAGAAGGGACAGAGTCAAGGTCACTAGCCAGTGACCACGTGGAACCAGGAAGGAACCAGGCGATGTCGTGAAGAGTTGCAGGTGAAGGTGAAGCTTGTCGCTGCAGCCAGGAGGACCAGGAAGCGTCGAGGACGACCAGGACCAGGAGGCGAGCTGTCCCACGAAGGCTCTTGCTGTCGGCGGCGTCGAAGTTGGACTAGGACTCACCAGGCCTTGGCAAGCGGAACCCACGAAGAACAAAGGACTTGCTTCTGGTGCAGACCAGGAGGGTCTGGGGTGCTTCTTCTTTGCAGAGAAGCGGGAGCCAGTCTGGAGGAGCCAAACCAGCGCAGAAGATTTCAGGGAGCGTCGTCACAAAGGCCACTAGCCAGCGGGCAAGCAACCGGACAACGCGGCAAGCAGGAAAATGCTGAAGGGCCCCACGCAGGACTCGTGGAGTGTGGGGGGCTGATCTTCGGTGCAGATGGTGCTTGGGGGTGGGGCTTCTCAATCCCCGGTGCACAACTTCGAGGGTGCCTCGGAAGCTGCGCTGTAAGTCACTAGCCACTTTTCCCAGGTAGCCGGTCCCACGTCGCTCGTCGCCTCCACGGATCTCAGCTCTGCTGCAGATGTGGATGAGGGTCGGAGAAGTCTGGAAATCAAGGCTCTGGTCGGGCTCTGCAGTCGGTTCCTCGTAGAACGTTTCGCAAAGCAAAGGGTAGTCACTTGATGGTGCCTGTTTGCACAGGGTGGCCACTCCTTGGCCACAAGGGAGATTCTTCAGTCTTCTTCTTTCGTCGAATGTCGAAGGTCCAGAGTTTCTGTTCAGTTTTGCAGGTTCAGGATAATCTAATCTCTTGAGGCCCAACTCCCACTCTTATACTAATCTGGGGGGCTGGGGCTACCTGCTAGGTCACGCCTTATGGGTGGGACCTGGGAGGGGGTGGTTACACCCACTTCCCTTTGTCCAGTTTCGCGCCAGAGCTGGGGCTGGAGTGCCCCAGCACCGGTTTGAACTGGACTATGCAAGGAACACCTTGTGTGCCCCAGGCATGTCTCATTCCTTTCAGCCCACCCTGCCCCAATACACTAAAGGCTGTCTGGGGAGGTGCTAGCACCTCCCCAAGCAGGAAACCTATTGTCCAGGCCTCCCTGGCTGGGATCACTCCCAGCTGCAGGAGGTCAGACTTGTGTCGTGGCAGCAGCATCCATTTTGTGATGCTGAGGCTTTGGTCAGAGGTTACACAGCAAAGTAGGATTTTAACATGTCTCTCCCTCTAGAAGGGAGGAATAATATCCTCATCACCAGAAATGGTATGGGGGTATTATTCCAAAGTGTTAGACACCTTACACGACATGTTTTGATACAGCCCAACCATAGTTACCATATCCGTTTAAGATTATAAGGCACTTTAAGAGTATATGGTAGGCTATATCATAGAACAGCTATAAGGACATGGTTCCGAAAGCTGCAGACAGGCTCAGCTCATGCTAGAGCCCCATCTCACATGTTACCAAGCACTCTGCCTCCAGGATTGTCAAGGCCTGCCATAGGAGTGACTGATAGGTACACACGTGTCTATATATAAGGTAGGTATAGGAATACTACACCTAAGCAAGGGGTGATTACACGACCTTGCCCCAGCTGAGTGATCAGCCAGTTGTGTCTGATTGGAAGGCCAGACCAGGGGTGGCATAATACATGCTGCAGCCCCTGGGAGGCCTAGGGTACACCTATGCCCTGGGTACCTAGGGTACACTGTACAGGGTCCAATAAGGTGATCCTTACCAATTGGGAATGTACCTAGGGTACATGGAATCCATTTTAAAGAGAGAGCAGACAGCCTGAGACCCTGAATGGCAGGATCTCAGGCCAACTAAGTCGAAAAACCAGCTAGACACTAGGCAAAAAGTTGGGGGTAACCATAGTCAGATATCCACCTTCCTACACAACCCCCCCCCAAACGAAAGGAGATAAGGCTGGCCTTTACAAGGTAAGCCTCTATTGCCTGAGTGGCCATACAAGGAAGAACCAGCACTGGCATGGTTACCCCCTGTCTCATGGTCCACTAAGCAATCCCTCATCCTAAAGATATCATAGGGTCTCCACCATAGGGAATCTCTACCTTTGGTGTGTCTTTGCAAAGAAAAAGGCTGGTGTTGAGATGGAGTACTGAAGTGAGTGTCCTCACAGTGAGGCCTCAGCTTCCTCCAATCATCCTCCATCATGGATGCCTTTCTTTCTCTAACTGAGTTGCACTGTGCTCTCAGGGTCAGCCTCTGGCTACCTAAAGCTGGAGGCTGGGTCCCTTTTGTGGGCTTACTGGAGGGACAGGTCAGGTTTGGGGCCCTAAGGTCCCAGGTTTGCCTGTGCCCAACAGAATCCCTCTGGGGGAGGTCCCTAACTACCTGTGAAGGGGATCCCTCAGGAATGTTTTTACCCATCACCTGGCTAGGGCAACTAACCAGGCAATCCTCATTCTTTTGATGGGGGGGTTCTTGTGGACAGGGGCCCTCTTGGGGTCCACTGGCCTCCCTGACCTCTGCAGCCCTGGGCTGACTGAGGCAGGGTAGAGAGAGGCAGGCTACCTGCACCAGACTGGGTCCCACCTTGGAAGGGGCCACTGACATCAGAGGCTCTGCCAGGCCAGGCCTGGCAACCTCTGGGGCAGTTCCTTCACAAGGGGTGAGGTCAGATCCCTGAGGAGGCTGACCTTTTCCTAATGTCTGGGGGGAGGGAGACTTTTCTTCCTCCCCACTACTCTCTGTCTGTGTGGAGTGATCCATTGTTTCAGGCTTCACTACACCTATATCAGTCTGAGTGTGGGCTGAGACCATTACAGCCTTGCCAACCTTTTCAGGAAGGCACTCAGTTTGGGTGTGAGCTGTGACTGTCACAGCTCTGCCAGTCCCTACAGGGAAGTCTGTCTGTGCCTGGGCTGTGGCTACCACTGCCCTTCCAACCTTTTCAGGGAGGAAAGCTACTTGGACAGGGGTTGTGACTGGCACAACCCCACTACCCTTTTTGGAAAGGCCTACCATTTTGGAATGGGTGTCTTGTTCAACTCCAGCCCAAGCTGAGAGTTCTAAGTCATTCCCCAGCAAGCAGTCCACAGGCAAGGTTGGAGACACTGCCACCCTTTTAGGGCCAGTGACCCCTCCCCAGCTGAGACATACTTCTGCCATGGGATGACTATTTTGTTTGCCATCAATGTTAGTTACCTGGTATGAGAAACCAGGCAAAAGCTGCTCAGAGGGAACTAGCCTATGGGCCACCATAGTGATGCTAGCTCCAGTGTCTCTGTAGGCCTCAGCTTTTCTACCATTGATGTAGGGTTCCTGTCTGTACCTACCCAAAGTGTTGGGACAGGCAGTGAAGTTGGCAAACCCCATGCCACCATCACAGACAAGAGTAGCTGCTGTAGGGGAATTGGCTAAGCCAGAATCCCCCTGTGTTCCCCAAGAAAACCCAACCAAATTTTTGGGGGCACTCCCACCACCTGGGGGATTACTGCTGACAGTAATAGGTGGTGTGACAGGAGTAGTTGGAGGAACAGTTTTGTTTTTAGCCTGTGGACAACTGCTGTCAGTTTTCCAATGCCCAGGTGTTTTACACACATGGCAGTAAGGCTTTTTAACTGTGGAAGAGGAGGGAGCTTGGGACCCACCACCCTGTGTGGAGTTTTGGGGCCCTGAGGAAGATTTCTCTTTTGCTTTATCCCCACCCTTCTCTTGCGGCTTGGTGGTATCTTTCTTTTGGTCACCACCCTGATTTTTAGGCCTAATCCTGGTCCTGACCCATTTATCTGCCCTCTTTCCCAATTCTTGGGGAGAGGTCAAATCTGAGTCTACCAGGTGTTGATGGAGAAGCTGGTTCTGACAATTACTAAGGATCTGCTCCCTCATAATCAAGTTGTACAATCCTGTATAGTCCTGCACCTTGCTGCCAGTTAACCAACCTTCCAAAGCCTTAGTGGCACAATCCACAAAATCAGACCAGTCCTGTGTCTGTGTCTTCTGGGTGTCTCTGAACAACAACCTATATTGCTCAGTGGTTAAGCCAAACCCATCTATCAGAGCACTCTTCAGGACTTTGTAATTGTTTGCATCCTCATCACTGACTGTGAGGAGCTTGTCTCTACCTTTATCAGAAAAGGAGAGCCACAAGATAGCTGCCCACTGACTTTGGGGTACCTGCTGTACTTTGCAGGCCCTCTCCAAAGCAGTCATCCATTTGTGGATGTCATCCCCATTCTGATATGGGGGGACTATCTTGCTTAGGTTTCTATGGTCATAAGACCTATCCCTATCTCTAGGAATGTTGCTGCCACCAGTGGGTTCTGACCCACACAATTTTTGCTCTCTAGCCAGAGCAAGCTTCTCTTTGGCAAGGGCAATTTCTTCCCTCTGAATCCTCAGATTAGCTTCCCTCATTCTGGCTTTATGCTCCTTTCTCTCAGGTGAACTCATTCCCCTGTGAGAGGAAGCACTAGAGATGCTAGAAACATGGGAGTGGATGGATTCCACTGAAGGAGATCTGTCCCTCCTGTTTCTCTGTGAAAGCCTACTTGGGGGTCTGTATGGGGGGACCCCATGCAAACTCCCATGTAAGCTTAGGTTAGCCTGGCTAAGTCTCCTTACTTGGCCCTGGCTGTCTACCTCCCCATCTGAAGGCCCATCTGACTCCTCTGTGGTGGGTAGACCCCTATCTACAGCTATGGCACCATCCCTGGCAGCTCTTTCAGCATCATAGGCCTCCAGAAGCTCCACTAGCTGTCTAAGGGTAGGGTTTGCACCCTGTTTTATTCCTCTGGAGGTACACAAGTGTCTCATCTCCTGGAATGTGAATGCATCATACCTAGAGGGAACCTGTCTAGGATTCTCCTCTCCTGAGGGAGCATCAGTGTGATCTCCATTCAGGGGCATGATTCTAGTGAGGGTGTGGTGTGTGCACCTACCTACACTAGTTGTTTCTACTAAACCTCTCTAGTAGTTGTAGTCAGGGTGTGTTACTCCCTTCAACCTACAACTACTAAGTCCAGTAGGACTTAAGTATAATAAACTATGTTATATGTACCTAGACAATATCTGTGTGATCTTCCAATTTAGTATCTCAAGATTACAATGGTATTACAACAGCAAGCTCAGATCCCAACCGCTGCTCACCAATGTGAGAAGTTGGCCTGATGTATGATGTCACTAGTTCTAGTGTACACCTTATATCAGTCCAAATACCCTTATGGTGATTGGTTGTAAAGTCAACCTTATAGACCAGCTATCCTAGTGGTAGCATGGACAAGAGCAGTCTTAGGCTAAACTCTGAATGGCATGTGAAGCCAGCTGTGATACCATATATAATCCCTTGAATACCAAATGAAAGGACACCACAACAGATATATATATAAAATAAAGTGTATTTATTCTAAGAAAACCCTCAGCACTCTTTATGAGATTAGAGGTAAGTACAACACAGTCTTATTAATGCCTACAGTAAGTCACACAGGTAAGTAATACAGTTAGGCCCTAGGGGCCACGCAAACCATATACTAAGTAAGTGGTATAAGAACCACTGTCACGGAAATAGAGTAGGCCTAGGCCTAGGGAATCGCTGGGGCTACACTAGACTACCACAGGATAGGAAGTGGGAGGCCCACGGGATTCGTGTGCAGTGTGGAAACACTCACGCGTAATGCGTAAAAGTCACTAGCAATAGTACAGTTTAGAAATAGACAGATTTAGGACACTTCCGGAGTAGCTAGGAAGTTGAGACTTGAAACTTAGACACTAGGATAGTCACTATCCTGATGAGCACCGGAGTACCCAAGTTACCTAGCCCACAGGCTGCGGGTGCATAGGGGTGAAGTTGCGTCGGGTTTCGTCGTCGACTCCTATGGATGCCTGAAGAAAAGATGCTGACAGGCAGTCAGTGAAGAGTGTCCGGTGGATCCCAAGCCTGGGATCAAGAAGAGAAGAAACCTGCAAGCAGAAGGGACAGAGTCAAGGTCACTAGCCAGTGACCACGTGGAACCAGGAAGGAACCAGGCGATGTCGTGAAGAGTTGCAGGTGAAGGTGAAGCTTGTCGCTGCAGCCAGGAGGACCAGGAAGCGTCGAGGACGACCAGGACCAGGAGGCGAGCTGTCCCACGAAGGCTCTTGCTGTCGGCGGCGTCGAAGTTGGACTAGGACTCACCAGGCCTTGGCAAGCGGAACCCACGAAGAACAAAGGACTTGCTTCTGGTGCAGACCAGGAGGGTCTGGGGTGCTTCTTCTTTGCAGAGAAGCGGGAGCCAGTCTGGAGGAGCCAAACCAGCGCAGAAGATTTCAGGGAGCGTCGTCACAAAGGCCACTAGCCAGCGGGCAAGCAACCGGACAACGCGGCAAGCAGGAAAATGCTGAAGGGCCCCACGCAGGACTCGTGGAGTGTGGGGGGCTGATCTTCGGTGCAGATGGTGCTTGGGGGTGGGGCTTCTCAATCCCCGGTGCACAACTTCGAGGGTGCCTCGGAAGCTGCGCTGTAAGTCACTAGCCACTTTTCCCAGGTAGCCGGTCCCACGTCGCTCGTCGCCTCCACGGATCTCAGCTCTGCTGCAGATGTGGATGAGGGTCGGAGAAGTCTGGAAATCAAGGCTCTGGTCGGGCTCTGCAGTCGGTTCCTCGTAGAACGTTTCGCAAAGCAAAGGGTAGTCACTTGATGGTGCCTGTTTGCACAGGGTGGCCACTCCTTGGCCACAAGGGAGATTCTTCAGTCTTCTTCTTTCGTCGAATGTCGAAGGTCCAGAGTTTCTGTTCAGTTTTGCAGGTTCAGGATAATCTAATCTCTTGAGGCCCAACTCCCACTCTTATACTAATCTGGGGGGCTGGGGCTACCTGCTAGGTCACGCCTTATGGGTGGGACCTGGGAGGGGGTGGTTACACCCACTTCCCTTTGTCCAGTTTCGCGCCAGAGCTGGGGCTGGAGTGCCCCAGCACCGGTTTGAACTGGACTATGCAAGGAACACCTTGTGTGCCCCAGGCATGTCTCATTCCTTTCAGCCCACCCTGCCCCAATACACTAAAGGCTGTCTGGGGAGGTGCTAGCACCTCCCCAAGCAGGAAACCTATTGTCCAGGCCTCCCTGGCTGGGATCACTCCCAGCTGCAGGAGGTCAGACTTGTGTCGTGGCAGCAGCATCCATTTTGTGATGCTGAGGCTTTGGTCAGAGGTTACACAGCAAAGTAGGATTTTAACATGTCTCTCCCTCTAGAAGGGAGGAATAATATCCTCATCACCAGAAATGGTATGGGGGTATTATTCCAAAGTGTTAGACACCTTACACGACATGTTTTGATACAGCCCAACCATAGTTACCATATCCGTTTAAGATTATAAGGCACTTTAAGAGTATATGGTAGGCTATATCATAGAACAGCTATAAGGACATGGTTCCGAAAGCTGCAGACAGGCTCAGCTCATGCTAGAGCCCCATCTCACATGTTACCAAGCACTCTGCCTCCAGGATTGTCAAGGCCTGCCATAGGAGTGACTGATAGGTACACACGTGTCTATATATAAGGTAGGTATAGGAATACTACACCTAAGCAAGGGGTGATTACACGACCTTGCCCCAGCTGAGTGATCAGCCAGTTGTGTCTGATTGGAAGGCCAGACCAGGGGTGGCATAATACATGCTGCAGCCCCTGGGAGGCCTAGGGTACACCTATGCCCTGGGTACCTAGGGTACACTGTACAGGGTCCAATAAGGTGATCCTTACCAATTGGGAATGTACCTAGGGTACATGGAATCCATTTTAAAGAGAGAGCAGACAGCCTGAGACCCTGAATGGCAGGATCTCAGGCCAACTAAGTCGAAAAACCAGCTAGACACTAGGCAAAAAGTTGGGGGTAACCATAGTCAGATATCCACCTTCCTACACTCAGGTTCTAGCTGCCCTAGACCCCGGAGACTGGATGGTAGCGTTGGACTTGCAGGACGCATATTTCCATATCCCCGTCCTGCCGGCCCAGCGGCGTTACCTGCGGTTCACGGTGGGCCACGAGCACTTTCAGTTTACCGTGCTCCCCTTCGGCCTCACCAGTGCCCCTCGGGTGTTCACGAAAGTGATGGCGGTGGTCGCAGCTCATCTGCGCAGATCAGGGGTTCCAGTCTTCCCCTATCTCGACGACTGGTTGTTGAAGGCGGGCTCGCCCCAGGCAGTCGTCTCCCACCTCCAGACTACGGCGGATCTCCTGCATTTGCTGGGGTTTTCCATCAACGTGCCGAAGTCGCACCTGAGTCCCTCTCAGAAGCTCCTCTTCATCGGAGCGGTTCTCAATTCGGCGCAGTTCCGGGTCCATCCACCGGAACAGCGGGTCCGGGATATACAGGCCCTGATTCCCATCTTTCGGCCTCTATCCCGGGTTTCGGTCAGGCTAGTGTTGCGGCTTCTGGGGCTGATGGCCTCCTGCATCCTACTAGTGCATCACGCCAGGCGGCGCATGCGGGCTCTGCAGTGGGACCTGAAGTTTCAGTGGGCCCAGCATCACGGCAACCTGTCCGACCATGTCTTGATCTCGGAGGGCACTGCACAGCAGTTGCAGTGGTGGCTCACGGACCGCGAGTGGGTCAAGGGCAAGAGCCTCTCCCTTCCCCAACCGGAGCATGTCGTAGTGACGGATGCGTCCCTCCTGGGATGGGGTGGCCATATGGGAGAGGCGGAGATCAGAGGCCTCTGGTCTCCGGCGGAGTCTCGTCTCCACATCAAACTGTTGGAGTTGAGAGCGATCCGGCTTGCACTGAAAGCCTTCCTTCCCTCTGTCAGGGGAAGTGTCGTGCAGGTGTTCACGGACAACACCACCGCCATGTGGTATTGCAACAAACAGGGCGGGGTGGGGTCGTGGACCCTTTGTCAGGAGGCTCTGCGCCTCTGGACATGGCTGGAACACCAGGGCGTCACCCTAGTGGTTCAACATCTGGCGGGCTCTCTGAACGCCAGAGCAGATGAACTCAGCCGCCGGTGCATGATGGATCACGAATGGCGTCTGAACTCCGAAGTGGCGCAAGGTCTCTTTCAGCAGTGGGGAGAGCCTTGGTTAGATCTATTCGCCACCGAAGAGAACGCGCAATGTCAGCAGTTCTGCGCGTTGGAATTTCCAAGGCGGCACTCGCTCGGCGACGCTTTTCGTCACGAGTGGAGTTGCGGTCTGTTGTACGCCTTTCCGCCTATACCACTTCTGCCCAGAGTGCTGGAGAAGATCAGGCACGACCGGGCCCAAGTCATCTTGGTGGCTCCGGATTGGGCACGAAGATACTGGTATCCCGAGCTACTCAGTATGTTGACCGATCCCCCGATACGTCTGCCCCTTCGGGAGGATCTTCTGTCGCAGCAGCAGGGGACGGTCCTCCACCCGAACCTGTCCAGCCTCCACCTCCATGCATGGAGATTGAGCGGCGGCAGTTGATGCCATTTGACTTGCCTCCTGAAGTCTGTGATATCATTCTGGCAGCCAGGCGTCCCTCCACAAAGTCGGTATACGCCTGCCGGTGGAACAAATTTGTGGCATGGTGCACAGCAAAGGCTGTGGATCCCCTTTCCGCCCCTCTTTCTGAGGTTCTCCTCTTTCTTCTTTCTCTGGCCCGGCAGGGCTCTGCCCTGGGCACCCTGAAAGGTTATCTTGCTGCCATCTCCGCCTTCTTGCGGCTTCCTGATCAGCCTTCTCTTTTCAAGTCCCCTGTGGTTACACGCTTTCTCAAAGGCATTACACACACGTTCCCTCCTGTCCCTTTTGTAATGCCTCAGTGGGACTTGAATCTGGTCTTGACGTTCTTGATGTGCGCTCCCTTCGAGCCTCTTCACAATTGTCCTCTTCGTCTTCTGACTCTTAAGACTGCTTTTCTGGTAGCAATCACCTCGGCTAGACGGGTGAGTGAGCTCCAGGCTTTATCTTCAAAGCCTCCTTTTCTGTCTGTTCATCCGGACAAGGTTGTCCTTCGGCCTCGTCCTTCCTTTCTTCCTAAAGTGGTGACCCCCTTTCATCTTAGGCAATCTGTCACCTTGCCCACCTTCTTTCCGCATCCTTCTAAAGAGGAAGAGAGGCTCCACCGTCTGGACCCAAAACGTGCGCTCTCCTTTTATCTGGACCGCACAAAGCAGTTCCGGGTGGACGACCAGCTTTTTGTTGGGTACGTGGGCGCTAAGAAGGGGAAAGCTGTGCACAAACGGACCATCTCTCGGTGGGTCGTTTTGTGTATAAAAATTTGCTATTCCTTGGCTAAAAAGGACCCTCCTGTTGGGCTGCGCGCCCATTCTACTCGGGCCACGGCGGCTACTACTGCCTTGGGACGGGGAGTCCCTTTGCAGGACATCTGTCAGGCGGCGACGTGGGCTTCGCTACACACGTTTGCCAGGCATTATTGCCTTGACAGCCAAGTCCGGAGGGATGGCTTCTTTGGCCGTTCTGTCCTCCAGGACTTTCTGGTGTGATCTTGGTTCGCAGACCCACCACCGGGGATGGTATTGCTTGGGTATCTATTCTAAGGTGAGGAATCTAACTAACGTGTTTCTTTCAGATGAACAAGTTACTTACCTTCGGTAACGATGTATCTGTAAGAAACATTAGTTAGTTAGATTCCTCACCGACCCACCCATCCTCCCCGTTCTGCGAACTGACATCTAGGGTTAAGGTTATCCTTTTCAGGCCCCTAGATTTTATTTTTGGCACCAGTGTCGGTCTTTGCATGGCTCTGCGTTCCTGGCGCGGAAGGCTATGTACAAGAACTGACGTCAGCGCGCGAGGGCGGCGTCTAAGTACTCCGACGTCATCCCGGCGCACGACGCCGACGACGGACGCGGAGCCGCAGACGACGCCTAGCGACGCGCAAGGGGTATTGCTGACGAAAAATCTTCCGGATCCAGTCTGACGCCTGGGGATATTCTAAGGTGAGGAATCTAACTAACTAATGTTTCTTACAGATACATCGTTACCGAAGGGAAGTAACTTGTTCATTAGGGGTTTGGTGGAACATCCTTTAGTTGGCTCTTTATTGGGACTGCTCAATGAATATACCCCCTTATACAGGTAAGAAGGTGGCACTAGCAGACATCCTATTCATTATCTCCTCATTGAACTAAAAGCTAAAACATGCATATTCAATATGCACCCTGTTACTCCAGCCATTGGCAAAAGGTCAGGAAATTGGCAAAGTTGCGCTATACAAAATAATGCACCGTGGTTTTGTGTGGTATTGTCTGCCAGTCAGCTAACTGTTAGTTTGAGTTTATGGTGGTTAAGCCCTTCCTTTCTAAATGTTAAAGTTTGTTTCATATGTTTTGAAGATAAATGTTATATTGAAAGAATACTACCACCACATTCTATCACTTTTTGTAGCCACCTAAATGGGCAGGTGCCTTGGGGTTGGGTAACCTTTGGCCTTCCTTTTTAAAATAATACAATATTGCAATCAAATTATATTTGAACTAAAAAACAACCCCCCCTCAATAACACAGAACCGTTTTCGTTGAGTGTGCTAAATTCCTGCCTGGCGCCAAGCCTGAAAATCTATATTTTCAATCTTTGCAAGGAATTTCCACATGGGCTCCAGTTAATACATTTTACATGCACACATACGCGACAGGATTGTTTCTTTATTTGCAGACTATATTAGAAAGGATGAGAGAGGGTACAGGATATATGCACATTAGGCTAGGATTTTATAAGTGTTTGTTAAAAATGCACATCATAAAGTGATTGTCTTGAAGTATGTGCCTAGGTCTTGGTGTCATTCAGGTGATGGGATTTTTTTTTCTTAAACGTATCAAAAACTGAGAATTGTTAATTTACAACAAATAACGTCGTCCAAAGCACTTTTAGTGTTAATAACAGGATGAAATAAAAGAAACTGAGCAGCTAGTTGGCATAGCTGCACACGGTGTAAGCTCCACTGCCTCTTTAAGACTCTGGAGCTGATTTGGCTCCACAGTGTATTGGGAGGTTTGTCGTTTA
Source organism: Triturus cristatus (assembly GCF_964204655.1). Lineage (NCBI taxonomy): Eukaryota > Metazoa > Chordata > Amphibia > Caudata > Salamandridae > Triturus > Triturus cristatus. Next base: position 415,162,431 of record NC_140588.1, on the reverse strand, counting down.
CCTGCTGCATTGAGTTAGAATTTCACTTTATGCTCGGCCCATTTTTCAGTTATTTTGACTATTTACATTCAGCCTTTAAAAAGCTACATCTTTTGAAATTTTTTGATGTCCCAAAATTATTTCCCCCCAGAATAATTTGCTCAGCTTCATATTTTCGTCACGGTTTATGAAGTGCTATTTCTCTGGAAGAAAATTCTGAAATCCTTTGCATGTCTTTTGTGGTTTGCATTTCTGACTTTGTATGTCAAATACCCATATTGAAATAAAATGTTTAGGGGGACGTTAAAAAACCGAGAATGAATCTGTCTCGCAGGTAGTGAACCTTTTAGAGAGGCCTGCTCATTCTCTACTATAGGATCCCAATTGCCTAAAAGGCATAAGACGGCTGTAGCTGCTATTTTCGTGCTTTCTAGATCAGCAAAAGATCCACACCTTAGGGAGGTTTAAGAAAATGGAAGCATGAAAAGTGTTCATGTCCTTAAAGATCTGTGCTGACAGCTCAATGTTTGACATTTAAGACATTGTACACCAATGTGTGCGTCCCTGAAGTAGCTGACATTGAGGCACGTACTTTAAAATTTAATGCTGTGAATCACCTTGAAGTGTAGGTATACGCCACTAAGAACTTAAACATTGTTGGGCTTCTTTCACTCCCCAAAGCTAGTGCTGCTTCTCTTGTCCAATAAGGAAGCAAATACAAGTGGAAGATCTTAAAGACCTCAACCTTAAAAAGGCGCATCCTATGGAAACACCCCATTCTGTATACAATTACAAATGGAGATCTCATGCAGTACTCAAGACTTCCAAGGGACTCATTTGGCCTTTCATAGAGCACCTCATGCACTAAAAAGAAATAGAGAGCATCTCTGAATCCTCATGACAATTACATTTTGCTAGTGGATGACATTACACTTTTCAGGAAATTATGAAAGAGTAGCCTTGAATTTCAACTCCCACCTCATTAATTATATTCCACCACAACGAGATTTATTTCTCAAGGTGCATTCTCTATGGAGTCTGCTGGAAGAAAGAAGTAATCGGCTTCTAAATCATCCTGTCAATATAATGAATAAGAAATGTAGAAAGCTATATAATTTTTCGGATGGCTTGAAGTTTTAGACTTGTCAGTAAGTCAAGTTCCTCCATTCTAGAAACACTTTCTCATAGAATGCGTATAATTTCTTAGAGTATACAGGTTTTCCTCTGAGCACATCAGTGCAGTTTGCAGGAAGCACGAAAGTACAGCCTTGACATCTTCATGTTCCTGCACCCTAAGAGCTCCAGGGCCCTTATTACACAAAGTACCCTGTGGGGGGAGGCAACAGATGTGTCTGCTTTCTGCGACCCCGCTCCCCAATATACTACCCAGGGCACTTTTGTATTACAGAAGCAGCTGCTTTTGCATCCCTTTGTTTAGCACAGATCTTGTCTGAGAACATGTAGTGCCTTGGGATCCTCTTGGGGCGTTTGCTTATTTACAGGAGGGTGTGGCCCAGTGCAAATAAGGGGGCACTTTGCCTCAGTTGCTGTGCCATGTTTCAGATGTGGATGCAGAGGCAAAGGAGCTGTCATGAGGTAGGTGCATTGACTCAGTGCCACAAAGAGGTGACTCAGTCAATTCACCCCATGAGGCTGCTCTTGAAAGAGGGGAAAAAACTGTGCCAGAGCACCTCCAGGCATCCATCTAGAGGCTTTAGTAGTCATTCTCTCCACCCGCTTGCAGCAGGATATCTACCCCCCCCCCCCACCTCCCCACCCCCTGAAAAGCAGGCCTGTTGCTTTCTGCTCATCACTGGATTGACCGGCTGCTTCGACCGCATTTCACTAATGTGCTGCCCCTACTCATCCTCCCTCCTTGTGTTGTCTGTGATACTGCTCCCACCTTCTCTCTTCCTCTATTTTCTTTTTTGCCCCTCCAATTGCCCTAATGAAAGAAGCGATATGACTTGCACACCGCTGACTGCAATATAGCACTTTTTCACCTACACGCTCCATTGTCCATCTTGAAAAACACCCAAACTCTGAAGCTTTCCAACGGCAATACAAAAAAGTGCAGTGGCGCAGTCAGTGCTGGCAGTTTCCTAGTGCTTTTTTGCACTTTGTTTGAGTTACCCGTTCCACCCTCCCTCCCATCAGCTGTTTGAGAAAACATACCTGACCGGCACTGGCAATGTCATAGGTCCCTACCCCCTTATTTTTTTTTAATAAACGTTCAATAATGCTGCTGTACAACATGGCTAAAAAACATTGTCAAAGCCAATACCACCCATAGGCAAGTTCTATTGGCGTTGTCAGTGCTTGTTAGGAATGTTGCTGTTTGTTGAGTAACAACCCCGAACTCAATTGTTTTCAAGACATCACAGCCAGTACTCATTTCAGAGTAAACACCCAAATATCCCAGGGTTCTTAATGAAACCTTTTTGGTGGGCTAGCCATTATCACTTAGCTTTCCACCCTCCCAAACCTCTTGTTCGCCTCACCCACTGTGGTATATAGGGGATGATATTTCTATTCTTGTCAGAATTCATGAACCTGCTAAACATTAATGGCTTATAATCTGTGTTTCCCATCAGCAAAACTTCAAGGAATTAATGAAGAACCCACCTCTTTCCTAGCTAGTCTTGTGAGAAGGCTTGGTGGTCCTTCTGATGTACATTCTGGGCTCAAAATGAACCACCCCTCATCTGCTATGTCACTGTCCTCTGCTATTGGTTCGCCCAACTGGCTTAAGGAAACAAAGACATTTTGTTTGTAAGGTTAAACTGCCTCTGCTCACTCTCAATGTTTTCCTTTTTGAAAAGGAACCATAAAGGGAAGGTATCTCTGTAATAGTCCTTACTAGTGTTTCTGCCTTTTCTTTTAAAGCAAAACAATGGGTACATGTATTTTCTTTATTTTTTTTATAAGTCTGCCTTGGCCATGCACATACATGAAACCGTATTTAATGGAGATACAAATGAAGAACTATGATTACAAGTAAATGTTTTTTTCTCCTTCTTATTCTACTCTTGCACTTCGATAATTTTGCAGTGTTTCGTTCTAGGTCAGGAAGACAAGTCAGGCCGCACTATTAGTGCTGCTGGAACAGGATCTTATTGAAAGGCATGATATTGAGTCCAAAGTGTGTCCAGTTCTCATAGATTTAACTGCTCCAGACAGCAATGACGATACGAAGACCGAAGCTGTGGCAGTAAGTAAACTGACTGCAATGATTATTAAATCATGTTTTCTGTTATAATTTGGTTTTTATGTTAATGTGATCCAGCTCAAAGTGGCAACAAAGTGGCCCACACTACGAAACAGTTGCATCTCTTTTGTTACTCTTGCATATGATCATAGTAAATCAGAAATCCGTATACTACAGTGCCATAAATGTACATTTGCATCATGTGTTTAAGTGAATTGGAGTGACAGTACTTAAGCCACGATATGCAGTGTGAAGTTCAGCAAATTTTTAACTGTTATTTGAGTTGCTGTAAAGTAGGAAGATAAGAAGTTGAACAGTTTATAGAGGGGAGGTGGTTTTGTGTCAGGTGCTTTACACTTTTAATGCGAGTCAAATACAGTATTATTCCGGAATGCAAGGAAGGCCTTATAAAGAAATCCTTGTGATGATGGCATCAATTTCAGGGTATTTGGGAATCCCTTACCCTGTTTTACTTGATTTAACATCATGTGCCTGACTCCCTGACCCCTGCAAAACCCTTCATTCTCACTTGGTCTCTCTGTCTCACTCTGAGACTCTCACTCTCTCTTAATGTTCCTATCCTGTTTATATCCTTCTTGAAAATGTAGTATGCCATCACTCTTCACCTTTACCATTGTAATTGGACCGACTTTGTCATCCAGAATGGCAGAAAACCAAGTTCAGGATGAGCCTATACAAGTGAAATGTCTTTGTGAAACTTACAGAAATCTCTTCATCATGGCTTGACATCCAAGCCAATCATTTCATAAACCTCTAATGGAAAAATGGAAAGCCATCAAACCTTGTCCTTTCTGGTACCCAGAATTTATATAGCATAAAAGAAACCTTTTCCTATCGCATCAATATTTATACTTCTTATCAGAAAGTATTATGATAGATGAACATATGTCAGCTGTTACTTTTAGTTCCTTGTCACTAAAGAAAATGATTCAAACAGTATTTTTAACATTCCTACAATTAGTTTTAATTGACCGAACAACACTTCATCTTTCAAGCTCACTTACATATGAGCCCTTTTCCACTACAACAGTTAATCTGTACATTTTACCATTATTCTTCAGTATTGTACCTTTCATAGATTCACTTGCTTGAATCTTCCCATTGGTCATAGTGGGAATCCCACAGTAACAGATATTTAAGCAGTGTTAATACATAAGCATTGGAAATCACATTGAGAACAATGGACATTGCTAGCCAATTCAAAATGTTTTAATGCATCCAAACTTCAACCAATCAGATTAGAAACCCTGAAGCACTCCCCTGCTGAGTCACCATACATCAGATTTCTTAACACATGTCGCATTAGGTAGTCTCCCTGAGCTCTACTTGGTCACAGTGTTATTACAGTGAACTTTTGACCTGTCAAATCTCAACTTTGCTTCAAAGACCTTGAAGAAACATCTGATCTAAAAGAAAAAGGCTATTCAGATCTATAGATCCTGTGGGAAGCCAAGACTTTTCTCTGAGGGGACCCCCACCACTTCTTTATTGTCTGTACCCTCGGCATAAGCCTAAAGAGTGCAAGCATTGTTGCACTTTCTCTGCCAAAACCCTAAAAGACCGTGACACCAGGCTCCTCCTTTGGCTTAACTCTGAGTGAGGATAGGGGCTTATTCAAGGAAGCGCAAAGGTGAGGGCTCTTCCTCGTCTGAAAAAAGACTCTAAAAAGGTGAAACCACTCAGCAAAGATACCAGCGCTGAGAGGCATTCAAATAAAGAGTCTGCTGAGCGCTTACCCTCTCTCAGAATGGTTGTATATTCCGCTTCTTCGGTTCCTGTCAAACCCTTTAAAGAACCTTCTGTGAAGAAAATCCATCTGTCGATGGATCTGTCGTCCAAGAAAACATTTTGTCTACAGGAAAGTGCCTGCTCAAGCATTCCCTTCAGTGCCGATGACGAAGGCAGCATCGACAAATTCGGCTACCAAAAAGACGACATCTTCGTCGTAGTCAAAGAGACTGATGACGACTTCATTGTTGTCGTCAAAAATATAGACCACAGCAATGTCAAAGCTGTCAAATTCTTCTAATGAGACTCCATCGACGAAGATTCCATTGGGGCAAGCCTCGTCAACAGCCAGTTAGTGACAGTAGCTGAAACCATAACCATTTCAGATGATGCCATTTAAGCACCTATTCAGCAAGACATTTCCAAGGTGTGTCTGCTACCTCCAGTATGCCCTTTAAAGATGCAAACGTTCGGGGATGAGAGTCTATTTGGCCCGCTTATAGCCCATTCCAGATAACGTTGTGTGTCAGGACGATGATGAGAGGGCTGACACTTCAAGATAACTTGAAGGTGAATTTTCCTTCCAGGATAGGCGTCCACAGCCCACCCAAGAATTTGACACCAGGAGCACTATCCTTTTAACATCCTATTTGAATGGCAATAAAAGTACCATTTGCAATCTTTGAGGTTTTATCTACTATCTGCTTCTAATACAGGTATTTCCCATTGCATCCATATCTCTCAAGTACCATGTCTGGCAGTTCCCGTCCCTTTGTACATCTCACTCATTGTATATATTACATTTAACATTTCATCAGATCCCTCTATGTTCCATCCACCTAGTCCATACTTTTCCCCACTTTGCACGGCATCCCCTGCTTTGATTAACCACCTTCTCAGCAGCACTGCACCAATTAAGGTCTTTATTCCAGTCAGTGACCTTGAGGGGGAGTGTTGGCTCCCATCTCCTTGCTATGTTTCTTTTTGCTTTTACAGCTGCTAATGACAGCCACATCTTGGTGTATTTTGACCATTTGGTTTCCCCTGTCGCACACAAAATAAGCCATTGTGCATCTAGGGATTAGCTGTCCTGTTACTGCAGTCATCACTTGTTTAACTTGTTTCAAGTATCTCTGTTGAACCGTGTACTCCACAGCATATGTAAGAAGGTACCCTCTTCCCTGCATCTCCTCGCACATTTGTCAGTCAGAGTAGCTTTGGCTGATCATATGTAAGATCAATGTAGGATTCGAAGTTGTATGAAGCGGAATGTCGCTCTTATGTCTACTTTTCTAGGGCTCTGTCTGGCTTCCTCCCAATCATCGTCCTCCAGGATCCCGATGTCTCTCTCCCATGCCTCCCGTCTAAGTGGGTCGGGGGTATTGCTCATGATCTCTTTATATATGAGGCAATTTTTTTTCTCCACCATTGGGTCTAAAATTACTCTGTCTTCCAATGACGCGTGTTCAGGTATTTGGTCTCCCGTTGTGATGTGTGCCTTTAAGGTGTGTTTGAACAATATCAATATTTACAGTTGAGTGTCAGGCATCAGGTAGTCAGCTTGTATATCTTGGAAGTCCACCATTCTCTGTCCCTTCCATACATTCCCCAGATATTCAATACCCAGCAGGTCCAGGCACGGAATCCCTTCAGTCCACGTATCTCACTTAGAGCGTCGCTGTTCCATAAGGGTGTACACTCCGCTAGTTTGCCTTCCCATCCGAGGAACTTTGTTGCCTCCCTCTAGACTCTGATAGTTACCTGTGTGTGTTTTAGTAAACTGAGTTTTTTACTATATGGCGCATCTAGGTATCCTTTCTGTCCCATTGCCTAATGATCTACCCTTTAATGCTGGTTCCACTCTACCCGCAAACACCCAATCATTGAGCGAGACCAGTTGTGCTGTCCAGTAATGGTTCAGAATGTCTGGGACTGCCATACCCCCTTTGTACACGCCCCTTTGCAGTATTTGCAGTGCAATCCTGGGGTGTCCCCTGTCCCACAGAAGCTGCGTCACATCAGAACCTACTTTACAAAAAAATGTAATTGGTATCCTATATGGCGTGGCAGTGCCCTCATTTTTAAAGAGGGCTGCTCTTCCGAGTAGTGAAAGTGGCAGCTTTCTCCAGTGCACATCTTGCTGTAGTCTGTGTAACTGTGGGAGTAGGTTATCATTTAAAAAGTCTGCCTCATTTAGTGATATTACAATACCCAATTATTTGAATGTGTGTCTGATCAATATCATATTTCCGTTGGATGGCATAGCCTGTGCATCTCCTGCCAAAAAGAATGTGAGGGAGTTATCCCAATTCATCTGGTAGGCTGAGTAGCTGCCGAACAGTTGGAATATGTGAAGTGTGCGGTGTATTGTCGATCGGGGTTTTGAAGCATATAGGAGTATGCCGTCTGCGTATGAGTTTCTTTTCTCCCATGCGCCCTCACCTTAATTTCTCTTATTAATGGGTCTCTTCTGGCCCATGGTGCTAAGGGTTCCAAGTGCAAGCACAAAGAGCATAGGTGAGAGTGGGCATTCCTGTCTTGTAGCCTTGTGTAGTGCCACCTTCCTATATGTCACACCATTCACTCTTACTCGGGCCAGGGGACTCTGGTATAGAAGCTGCACCCGTGCGCAGAACTTGGGTCCGAGACTGAAGTGTTCCAGTGCTGCAAAGAGATAATGCTGTTGAATGCCATTTGTGTATCCAGGGAGAGCAGCACTGCGTTTTCTTTGTTCAGTCCCAGTCACGTGTAGGACCCCATATAATTGCTGTAGATTTAGTCTGGTGCTCCACTGTGGTATAAACCCTGATTGATCAGGGTGAACTAGGGCCGTTATTACTTTAGTCAATCTAGTCTCCAAGACCTTGGCCAAAATCTTTACCTCCGCATTCAATAATGAGATTGGTCGATAGGAGGAGCATTCTTCGAGCGGTATGCCCTGCTTTGGCATAACCACTATTGTGGCTGGTCTTTGGTCTTCTAGTAGTTTGCCCTGCCCTAGCGAGTCGCTGAACATCTCCAGCATGTGTGGGCCACTAATGTTGTCAGTCCTTTATATAGTTCTATCGCCAGACCGTTGTTGTCAGGCGTCTTAACTGACTGCAGTTCCCTGATTGCTACACAGATTTCCTCAGTAGTTAAGTCTGTGTCCAGGACTCCGCGTTCCTCCTGTGTTATTGTGGGGAGGTTTGCATCTTTTAGAAATTCTATACAGTCTATTTTGGTTCTTGTTGAGGAGGATTAATATATCTGCTCAAAGTAGTTCGCAAATTCTTCCGCTATGGCCTCATTTGTCATTATTGTGTCACCCTTTGGGGTTCTGCGCTAGAGTACCCAATTTCCCGCATTGTCCCTATTTTGCAGCCATGCCATCAATGTGGTGGCCTTGTCTCCTACATCGTACAGTTTCCTCTGTGTTGCTCTAGCATACTCCTTCGTTTTTTTCCCCCGCAGTATTTCGCAGCTCCTGCTGCTTGATGCGGAATAAGTGCCTAGTCTGGGGGTTACATTCTACAGAGTTAGCCACGGTTGCCCCGAGCCGGGCTAATTCCCTCTCTAGAGTTTCACATAGAGCTTCCGCTCTTTCCCCCTGCCAAGGCCTGTATGTGTCCCCTTATTACAGTCTTGTAGGCTTCCTATAATGTACCAGGCGATTGTACTGTCCTCTGGTTGTCCTGAAAGTAGTGCGAGGTCCATTCTCAAATTTAGTCTTGCATAGCTTTATCTCTGAGTAGCCATGGCTCTATACGGGGTGGAAAGGTATTTATTCGGACAGGTCCTAGCACTCACACCTCAACCGGTGAGTGGTCCGATATACACCTTGACTTGTGTAGTACCCCTCATAACCTGCCCGCCTTGTCAGTGTGTCATTATATAGTTTAGTTGGGGAAAGTCCCCCGTGTGGTGCTGAGGAAAAGTTATGTTGCTTAGGTAGAGGATTATGTTCCCTCCACAGGTCTACCAGTCCGAGGGCATCTGCAAATGCCTTCAGTGCCTCAGTTCCCCTCTTCCCTTCCTGAGCTCGAAAGTCTATCTTTGGAGGGGTCCATCAGAGCATTCAGGTCTCTACCCAGTACAAAAACTCCAGATGGGAGTTCCAGGAGTAGCGTGCAGAGTTCTGGCAGGGTCCCCGCATGCATTCTAGGCGGTACATATACCGAACACAGGTTGAGGAACCGACTGTCCCTTACGGGCCACATATCTGCCTAATCGATCCTGACATGTCCCACTGGGTGTGAAGGGTAGTAACTTTTTGAGTTGTATTCCCACTCCTCGTGATCCGGTGATAAACCCGTCATGTGCTACCAGTTGATACCCAAATCTGTCTAGGGCTTTGCAAGTGTTGCCCATCAGGTGCGTTTCTTGCAACATAACTATGTCTGGGGTATGTTGCCAAATGCATTGCATCACCAACATCCATTTGATTTTATTTCCTAATCCATTGACATTCCATGTCATAACCGTCGGGTCCCGTTTTGCAGGGCCTACTACAGTGGGTGGTGTTTGAAGGTGCTTCTCAGAAATCAGTGTGGTCATCTGTTTCTAATTGTGGGATTGCCGCCTGGGCTGCTGTTACTACCTTGATTGTGTAGTTAAGTGTGTTACCAACCCCCCTTCTCGATTTTGTGTTTTGTGGACTTAAACCATAAACACGCCACTTGGGTGCTGCCCTCAATCCCCTCTTTTAGTACCACCAATCTCATGTTCCTGAGTACAGAGACAAGACCCCTGAGCCACCCCCACTCCATGTTCCCCGGAAGGAAAAGAAAAATAATTTTTATTAAAAGCATCGTCTTACCTGCATCATGTTTTGTAGTCTGTTCATATCTCAAATTCCCTTTATTTTCCCACAAGTTCTCTGGCATCTGATCTCTCAGAATGACGCCTCCCCCACCTCTTCAGGCTTCTGGGATGGTTGGGTAGTTTGAGTTGAGAATACTCCTGACCAGCCTCTGCTGATGCTGTTGCTGCGTTTTGTTCGTCTCCACCTCTGCCTGTACTTCTTGGCTTTCCCAAAGTTCGCCATCCATTGAGCCAATCCCAGGCCCCCTCAGACATAGTGAATCTCCAAACCTTATTTTCTGTCGTCGCGCGTCTTGGATGGGTTCCCGGAACTCTATAGGTCTTTTCCACCGAAAAATATTTAGACAGTCCCCTTGGTCGGAGCGTTTTCAGTATGAGCTCCTCCATGAATAGGTCCATCCTATGATACAGACATTATTGCGGCAGGATTGGCCTTCTTGGTCTTAAAGCTTGGCTTCCAGCACACTTTATGTATTTCCCCATAGGACCTAGGCATTACTCACTGCCGCCTGTCCAGGCACACACACTCACTGCTCCTGGCGGCCTGTCGGGGGTTCCTGCTTGTGGTCCCCGCTCATGGTCCCCGGTCACCTCCGCTCCTCCACGCCTCTCGGTGCTAAGGCTGCAGTGTTCCCTTGCTCCTCCTGGCTGTTCCAGTTCGGCCCCCCCCTACACTTGTATGGTCTGTAGGATCCCCCCTGGTTATTGGCGGGGGGGGGGCACTTCCTTGTGTTGCAGAAAGGAGCATAAAAGTACTTTCGAAGCGTGGGCTTCTTCACTCTTGCCCACGAGGAGGAGTCCTCTTGGGCCTCGTTACTCTGTACACCTTGTCTCCTCACCAGGCCCTACCTCTGCCCTGTCTTCACGGCATTTACTGCAGCCTATTGGGTCGCGTCTGCAGGGCTGTTACTCCACGCTGGCTCCGGGGCCAGAACGGTGTCTCAACTCCCGGACTCTGACATCTGCCCGCACCGCCCTGGACACAGCCAGACGCGGGGGCAGCGCACACGAGCCAAGTCCAGATCTCCGGCTGCCGTCCTCCACTTTTCCGCTGCAGCCGAGTTTACCTTTCACTGTTGCCAGCCCCGCCCTCCGGCTGTCGTCGACCGTTGGATTAGGTCTTCACTTGAGACGCGGCTAACCAGGCCCCCAGCACATCGCGTCTCTTTCTCCGATATGGCAAGTTGGAATCTATCCCACTCGTTGTCTCTGGCCGTTGGACATCATCGGGCTTCCATACTCACGTTCAGGTGTCCTAGTGTCGGATAATGACCTAATTTTTGGGGGGATTTACGAGGTCTGCTCGGCGGAGCCTACCTTAGTGACGGTCATCTTGCTTCACGGCAAGCCACGCCCCCAGGAACATTATCCTTATGATGAACTGAAAGAACAACAGTATGAACAATTGGACACAGTTACAATCCCTATAGCTTTGGTCACGGATTTGCACCTTATGTTAAATGGCTGTTTCAAATGATTTCCGTGTGTGAATGCGCTGGTACAACAAACCGTTTTGAAGCTCCAGAGATAGTTTATCTTCCAAAGTGTCCTCCTAGTGCACAAAAACAGGATGGATGTTGGATTCTTACCATCATGGTAAGGGATACCTTTGCTGATTTGTGATGAGGACCAACAACCAGAGGAGGGTGAGATTCCTTTGGGAATGCAGATGGCCATCTGGAATGGGATGACTATGTAGCAGCATTGTCTGCTTCACCATCGCCAACCCCTGTTGATTCACCCCCAGCTGACACTGGAGGTTTTCAATAGCTCCTCGAAAAAGCGTCCAAGCACTTTGCCTTACCTCTACCGGTCAAACCGTTTTCTTTATGACTTTAAGGATTCAGTGTAACGCTCTGTAAGATCTCTCCCAGCAGTGATATCGTTCACAATAGCCATACACAGCTACTGCCTAATCATCCTATTCTCGTCAATCAAGATGACGTACTTGATGATTGACGAGAAATCACATGGATGCTTCCAGGTGCCAGTGATGTTTCCCTGCCACCAGTCACCTTAGTACCACCTCCACACCAATTGTCGCTGGAAGAGCATCTCTTCCGACAAATGGGTGTTAGACATAATCCAGATGGTCGCACACTGGAATTTGTTTAAAAGCCTCCCAGTTTTCCGCCTCGCGGACCATCTCATCGTAATCGGTCTTTGCTGAAGTAGGAAATGTGTTCACTTCTAACCTAGGCTGCGATGGTGGAGTTTCTGCACCACATGGGCTTTTACTCCAACTTCTTCCTCATCAAAAATAAGTCAGAAAAATGGAGACAAGTTATGGACTTGAGACTCTTAAACACATCAAGAAACAACCTTTCAGGATGCTATCTCTCTAAAAGAGATCCTACAACTCCTGAATTCAGGAGACTATATGACATCTCTGGATCTTCTAGATGTGTATGTCCATATCCCCATACACCTAAGGCATCAACATTTTTTTTAGTTCTTTTCTACTTCTGCATGGCGCTGTCATGAACATTTTGACCTGTGAGACTGACTTCTTGATATTTGTGTTGGATAACAGCTCTGCAAGAATACTCAAAACACAAAATGCAGGGTCTGGTCCCTAGTGTCGCTTTTCCAACCAGTAATGGAGTACCTGTAAACTGCTATTGTCAGGGACATGCTCATCATTATATGCACAAAGCTAGATACATGTACAGTTATTTTCATCAAAACTGTCAAAAATAAACAGATTTTTTCGAAAGTTTGGAACAATTAGTCTTGTACCGAATGGGCTAATAGCTTGCACAGTTGAGCATAAAGATGCACCGTTCATTTCCAGTGACATTATTGCTGATGGGGAAATTGCCACCCATCATTGCCTGTCATTTACTATGAATATTTTTTTTTCATTGTATTTTGTTGAATATTTTTATTGAAGTTTTTCCGTAATTGGCGAAACATCAATTGCACATTAGGAACAGATATGATCAACAGGCAATACACATTTCTCGTTTGGTTACAGAAATACTCCTTTCCTGTCGCCTTAAAATATTACTGCTTATGGACATGGCAGTTGATTTCCACTTGGTTCTCCTCCCGTCTACCCCCACCCCCCTCCCCCTCCGTGGGTCACTGTGCGGATTTACTATGAATTGTTGAATTAAATATTTATAACTTATCTAAAACAGTTAATTACTTTACAAATGGCAAACCCTCCAGCAATGCACTTGTCGTAGGACCCAATTCCTCTAAAGCGTCTCCCCGCTCTTTCTGACATTACACGGTACACTGAGTAGACAAGCATGTTTTTAGACTGTAATTTTTTTTTATTCGATCAGTCTGGATCCCTGCACTTCTCTGGAGTTTCCTTGACCGGGACTAAAGTGTTTTCGTCATAATAGAGTGTAATGCCTTGGTATGTTAAGGATCTGTTTGAAAAACATGAGGTAGATGTCATACATACATCTGAGAGGTTTTGGGTACAACCTCTGCTTCTGGTGCTTGTTTTTTAAAGTTTCCCAAATTAGGAGTCTGCCTTATTCAATTTCAATAGGGTGCCAGGCTGCACTAAAGCATAAGCGAATTCATGAACCTCCTCTTTTTTCTCTTGTGTAGTTTATAAAACGTGTCATTGTCTTGAAGATAGAATTCTGTCACAGACCGTGAAACTTTAGTGAGTATTTAAACTTCAAGTGGACTTCAGATAAAAGGTGCTCTGCAATTCTACTTTCAGTTTTTAGGTCTCACCTGGCGTTGCAGAGCGCATGCGGTGCTCGCTCTGCGAGGGCTTCTTGGAATCAATACGGTTCCAGAAGTCGTGCCACCGCTCCGCCTGCAATTTTCATTGGCGTGCGTCGTTTGTCGTCATTCATTATGCCTAACCTAGTTCGTTGATTGTACCGGAGGGTTTTAGTCCCTACTGGTTGCCACCCTGTCCTCTTTAGGCCACGCCCACCGGGATTGGATGTTTTACTGGCGGTGTGAGACAGTGGGTTTAATATTTACTTTCAGCACTTTTTTCTTTTCATTATTTTCGTGTGGGCTGTGCGTTGGGTTCCAAAACACACCGCCATTGTCACGGATGCTTTAAAAGTGAAAGCGCGCATGGCGCGCTAAAACATAGTTTTTATTTTTCTGTCGTAGCAACAGCGACTTGCTTTTTCTTATCATTATTTTCGTGTGGGCTGTGCGTTAGGTTCCAAAACGCCCCACCATTGTCACAGATGCTTTAAAAGTGAAAACTCGCACGGCGCGATAAAACATACAATTTGATTTGCTCTGTCGGAGCAACAGCGACTTGTGGGAGGTGGTGGGGGATGCCACAGGGAGATGAAGTTTATGGCTAACATGAAGCGCGGCAGCCCGAGCCTTGGTAAACAATGAAAACAAGGACTTCAGGACTTTGGCGCACTCTGTGAGTGGGCAGACGAATGTCCCCTACCGAACCCTCCTTTTCAACACAAGGAAAGCAATCTTCTAAACCAGATGCACAGCCTCCAATTGGAAGTGAAGTGCGGAAAAGCTCCTGTGCGCAGACGTAGATAAAAGCCTTTATTCACTAGCTGTTGACAGCAAACACAATATTTTATAGGGTAACCCGAAACCTCCCTGTGGTGGTTGCAGGCATTCAGAGGGGTTCTTTGGTTCCCTTTGAAGAGATTCTAATGGAGTATTCCGACTCGCTATCCCTGCATCCTGTGAGGCTCGGTGCACCGCCAGTATTCCCACTGATGGCGCGAGGTGTTGATTAAAAATACGCAGGTATAATCCCTCTTTCGAAAGGCGATCCGCGTGCTCCTGCTGTGAGAGAAAGGACGGGACGTCTGCCATAACCCACTCAAAGTGGATTCTTTTTACGAGCTTATTAATTTTTAAGGCTGTGCGAGTTAAATATGCAGTGTTCGTGAGATCTTCCGTTTGCAGAGAGGCGCGTGCAGGGTGGAAATGGTTTTGTCCTTCTTTACCCAGCAACATAATCAACTTTAATGAGGAACTTAGGGTACCATTCTAGTTCTCCCTCCCTGGATATTTTTAAAACTCTTTTAAGGTCCAGGTGTAAGAAAATATGCAGTTTGACAATGCTTCATATTGGTTTATATATATAATCTCTTATAAATTCGCTGAGCCAAAAATGAGAAAACACACTTGCGCCTTGTGGCGCCATTTCAATGTTGTTGTTTTGCTTTTTATGACCAATTATGGTGCTGAATCCCATACCACCTGTGCCATTAATAGGCTGAGCGAAAACAGGCTCCACCTTCGGATTAGCTGATTTTAAAGAGGTTTGCTCTTTTGATACAACCCTCCCTGCACAACAGGCCTTTAATTCCATAGGGCATTCGCCCGGTGGGTTGGAGCCTTGGAGACCAGTTTTGAAAGCCCAGGCTGCTTCCGAAGTGCCTCAGTCACCAGCTCCACAAGGTGATTTCAGTTGCAGCAGTTATGGGAGGCTTCGAGAGAGAGAATTAAACTAAACAGGGAGAAGGGAGAAATAATGTGATCAGACAGGAAGAAGGGTAGAGGATGTGGTCTCATGGCTAGACTGCAGACCTTGGAGCTGGGAAGCCAAGGTTTAGCCTTGGCTCCACATCCTGTGATTCTGGGCAAATCGCTTCTTGAAATCAATCCGGGTTGAGAAGTTCTGCATAGATCTATATATATATATGTGTGTGTGTGTGTGTGTGTGTGTGTGTGTGTGTGTGTGTGTGTGTGTGTATATATATATATATATATATATATATATATATATATATATATATATGTATATATATTCACTGAAAAAACCATAGGTTTCACACGTTATAGTTAGCTGTACATTTCACTCGTAAAAAACCAATGAAATTCCCCCGTTATAGTTAGTGCAGGCAACTATAACTCACGCGACCGCAATCCTCTGCTGATGCTAATACTGTATTTAGACACTTATTTGCCCATGTCTTCCATTAAATTTTAGCTATACATATATTACAATTTTTTTTTTTCATAAAGACACATATGTCATCAGCAGAAGATTGCGGTCGCGTGAGTTATAGTTGCCTGCACGAACTATAACGGGGGAATTTCATTGGTTTTTTACGAGTGATATGTACAGCTAACTATAACGTGTGAAACCTATGGTTTTTTCTGTGAATTTGCAAGGTTTTTTAAAATGCTAATTCCTAACTATAACGTGTGTGAAACCTATGGTCTTTTCAGTGAATTTGTACGGTTTTTTAAATGCTAAGTTACTTTACGCCATTCGTGGCGTGCGCGCCCAGTTAACGCAGTTCGTTGCGTTCGCGCACCGTGCGCGCACAGTGAGCACGCGGTGCGCTTCGCGCACCGCGCGCCCACTTTACGCAGTTAGTGCCGTGCACGCACGGTGGTCACGCGGTGCGCTGCGCGCACCGCGTGCCCACGTTATGCGGGATGGGCCATGTACGCACGATGCGCTTCGCGCACCGTGCGCACATGGGGGACATATTATGCGCATCTTTGAGAAATGTATTCTTATTAATTTTATATCTGTGCTAAGCCATGCACAAATGGTGCCCTTCAGGCACCATTTGCACACAGGGTGGGGAGAGTGTGTATATTTTTTTAAAAAATTTTTTTTACCGTACGGTAAGCATAATCGCCGATTTTCCGAAAAAAAAAAAATTCTTTTGGGGCTGGGGGGGTTTTTGGGGACCCCTATATCATTGATGGGTGGTTAGGATCTGAAGAAACTGCCCCTTTAGACATTTTTGGGCTTCATTTTTGCTGCCCAACTCTGAGAGCGAGAGAGAAAATGGCGGCCGCCGCTTCCTGGTTTCAACCGATTCGAATGTTTACTAAGATCTAAGAGCCAATCAGAATCGCGCTCGCGCACGTCACCGTACGCGTACGGTAAGCGCACCGTAAGCTGGCTCAGATATATATATTGATTTAAAGGCTATTTTCTCAGAATCTACTGAACAGATTTACACCAAACCTACAAAAGGCACTTCCTTGACCGGAGGACTACCTCTCTGCCAAATTTCAAATAATTCTGTTCAGCCGTTCGGGCTGTAGCTGTGTCTAAAGGTCCTATGGAAAAATGCATGGGAAAAACGCGTTTTGGGACCCCCCTTTTATCTCAGCCCCCGCTTGACGAATCCCCCCGAGACTTTCAGGGTAGGAGCGGAGCGTAGCGCCCCACCTATTTTGAAAAATTCGCGAGGATTCGTCGACCGGCGCCAAAGTTATTCAAAATAGAATGTTGCGGTTTTCCTATGGAAACGTGGTCCTAACTATAACTATCTACTGGGTACCGCCAGTAGGTAATATATATATATATATATATATTTCACTGAAAAAACCATAGGTTTCACACATGTTATAGTTAGCGGAAATTTTACTGATAAAAAACCAGTGAAATTCCCCCGTTATAGTTAGTGCAGGCAACTATAACTCACGCGACCGCAATCCTCTGCTGATGCTAATACTGTATTTAGACACTTATTTGCCCATGTCTTCTTCCATACATTTTTAGCTATACATATATTTCAAATATTTTTTTTTCATAAAGACACATAAGTCATCAGCAGAAGATTGCGGTCGCGTGAGTTATAGTTGCCTGCACTAACTATAACGGGGGAATTTCACTGGTTTTTTATCAGTAAAATTTCCGCTAACTATAACATGTGTGAAACCTATGGTTTTTTCAGTGAATTTGCAAGGTTTTTTAAATGCTAATTCCTAACTATAACGTGTGTGAAACCTATGGTTTTTTCAGTGAATTTGTACGGTTTTTTAAATGCTAAGTTACTTTACACCATTCGTGGCGTGCGCAACCCACTTAACGCAGTTCGTTCCGTGCGCGCACGGGGTGGAGAGAGTGTTGTTAATTTTTTCTTTTATTATTTTTGTTTAAATAATTGTGGTTTTTTTTCAATGTTTCATAAGCCCTGCACATTTGGTGGCCTTCGGCCAGCAAAATCACATGGGGTTGGGGAGAGTGTGGATAGTGTTTTTTTAAAAAAAAAATTACCGTACGCGTACGGTAAGCGTAATCGGCGAAATTAGCGAAAAAATAAAAATTGCTTTTTTGGCCTTGGGGGGTCTTTGGGGACTCCCCCAACATGGCTATGTGTGTGGGAGCTGTCTAAACAGCCCCTTTACATGTTTCTTGTTTTTATTTAACAACCTAGCTCTCAGTGCGAGAGAGAAAATGGCGGCCGCCGCTTCCTGGTTTCGGCTGTTTCGAATGTTTACTAAGATCTAAGAGCCAATCAGAATCGCGCTCGCGCACGCCACCGTACGCGTACGGTAAGCGTACCGTAAGCTGGCTCAGATATATATATTGATTTAAAGGCTATTTTCTCAGAATCTACTGAACCGATTTACACCAAACCTACAAAAGGCACTTCCTTGATCTGAGGACTACCTCTCTGCCAAATTTCTAGTAATTCTGTTCAGCCGTTCGGGCTGTAGCCCTGTCTAAAGGTCCTATGGAAAAATGCATGGGAAAAACGCGTTTTGGGACCCCCCTTTTATCTCAGCCCCCGCTTGACGAATCCCCCCCGAGACTTTCAGGGTAGGAGCGGAGCGTAGCGCCCCACCTATGTTGAGAAATTTGCGAGGATTCGTCGACCGGCGCCAAAGTTATTCAAAATAGAATGTTGCGGATTTCCTATGGAAAAGGGGTCCTAACTATAACTACCTACTGGCGACCGCCAGTAGGTAATATAAATATATATATATATATATATATATATTATGTATTCCTTCAAGTGCACTTTTAACAAAAGCGTGGCGCACACTGCTCCCATTTTTTTAAAGTTGCTTTATTGCGCTCCCCCTGGCAGACAAACGCGTTTCGGCACACTGGCCTTTATCAATGTCAAAGCAAACAATGTTTTTCCAATATTTATATAAACGTCACTTCCTTCGCATGAGTTTCTCCATTGTAACAGAAAGGGGACAACATTTGAGATTTCCTCCTTTAGTTCACTGAATCTTTCCAGCGGCCATCTTGGGCTTGTTTCAATAACCAAACAGTTATTAGAATAAAGGGCTTCCTTGATTTCGCCCTATTGACTCCAACCCTCAAATGCACAGTTCATATATACATCTAGAGGCTTATCATACACCCCAATGTAAATTGATTTTATCAATCCCTACATCATTTATAGCCCTGATTGGGCAGTTTCTATTTCAAAATCCCCCACTTTTCATCCTTCTATTTACTGTATCTAGATTGTACCCGATGTGATTTAAAAGAAACCCATGCAAGGACTTCTCAGCACTTCTCATTAAAAACAGGTAGTTCATGAGGAGCAAGTAGTACCTATCCAGTTCTGAGCCCAGTTACTTGGATAATTCTCATATTAATCAATGACAGACATCACATTGTGACCTAATCCATAATATACAAAAATATATATATACAAAAGAATATACAGAAATGTGTGTGTATGTATATATGTATATATATATATATATATATATATATATATATATATATATATATATATATATATATACAGAGACATTCACTGATCTATACATTTTGGATTTACAAATAGTTTTCCTGCTATCACAATTAGTCATTTTCCCAAAATTTCAAGTTTAAGATAAAAATATAAACTTTCTTTTCATAAATTCCCCTCCAGTACATATCAGATTTCCACTTTATCAGTTTTTTACTCTTTCATTACTTTTCTTTCCTTATTTATAATGGCTCTAGCCTACATGTACCCACATTACTTCCTCACAGTTCAGGCCATTTGGGGTCAGAGTACGGAGTTCTATTAAAAAAATAATATATAAAAAAAAAATATATACAAGTGTGTATATATATATATATATATATATATATATATATATATATATACTGAAAAACCATAGGTTTCACACACGTTATAGTTACGAATAAGCATTTAAAAAACCTTGCAAATTCACGTAAAAAACCATAGGTTTCACACATGTTATAGTTAGCTGGACATTTCACTCGTAAAAAACCAATGAAATTCCCCCGTTATAGTTACTGCAGGCAACTATAACTCACGCGACCGCAATCCTCTGCTTATGACGTCAGATATTAGATCACTGTATTTAGACACTTATTTACCCATGTCTTCTTCCATTAATCTTTAGCTATACATATATTACAAATATATATAATACATACACTTATGTATGCATATGTGTATATATATATATATATATATATATATATATATATATATACGCAGATACGTCGCATATGTATATATTAATGTGTATATATATATAAAAATATATCTGTCCATAAATATATGCATATGTATACGCACAAATATAGTCGTATATGCAAATCTAACAACATATCACAAATATACACTAATGCAAAGCTATATTACAATACCATTAGCAAAGCAAATGGCTTTAACTTAATCAAACGCGAGACCTATAGCATTGCCAATGCTTGTTCCAATTACCACGGACACAGACTCCCTCGAACTTGCAGGTTAACAGTTGTCTTTCATTCATGTACTCCATTCACTACGAAACCTTTTGTTTTGTCTTGAATTATCTATCATTAACACTCGGCTCTGCGGGCCATTATGTAGTGCAGCCAATTGGGACTATGAAACAGTTTCTTAGAAATGGATTGAGAATTACAAGTTTACTTCATTCTTCCATTTTTGCGTGCAGTGAGTCCCACAAACACTACCAGCAAACATGCAATGAAGCGAACGTAGCATGAACACAGTCAAATTTCCCATGCTTCTGTGGGAAAAGGAAACCATAAATAGGCATTCCATTTACCAAAAAATCAAAGACTTTCTGATAGTCACTGAGATTCCTTAGCAACAAGAGAAGGAGGGCTAGTTTCAGTAACAAGCATTTGCAATGCAATAGGTCTCGCATTACTGATTTAGTTTGAGGTACTCTGTCAGATTCGGTATAACAATTGAAAACCGATAAAAAGCACCTGTGCCCGTGGGTGTTCGGTGGGACTACAATGCATGTTTTTGAGTTCAAAACGTTTGCGTATGAAGTTGCCTAGCATTGATAACACGCATATATAATGTATGCGTGAATTAACAAAAAAAGATTAACTGTGCTACACGGTATGGGATAGATGACGTGGACGTGAAATGATCTAGCTGCTAATATGCCCGCATTCTGCCTTACTAAGTTTTGCTCACTGCTCCAGAACAATCACGCTCGCGTTGTTAACGTAAACATGAATCTATCTACTGACTCGCCGGATAGCTTGGAAACCAGCGGAATCACGTGCTTGGACATTCAAACAGAGTATCTGGGAAGGAGTATCTTAAGTACTCGATGGCTCATAGACCTAAAAAAGATGATTTAAACAAAGTATCCATGCCCAACGTTCAACCTGCGTATGGTAAACAAAATCAAAATGAAGGGTGGACCCAAAAAATATGAATGAGTAAATAATTGGTCAAATACTGATAAAAATTACTTGAAATTAACCTTCCAGAATTCCGTCTAAAAAGAGATTTCAGCGCTGTCTCACGAATTGTAGTAAGCTGTGTTCTAAATGTGTTCACTACATTCAAAATTCCATATTAATGTCCATCACCATGTACAACGTGCACAGGGGGGGCAACATGTATTCTACAGCCTGCACTGGGAAGGGAACACGTTACATAATTAAAGGTGGGCTGTTTGCTGTAATTAACAAAACTCTTACAAACAGTCGGATCTCGGAAAAATTAACTTTAAAAAAAAAAAAAAATTGAAACAAAAGTGCTTACAAACATCAGGTAAGACACGCTGGACGGTGTTCGTGTCTTCTGACACTTCTGCTCACAGAAACCTGGGATGTGAAGAGCCAACAAACAAACCAATCATGGCGCTGCTCTCAGCTTGAGAGCAGCACCATAATTGGTCTGAGCACGCCAAACGCAGCGCTCCTTGTTAGACTAGGAGCCTGTGCCTGCAGTATGCCTGGCTGTTGCACAGCTGATATAGGTGGTGTCTGAAGTGTGCATGTTGAGCCACCCGTCCAAAGACAGCCGACCAATCGCACAGGCTTAAAACAAGTAATTTCTGCTGCATTTAGCAAGAGGAATGGCCCTGCCCCCAAGTTGCGAGTGACGGTAAACTCCAAATGGCCAGTGACGATTTTATTAAAACCACGTTTGCTGCGCTCGCAGCAGGCGGGGCGACGCTCCTCCGCCATAAGGGAGGAACCGCCCCTGGCAGCAATTGGCCGTTGAAAGCCTAAAAAGCAAACGCATATGTTCGAGGCATATGAGCTGCAGATTACACACTTTTGCATAGATCGCCATCTGGTGTTGGGCCCGGATGTTGGTAAGTTTGGTTTTCCTCTTGGAAAGTCTTTGGAAGTCACGAGGTTGGTGACTCCTCCCTTGGTTCGTATTGCGCATGGGCTTAGGCTCCATCCTCAGATTGTTTTTTTCCGCCATCGGGCTCTGATGTAATACTTCGCGCTCCGTCTCCGAACATTCCAGTTCGACGATCGAAGCGAAATCCTCGCTCTCCACGGTATTGTTTAGGTACTAATCTCCTCAATCACCTTCTTCTCCAACGCACTTTAGATTCCAGTCTTCGACGGCAGCCTTCGGGCCTCTTCAGGCTCCGGTCCCGGCTGATGGAAAGGACTCCATTCAAGAAGTGCCCTCTATGTGGGTCCAAATTCCCCCACACCGATCTTCATGAGGTGTGCAACCTCTGCCTCTCCCCTGAACACGAGGCTCGAGACTGTCCCGCCTGCAAGTCTATTCGAGATCGAAGGGCCAGAAGAAAAATGGTGCACTCCTCGACCTCCGTTCCAGTCGACATCTTCAGGGACGAAGTCGAACATCCGGGACACCAGCACACCAAAGAGGACCTCGTCAGTGCTTCCGAAGCAGACGACTCGGATGTGGAGGACATCACCCCGGCGCAGAGGGTTGTGAGTAAAATACCCCCTCCCACACCCGCGCCGACACCCAAAAAGGCTTCGGTCACGCCTTCGCCTTCGGGCCTAGGCAAGACCAAAGACACTGCTTCGAACACCCCACCTTCGGGCCCGGTGACGAAGCCAAGTAAGCCTTCCAGCGGCTCTGTCTCGAGCCAGCCTGCCAGCGGTGCCGAAAACACCCTTCGGCACCGAAGAAAAGATCTGCCTCTACCTCGACACCGAGCTCCACACCAAAGCCCTCGGTGTCCAAACCCAGCCTCTCGGTGCCGACCAAACATCATAAGGCCCCCGGCACCGACACTCCCGCACTGAGGCCTGTATCGGCACCGACCAAAAAATCGGAGGTTCCCAAAAAGCACGGCACAGACAAGCCTAAGAAGCCGTCGGCCCCGAAAACGTCGGCGCCGACCGAACAACCAGTGTCCCATGAACTTTTTACACCGGATCCTTTACAAAAGACATCTACCAAGGATCCAAAAACTGGACATTTGGCACTGTCTTCTAAAAAGAGACATTTGGACAGACCAGCTCCACCTCCAAAGAGGAAGGACTGTGCTACCTCCCCTTTCAGAGTGCCTTCCCCGCCTCCTCCACCCCCTCCACCCTCTCCACCCTCCACCTTCTCCACCCCTGCCTCATCGCTCTCCGACCCCGTCTCCAGACCATGATGATCAGGGGGACCCATACTACGACCCAGCAGATGTGCCACAAGACCCCACCCCTACAGGATCCCCAGACCCCTGGGATGATTATAATAATCCAGATGTCCCACAAGATTACCTATATCCATCCAGGCCATCCCCACCAGATGACTCCCTATGTTTTCACCACCTACTTCAGAGGGCGGCACATTATCACGGGGTAGAGCTACACACAGACCCAGTAGAGGAAGATTTCCTCCTAGACACCTTTTGATACAGCACATAGGTCTACTGCTATAATACCTATGCTCAAAGGGGTAATAAAACATGCGCCAGAGGTCTTTAAAGACCCAGTCAGGGCTAGGGTCCTAAACCCACGTATAGAAAAAAAGTATAAGGCTGCCCCTACAGATCCTGCCTACATCAAAGGGCCTGCGCCACTGGATTTCCTAGTGGTATCCACCGCAAGAAAGAGTTCAAATTCCCAGGCGTCAGGCGAAGCACCACCACCTGACAAGGAATCAAAGCTCCTGGACGCATCAGGAAAACGCACTGCGTCACAGGCAGCTACCATATGGCGTATAGCCAACACTCAAGCGCTATTGGCCAGATACGACAGGGCGCATTATGATGAGCTAGAAACCATCAATGCACCATCTCCCAGAAAAATATAAAAATAGGGCCAATGAACTAATCCAAGAGGGTAAGACCATAACCAATACCTCTATACGCTGTGCCTTAGACGCAGCAGAACACAGCTTCCAGGGCCATTAACACCAGTGTCCTATTCCGTAGACACGCTTGGCTGAGTGTGTCCAGCTTTAAACCAGAGGTACAAGCCTCTATATTAAACCACCCGTTCGATCAGGAACATTTATTCGGGCCAAAGATAGATGAGGCCCTCGAAGATGAAAAAAGATACAGATACGGCGAACTCTACAGTCACACCCTCCTAGACGCTCCTTTCGTGGCACGGGCAGAGGCTACTCCTCAGATAGCGCGTCCACGTCCTACAAATCCCCTCCTCAGTCCACCTTCACAAAAGGTTATCAAAGAGGCGGTTATAGAGGAAATAACAATAAAGGCAGAGGCAAAACGAATACTGCCCGCTCTGCCACACCGCCTACCCAATGACTTTCCCCTGCTCCCCCCAGACCATCCCACTCCAATTGGGGGCAGACTACAAAATTTCCTTCACGTCTGGGAGTCCATCACATCACATCAGACAAGTGGGTGATCCAAATTATTCGTTCAGGGTACTGCCTAGAACTCTCATCTACCCCCCCCCCCCCCCCCCCAACATTCCACCCAGGCAACGCCCAATGTCACAAGAACATTCCACGTTACTAAAGCAGGAGGTGATTTCCCTCCTACAAAAACACGCAATAGAACAGGTCCCCCACAATCCGCAAAATATAGGGGTCTACTCCCTATATTTTCGAATACCGAAAAGAGACGAGACTCTACGACCTATCTTAGATCTCCGACCTCTAAACACCTACATACATTCGGACCATTTTCACATGGTAACACTTCAGCAGGTACTTCCGCTCCTCTCCCAGGACGACTTTCTCACCACACTGGACTTGAAAGACGCGTACTTTCACATTCCGGTACACCATGCTCACAGAAAGTACCTCAGATTTGTAGTGGACCGGCAACACTACCAGTTCAAGGTGCTCCCATTCGGGGTCACAACAGCACCACGGGTATTTACCAAGTGCCTAGCGGTAGTGGCGGCACACCTCAGAAGACAGCACATTCACGTCTTCCCGTATCTGGACGACTGGCTGATAAAAGCCGCGTCCTACAATCAATGTGTACATCACACTGCCACTACAATCCAGCTACTTCATCAACTAGGCTTCACGGTGAAACACAAAGTCCCAGCTAACGCTATCCCACAAAAAGTAATACCTCTGTGCCACCATAGACTCCTCAAAAGCCATTGCCTACCCCAATCCGGCAAGTATCGCAAGCATTCAAGCTTTGCGTCAAAGATTCATACTTCAACACTCCCTCCCAGCAAGAGTGTTTATGCAACTGATGGGGATGATGGCCTCTTGCATTTTCATAGTGCCTCATGCAAGACTCCAGATGCGTCCACTCCAAGAGTGCTTAGCGCGCCAATGGAACCAGGCCCAGGGGCAACTGACAGATCTGGTGTTGGTAGACGGTCGCACCCATCGCTCTCTGCAGTGGTGGAACACCACAAATCTTTCCAGAGGTCGACCGTTCCTGGACCCGGTTCCACAAATAATCCTGACAACAGACGCAACGCTCTCCGGCTGGGGAGCTCATCTACTACACCTCACAGAGCAAGGCACATGGAGGCCGCAACAAAAGTTACTCCACAACAATCATCTGGAGCTACTGGCAATCTTTCTAGCCCTAAAATCCTTTCACAACCAGATTTTAGGCAAGGCAGTCCTTATCCGCACGGACAACATGACCGCTATGTACTACATCCAAAAACAAGGCGGCACACACTTTCCACAGCTCTCTCAACTAGCACAGAGCATATGGAGATGGGCAATTCCACACAAAATCTTTCTCCTAGCCCAACATGTCCCAGGAGTCCAGAACACCATGGCAGATCTGCTCAGCAGACAGACGCAGCAGATCCACGAGTGGGAACTTCACCCGCAAGTTCTTCACCCGTTCTTTTAAATGTGGGGGCATCCACAAATAGACCTATTCGCCACCCACGAAAACAAAAAATGCCCAAGCTTCGCCGCCAGATACCCACACCCATTGTCCAAAGGCAATGCGATATGGATGAACTGGTCAGGCAAATTTACATACGCCTTTCCACCTCTCCCACTAATTCCATTAGTGGTGCGAAAGCTACAACAGCACTCCCTCACACTTATTCTAGTAGCTCCAACATGGGCCAGACAACTGTGGTACACCACGCTGCTGGAACTCTCGGTAGTGCCACACCAAAAATTACACCTCTCACCATGCCTCCTAACCCAGAACCATGGAGAGATCAGACACCCGGCCCCAGCTCAGCTCAACCTTGCGATCTGGCTCCTGAGGTCCTAGAATTCGGATACCTTAACCTTTCCCCCGACTGTATGAATGTTATCAGGGAAGCTAGACGTCCTACCACTAGAGCCTGCTACGCTGCCAAGTGGAAAAGATTTGTTGTTTACTGCCATAACAACACAATCAACCCTCTAGACGCATCCATACAGCATATCATATGCTACTTATACACCTACAAAGATGTAACCTAGCATATACATCTATTCGGCTATACCTCGAAGCAATTGCTGCTTACTTACAAAACAGACAGCACCTATCACTTTTCAGAGTGCCTGCCATTAAAGCCTTTATGGAAGGCCTAAAACGAATAATTCCCCCCAGAGTGCCACCCTCACCTGTGTGGAACTTAAATATAGTGCTCACAAGGCTAATGGGACTGTCGTAAATAAAATATTACGCTCTCAGAATTTCGGATTATTAATAAGATCATGCATAAAGCAAGAGGCTGAGTCTGTGGTATCAGGTTCAAAAAGGGCTTTATTCCAATAACTCGAGTCATAGGGAGAATATTACCATCACCACAAGGGATCTGGAAGGGTCTCAAAGTATTCTCAAAACATTATTCACTGAGTACAGTATATATACATCGGAAAGGAGAAGAGCGAAAAAGAGTGAGATAAGAGCATGTGGGCGTGTAAGTAGGTGTGAAGGTGGGCGTCCATGTGGGCGTCCACTTGATGATAATGGGTAATTTGTCATAGGTGGGTGGATACCTGGAGGGGGTTGTGTGATCTGCTGGAATTGTACTGGAACTTTGCCTTACTTGTGCTCCACTCGAGCATGACGTGTAACTAACGTGGGGAGGGTTGCTATGCAACCGGAAAGTCTGGAAGTGAGGCCTTCAGTGAGTGAGGCCTTCAGTGTCAGGACGACCAGCACATCTTGTTTTATCTGATATCTGATGTCTGGAGCAGGGACTGATTTGTGACATAGGTTGCCCATCACCAAGAGCCAATGTGGCATCTATTTCTTCATTTACTGCAGAGGCCTTACATGGGGGCTATGGGCTTTTTACTGACGTGAGCTTTGCAATCTCACAAACGGAGACAGAAAGGCTAGGCTTTCTCCTTTGCTGATGGGCTATGGTGATCCCTCCTTCTCCAGGCAGGAATGCGGCTCTGTAGGAGTAAGCAGATAACAGTGCTCAATACTGTCTCGGCACCTTGTGACAGGGCCCCTTTGGCTGAGGCCCAAGTGTGTAAGGCCAAGGATACGCAGCTGCAGCTTTCTGAACGTCCGAGGCCTGAAACCTCTGTTCGGGTCTAGCTGAGCCACAAACACGGGTTTTCATGTGGTGCAGGAAAACATGATGCAAAACGTATAGGCCTCAATACAGATTTGTCGTTTCTCTCATGGGGGACTGAATGATGGCAGGCCACGTTATAGCATATGTATCATGATAGGCAAGGCCATGGAGGGGAAATGCATAGATTTACATGCATGTGCACATAAGCTTTGGGGGGGCACATGGGGACATATAGGCCTCATAGATTTTTATTTTCCTCAGGACCACCCTTTGAACCCTTGCATAAATGCGAACTTCAATTCCTCACATGGAAAACACCTTTCCTTGTAGCCATCACCTCCCTTAGAAGGGTCAGTGAAATACAAGCACTTACTATACAAGAACCTTTTCTCCAAATGCACCCAAACAAGGTTCTCCTACGTACCAACCCAAAATTCCTACCCAAAGTCATCTCACCCTTTCATCTAAACCAATCGGTAGAATTACCGTTTTTTTTCTCGCAACCTCAAACTGTTGCAGAAAGGGCTCTACACACACTGGATGTTAAAAGGGCCTTGCTTTACTATATCCAGAAAACACAACCTTTCAGGAAGACAAAGCAATTGTTTGTCTCTTTCTCTCCACCTCATAAAGGCAACCCCATCTCTAAATCAGGGATAGTTAGGTGGATTTTAAAATGCATACAGATCTGCTACCACAAAGCAAAACGCACGCTATCTGTTCCCCTTAAAGCCCACTCTACAAGAAAGATAGGGGCTTCTATGGCTTTTCTAGGGAACATCCCATTAGATGATATCTGCAAGGCAGCTACATGGTCAACACCGCACACTTTCACTAAACATTACTGTGTAGATGTGCAAACCAAGCAACAAGCTAGTGTGGGCCAGGTTGTACTAAAGTTATATGTCGGTCGCACTCCTTCGTTTAACTTTCAATTGCTGTGTATTCGTTTCACTATATTTTCGGTGCTGTGGGATCTTCTCCCCAGATCAAGAGGGATGTGGCTTAAGACTGAATAATGATTCCTTCACCAGTGGAAGGTGTATCCCAGTATGCACTCTTTTAAACTTCAAACTGTAATAAATTTCCCACAACTGTCTGTAATCGATAAACTGTTTAACTTCACAGTCTCCAATTGATTTTGTTGCTTTAGAGAATATTCATTGATTTCACATTTCAGGTTTGTTTAGAACCACTTCATATACATGGAATCCCATATTGTCAATATGAATATTTGGGTTACAGGGTTGAATCCCAATGCATTTCGGGGTCTCCCTTCGTCAGGGGATACTCCCTATAAACAAAATTAACCATATGTTAATGATATGAGAGCCAGAATGTAACGAAAACAGACGTTACTTTCATAACATCAGAGCCAAGGGTTTAGCGTGAACAATAACCGATTGCCACAGATCTAGTGAAATGTGTGCTCAAGTGATATCCGATTACGTGAACGTGAATTACTAAAGCCTAGCCAGTGCCTAAGATGGCGTGGACAATAAAACTAATTAAAAACATATAAAGTGAAACTCTACGAAGTGCCGGTAAATAGTTTTTACCGTGTACCTACATATGAATCATAACCACGTGTGCAGTGAGATGTCTAAAAAAGATGTGCCGGAGATTAATTCTAACCGTGTGTTACAGATTAAGGCGTGAAAGCTAACTGGTCATGCCTGCGCAAATAACTCTTACGTCCATATAACTGTTTGATGTTAAAAAATCCTATCGTGTGGTATCTAATACATGCCGCTGCAGTGCATACCTGTTTAAACCCGTCTCTCGTTCCTAGAGATTCCGCGTTCCGTAACCGTTGGAATCGGCAGTACTACTCGTGTGCCCCGGAAGTAAATATATAAGCACCTGTTAGCCATAAAATTCTGGACACTTTTGAGACAGTAGTTCGTAAAGATTTTCATGACATATTCCGATCTAAAACATCAAAAGGCACCAACTTAACTAACAATGAGAAAACGGCTATCTCTAACCTTGCCAACAATCAGACAATCACATGTTGCAAAGCTGATAAAGGAGGAGCACTAGTCATTTTGGACACATCATTCTACATAAACAGCGTGGAGCTACATGTTTCAGACACCAACGTATACATGCGATTACTTTCGGATCCTACCTCATCCTTCAAACAGATTCTGGTATCCATCATTGACAAGGCTTTAACATCAGGAACCATCAACGAAAGAGACAAAAAATTTCTTATCAAGCAGAACCCAAGCATACCGTATCTATATATGATACCAAAAATTCATAAGAACTTACACCATCCTCCAATTTTTTTTTTTTTTTTAATATATTTTTATTGCAGGAATCAGTAAATTGTTACATAATCGACCAGCATTATATAACAAGCAAGATCAATGAGACACACCCCTCCGTCCCCCCGCCGTAAGTTTCTTACACAGCCATTCAGCCCACAACCCTGGGGTCGGGCGGCGAAATTCAATGGGGGCTCAGAAGGATGTCGAGGCTGGTCCGGATGATCCACTGTCCGTCATCTGCTTTTCCAAACAAGCCTATAAACCCAGAAAGAAAAACCCCACCCTCAAAAACGCTACGAACCAAAGAGAACCCACCCAACCCCGCCATCAGCGCACGGCAACAACCTCAACAGGATCTGCTAAAGGACCCATGGGGAAAGCAACAGAGCTGAAAAGTGCAATCTTCTATCGGGACTTGGGGCGAGCTGCTTCCTCACTTTCAGAGTCGCTGGGGGCGCAATAATCCCTAAGGGCCTGCACTAACGTCTCCCACTCCAGCGCTGCCTCCTGTGCCTTCTCATTACGCTGCCTCCAAGCTAGCTGGTATCTTAGCGTGCTCTCCCCCGCCGCCCACTTCAAAAGTTCGCTGTGCCACCGGCTTCCTGTCGGACCAGCTCGTGCCTTCCAGTTCCTGGTCACCTCTCGTTTAGCAAGGAGCAGCCCTAAATCAATGAACTTGCTAGATATTTTGTTCTTGGGGGTATGAGGGAACCAGTGCAGGAGTCCCACCGCCGCGTCAAACGATAAGGATAACTTACACCATCCTCCATTCAGACCAATAGTGAGTACACGAAATTCCATTCATGAACCGATTGGTAAATATATAGACCGACACCTTCAACCAATGGTCACACAAATGACCACATATGTTCAGGATACAACTGATTTCCTGATAAAACTTGACAAAATGGAGTTGACGGAAAATATCGAGTACATTTTATGTACAATCATTGTACAATTCAATCCCCCACAATTTGGGACTCGAAGCACTGGAATATTTCCTAGTAAGAAGCAACAAGGAGAGCAACCTCAACGTTTTCCTAATGGAGTTGATGCACTTCACGCTGTACCACAGTTATTTCACTTGGAAGGATCAATTTTTTACACAGTTGAACGGAACATCGAGGGGTAATTGCGCCGCTCCGGCGTATGCAAATTTGTTTATGCATCATTTTGAACTTACTCATATCCTTTCACACAAAAAATGGACAGACAATGCAATTGTATTTATCAGATACATTGATGATATTTTCCTTATTTGGAAGGGCGAAGAATCCACATTATTAAATGCCATTCAAGAACTGAACACGGTGGATGACCGCATTCAATTTACACATTCTTTGAGCAAACAAAAAATATCTTTCCTAGACGTGGAAGTCAAGATAATTGAGCAAAAACTAATAACTACAGTGTACACAAAAACCACAGACAGAAATAACTTCCTACACTTTTCAAGTTTTCATCAAATAAGTCTTAAACAACATTTGCCTTACTCACAGCTATTGAGGATAAAAAGAATATCATCGACTGAAGACTTGTATCAGGAAAACAAAAATATGATGATGGCAAAATTCAAACAAAGAGCATATCCAGATTCTGTATTACATCACGCCAATGAAAGAGCAAACAAACAAAGCAGACAAGTATTACTCAAGAAAAAGAATTTGGAAGTTCAACAGGACCGAAATGTGTTCGTCTCTAAATATTCAACCAGAAGTCAAAAAATCAAACACACAATAAAAAAATATTGGCCAATGCTACAAGCGGAGACAGAATTTAATGGCATTTTCAATCAAATACCAATATTTGCGTATCAACGCACAAAAAATCTACAACAGATGTTGAAACACAAAAAACAAAATAGAGAAGACACACACAAGGGAACCATTCCATGTTTGAATTGTGGCAGCTGCAACAGCATTATCAAAGGTACTACATTGACTCATCCAACGCAAGGAACTCCCATCAAATTGCATGTGACAGCGACATGTGACTCTAATTTTGTTGTGTATTTACTAAAGTGCCCATGTGGGTTGTCCTATGTGGGAAAAACGGAACGAAAAATGAAAACCCGTTTGACAGAGCATAAAAGTAACATGAGAACCAACAATCCGAAATCGGTCATTGCCACACATTTCAACAGATTATCGCACAATATTAGTCAACTTCGATTTCTTATTTTGGAACAGGTGGCATTACAAACGGGCAGAGACAACAAGAAATTTCTTTTGCAAAGAGAACTATATTGGATTTTTACATTGGATTCACTACACCCGAAGGGTCTGAATGATCGGGTGGAATATAATTGTTATCTGTAAATAGTTATCAATGTGCAGGCTTGCATATGTGCATAACAGACTGTATTGATTCAGTTTTGGAATGTATTTTCTGGCGATAGTATTTTCAAGTTTGTTTTTTAATTCAGCTAACAACTTCGTCGAGCCATCACATTCACACTTTGTAGATATTCACCCGTATCACCAGGTTTTGGTTCTAGTCTTTCTCCTATATCTAGCATGAGCTTTTCTCGCACGCATATATTTACTTCCGGGGCACACGAGTAGTACTGCCGATTCCAACGGTTACGGAACGCGGAATCTCTAGGAACGAGAGACGGGTTTAAACAGGTATGCACTGCAGCGGCATGTATTAGATACCACACGATAGGATTTTTTAACATCAAACAGTTCTATGGACGTAAGAGTTATTTGCGCAGGCATGACCAGTTAGCTTTCACGCCTTAATCTGTAACACACGGTTAGAATTAATCTCCGGCACATCTTTTTTAGACATCTCACTGCACACGTGGTTATGATTCATATGTAGGTACACGGTAAAAACTATTTACCGGCACTTCGTAGAGTTTCACTTTATATGTTTTTAATTAGTTTTATTGTCCACGCCATCTTAGGCACTGGCTAGGCTTTAGTAATTCACGTTCACGTAATCGGATATCACTTGAGCACACATTTCACTAGATCTGTGGCAATCGGTTATTGTTCACGCTAAACCCTTGGCTCTGATGTTATGAAAGTAACGTCTGTTTTCGTTACATTCTGGCTCTCATATCATTAACATATGGTTAATTTTGTTTATAGGGAGTATCCCCTGACGAAGGGAGACCCTGAAATGCATTGGGATTCAACCCTGTAACCCAAATATTCATATTGACAATATGGGATTCCATGTATATGAAGTGGTTCTAAACAAACCTGAAATGTGAAATCAATGAATATTCTCTAAAGCAACAAAATCAATTGGAGACTGTGAAGTTAAACAGTTTATCGATTACAGACAGTTGTGGGAAATTTATTACAGTTTGAAGTTTAAAAGAGTGCATACTGGGATACACCTTCCACTGGTGAAGGAATCATTATCCAGGTTGTACTAAAAACACTATTTCAAACCACTGCAACAGATACCGGTGGTCGCCGCTAAGGTTGGGGACTGCTATATAGTCTAGTCTATGCAAAAGTGTGTAATCTGCAGCTCATATGCCTCGAACGGAATATGCTACTTACCAGTATGAATCTGTTCTTGGCATGTAGAGCTGCAGATCTACACACGCCCACCCGCCTCCCCGGCTACCTGTATCTGTTCCAGTCTATCTTATTTAGATACAACACACATGGGTTTCTTCACTGTTATTACTACGCTCCATCTTTCCCTGTTGGCGAAAAACAATCTGAGGATGGAGCCGAAGCCCATGTGCAATACGAACCAAGGGAGGAGTCACCAACCTCGTGACTTCCAAAGACTTTCCAAGAGGAAAAACAAACTGCAAACATCCGGGCCCAACACCAGATGGCGATCTATGCAAAAGTGTGTAGATCTGCAGCCCTACATGCCAAGAACCGATGCATACTGGTAAGTAGCATATTCCTTCTATTAACTGCCAGGAAAGCGGCCGCTACAAACTGAGAGAAGGGAAAAAAAGACAACCCAGCCATCGTCCGACCTGCAGAAGTAACTGCGTCTGGAAAGTCAAGGGGAGGGGGGGCAGTATCCGATGTGTTGCGCAGAACGCCAGCGGGTCGAGATAAGTAATGGGGGACCCGGAAACTTACATGGCAAGTAAAAAGCGACTAAGAGTTTCTCTTTTCATGGCTGCCATGTTTGCCGTTGGTCTGAAAATCCGAACATGTCAGTGGAAGACAATTATCATGCGGTCTCATATTAGGAGAAGTCAGGAACCGTTCAAAAAGGAAAAGGAGGGAAAACGTACAAATTAAAAATACAGAATAAGTATATAATGGATTTAAGATTTGTTGAAAGTAAGAACCGGATGGTAGTGTGTTCAGTCGAATATGACTTATGTTGGTGATGATGCACTCATAGTAATAAGATGGGTGTAACACAGGTGGTGATGCATTGTTTAGAAACATCAAATTGATTACTGGAAGACTTGCATTTGCATGCCATATGTTCCTTACATGATGATCGTCTCATAGGTGGCAATAGTGTCACATTTCAATTATTAAAACAATATGTCAGACTGGAGAATTGTGCACCATACATTGTAGCTAGATGATTAAGTCAAGATATTTTAACATCTCATAAGCGGCAGCAGTGATAGAAACATTGAAATATGAAGACTATATTGATGTCTTGATATCTTGCAAAGATGCTCTTTCTGCTGTACAGGGTCACTGATGGAAAATAGTGCCATTGGAAAAATTATTGTAATACCAAGCCTATATAACTCAGCTGAGCTGCTGGGGAATTTAAACCATCCTCTCCATCCCTGTCGGTCACAATCAAGAAGCTTCCAAAGGCACCCCCTCAATCCCTCACAGCCGTATGAACTATGGAAATAAGAAATACCATAAGGAGCCTGCTAAAAGCTGCCAGCTTAATTAAAACCATAAACTGTGCGACTGTTTCTCACACTTCTTCATTCATCATACAATAACACCACCACAGTGGCCATCACTCACCACATGGAAACACTTCCAACACAGGTTCAAAAGAAAAACAAAATCCTTGCACCTACACACCTTACATAGTGTAGCGTGCTACCCATGTAGGCAAGTGCCTTAGCACCCCACATGGGTAGTAAGCTCTATATAAATGTTGCTGCACAATACAAACAGATCTTAGAGGGTTATGCACCTTCTGCCTGCGCTCTAGGTTTAACAGAAAAGTCCGATATTAAAAACCTGATATTATTATTAAACTCCATGACCTTTTATTGAGCTGTCTAAGACAGCCATAAATAAGGTGCAATGGGCCCCTCGTACTCGCAGGAACTGGTGCCACTACACTGCTGCATCAATGATAGCTACCTACCAACTGCAGAACTAAGGGCTGAGAATGACAGGGATCCCTCTCTGTGCATCCTTAGACTGGGGTATGATGTAGTCTCCATGAAGAGGAGAGAGCTGTTTTCCGGTGTCCGGGTGAGGGAAGGTCCCCAGGATGACCAGGAGAGGTTTGGTGGTAGACTGATGTAGTGTGTGTGAGGGATGGGAATGCCTCTAGGAAAGAGGGTGCGGGGAAGGGATGGGACATACTAAGGTTCAGGAAAGACTACTGGTCGGGGTCTGAGTGAGGGCCAGGGGGCCATGAGAAGCCTGATCAAATGTGTTTGGCTTGGGTAAGAAAGTCTAGTTTGCGATTTGCATAAATAGTAGTTGTTTCAAAGGGTTATGCAACAGTTGTGCTGCGGGTGTAAGACATGGTTCTTCGATAACACTGCTGTCTGACTCTGGTAGAAGCCGCTGACTATCAAGACCACAAATAGGCAACACAATACCCGGCACACTGTAAAAGAAGTCTTGTGCAGCATGCAAAGCAGCATGCTCGCTGCATGCCAACAGTGACTGATAGCCTTCATCCATGTGGCTTGCCTGATTGTGGCATTACCCCCATGGAAAGATCAGCAGTCCAGTCAACCCACCTCTCCTCAAAGCAGATGGCACTTGAGAGACCTTGCTTATACTGGGAGTAACAGCGGTTCACAGGAACATATGGTGGTGTGCAAGACCGTGTGGGACAGAAGCAACTCAGCTAGCATGCTCATATCACTATTTGGGAGTATAGCCTTCGCTGCTTCACCAATAGCGTGGGAGTCGGCTGCAGCCTTCCCAGTAGCAAACGTTACTAATCCTGATGGTGCGATTGGTCTGCTTGAGCGATCAAGATGCACACCTGGTCTGTGTAGCCTGACGAGCAGGATCAAAATGCTGGCCATTAGATTCTTAAAGAAGTCTGATTAAAAAATAAAAAAAATAACACACACACAAAGTTCATTTAAAAAATCAATGAACATATTGAAGCTTGCTACGTTGCTACTAAACATCTGGTCTGGCAGAGATGGTTTCTTTAAAAAGAAAAAGTAGAAAAGGTAGCTCTACAAATGATGGCAGTGGAAGGACACTCCGAAGGAAAGAGGTGCATGGTCCATGCTCCGGAGAAAAGGCCAACACATGAAGGAAGGCTGGTGTTAACCAATGTAAAGTGAGGAAATGAGTGAAAAATAAAAACCACAAATGGTACGCAATGATTGGGTTCTCAGCCCCTTTTAAGATTTTTTTTCTTTCTTAACAGTAGATCGCCACAAGCGACAGCACGTGTACTGCCCCAGATGAGACATATAAATGAAATATTTAATTGGTATGGACTGGTGAATAACTATGGAAGTAGATTACGCATTTTAAAATGGTTAAATATAAATCCTAGACAGTACCACTCCTCCCGTGGATCATAATTATTAAATTATTTTTAAAGTGTGAACTCTATTCCTACTTAATTTCTTTGCCCTGGAGTTGGTTTCTTCTGTCAATTCCTGTATTTAGGCTGTCGGTTCTACTCTCTGTTGGCAATGTTTGTGATGCAGAAGAGCATGAGTAATGGATGCTGTGAAAAGCAGTATGGATATGATACAAACCTATCCTCAAAGAGCATGGTGTCTGGTTGAGAATAGATTACAAGAAAGCAGGATATGACTTGGTGGAGGCCTGTGATGTACCAAAACATTATTTTTTAGGGTTTTAGTCAGACTGCTTTTAACAAAGCATTGCACAGTTATAACAGTAAAGAAGCAACAACCTAAATGTTTGTTCCTCATTTTCATTAAGGAATGTTTGCACTCCACCTTGGCTGACCACTTTACTGTCATTGCGCATCACATGCTTTTCGGAGCAGATTTCACAAATGCCGTGGTAATCTGAGCAAAAGACACATTTGATGGACGGAATGCAGAATAAATCAAAACATTCTCCCCCAGTCAAGAGATTTGGGTTAAATCAATCATTCTTTTTGCTCACCATGCCACCCCAGTTTAGACCTGGCCATATGCAAATCAGTCTTGACACTGTGCCTCATGGGAACAGTCCAGCCCGAACTGCCAAACCAGGTCCTCCCTGGATCGGAAACGAGCATCCTAGGACCGGTTTCGGGGTTTCACCCCTCTTCAGCCAGGATAGCTTGAATGCAGTGGCACAGTGAGCCCAGGACCTACGTCTAGGCATACCCGGCGCACTTAGGGCGAGAAAGCAAAAGACACACATTTGATGGACGTTTCTAGACCAGGGAGAACCTGGCTTGGCAGTTCGGGCTGAACTGTTCCCATGAGGGACAGGGTCAAGCCTGATTTGCATATGGCTGGGTTCAAACTGGAATGGCATGGTGAGCAAAAAAATGATAGATTTAGGCCCATATCTCTGTACTGGGGTGAATGTATGACATTGTTCTGCATTCTGTCCATCAACCATTGTTTTTGCAGTGGTAATCTGAGCAGCATCGGGCTACCTCTTTCAAAACTAAATTATCAAACCGTGAGACCAAATGTCCAGCAGTGGTGCACCGAGAAGTGGCATGTCACATTCTCAAAACATAATGCAGAGGCCTACTGGACTACAAGTGTGGCAAACATGCCACAAGGAGTGGACAATAATCTAGCTATGTACCTCCACCTCCAAGACATCATGGAAAGGCCTGAAGGGATCAAGAAAGCATGACTCGCTCTACAGAACTATCCGAGAGGTGTGCTGGACCTCCAAATCCAGTAAGCACAAAAGAGGGGAAGGAACAACGCCCGCAACTCCGGAGCCCACCCTGGGAAATGCGCAGGCAGTCCAAGCACCCGGTGCCTCGCAGGGACAGACACCACAGGTCCCACCGCCAGATTCCTCATAGGCTATGATCGATGCTACCAGCCCCCCTGCCCCCTCCCCTCCTCCGCGTCCGCGACCACCCGGACCTTCTCCCACACGATGGTCCAGCTCTCGAGCGCATAGCTACAAGTATTCCTGATAGGCGACATAGTGCACCCCCATTCCCTAGTTCTCTGCCCCCAGTTAGTTCACGGTTATTCAATGGCTGCACTCCTATAGCCTCTGCGACACCCCTCACAGGGGTTCAATCACATTGCACGGCACCCCTGCGGCGAGGCGATCACTGCGCGCTCCAGTAGGGCATACCCAGAGGCTGGTCCCGGACACACACCTGCAGCCCCACTCAGGGTAGAGGCGAACGGCCTGAGGGCCCACGAGACTGCGAGACCGAAAGGGCTGTGACTGGGCGCTCCTGATATGCAAGTCTCTGTGATAATGGCGATACCGCCTGTGCC
Organism: Triturus cristatus; assembly: GCF_964204655.1. Lineage (NCBI taxonomy): Eukaryota > Metazoa > Chordata > Amphibia > Caudata > Salamandridae > Triturus > Triturus cristatus. The sequence continues at coordinate 415,124,065 of NC_140588.1, read as the reverse complement.
TGCGTGTATTATTGTTTATAAATGTCAATAAAAATGTTTTACAAAAAAAAAAAGAGGGGAAGGAACAAGTGATTCTAGGATTCACCAAGGAAAAAACGGGTGCTTTGGGCAAGTTCCAATGTGAATGCTGCAGCGGGAAGTGTTGGTGCTACAAAAGCATGGCTAGCTATTGGTAATGTGGGAGCAGGGGGAGGTAAGATTAAGGTACAGCAGATGAGCAACAGGAAGAAGCTGCACAGAAAATGGCTTAACAATAAGGATTGGTAAAGAGGAGAAGGCTGTAGCAGTGGTTACCAAAGAAGGTGGCTCTAATTGAAAGAATATGGTAAGATTTGCAATGAACTTCTAACTGTTCCCAGCAGTGCTTGTTGCTTTGCACTATAGAAAAGGTAACACAGGAGAGTGAATAGGATAATTGCTTCAAAGTGTGATTTGCACATGGCCTCTTTGTCCTGCCTGTCTGGCCCCTGCCTTCTGGAGGTAATTTTTGGGCAGTGTTTTATTTCAAGCCTACAACTAGATTTCTCTCCTTTGTGTACCCAGTAGTAATGGGTTAAAACGTGAAGCTTTATAATGACTGTAAATTTGTCAGTAGGCTGTTGGTCAGAAGGATCTCCAGTGTTAATCGGCCTAGTGGGAGCATTTTCAAGTCTATTTTCTGACAGATAGAAACATGACCCAATCTCAGGAGGCTTTTCCAGATTATTCATAATGTGCGACCGGTATTTAGAAAATAAAATATTTTCTTTAATGGTATTTATCTGTCTAACCTTAGCGTTGGTAGTCCCATCGCCTGTGGTGTTAGTGTAGATAAAACTACATGCAAGCCCAGGTAGAGGCATAAGGAACGCTTAGATGCCACTGAGTTACAAGATACTGTGGCACTCGGCAGGGATGAATACTCCCCAGACTGCTATTTGCAAGAATGGTTGAACACTTAGCCATGATGCAATGGGAAAGATTGGGTTTGCATCACATGATAATGTATTTTTGTACATAGACAATATTGCTTAACACGTGAACAGACCAATTGAGTTTATAGCATATAAGCTGGAAACTGCTGAAGGATTTGGTATCCTTTTGGACTACAGCCAAAATATTGTATCCAGAATATCAGCTACCACTATATCATAAAGAGAAGTATAAGTGAGTTTAATTATTATTATTTAGTTTTTACATTAACTCCACATCTATTTATTTTGCTGTTTATATGCAACTTCAAGAAATATAGATGGGGACTTAAGGATAGTAAGTCTGTACTTGCCTATAAATATGTGCTTTCGTAATTTTGTATTGGTACTTTGGATATGATATTTTAGCATACCGACATATTGTCACTTCTCATTGAGTGGGCCAGGGCTGAAGAGGCACACATTAAAAAAACACTCAGACGAGAAGGCTGCAGATGCCTTGCTGGCCTGGGTTCGCCATTACTGGAACCCCCAGAGGAGGATAACTTATTGGAGAATATTGAGATGGAGGATGAGGGCAGAGAGATTCAGGAAACCTAGAGCTATATTTCTAGTCTAGAAATAGTTCATAACGTTTAACTTTGTGGAATGGCACTGTGACCTTATTGAGTTTTTATCCTAGTGCTATATTTCTGTATTTGATTGGAAGCCCAGTGGGATGGGTGTTTCTCTATAATAAACTTGGTGAATGTAGGAAAAGAAGGTAGGGTAGAATCCCATCCACAAGGGAAGGTGGGTATAGGAGCTGCAAGCTATGGGAACTTGGTGGATCATTGGGGCATAATTTGATATGTGAATTCAGCGAAGTGGTCCTTTGGAGTAACTGGAAGCATGTCATAGTAATAGGTAGCAGCTGGAAACTCTTGTTTTGGAACTTCTAGGTAAAAGATGCAACCTATGTTGGGAACCGAGCTAGATAATAGGAGTAGCAAGCTCTGAATGGATTGGCTTTGTTGTATTTGGAAGCTTGTGGAGGTATTGAGCGTGAGATCCTAGTTTGGGTTGCAGTATTAACACTGGGATACCTGGCACTCTGGTGCCTAGTTGAGAGCTGTAAGGTGGGTTATTGGTTATCTTGTTTTAAGGAATCCCAGAGTAGTTGTTGAACATTTTGACACTGGTTTCAAATTTAGGTTCCACTTGGTGACTTGTAAATGTTACATTAGTTGTTGTGTCCTGGCATTTCTCTGTTTTCTTTAGAGTGAACTCCGTATCACAATTATGGAGCCAATGGAACTGGCTCTGTATTGTAGCCACCAATACATATCTTTGTGGTAGGACCAGAAGCAAAATGGTGTCAGCTTGTAGAAACAGGTCAGAAGCATTATGCCTTGGAGTTGAATACCTGCTAAGATGACATTCAAATGTCTTCTAAATGTTGCACCCCCATTTACCAACTTGCCTTCACCACACTAACATCAACTTGTTCTGGGATTGTCAGCATACTGTGAAAGTAATTTGTTTGCCCCGGGTGTGACCAAGAGATACTAATAGTTGGCTGAGGCAGTAACTGGGCTCAAGACTAGCAAGGTTTGGCAGGTTGGGCAGCCTAAGCAGTTTCTTTGACACAGCATTAATTCGGCCTTGCCATCATTCTAAGATGGATAAACTGAATACCATTGCAACTGGGAAACAGCAGTACTTTCTATAGCACTTCTAAACATTAGCAGTGCAGTATGAAGCACCCGTAAGTGTACATTTGTAGCAGATGCATTTTATGTTGCCACAATATTGCTTCATTTTTCTAAATTAATGTTGTTAAATATAGAGTAATTAATTTGTACACTGTATAGGTAAAAAATAATAATTTTTTGTTGCCAGATAATGTGTAAGATGGCTCCCACAGTCGGTAAAGACATAACAGAAAGGCTTTTCCTTCCACGTTTTTGCGAAATGTGCTGCGACTGTAGAATGTTCCATGTTCGAAAGGTGAGTCTCTATTTGTTCTGTTGCTGTTAACCATGTGTGTGCATGTGTAATATTAAAAAAAACAGCCTGGCCTTGCATTGTTTAAAAAATACTTACTTAGAAATGAGTGAGTAGAGGAAAAGGACTTAAACCTTGAGGTGAGTGCATGGGGAGATAGTTACCTAGGAGTGAAAATAGTGAAAGTTAATTTAACACTTTGTTACTAGCATCTTGAAATATATCTGTAGACAGTTTCTGGGATTTCTCAGATGAATTATTTAAAATATAAATGTTTTAATGGTAGTGTGGTGAGTGTACACTGCTTTTTCTTGTGGCCCACTTGCATAAGTCTTTTGCCATCTCATTACCATTTCAAATAGATTGTGGTTGTTTCTTCATAGCCACATGATTTCTTTTTGAATCACAAAGCAACATAGAATAAAGTCTGTTGTTCCTTTATTATTACTGTAGATGTTATATTTTGTCTCACACCTTTCAGTAGTCTCCTAAAATATATCAGATTATACATTAAAAATCTTTGAGCATCATTTTAATATGGGAAACCTCTGTTTATTTTGCCTGCAAATTACAATTGTTACTTTATGCTTGTAGGCTTGCAAGACGGCTCCCTGTCACTGAGACACTGCTTTTCCAAGGCTTAGCTTTTTTTGTTAAATTGAAGTCCAGGACTGTGGAAAGGGTCCTCGGTGATATGGAATAATCGGGTAACCACGAATGATGATTTCAGTTTCAGAGCAGGCACCCTAATCCCTCATAAGCCCATCTGTACAACCAACTTGTCTTGTGTTTCTATGCCATGCGGCAGAGCCTTGGGGATCCAAGGCCTCAAGCCATGGAATTCCCTCTGTCCAAGTTTGGGGGCAGAATCAAACTAAACCTATTTAAATAAACTTTTCTAAACTTTTATGTTTTGTTGATCTCTACACAGGGTAGGGGTTGCAAACCAACATTTCAAATGTTTTGCCTCCTTTAGATCCTAATCTACCTACCCAGGATCGTGTGTGCAGATGGGCTTATTCTTCAAATTGCCCTAGTGCTTTAAAGCAACAGCCTTATAACATTCAAATCTCTATAAAAGAAATAGTCCTTTTGCTGAGATTCTGGATGGCTTACATCATTGTGCACTGTAATACAGGATTGAAACTTGTCATGGGTTTCTGTGTGCGAATGTATGGCTGTATGTATTATAGCCAAAATTGTTCAACTTGGGGACACTGTAGTAAATACCACCCATCTTTCTCCTGTTTCAGAGTACTGTTTTAATTTGGAGAGCCCCAGAGGCTCAACCCATGAGCATTAAATGGCTTGGCTCAGTCTTCTTCTGCAGCTCCTTTGCCCTCTATCGTCGTTTCTTCCTAGATTTTGTACCTGTATGGGAGAGTGTTTATGCTGTGACCTGATGTGTCCCTGACACTGGTTTGGCTGCACATCTTTTGTTTGTGTGCCTGCCAGTGGTTTGTGGAACGCATTGATTCCCTTACGCTTTTGTACCATGAGTTGCTAGTTCACTGCACTGCTAGTTTGTAGTTCAAACTTCTTTTCCAGATGCTGATGGTGTAATGTGTTGTATACTATAGAAAAAGTGCCAGGCCTTGCTTTTGCACCATTTGTTTCTGTAATGCAGAGGAGGATAATTTGTGCATCTGGCTGAAGGCTAGCGCTGCACATGTTGATAGGGTGCCTTTTTGGCTCTCTTAAGCCCTTCTCATTGCTAGAATTCATAAGAAACTGCTACTGTACTTCCTTAGAATGCGATGGGCATTTGTGGTTTATTTTCGATGCTCCATTCAGTTTTTGTGGAGAAAACGACCAGGCAGAAGCGAAAAGAGGGGTGTTAAAGTCTGTTAGTACAACATTGGCTGGACCTGCAGGCAAAGTGCATGTGAAACTGATGCCAGCATGTTCTGTACATGGTTGTACTGTATTCAATATTCTGATGGATACTTCTGACTGCAGATTTATTCACTTAGAATTCTTCTCAAGGAGCCACACTAGATACACAGAAAGCCAGGTAGTGCTGTGCTACTATGTGCTGGCTTCATACCACCTCAGAAGTGACAGTGGAGATGTATATAATTGCCATTCCTACTCAGTAATATCTTCCTTTCCGCACTATCTGATGCTGATCCGGAGCTCGATTCCCATATTTGTCAGGTTTTTTTTTTCTTCCAAATTCTAAAACTATTTCCGTGAGCTACGGAATAGTGGTCTAAATGACGACTGGTTTCAAGCCATGTCGCAACTGCCGGACACAGATGTTTGTCACAGACACACAAAGTGTGCCTTTGGTGTCTGGGTTCAGGACATGACTGAAAGTCGTGTGATAAGTACCCCCTCATACACCTGAAGGTGATTCAGACTGGGAGGTCTTTCGCGTCCATTCAGCTTCACATTCGAGTCTCTTCCTGTTACTTCAAGTACAAGACCAAGCACAAACAGAAGAAAGTGAAGTGGGACTCGACCCCCAAGATAAAGCATCAGAGCATCACAGTGTCAGCTGCACTACTCTCAGGCCACAAAACCAGTTCTATCCGCTATATTCTCCGATGATGTACAACGGACATGTTCTTTGATGGATCCCACTTCTTTAGAGAGAATACGGACTTTGCGTTAGTGCACTTTAAAGACACCAGAGCTCCAGCATGTTCCTTGGAGTTGTTGACTCCTACCAAACAATTTCTGCATTGGTAGCCTGCGTTTAAAGGCTATTCAAGAGGAATGGCGTATAAGCAGATGCAGATTTCCCGGCCAGGGATACTACAGACACCCCCGTACTCTGAGGTCGTAGATGCGGTTCAAGCAGGCATTGTGCGGGGTAGCAGGGGTATCCGTCTTTTCTTCTTCCATGCTACAGCACCCATCACATCGCTTTAGTTTGCCCTTAGCAGCGCGTGTCCAGCCAGTGGCGGGAAGCGGGAGGGATAAGTTTGGGGGGGTGGGGGAGCAGGGCAGGATTCCTTCTAGGTTGCCGATCCATCACGTTCAACCAATGTGGTTTGCAGATTGTTCAAAATGTCTGCCCACCTTTTCTCTCCACTTCACCCACTAATCCTCCCACAGCAGAACGAATTTCGGAGAAGTGCCTGTCCGCCGTATTACAGTCAGCGCGTCTCTTACTCTTTGAGGGTGCCATCAAGAAGGTACTGGGCTCAGAAAGAAGTGGTTTTTTTTTTACTCTTGCTATTTCCTCGTTCTGAAAAAGGACGTGAGCCTAACACCTATCCTGGACCTATGACCCCTGAATACCTTCCTACAAATTCAAAATGCTCACGCTGGCCCTGATGCTCTCTGCTCTGGATCGGATACTCTCTGCTCTGGACCTTAGTGACTGGATGGTTTCTTCAACTTGCCGGCAATTTTGGGGGTGGGATGCACACCTTCTGTTCATATTATATCTAAACTCATCCCGAAATTCTCCAAGAATGCTTGCACACTGGTAAGTACCTTGCCCAAACGGCACCTGAGTTAATGACAACGTAGTGAGGTGAGCGACCTCTCGCCCCAAACCAATCGCACAGCTACATTGCGCCTCCATGGCATACTGTTCAACTCTTACTCCATTTTTAATCCGTTTTCACCATGTACTCGAACATTTTAAACCTCTGTTGTTGCTCAACTTATACTCTGATCCACAAGCGGGATGTAATGCCATTTTCCAAGCTTCTCATGTGAAAACTGTGCCCATCCGGACCTCTTGCTTAAACACGACCGATGCAAAGGTTCGTCCCAAGCAGTGTTTATTTAAAGCCGAATGCATTTCGGGCTACAAGCGCCCTTTGTCAGGGGACACTATAAAATGACAATAAAACATATCACTGTTACCAAACGATTCATTAATTCTACTCAATATACAGTATGTGAAAATCCTATTACTTTTCAACCCGTCCTAAATCCCATACTATACCCCTAAACAAACAATATGAATAATGACCCTCTATTCACATGATCCACCCTTCTAAACAAATTCCTTTGTTTAGCCCCTTATTTCCTCTGTTTACCACCACTCACTCCTACCCCTTACTTATGACTGTATAGGGTTAAAACACAACTTTATGAATCCCTTTAGATCTCCCCCTCCGCATTCACGCAACTCTTCCCACATAACACACTGCTGCACAAACCCCTTGCACACCTCTCCCACTTCTCATTCACAAAAATCCTCCCACAACATCCGTTCAGCACACTCCCTCATGAATGCGTTTCACCTCTCACCCTCCGCATTCACTCTGCTTCTCCCTCTGTATTTCCGCATGCAAACAATTGCAGCTGTTTTTTACGTATTCATATACTCCCGCTCTTTCACTCATAACTTCCATCTTCTCATCCACAAAACCCAAACTCCCACTACATCCTTCTCCATTCACCTGAACTCACAACACTTTCATTCACGTACCTGCCACGAACGTTCAAACTACTCTGTCCTTCTCCATTGCAATTAGTGTATGTTCACCCGGTTGTGTTTCCCCTCTTAAACCATATCCTCCTTAACTGGTACCTCCTGATTGGTGCATCAATCAACCTCTTCCCGCCATCAAATCCAATACTGAACTGCTGACTTGATGAACAGACTACACTACCCATAATGCAGTTCGCTTATGAGGGACTCAAACCTGAATAAACATATCAAATTTCTCATCACCTTTAACTTGCAGGACATGCATATTGATATTCCAGTCCTCTAGCCCCACAGTTGAGAGAGGGGCTCTTTCAATTTGCCGTGCTCCTTTTCGGGCTCATCAGCGCCCCCTTCGGATGTGGACAAAAGTGATAATGGTGGTCGCTGCCCATCTTTGGAGGTCAAGTATACATATATTCCTGTACCTTAACAACTGGCTGCTGAAGATGGACTTTCCAAAGTCAATTGAGAATCACCTCTGGACGACAGTAGATGTCATGACCTCTTTGAGGTGGACTATAAATAACCCAGACACCGACCTGATTCTTCCTTAGTCTTCCATTTATTGGGGCGATACTGGGCACACTGGAGTTTAGGGATTTTCCTCTGCTGCAGCGAGTTAAGGACATTTGGGCAACGATCTTGCATTGGATCATGATGAGATGCGTTGGATCATGGTGAGTGTGGCTCTGGGGCTTCTTGTCCTTGTTTACCCTCCATGTGAACTATGTCAGGTGGCACGTGAATGCTCTGCTTTGGAATTTGCGGTTTTAGTGGGCCCAGACTTAGGGCAATCTTGTCTTTACCATCCATGTCTCAGAGGAGATAGATTGAGGTTTACAGTGGTGGCTGCTCAAACACAGTTGGTGCTGTGGCAGGCCACTCTCCCTTTCCAGAGCTGATGATGGTGACAGACTCGTCACTGATGGGCTGGGAAGGTCATCTGGGTCAGGTGGAGATGGGAAGACTGGTCTCCAGCTGAGGGCTAGCCCCACATCTGGCCATTAGTATGGCTCTAAAGGCCTTCATGTCTTTATTCAAGAAGCTGGTGTAGGTTCTCATTGACAACACCACTTTGATGTGGTACTCTAACAAACAGGGTGGCATAGCGTCCTGTGCAAAGAGGCTTCACATTTCTGAAAGGTATTGGTGTGCCAGGACATTTTCCTGATCGCAAATCACCTAGATGAATCCCAGAGTGGATGAACTGATCAGGTGTCGCCTGGCAGATCATGAGTGGTGTATACATCCGGGGGTTGTCCAGGGTGTAAACCAACAATAGGGAGAACCTGGTAATCTCTTTTCGCCACTATCCAGAATGCGTAATGTCAAAATTTTTGTATGTTGGAGTTTCCACAAGAAAGCTAGTTGGAGACTTTTCCATCTGGAATGGAACCCAGTACTTGTGTATGCCTTTGTGACTTTGCCTTGAGTTCTGAAGATCAAGAACAACCAACCCCAAGCCTTCATAGTCGCCCCAGAGTGGGCTAGGAGTGTGGTATCTGGAACTACTAAGCTTGACCATCTGTCCTCCGATCAGAATTCCATTTCATGAGGATCTTTTGTCTCAGCAACTGGGCAGAGTCCCTCACCAGAATCTGCACAATCTACACCTACATGTGTGCTGAGTGAGCGACACCAATTAACTGTGTTTGATGTGCCGTCTTAAGTAGTGAATGTCCTCCTTGCCACCACCCGCCCTTCCATAAAATCCTGCATGTCGGGCACTGGGATACGTTTGTAACCTGTTGCAGTGTTCTCAACACTGTCCCTTTACAGGCAAAGCTGTAGTGTCTTTTGTTTGTTTTGGAAAAAAAAGTCTTGCAATGGGCATTATAAAAGGTTATTTGTATGCCCCGTCACACTTTCTACACTTTTCTGACCAACCATCCTTGTTAAGATCACCTGCTGTGTGTGATGACACTTATCAAAGGTTTGACACATGTTCGCTCCAAAACCATTTGTGGCGTTACGTCGGGAACTTAAATTGATCTTGCCATATTTTACGTGTATGCCCTTCGAGCTGAGTCATAGCATTGCACTATATCTCCTGATCTTGAAGACTGTCTACCTCATTCCGATTACATTGGTTTGTTGTGTAAATGAAGTTTTGGTGCTTTCGGTGCAATCATCCTACACTTTTTCCAGGACAAGTCGGTGCTGCAAACTTTGGTTGTCTTCCATCCAAATGCTTTGAATCCTTCCCACTTTGCTCAGCCACATCCCTGGGAACAGGCTGTGCCGGTTGGGCCCCATAAGTGTTTTAAGCTTAACATCAATTGGACCAAGGAGTGGACCAGCTTTTTGTGGAATTCCCTGAAACTAAGAAAGGTAGGGTGGTGCAGAGAAGGACCTTGTTTGGGTGAATAGTTCTGTTCATTATGAACTGCTTCACACTAACCAAGAAGCAGATGTTGGGTGGTCCAAGAGCCCATTCCACCAAGGCTAAGGCTTTGCATGTGGAGTGCCTGTCCTTCACACCTGCCAGGGTGTGACATGGGTATCCGTGCATATCCAATCACTGGTACCTTGACAGCCAGGCTCAGCCGGAAGGACATTTCACCCTCTCAGTCCTGCAAGACATTTTGGTCTGAGCCCACTACACAGACTCTCCTGCTTTGGTATCTATTCTAGCCATTAGAACAATAAGTAACTTGCCTTCGGTAACACTCCTTCTGGTTAGTACTCTTTCTAAACGTTGATTTCTCTCTGTCCTTGGTCCTCTCAGTTCTATGGAGCGGTCGCTTTTTAACATCTTAATAAGCCCGAAGTTAGTATCCAGCACACTTGAACAACAATTGTTTGCCCTACACGTCACGGGACATGGAAAGGGTGAATATAAGAAAGTGATGTGTATGTTCAGTGGTAATGCTTGTATACGGCTCTGCTCCGTCACTTCCATAGGTATGGAGCCAGTGCGAAGGTACAAAAGGCAGCATCCGGGAGCACTTCTATGAAAAAATCTTAGGTTCCAGTCTGGTACCTGGAGAATATTCTAAGGTGAGGAACCTGTTCTTTAGAGTATCCACCAATAAGAACTTTACCGAAGGTAAGTAACCTGTTCTTTCTAGGTCAATATATGCAGACCAGTGTGGTGGGGCACTAAAGCAGGATCAGTTAAAGTCCGGGTACTAGTAAATAACATAAATGGTTGTGTTTAGAAGCATCATTTTTCTTCTCATTCTTTAGGTAAATTTGCTTTTCCAATAGTCCTTTAAAAGGTTTTAGGCTTTTGAAAGTGCAAGCTAATGTGTTCTTTATATCTATTAGCTCCATCTTTGTCTCAAAGAGAAACATTTGTTACATGGAAACTGTGGCTCAGGAAATTTAATGCCCATCTAAGAGCCGTAGCTTGTTCTTGCCTAGGCAAACTAGGAAATGTTCTTTATCCAGTATTGGGGTATCTTTCATAGATTCAAATGCCTGAATCATTCCCCCGTCGTCGGGATGGGAGTCACCGGTAAATAACAAAGCAATGTCTTAGTAGACATATATAGTAACAGGCCCCAAAAGGCCTTAGCTTAGTAAGCTATCCACGTCCTTATGTAAAAAGGACCAAAGTTTGGCCAGTAGCCAATCAGCTAGCACCACCCTCTAGAACCCTCCTGGAAGGAGCTCTAGTCCCTCAGATTTTCTACCGCACGTCGTGCTAAGGGAGTCTCCACTGAGCTCTGCTCATTGCTTCTGGATTTCCAGTGTTTCTTGCTACAAATTTACTTGGCTTCGTCATGGCTGATACCCCAAAGAAGGGACTTTTCAGATCCTGTGGGAAAAAGAGGCTTCACGTGGACGATCTGCATAAAGACTGTCTTTATTGTCTTTATACTAGCCACAATTCGAAAGACTGTAAGGTATGTCGTACCTTTTCATCTAAGACCCTGAAAGACCGAGAAGGGCGCCTTTTAATCTGGCTGCAAAGACTAAAGGACAAGGAAACTGTTGTGTCCTCTGAGGAAAGTGAGGGTTCTACTATCTCTTCTCACTCCTCACATAAAAGACCAAGGGCGTCATCTCCGGGCCCTTCGTCGCAGCCAAATCAAAAGAAGACGCACAAAAAGTCCTCAGAGGTCCTGGCCTCGCCTCTGCCAGGGACTGCTTCTCCTCAGGATGTGCCACTACCTTTAAGAAGCCAGTCTCCACCCCGTCGACGACTACCTAGTCGACGGTGGCTTCAACGACGAGGAGATCTCCATTGACGGCAGTCTGTTACCTCGTCGACGGAGACAATATCTACTGTTACATCCCGATCTATGACTACGTCGACGACTACCACTCCGTCGACGGCTGGTAAAGCTATCTCGTAGACGCTAAAAATTAAAAAATCATCGTCGTCAGTTAAGCTGCCGACGGCAGCATCGACGAGGACACCGTCGACGAGACCTTCGTCGTAGACACCGTAGTCGACGAGGACACCATCGACTAAGCCTTCGTCGTCGACCTCGTCGATGAAGAGACCGTCATCTTCGTCGCCGACGACGACACTGTCGGCGGGCCCGTCGACTGATATGGACTCTGATGTGCAAAGTACTTATGTGCACCTCAAAATAACTAAACATGCACTGACTCACTTCACCTCGTAGGGTCTCAACCTTGCCTCCAGCTCAACTTTTTGACGAGGAAGACTCCGATAATGGCAGTATATTCCCTGCTGCGACAAGTCAATCGCAACTGCACGTAAAATATCAGGATATCTCCGACTATGAGGACATTGACCAAGAATATCAGGAGGTTTCACCTCAGGAATATGTGCAGACCCCACCTTCCATGGTTTGTCTGCCTGCGTCTCTGGTCCCGGATCTCCAATTCCTGATATCTGATTATAAGCAACGGTTTCCGACGCCGGCACCTTCCCCGATGCCAGTTGGGCCTCCAACACCAAGGCCACGACCGCCTCCATTGGTTTTGCAGTCGGAGGCTGTCTCATCGCCACTTCGTCCCACCACAGATGACTAGGATGACGGGGAGCCTGAAGGAGAGCTTCAGGATGTCCAATCTCACCAGGAAGAATGGGATGACTACATCCTTCCCTGCCCGGTTTCTCCTGTCCCTACCACGGCCGACTCGCCGCCAGAGGACATTGGCAGCTTTCATAATATCATAGAGCGAGCGGCCCAGCGCTTTCAAATTCCAATGCCCTCGCACCAACAGGACTGTTTCCTTTACGATTTTAAGGAACCTTTTAAGAAGTCTGTCCGTGCAATTCCTATCATAGACTACATTTGGGAACCAGGCGTAAAGATTATGCAGAATCCTTCCTCGGTCCCTCCAGTGTTACCACGGCTGGATAAAAAATATAAAGCGCCAGACACTGCTCCGGCTTGTCTCACAGGCCATCCAAAGCCGCACTCTGTCATTACCCAGGCCGCACAGAGGAGGTCAAACAACCCAGCTGCTCTGTTGACAGCTCCACCAGATAAGGAGGGTAGGCGACTGGAAAACATAGGCAAACGTTTTTCCTCGATGTCGGCTTTAACAGTGCGTGCCTCCAACGCCCTAGCACTGTTGGGACGTTACAATCGTCAGATGTGGGCGGACATTGCGCCATACTTGGCAGACTTACCAGAGGAGTCAAAAGAAGAGGCAAAGAAGATCTTGCTAGAGGGGGAAAGATCTGCCTCTGAACTTACAGACTGCGCAAAGGATATTGCTTCGACCGGATTTCGACAACTAGCTGGCGCAGCGGTCCTTTGACGCCAAGGTTGGCTAAAGGCAACCTCCTTCAGGCCGGAGGTCCAAACCAAAGTGCTGGATATGCCATATGATGGCCAACTTCTCTTCGGCGCACATATTGATGAGGCATTACAGGGTATTAAGAAAGATACTGATACCGCCAGAGCTTTGGGTACCTTACAATTTCGGAACCCTTCCTTTCGAGGTTCAAGAGGGAGAGGTCCACGTTCTTCCTTCCCTTCCTCCCAGCAATACCGTTCGCAATACCAACAGCGACAGCAATCCTCATACCCAAAATCTTCCTTTCGTGGCAAGGGAGGAAGACAAAAGGGCGCCGCTCGACGGCAATGACTTTCAACTGCAGCCGGTCTCAAACTTCTCTCCACTCTCCAAGATTGGCGGAAAAATTTCCCACTTTCTCCCAAATTGGCAAAAAATAACTACGGACCGTTGGGTCCTACAATTAGTACAATTCGGCTATTCTCTAGAATTCATACAGATCCCTCCTCAAACCCCTCCCCGCCAAATGCTTCACAAAAATCTACATCGTTTACTCTTAGAAGTGAAGATTATGCCCCAAAAGGGAGCTATAGAGAGAGTTTCCCGCAAGCCAACGGGGGAAAGGGTTTTACTCCCGTTTCTTCCTCATCCGAAAAAAAGAGAAAAAATGGAGACCGATATTGGACTTGAGGAATCTTAACAAGGTTCTGAAAAAGCAGTCGTTTCGTATGGTCACCATTCAGGAGGTATTACATCTACTCAATGCAAACGACTACATGGTGTCATTAGACCTGCAAGATGCCTACTTTCATATACCAATACACCGCAACCACAAAAAATTCGTACGATTCATGGTGGCGGGCAGACATTACCAGTTTCGGGTTCTGCCGTTTTGACTCAAATCGGCGCCACGCATTTTCACCAAATGTCTAGCTCCAGTGGCTGCATATCTACGCCATCATCATCATCAGGTCTTCCCATATCTAGACGACTGGCTTGTCAAGTCTCCATCTCTAGAAGGCGCGTCCAGGTCTTCCAACGCTTGTCTGAGGCTTTTCAATTCGCTGGGGCTAACTCAATCACGACCAGTCCGTCCTTCAGCCGTCTCAGCGCATGAATTTTCTGGGCGCTACACTAGACACCATACTACGGAAAGCATTCCCATCACAGGAACGCGAAGACAAACTTCAGTCGTTAGCACTCCGGATAATGTCCAAAAAGACGCTTGTCAGTGCGTCTCTTCAAATGATGATGTCTTCTTGCATCCTATTAGTCCCGCATTGTCGTCTTCAAATGCGACCCCTTCAAGAAGCACTGTCGGATCAATGGGTCCAGTGTACAGGGTCCTTCGACGTCATCCACATGACCCCTGTAATCAAAAAGGCTCTACGATGGTGGGTTTGCCCCCAGAACCTTTCTCAAGGCTTGCCTTTCTTGCTTCCTGCTGCTCCTCATATAATCACCACGGACGCCTCCTTAGAGGGCTGGGGGGCTTTCCTTCAAGAACTGCAGATAAGCGGGAAGTGGTCCCCTTCCGAGAAGGCACTTCATATCAATCTTCTAGAGCTACACGCAGTCTATCTAGCTCTGGTGGCTTTCCTTCCAAGAATCAAAATCTCCATAGTGCTTGTCCGAACAGACAACACAACAACAATTCACTATTTGAACAAACAGGGAGGGACGCGCTCGCTAACACTCTCTCGCGAGTCGCAAAAAATTTGGAACTGGCTGCTCCGTCACATCTCTCTGAGCAGATTATGTTCCAGGCGCCCACAACGTGTTGGCAGATTCTCTGAGCAGAAGACAGGCAGCATGCCACGAGTGGGAGCTGGATCAACTAGTTCTCAGCCACATATTTGCTCAATGGGGCACCCCTCTTCTGGACCTCTTCGCCACCCAGCAAAACGTCAAATGCCAACACTTTGCAAACTGGAATCCCCAACAAGGGTCTCTGGGGAATGCCTTTTCGATCGCATGGTGCAACGTCTTTGCATACGCCTTTCCGCCGTTTCCCCTGATTCCCAGGGTGCTACGGAAGATGAAAGCGGAGCCCTGCACTCTCATATTGATAGCTCCAGCTTGGCCACGCCAACACTGGTTCACAGAACTTCACCTCCTTTCCCTGGAACCTCCAATCAAATTGAAGCCGTTTCCATCTCTTCTAACGCTCAACAATCAGCAAGTTCAGCATCCGGATCCGGCATCTCTCAAGTTATCAGCATGGCTCCTGAGTTCAGAGAGTTTCAGGGCTTAGACATTCCTCCGGATTGCAGACAAATTCTAGCTCGAGCTCGAGCAGATAGTACCAACAAAACGTATTCATTAAAATGGAAGAGACTCTGTATTTGGTGCAAAACAAACAGGTTACACCCTCTTTCTTCCACCTCGGAACAAATCTTGCCGTACCTCCTGCACCTGGCAAAATCTGGTCTTGCTCATGCCTCCATTAAAGTCCACCTAGCAGCAATGTCACGCTTCAGGAGATCCTCTACAGGTCCATATTTGTGGTCTAATACTTATTAAGCAATTCCTTAAAGGACTGTTTAGAACATTTCCTCCAGTAAAGCCTGTACCACCGGCTTGGCATCTCAACACGGTTCTGGCTCAACTAATGAAACACCCGTTTGAGCCAATACACAGAGCAGACCTTAAGTATGTATCCTGGAAGATTGCGCTCCTGCTGGCCCTTACCTCGGCAAGGCGAGTGGGGGAACTCCATGCGTTCTCAATCCAAGACCCGTTCCTTCAGTTCAAACAGGATAGGGTCATTCTTCGCACAAATCCGAAGTTTATTCCTAAAGTTCCAGCTCAGTTCCATCTTAACAAACCTATTGTGCTACGTTCATTCTTCCCGAATCCACAAACCGGGGCGGAGAAAACTCTACATTCATTGGACATTAAGCGCTGCCTAAAGTTTTACATTGATAGAACGAAAGCATTTCGTAAGTCTAATCAACTCTTCGTAGCGTACAGTAGGCCTAGAAAAGGGCTACCGCTCACCAAACAGAGTATCTCCCGCTGGATTTCTTCAGCCATCACCTTCTGTCACCAGCAGGCAGGACGTCCACTGCGATCAACAGTTCGTGCCCGTTCCACAAGGGCAATGTCTACTTCCATGGCACTGTTTGCAAGGGTGCCCATTGTGGACATTTGTAGAGCGGCCACATGGAAGACGCCGCATACATTCACCAAGCATTACTGCCTGGACACGGACATCATGAAGGATGCTGCAGTGGGTCAAGCGGTACTCAGTCATCTATTTTAGTAGAGGTGAGCCCTTCCTTTTATCCCACCATCTTTGCCTCTTTATGCACATTTCGCACTGTAATGTATACATTGGCTGAGTCATTGTTTTCTAGTGCTTTTATCTTTCACATGGATATGTTATTATCTAGTGACTGTATATTTACTGTACCTTTCGAAATGTGCGTATTCTTGCTTACTTCTCTGATTCAGGCATGTGAATCTATGAAAGATACCCTAATACTGGATAAGGAACGCGTTACTTACCTGTAACTGCGGTTATCCAGTATTGGTATCTTTCATAGATTCACATGCAACCCACCCACCTCCCCTGGAAGGGCTCTTTTGGATCTCTCAGTGATACAACTACTTAGCACTGTGCTTACGAAAATCTGAGGGACTAGAGCTCCTTCCAGGAAGGTTCTAGAGGGTGGTGCTAGCTGATTGGCTACTGGCCAAACTTTGGTCCTTTTTACATAAGGACGTGGATAGCTTACTAAGCTAAGGCCCTTTGGGGCCTGTTACTATATATGTCTACTAAGACATTGCTTTGTTATTTACCGGTGACTCCCATCCCGACGACGGGGAATGATTCATGCATGTGAATCTACGAAAGATACCAATACTGGATAACCGCAGTTACAGGTAAGTAACGCGTTCCTTCTTTAATGGTACTTTGTATTTCTCCATAAACTTGCAAAAGCTCCTAGATGTATGCGGTTAGAGCGGTCGTCCTCGGGCTTGACTCTGTCCTTTCTCCGGACATAACACTGCTCTGCATATTGCAGACATCCCTGAATGCTGACATTAGTCTCTCTTTTTCACACCTGTATATGCACATCTGGAGCTTTGCTTCTAACGATTTCGGTTTTTGCTGAAATCTTTTCAAAACCTTTTTAGGACTGTGTGCAGTGATGTTGTCTTTCAAAACACATTTCGTGCCTCAACACCAAACAGAAGTCAAGCCCCGCAGCAAATAATCCCCAATGCATTCAAGGGCTTTCACGGATTCTGAAGCCAAAAACGACATCCCAGACCCCAAGAAACAGGACAGGTTCCTCTCCCAGGTCACTAAGCTACTTCCAGTCCTGTTTGCCCTCTTGAGATAAATCGAGAGCAAAGTTCTGTGAGAGGTCCAAGAAAAAGCACAAGACGTCTAAGCAAAACTCTTAAACTTCTATACATACTACATGGCAGAGGTCTCATGGCTGGCACTCTGATGGCTTCACTGGCCTCTGTCATACGGTGATCTGATTATGGACCGGATGCACTCGGAGTTTTCTGACCCATCACAATTCCACTGCAACTCATAGCCTTCAAGGAGGCCATGCTGTAGCTCTTTTACATGTTTCCAAATCCCTCTCCCATGCCTCTGGGCCTCATGGATCAGTAGGGGCCTTCAATTGGGATTCTGGATTAACTGCAGACAAAGCCTGCCTACTCCACCTCGGTTTCTAAGTTGTGCCTTGACTCATTTGCTGCAAGCCGTGCCAGTCATTCCCTATCTGATAGACTACTAGCCGCAGATTCCTTAACGTAGAATTACCCCCAGGCGTCAGACTAGACACGGAAAACTTTCTTGCCCAGCATCTCTGCGTGCCGGGGGCGGCACCTCGCGACTCCGCCCCGACGTCCTCCGCGGGCGTGACGACAGTGAGGTCACATAAGCCCCACCCCGGCGCGCTGACGTCAGTTTTCTTCGTTTCCGCGTGCAACGCGGACCCGGATCATGTTCCTGGCCTGTTTTCAGGCCTTTTTACGCTTTAGCGTTTTTCTTGGGAACAGTGTGCGAATGCCTTCGGGCTTCAAGACGTGCTTGTTTTGCGTGCGCCAGATGTCGGCGACGGACCCTCACCCCATCTGTATGTGGTGTTTGGGGGAGCGCCATGACTCCATGGACTGCGAGGCTTGTCAGCAGATGAAGTCGAAGTCCCGGCAGGAGCGCCGGATGAAACTCCTTTTGGCCTGCATGCCCAGGTCGGTGTCGTCGCTGCGTCCGTCCCCCGCGGAATGCTTCAAGAACAGCCTCTTCTGTCTCCGACATCGTCCCTCTCCAAGACCACAAGGGCGTCGCTCACCTGTTGGTGTCGCAGTTTGTCCCCGAGGCCCGGTCCCCGGCATGTTGAGGGTGTGGGTTCTCCGAGGGTTGTGCGAACCCGCGCGTCGCCACCCTACCCGCCGTTCCCTGGCGCAGGGGTGACTAGAGCCCAGATGGAGGTCTATGCGGCGGCCTTGCAGGCCTCTTTGGCTCCTCCTCCTTCTCCTCTTCCTGGGACGTCTGCGGTTCCCTTGCCATGTGCGGGGACCTCTGCAGCGTCGCCAGTGGCCCCGGTGCCGACAGGTTCGGCTCCAGGTTCTGGAGATGTGGTGCTGTCTGGGTTGCGGCCCTCCAGGGTTCCCTCCTTCGTACCACGGCGCCTCTTCCTCGCCGCAAACCCCTGCGGGGGTCCCTGTGGTGTCACAGGAGGTTGCCCCCTCGGTCCTCTGGGCAGGCGGCGGCCTTGTCCGAGGCCAAGCTGATGCCGCTCAGGTGCCGGCGGCTGCTGGCCCTGGCGGCGCCGCAGGGGCCGCCTCGGGGCCGGGGCATGTCCCCGGGCCCCCCTTGTCGGAGGTTGAGTCGACGCCTTTTCGGCGCCGTTCCTTGGCCACCCCAGCTCTGCCCCCGCCCCATTCTCCTGCAGTGCGCGTCGTGGCAGGGGTAGTTTCGGCATCCCCTTCGGCTCCGGTCGACATTGACCTGACGCCGGTGGCGGACTGTACGGCGCCGTGCCGGCGTCGGGTCATTGATTCGTCTTCGGACTCCCCCTCTTCTCCAGAGGTTTGGCAGCTGTTTTTCATCTTCTCCAGAGACGGGACACTGTTGTGGCTTTTACCCCTGCGTCTTCCAAGGACGGCTCTTGCCGTCCCCGCGCCCGCAGTCTTCCCCGGAGGCACCTCAGGTTCCCCACTCGTTGGTCAACCCTCCCCCATTCCGAGCTTGGCCTTTCATTCCTCCGGTTGGGCTTGGAGAATGCCGCATTAGCTTACAGCCGTCGCCCATGGAGGAATTGCTTTCACCACCACGTGGCCCTGCGGAGGCGAGTGCTGCCTTCGCCCGGGCTGTCTCCACGGCTGCAGGAATCTTGCGCATGGGCGATCCGGCTGCCCATCTCCCCACGGATCATTTGCTGGAGGTTCTCCATCAGGGCTCTGGTGGACGGTAGCTGCTGCTTCCCTTCGAGGCTTCGCTCCATAATTCTCTCTTGGGGGCCTGGGGGTGTCCTGCCACGGGGGACCCGGTGCCCCAGCCACTTCTGCACCGCCACCGTCCTGCTCCGCATAAACCTGTCTGTCTTTCCTTCCACCCTTCTACCAGGGGCCCTCTTTTGCAGACCGCCTTTCCCTCCTTGCCATCGGTGTTGTCTCCCCCGTCACGGGAGCCCCGGTGGTTGGATTCCTGGGGGCGCATCATCTTTGCCTCCTCCAGTGCTGCTTTGCGGGCGCGTATGGGATTCGGCGTAGTCCCTTCTGTCTTCCGCTTCTCAGGAGGGTGACTGCGTTGATCTGCGGCACCATGTGTTGGATGGCCGGGAGCTGGCGGTGTTTATTCTTCGTTCGGCACTGAATGTTTCAGTGGTGCTTGGTCGCACCATGGCTTCTTCAGTGGCCCTGAGAACGTTAGAGAACGGCTGGTTGACCTTCCCTTTGATGGCACTCTTTTGTTCCACGACCCTGCAGATTCTGCCATTCAGAGGTTTCTTGCGAGGCTTCGTACTCCTCCTCCCCCCGCCCTCACCGACCTGGATGTCGGACTATGTTCTGGGAGGTGTTCTCCCGTTGTATCCTAGGGCCTAGTCGCGCGTAGCCCCAGTTGTGTGTTCTCTGTGGTTGGTGTGCCTTTAGGGTCCTTTCGTCGGGTCTTTGGTGCTGTTGGCTGCTGGTCGGGCCCTTTTTTGACTTGTGGTTTTGGCTGTTACATAGCTCTGTTATGTGCTGGAGAGGTGTGGTCACCCTTTCGGGCTCCTTCTCTCCGTGGCGTCACGGTATGTCGCAGGTGCGATCTTCTTGCCGATTGTCTTTGAGCAGCTTGCGCTGGGTCAGTCCTTCTCCTTGTCGCTACGTCACTCGGCCGGTCTGGCCTGCTGTCTGTGGCATTGTGTTGTGGCAGTTCCGCCCTTCTGTCCTGTGTTTTGGCTTGGTCCTCTGTCTGATGCTCCAGAGGGTTTGGCTTTCCTTGGCTTCTGTGTTCTGGTGGCCGGCTTGGACCCGTCCTCTGTCGCGCTCTTTTCTGCCGGTTTCCTCCCCTTCTTCGTGGGTCAGTGTGTGTTTCTGGCCCGGCACCTCCCTTGGGGTGTTTTCTGGCCTCTGCCTTTGGCTGGCATCTGCCTTGTCCTGGGTGCGCTGTTCCGTGGTGTTGCCTGCTGCTGGCGGCAGATGACCATGCAGGCCTGCTTGTTCTCTCCACCGTTGTGATCTTTGATGTGTTCCCTTGCGCCCCTGCCTCTGGTTCCGCTGAGGCTTTGCGCAACAGTGTTTTTCTTCTCCCGCCTGTGCTGTTGGCGGTGGAGCCGTTCCGGCCTTGCCCGCTGCTTGCGGCCAGGGTGTATTCTGTTCTTTTCTATCTCTGTGCATGTGTTTCTTAAGGTGCGCCCTGCCTCTGGTTCTACATCTTATCACTGGGTTTGAGGTGGCCTTTGTGTTCCTTGAGGCTTTTGGGGCGCTGTCTGCCCCTGTGGGCTGTTGGGCGTTCTCCCTTGGTTGGGCTTAGGATATCCTGGCCTTTTCCTTCTTGTCCTTGTGCCATGTCCCCTGCTGGGGTCCTGGGTCTCTCCTAGTGGGGAGGCTCTCGCGCAGGCCCTCCTCCCTTCTGGGTATGGCTAGGGTATCTATTCTACGTTAAGGAATCTGCGGCTAGTAGTCTCTATCAGATGTACAAGTTACTTACCTTCGGTAACGATGTATCTGGTAGAGACTATTCTAGCCGCAGATTCCTTCACGACCCACCCTTCCTCCCCATTCTGCGAGGACCCTCGGATTGGTTTTCTGCGCTTGCCTCCCTCTGGGTGGCTTGTCTTCTGTGGGGGTCCTTTTTGTTTTCTTCCCGGCAGACTTCCCTCCAGCTGGTTTCTCTCCAGTGTAGGGGCGTGCTTTTGCTCTTTTTCCCTTGTTGTTATAATTTCTGATCCCCTTGCGGTCCTCTATGTTGGGGGTTCTTTTGCCTGTCCTTGGACTCCTGCTCTTTTCAGGGGCTGTGGCCCTCCTTGCCTGTGTAGTATGGGGGTGGGTTGCTGTTGCTCCTCTGTTCCAGGCTTGTGGCCCTCTTTGCTGTGTGGTCTGTGGTTGCAGACTTTCTCTTACGGCGCTTTCCAATGCTTGTGCCTCCAGACTGGCTATTGCATTGGCTTGCACAGTGGTTTTTTACACTTTCCCTGCTGTGGCTTTACTGCTGTGGCCTTCTGGTACTTGGGTTTTGCCTGGAGCTATGACCTTGGCTTGCACAGTTGTTCCTCGGAGGTGCTCTGCTCTTTCCCTGCTTTGGCTTTACTGTTCTAGCTTCCTGGTGCCTCAGTGCCAACTGGTGCTGTTCCTCACCTTTTGTCTCTCTCTCTCTGTTTTTTTCGCACACTGTTCCTATGCTCTCCTCAGTTTTGTTGTAATGGCTCCGCGTTGTGGCGCGGAAAAGTTCTCCGAAGCAAACTGACATCAACGCGCCGGGGTGAGGCTTATGTGACCTCGCTGACGTCACGCCTGCGGAGGACGTTGGGGTGGAGTCGCGTGGTGCCGACCCCCGGCGCGCAGAGATGCTGGGCAAGAAAGTTTTCCGGGTCCAGTCTCACGCCTGGGGATAATTTTATGTTAAGGAATCCGCGGCTAGAATAGTCTCTACCAGATACATCGGTACCGAAGGTAAGTAACTTGGACTTTAGGCACAGTCCCCTGACATCTGACTTTGGTACTATATCCTGCTCTTACTCCGTATCGGTTTAGAACTCGTCCATAGCCACGCCTACACTCCCAGTCAAGCATTACCTCTGAGTAAGTCTCTTTTACTGGCCTCAGATGAAGTTTTTCAGATAAATAGAGGCCCTCTTCAGCTTGATTCTTAAGATTCTGATGCTCTTGAAGTACTCAAGCATAATCCCCATAATGAAGATGGGGAGGAAACTGACCTCTTGCTCACTCTTTATATTGATGCTGTCTTGTATCTTAATTGTCAAAATACCAGTCGCTTGGATACTTCATCAGAGCAAAAATAGAATTCACACTTTGGGCCCCCGGCAGATTTGTTTTTGGGAGGATTGGGCTGCATGGGCACTAGAGTAGCAACTCCATAGCACTCCTCCTGAGCAAAGTCTTACAGCTGCGTCTTTTGACTTACTTGCCCTGACTGAGACCTTCTTGGCACCCTCATCTAAGCATGCCTAGTCTCACCAGTGAGTCTGATAAGTCACAAATCTGCTCCAACATTCCTAACACCGTATTCAACTACAGGGAGCCTGGCTTCCATGGGCAAAGTCAGTTCAGTGTCTCTTTTCAGTGACATTGGATCTCCGATCTCCATTGTGGCAGGGTCATCAATCGGTCTTTTGAAGTGGCACAACATAAGTCTTCCCTCAAATCTTTTCTGCCTTCTATCAAGGCCTGGTCATTTTGAAAACTGACAGTCAACATGACCATATTCATGTACTACAACAAGGTATGATAGTATGGGGTCTTCTGCCCACCGTTATTAGGCTCTGGAGCTAGCTGAACCTACATAGTATTTACCAGTCAGCCAATCACCTGATGGAATGTTCAACATCAGGGCTGACAAACGCAGAAGGAGAGTCATCTTTCCGATGATGAGTGGAGTCTTTACTTGAAAGTGGTACAGGTTATCTTCGCCAACTCTGAAAACAATCTATGACCAGCCTTCTGAACTCCACTTTTCCCCTCATGGGTTTCTAGGAGGTTGTTTCATCTTCAAGGGGGACTCTGGCTTCAAGTACTTGCTCCCACTTCTGCTGCTAATACCTCATGTCCTGAAGAAAGTTAGGCAAAATCCAGTGGAGCTGATCCTGGTGACCCAGATTGGACTCTTAATGTTTGGTACTTTGAGCTATTGACTGCAAGCTTCTGCACTCCAATTCAACTTCTTCTTTAGAAAGTCCAGCTGTCCCAGCTGAAGCGCAGAGTGCTTCACGTAAACCAAAACATTTAACAACTCTATATGTGGCGATTCCACCAAGTTAATTTATTTGGGCTGCTGGGCCACATTTGCTGCCTAGTTCAAGAAGAAGTAATTTGACCCTCTAAAGGCTGATTGTCTGCTGTCCTTTTGCTTACATTGTTTTTTGGCCATGTAATGCTTACTTCTGGCACTGCTAAAGGTTCCTTATTGGCAGTTTGTGCCTCTTTGCTTGCCTGATCATCACTCGTTATTCAAATCATCTATTGTCTGTTTTTAAAATTTGGCTTTCGTATGTTTCCCCTGCTCCCTTTTTCGTGCCTCAATAGGATTTTAGTTTGGTCCTGACATTTATGTATTCTCCTTTCACGCCTCCTCGCATTGGAATTTGTTGACTCTGAAGGCTGGGTTACTCATTGCAATCTTGTTATGCCACGCAGTCAGCATAGATCTCCCTCCAGCTGTGGTCTGGATTGCAGCAGTTTCCCTGCATATGTTTGTCCCAGCGTGCTATGCTGCTTTCTCTGGCAGCCACTCATCGGACTCTCTATGCATTCTTCTAACTCTTCGAGTGATGAACATCATCTAAACTGTTCTCTGACCACTAATACACTTTTTTTTTTATGAATTTCCTTTTCAGCCCATGTCTGTAAAATCCTTTTTTCACAAGGTGGCTCGTATTCAAACTTTCCAGGAAGCAACAGGAAGTAACACATTAGTTCCTCGCAAGCCATCACGGTCACCTCCGAAATTCATAATTTTGTCACATTGTATTATGTTGGCACTGACTTCCTGCTTCCTCTTAGTACCATGCATCGCAAACATTCCAGTGAATGTGAGAGCAGGTTTCCCTCCTGGTTACTTTCTTTTGGTTTTCTGTGTTTTCTCCATCTCTCCTTGCATTCTACTTCATCTCTCCCGGATTTCTGCTTCATCGCTTCTGTTCCTGGAATTCGACTTCACCTCTCCGGCACTTCCTGAATCTGGTCATGTACTCAGGTCTGGGTTTTGTGATTGCCAGATTCCTCAGCAAGTCGCTACTTTGGATATCCTGTATCAAGGATTTTATGCTGCATGGCTTTTTCGTCCAAACTGTAACCCTTCACAGAGACACCTGTTGCTTCTGCATTATATTGCTGAATGGTAAGCTACACAGTTGCTACTGGAAGGGGAACCCAGAGCAGGTGCGACCCTTATGTGCAGCTGTTGGCAGATCATGTGTGAACATCTCATCAGTGCGTTACAGGCCTTCCCAGTTGAACTACATTTTGTCCTGACAAGCTGGTGCTGAGGACCCATGCATCTTTTCTTTTCGAATATGGTGTCATCTATTGATGTGGGGTAATCCACAATGCTTCCTGTGTTTTTCTCTTCTTTACATTTCTCTGAAGAGGAGGAGAGCCTACACTGGTTGGATACACATTGGGCCCTTAGTTTCTAAGTTGATAGGACCAAGGAGTAGATAATCAGCTTTTAGTAAAATTTGCCAGTGCAATAAAGGATATTATCACAATGGATTTTTTTTTTGTAGAACTGTTTGGCCAATAATGATCGTCCAGAGGGTCTTGAGGCTCATTCTACCAGGGTGAAGCCACAACTACATCCCTGCCTCAGGTGTACCCATTTTGGCTATCTCTGTCGGCCACTTGGGCATCCGTCCATATTTTCGCAAAATTTTACTGCACATGTCTGGCAATAAGAGCATTTTGCCTGCTCTGTTCTGTGGGGTTTCCTGGTATAAAGTCCATTTCTCAGATCCATCTTCTTGGAGAAGGTATTGCATTAGTATTGACCTGCAAGGTAAGGGATATGAAGTTAGGTATGTGTACGTACAA
The DNA here is from genome assembly GCF_964204655.1 of Triturus cristatus. NCBI lineage: Eukaryota > Metazoa > Chordata > Amphibia > Caudata > Salamandridae > Triturus > Triturus cristatus. The sequence continues at coordinate 415,098,874 of NC_140588.1, read as the reverse complement.
AAAAAAAATCTTCAGTTGCTGACAATTGGCTCAGAAATCTGTGTCTAAAGTGTGCTAGGAACGGCGTATGAATATGACTATCCTAAAGCATTACAAAAGAGGTTAGTGAAGGGTTCTTGCAATTAATTTATCTTGCAACAGCACATCACACCAAGTTGGCGATTTCCATTCACAAAACTAAAAGCATAGATTTGTCACAAGATTCAATCAAGTAGTTAACGAAAGGAATAAACCAGGGCTAGCAACTAGCTCTTCTGGTCCCAAAGTGGGTCGGCATCTGTGTTAATGCATTATTAGAAGCAAATATTAAAAAGTAGCAGGCTACATATGTTTGTGAGAAAAAGTCAGACAGTGGGAGATAACCTAGATATAGGAGTCTTTTTCAAGTGGGCGTAACAAAATGGGTTGCATATTGAAAATGGTCTGCCAGTTGTGTGGAAGAATTTAACTTCAAGCAGTGTGGAGAATAATGTGTGAAGGAGGCCAAAGATAGTTTGGGAAGTCTGATGTAGATTGATCTTGGCAACAACTAGATGTGGCCTAACGGCATGAGCTGCCAACTTTGAAACTGGCAACAATGGTTCGAGTTCCGACTGCTTAATATCCTCTAATCCTCTATTCCTAACAAATCTCAGTTGCTGTGTTGGCATAGAATCTTCATTCTTTACTCATTGGCTGGGAGCATCTTTGTACACTGAACGTCAAGAATCAAATCTTGCAGCACCTCAGTTACGCTCACAACCTACTTCCGCCATTACAAAATCTGAAGCGAGACATATTGGCTTGGAAGGCGCTCCCTCTCTCACTGTTGGGTAGGGCAGCGCTTTTTAAAATGTCCCTGTTCCGCTTCCTCTATGCGCTGCAGAACTACCCTGACCCAGTACCTACCTGATATTTCAGGGAAATAGAAGGACTGCAGAGGGACTTGCTGTGGGAGGGGAAGCCCCGAATAGCACTGACCAAACTCACCATTAACTGGTTTGATGGAGGGATCAGTCTTCCTGATCTCAAGAAATATTATTGGGCTTCCCATCTTGCGGCAATTATTCATGGCGCGTATCGACGCATAGACGATCCAGGCTATGCCAATCGACCGATTGCTTCTCCCGGGGAAAAATACAGTAGAACCTTCTAATGTAGACCGCGGCTGTTCCCCCTCACCGGACTGACCAAACATTCTGTACAGGTCTGGCACACAGCAACCAAAAGCCTGGGATGGGAGCGAAAATGAATGCTGGCAACACCTCTCTGTGATTCAGAGACACTTGGAGATCTGTGGAGGTCGAAGGGGTTCGACAAGTGGGACCTTTTCGGGATCTCAAGTGTCAGAGATATGTGGGTAAAGGGAGACCTAGTATCATTTGCCACCCTGCAACAGAAACACAAACTCAAACACACAGAATACTTTCGGTACCTCCAGGTCCGACATGCACTACAGTCTCACTTCACTAAAGGTTCCATCCCCCACAGTACACACCCCTCGAGGATAGACTACTCAATAGATACCTGCCAGAGAAGGCAATCTCTCTCGCGTATAAGAAGCTGATAAATAACACCATAAATCCCCTCCAGGGCATCAGGGCGAGGTGGGAAAGGGATGGTCTTGAACTGGATGATGAGGAATGGCAGGAGGCACTCGCCTCTCCACGGGAGGTAGCGATTTCGGCTAGACTGCGACTCGTTCAGCTCAAAATATTGCATAGGGCAGTGGTTCCCAAACTTTTCACTCCTGAGGACCCCATTGAGTCACTACTGGAATCCGGTGACCCCCAACCAATTTGCATGATTTAAATCAAAAACATTAAAACTGTAATTCGAAGAAAAAAACACACACGTGTGCACATCAAACAAAGACTGACTTGAATTACTAAAGATTTTAGATTTTTAAATTAAAAATATTTGCAAAAATTGAAAAATCCTAATGAGAAGGTTGGTGCTGTATCTTGCGACTAACTTTTCATTGTTTGGTTTTATTTCGCCGCCCGATGCTCCGGCTACTGCCAAGGCTGGACTGGAAACCTAAAGCTGCTCTGGCAAATGTTGTCAGACCAGTACCCGTACAGTGCACACGTGCAGCGAGTGAGCCTGACCACTACAAAGAGGGCTTTGGGGAGCTCTCCCCCAAGAAAATTTGGGGTAAAATGGTGCATTTTACAACACTTTTGTCATTATATATTAAATTGTATTAGCTTTTAAAGCATAGTAAACAATGACCTTACTATGCACCAGGATCCAACAATCTTTTGTCAATCTTCAATGATTTACAATCTTCAATGATTCCCTCACTACTACCCTCCAACAGTGCCTCTCATCTCTCCTAGCCCCACTGTCGCATGTATTTAATTTATTTTATAGCACCTGTCATACCACTGTAGGGTGTAATAGCACTTTACATCACACACAGAGAGACCATGAATCGTATGTGTGTAAATCAGTGAATAGAAAATGTTACATAAGGCAAAGGCGACTACAAGGTGTAGGATTCACGTCATCCATACTGGTAAGAGTGCTTGGTCTGGAGAAGCAGAAACTCAGGATTCAGAATATAACACAGGGATTAGCATTGACTTTAATAATGATTTATTTCTACCCAAACAAACCTTTTTAGCAGCATCGTGATAATGAAAGACTGGGGAAAAAGCATAACTTACACTGTGCAGTTTGCATGCAGCTCTTTGATGGCAGTTCATAGCTCACTGTGCTAGACCACGATTGGAACTTGTGAACTGCACAATAACAAATGAATCTCTGTGGCAAAAGCAGGAACCCACTGAGCTATGCAAAAAACAAAATACTGTTTTTAAAAAAAATGCATGGTAGACCTTCTTTGTAGCAGGCATATTAACCACCAGCGCTTCCTAAGATGAGTCAAAGATGCCACTGGACAAAACCTCCATCTCTCTACAGCAGGTACATTAATCACCGGAGTTATCTTGACACTTTTATTGCTACACAAAAACTGCTGATTATTCCATGAACTTTGCAGTGCTTTTAAAACAGCTGCCTGGGGACCCCCTAGGAATGTGTCACGGACCCCTGGGGGTCCGCGGACCCCAGTTTGGGAACCACTGGCATAGGGTGTATGTCACTGGACCCTGCCTGGTTCGCATGGGAAGGGCACTGGGAGGGGAGTGCAGAAGACAATGTGGCGGAATGAATGCATGAACTGATTGCTTGTCCTATTTGCCAATGCAGAGTTGACCGATATGGTGGAGTGTGATGAGGTTGAGTAAGAAGAGTGATTTTGGTCTTATCATTCAGATTTGAGTCTCTCTTGGGGGTGTGTGGTGTGTCCTGTCACACCCACTGCACCATTCAGATATGTCCTAATTTGGCAGGTTGGCTCATTCATGCAACACAAAAATGATTTTATCACTCCATACTGTGTGACCTACACTAGCTACCCAGCACAGAGTAACGTATCCAAGTGCGAAGCCTTAGGAGTAAATGTTCCCTACATTAAAATATTCCATTTCACAGATGCACGTCTTATCTGGTGCAGCCCCGTCCTCATTGAACTCTCTCCTGCCTGTTTGAAGGAAATTGACCCTACTTAGGTTTTTGGAAACCACTTTAAGCTCATTGTTTCTTACTTTTCATAAATATCTACAGAAATGTCTTGTCTGGATGCAATGTGGGCCCTGTACTTTGTGTTGTAACTACAGCTTTTCGTTCTTTCACTTTCCTTTCACTCACTCCATCTTGAACTAATCCTGCTTACTGTCAGTCCATGTTCTCTGTATAGCGCTCTAAAACGGTTCTGCCCCAGGCAGATTATTTAGTTTGCAGAAAGTCTCCTGAAAGTTTAGAGGCATCCAAGCTAATAAACAATTGCCCACTTCACACTGAAATCTCAAGACAAATGTAAGATGATTTCAGTCCACTGGGCCTAAAGGTCTGTAGTTCAGTGTCTTAAAATAAGGGCTGTTCAAAATCATCTGACTCTTTTCTACCAGCTTTAAGAAATTGAATCTTCCTGGCATCAAGAATCCAATCTTCTTAAATAACATTTCTTTTGCACACCTTTTGTGCAAATGACAATTGACTTCTCTCAGCTCTTCTGGAGAGCTTACTGTCAGACACTAAGTCTGTGGTAAGCTGAGGCAGAAACGTTCTCCCTAATTTGGCTAAATTAGACAGCTGTCTTCCTGCATCTGAAGCATGTGCTTCCCCTTTTGCAAGGTAAAGTTGTCCAGGTTCTTACAGACTATACAGCAGCCATGTTCTTTCTAAAACAAACATACGATTAGGTTTTAGGTATCACTCCCTATTAATTAGTACGTTTGGCTATGTGACTGATCAATTTAGAGCAACTGCTTTTCTGTGCATTTGATATGGAAGGAAAAGGCAGTATTGAGTAGCACTTCCTTAGATTACATAGCTATGCTTTTCATGTACTGGAAAATGAATCAGTCAGCCGTTCAGTCACTCTTCGGCTAGGGGTACATCCTCTGATAGAGCTGTGCAACAAAGAACAATCCGTTATCTTTTTTCATTTGCACCCCCTCGGGAAATAGGAGAGAATTCCTTAGAAGTCGTTCATCTGCATTTGTCTAGAAGTTCCTCCTGCTTGTCTGCCAGCAATGCTGACTTCCACTACTTTCCAGAAAGTATAAAATTCAGAATACTAGATGATCCTCAGTGCCCCAATCTGTCCAGTACAGTTTTGTTTTTCAGACCTTAATCATCTTTCCAACCACAACCTTCTGGAACTGCACCATGTCTCATGATTCTGCTTGGAAGAATGCCCCCACCCCATCCCACCTGCTTCCCTTATGTCCATTGCTAAATTTGAAATCTTTGTTCTTGAGAAACTAGTGTTGTGAGGGGGGGTTGTAAGCAATGAATTAGCTGAGATAGAGCCCCAGTTAAAAAAAAAAGTGAGGTTGTATTTTGTAATCTTCCTAAAGACAGAATCGTGATCCTAGGGAAACGGCCTATACACACAATGCCTTTAACTAGCAATGAAAGTCAGTCTCTTACCAGAGGGTTTTATGTTTGAGCTGCCCCAAATTGAAGTAATACTTAAAAAAAAAAAAAAGCTTCACCTTGAAATTCAAGCACGCTAGACATAACACTGAACTTTTATGTAACTTTGACAGCGCTTAAAACTAGAGATTGAGATCTAAATTTCGCTTTTCAGAAATTTCAATTAGTGCCTACTAGCCAGCACTGGACACCCAGGCTGCCCTCCCTTGAAGCCAGAAAGTATAGAATAAGCCCTAAAATAGGCGAGGACTAATTACCCTAAACAACAATCCCCACTACCTCAATAGAAGGGCTTTCACGTGGGGACATGTGAAAGAACCTATGCATATGGTTTTGTCTCTTTAAACCTCACGTTCATCTTATAAACATACTTTGGTATTTTATTTTTTTTTGTAAATATTTTTATTGAAATTTTGAACATAAAGCAACACACATTGGCATCAAGTTCAGCAGTATACCAACCCATTGAGAGTGCAACGAAACTTTCAGGACATTTTCGAAAAACAATGAGGTCCTTTCGGCTTCGCAAGACAGTGTTCATCACATTCTGCAGACCAGTGATTTATCGTCTAATCGTGGTCACTTAAGTCTGAGTCTGAGGCATCGCTCGGGGGTTCACATATATTTCCTCTATAGGCATTCCACCCACCCCACACCTGAGTCCATTTTTTGGGGCAACCTCTATGAATATAGACAGTTTTTTCGACCACCATTGTGGAGTCCATATCCCGGGACCATTGAGCGAGGGTTGGAGTTTGTCTAGACCCCCATCCTTGGGCTATATTGCGTTTCGCCAACATGAGTCCCAGTGTTACCCAGAGTTGTGTGACCTTATTGAGATCTGTCGGCTCCCAGACGTTGAGGAGACACCTCCGCGGCTCCGGGGGTGTCGGGACTTTGGTCACCTGGGAGAGTGTGTACTTTGGTATTTTGGGTTATACATTTTCAGTAACATTTTGCAAACACATTGGGACAATGGATTTGCATGTTTAGTGTGGAAAGGTAAATTCTCTTAGCTTATCTTCCTCTGGTAATCACCACTCTTGTCCACACATACACAGAGAGACCAGGAAGTCTGAGGAAAGAGCATAACCAAGTATTTTATTATACACATGTCTACACAGTGTCTAGGAGGGTTTGCCGGTGTGAGCTGACCTTCAACATTTGAGACATACTTATACAATGGAATACAAGGAATACATGCAACATCTTGGCATAAATACAGTCTACATTAATTTGGGATATGACGTGAGAAACCAAAGGTGAAGAGGAACATGACATTCTTACGCACCATCACATGGTTCTCTGAGAAACCATGAAGCACCGTTATCCTTTCACATGTACTGAAACTAAGGCTTAGGAAAACAGGACTTGTCCCAGAATAAAACACAGAATAAATGTTATTTACAATTAATTTGAAGAGCAAAGGCTCAGAGTAAATTACGTCTTAATGTTAGTGCACTTTACAGATTGCAGATTTTTGATGAATACAACTAATGTTCTTAGTTTCAGGTGATAACGACCTGAAGTTATAATGAGCAGGTTGCACATCGTCTGGAACTTCGAACAAATGAATATGGACAAACTGGTAAATCCTATTAGAGCATGACAATTGACTGTGTTAAAGCGGCTGAGAGGTTCCGCAATATCAAGAAGCTGGGGTCACTTTTATCGGTGGTCAAGAGGGCATTGCAATAGGATTGTGATATAGCTTTCTTCATGATGCAGAGGGGTCTCAAGACGACTGGTTGTCATGCAGCACATGATTGGTGTTGATGTGTTTTAAAAATTGTGCATATACTGCTTTTTCTGTGATCTTGCAAATGAAGGGAAAGCAAGTTATGTACCCAGTGGTTATCAATACCCATCTGGGTCTAGTGGGAGGATCTAGTCTGTCTTGAGAGCTTCTGGGAGAATGCCTTCATTGACGATGGTTAGTAGGGATGAGAGGCTTTGAGGAAGTTGAGCCTATTGGCGAGGTCTGCTAAAGGCATAGGTTTGAAGGTTGACTATTCTGGGATACAGTGAAGAGAAGTGGGTATAAGAAGATAACCGGCTGAATAATGTTGATGTGCTGTTAGCTCTTCTGAAGAAGAGGTTGATGGCATTGCACTTGCCTGTGGATTGTGTGATTAGAGGCTCAGGAAGGCGATTATGCAGCGCTGGATTGTCTTGAGCAGTGTTTAGATTCTGTTGGCAGCTTCATTGATAATATTGTTATGATACTTGGGCTGACATGATGAGTTGTTTGTGTAGGGGAATTTAAGTAGAATGAGGTAATCAGGGCTACTGCTTTCTTTTCCTTCCTGGAGATTAGTTGTTTGTTAAAGGTGAGGTCTTTGGAGTACAGTGGTGTTGAAGGGTACGGCTTGCACCAGTGTGTTTTAGTTGGAGTATGTGTGTTCATATGGTATTCTAGGGATGTGTTGAAGTTGTTAAAGTTATTGATGTCGGAGTAGCAGGGCGAGAGAATTAAGTTTGAGCATTATGATGGGTATGGAGAGAAATCTTTGAAGACTCTGATGATTTGGTTTTTCTTGGGTTGACCTCTGTACTTTTGTTAGACACTGATCAGGGTGATGGGGGTTCCAATGTGGTTGGTCCTGTCCAGTGGTATGGGAAGTTAGCGTTAGATGCTTGCTGATGTTGATGAGACAAAGTTGAGGCTGTGGCCCTTTGGGGGTGTTGGTTGGATGACGATACTATGTTGAGTATGTTGATGAGATTGAAGAGGGAGTTGTTTTTTCTTGATTTGCGAGGGATATTGATGTCACAAAGGAGGATCGCCTGGGTGTGTCAAATTGAAGTACTGAGGAAGTCTGAGAATTAGTCATTGTTTAGTCTGGGAGACCAGTAGATGAGGTTGAGTGGATTGTGAGTAACTCAATGGAGTGGTCACTTGCTCACCTAAAGTTCAGGGCCAGAAAGACTTACAGATAACAAAAAGGTGGCCTTCCTTCTGATGTGCGCGGCCTGAATTGTGGATGGTGTAGCTTGTAGGAACAAGGGTATCCAGGAAAGATGTGGGGAAGTGCTATGCCTCTATGATGAGGGCTGTATCAAGAATGCGATGGGTGATGAGGTCTGTAATGTCTAGTGCAAAGTACTGCAAAGTGTGTTGATGAGCATATGTTAGTGTTTTGGTAGTTAGAGCTGGGTGATGGTTAGTCGAATGTGTATGTGTTAGGGTATGTGTGTTCACAAGAATTGTTTGCGGGTTTATGTGGTCTACATCAGAGTGTGATTAAGGGAATGTGTAGTGTAGGGTGCTGGACTAAGCACTTACCTGGGTGGTACTTGCTGAGGTTTTAGCGTAGGAGTGGTCTAGGAAGTTGAACAGATAATAACTTAATCTTTGCTTCAAGTGGCCCAAACAGGTAATGACCTTGCCTCCCCTTACCTGGGGACGACTGGTTAGTGGGACACCCTGAAGAGTTGACTGAAGTGTATAGGTGGCAAGTGGTTTTCAGGTGGAAAGTAGTGCTGTCACTTCCTGTAGAGATGAACTGTGAAATGCGCATTGGTTGTCAGACCTTTTGCAGAGATTGCTTTGGCAGGAAAAACAATGATTCTTTCCTGTGAAGAGTGCTTTTGGGAAAAGCAGCAATGCCATTTCCTGTAGAGATCTGTGTTAAGAAATGCAGTTGTAGTTGGCTTACTTATGCATCCATATGTATCTCGCTCGCTCGCACTCTCGCGCTCTCTCTCTCTTTCGCTCTCTCTCTTTCGCTCTCTCTCTTTCGCTCTCTCTCTTTCGCTCTCTCTCTTTCGCTCTCTCTCTTTCGCTCTCTCTCTTTCGCTCTCTCTCTTTCGCTCTCTCTTTCGCTCTCTCTCTTTCGCTCTCTCTCTTTCGCTCTCTCTTTCGCTCTCTCTCTTTCGCTCTCTCTCTTTCGCTCTCTCTCTTTCGCTCTCTCTCTTTCGCTCTCTCTCTTTCGCTCTCTCTCTTTCGCTCTCTCTCTTTCGCTCTCTCTCTTTCGCTCTCTCTCTTTCGCTCTCTCTCTTTCGCTCTCTCTCTTTCGCTCTCTCTCTTTCGCTCTCTCTCTTTCGCTCTCTTGCGCTCTCTCTCGCGCGCTCTCTCGCGCGCTCTCTCGCGCGCTCTCTCGCTCTCTCTCGCGCTCTCTCTCGCGCGCGCTCTTTACCTTGCCTATCATCGAGTTTACTACCTGTAGATGGTCTTAAGGAGTCCAGGTGACTGACGAGGAAAAGGATTCCTCTTCTTCAGCTATACTGTTCCTGCCTCTTTAGCTCACAGGCAGCTGGCCGGCAGACCGGTCAAGCAAGGAAAAACAGTTTAGGAAGCCCGACTGTTAGTCCTTTAACAGAAGCCATTGCTGGGGGCACCTAGAACACATGCCTGTACATCTTGGCCCATGGGTTTGATTATCTGTTCAACACAGTACACAAAAATATATTTGGTGTAAACATCGCTTACGACACTACAGTGCCAAGATTTTCTTATCCTTTGTCTGGATCGCTCTACTGATATGTTTGTTTGCGTTTTAGACAGTTTTCTCTGCAGCTCTCACATGGGCAGCCTTACATGATCTCAGTCCCTGACAATACAGGAATAGTGGCTTCAGTGTACTAATCTTCTTTGTAGGTCGAGGACGTCCGGTCTGCCGAAGGCAGAACCGGAAGTCGGAGATTTAATGTTTTGGAGAAGAGGGGCTTGAACCCGCCCCTCTTCTCCCCTCTTCTCCATTGGCTGGCCTCTTGAATGCTGGCCAGCCATTGGAGAAGAGGCTTTGTCACTCCGAACAGGCCCCGTCCTTTTCGGATTCGGGGGCGTGTTTTTTGCAACTTTTCTCATTCTCTCCTCCAGCCAATGGCAAGAGGAGAGAAAAGAAAAACACGCCCCCGAATTCGAAACCGCTGCTGCCTTTCTCCGAGGCATTTCTGCTTCGCCTCGGAGAAAGGCGGTGGTTTTCATGGCGACTCCCATGAATGATTATTGCGCCCCTTAGGACCACGCTCAAATGCGACCTCTCGATCGCTGCATCTTGCAGCGTTGACCTTCGAACTTCGCTCTCGATCACACCCTCTCCCTTTGGTAACGTTTCAAATACGAACCTCCACTATTATTTTGTTTTCTACCCTGATGTTTGTCTAGAATTGTATTTATCTTTTAAAAACGGTGTTGTTTTCCGTTCGCTACCATGAACTGACTGTGGTTCATCTGAAAGTTGTACCTTCATTCCAGTGAAGACTGTCTTGCCTTTTGTCAAGTGTCCTGCCTTCCTGGAAGCAGAGTCTTCAATTAAAAAACAAAATCCAAGCTCGGTCTCGCTTGTCTATGAGGAATTCACGTGCTTTTCTTTAATCCTATTTTCTGGTCTACTGGTTTGTAGTCGCATTATTCTCCGGCTGCAGCGTTTGCAGTATTTCGTTGTGCCCCCCAATTCATGTTTTTAGCTAAGATCAAAAAGCTGTCGACTTTGGCGATTGATTATTTTATTTGCAGAACAGCAATTTATAGTGTGGTGATTCAGACCTTTTCAAAATCCTGAGGGGGACGAAGTTGTTTTCTACTTGTTTCAATGTACGTAAACTGCAAGTTTCATGCGCATTGTCAAAGCCAATAGGTCTTGGTTTACTGTGCTAACACAGAAGGGGTTTGCACCTTAGAGGGAGACAGCAGGAGCGGACGGAGAAGGGCGTTAGTTTTAAAGCAGCCCCTCCTGCAGTTCAATGGGAGACCTCGAATAGAGCCAGAAAGACGCACCCAAAAGCCAGCAGCATTAGGTGAAACTCCTCTGGGACGAATCAAGACACGAGTGACTAAGTCTAAAGCCAATGGCTGAAGGAAGCTGATCAAAGAAAGCCAACCGTTTAAAGGGGAGCCCCAGAGCCCACGCTCTGTATAATATGAGTGGGACTGTTTAGCAGCTCCGCTCTCAAAAGCCATTCCTAAAAACAAAGGGGCATATTATCAAGACAGGCGATAAAATTATCGCCGCTTTAGCGGCAGAAAACTGCCGGTAAAACGGCGATAATGGGCTTGATAATATGCTCTATGGAATTCCAATTGAAGCTCAGGTTAGATGTGAAGGACATCTAACATGGGCTTCAATTGGAATTCCATAGAGCATATTATCAAGCCCATTATCGCCGTTTTAGCGGCAGTTTTCTGCTGCTAAAGCGGCGATAATTTTATCGCCTATCTTGATAATATGCACCCTTGTGTATTGTTAGCAGGACTCCAGTGTGGGAGAAAAAAAAAATGCGTCAGCGTAGAGAACTCTCGTTTTTCTGCATTTGCTTTGTGAGTGTTTGAGCTCCTCACATTTTCAATGTCTTCCAGATGACTGGGCAGTCCAGAACATTTAGAGCAGAACAGAAACAAAGTTGTTAGTAAGCTCAGTGAATCACTCTGTTACTACTCTAATAATAGGATTTATCTGCTCCTGGCAATAGTAAGAAGAGAATAATGGTTATTTACCTCGGTGGGTTTGTAGCAGTGTACATAGATGGATTGCTCCCAGCCTTTGGGTCCAAGGGTGAGTTGTATCTGTAGTGGTAAACTTTGCTTTGACGTACCATCTCTGTACCTGTGTTCCTTGTTGGTGATAGCTATATTTTGCTGTCAAATGTATGATGCTGTGGTTTGTTGCATTTTGTGTATTTGCCTTTTTCTAGTATGTTCGCTGTTAGTTTGCCCTTAGTTTTTAGGTCGAAACCTACCAGACAGCCCATCTGTCTGGTTCAAAAACATCTTGCATTCATGCCTAGAACTTCCGTAGGAATGGTTTCCGCCCATTGCATATGCTTGTTTTCGGTCTTTATTTAATTAGCTTGTTTATCTTGTCTTTGCCCCTCCGGTGGAGCACAGACCCTTTATCACTTCTCTGATTGTCTCTTTCCATTCTTCCACGAGTGCTCTTTTCTGGAAATATATTATTTTTCGTAAAGCTCTCCATGAGAGTCCAGCTGTCTTGCTCATGAGCCTCTCTGCCCAACTCCAGTGCACCACTTATTTTCCTCTCCCTTGTTCATTTCTCTCCCACCGCTTGTTGGTATTTGCTTTCCCCTGCTCTTCTTTTACATTGTGCTTTCTCCCACCTTCTCACCCTCTGTCTCTGTGCTTATGCCCCCACATTCCATGACCATTGCACCCCGCATCCCGCTGATTTGTCGTTTTTTTCCTTATTTATTTTTAAAGCACTTTTGCGATATTTGCTTTGACCCACTGATAAATTTATACTCCAGCTAGAGATTAATAGTGGTGCTACTTTCCTTGAAATCATTAAGTTTGGAGTATCTGATCTCACAAGGACAGCTTGCTGCCGGTAAATAAATTCTTGCGTGTATCCTTCTTTCGCCCCCAGCCGTGCTCCACCTTCTCTCTAGCTCATGTCCTTCTCTCACATCCGCCTTCTCTCCATGTTGCTTTGCCCTCACCCGCTTGCCACCTCAACCCGCTCCCTAATTTTTTTAAAAGTGCTTTTGTGCAAATTTTAAAAAGAACTCTTTTTGGCACATATTATTTACCAATCCATCGCAGATTGGTAAATTTTTTTTTAAAAAATGTGTGCCTCATTTTGTAATAGAAATGTTTGTGGGGTAGGAGGAGCACTCCTGTACTTATGCTTTAAGCCTATTTAAACTATGGTGCTACAACACTACACTTGCTGTCAACCAAGTGTAAATAAATTGAGAAAACTGCTACAAGTATGTGAACTTGATAGTGTTGTGCACACTTCACTGGGTACTAGAACCCGCGTCTCGTTTGAGACTGCCTCTCGAAACATAAACAATTTGCAACCATTGGTTCGCCACAATTTATATCCAGATAAAATGAAAAAATTGGAAAAACATTTGTCAATTCGTACAACAATACAATTTGTACAATATTCAATACATAAATGGAAATATATGCACAATCCTCATTTCAATTGCTGAGTAATGCAAAAATCAGTCAGTGAAATAATATACGATGGCTCATATATCCCCGATGCATTTCGGGACGTAACTGTCCCTTCGTCAGGGGCCAATCTAAAACAAAGAACGGTTTGTTATACTCCAATAACTGTCACGTCACATTTTATATACGTCCGGGATAATGTTGCCCAACATGCTTCAGGTGAAAGGCTATCTGATCGTTATCTTATGTGATATGAACTGATTATCTAGTGTGACCTCGTGTCTGTACTCCCAATCGTTCACCAGAACAAAAAGGAAGAGATGGTAAAGCTTATTTAATTACTCCTCTGTGCAGCATTCTATCCAAAGTGGAAAGTGAAAGTCACCATGTGCAAACTCCATAGAACAGTCCAGAAGTGGTACTAACATATCCAGCAAAACGACCCACTTCAAGTAAACACAGTAGCTAGTCTGTGGTGTAAACCGCTATCGACCCTACGGAGACGCGGGTGGAAGAAAAATCCGTGTACTGTTTTATGCTCACCAAATAATAGTCCGTGTAACCCGACCTCGATTGTGAAAAACTGTAAAAAAATCGTAAGAATCACTGACGTTAATGCTATATCTATGTGTGTGTGGTTGTGTGTGTGTGTGTGTGTCTGTGTGTGGCTGTGTGTGTATGTGGCTCTGTGTATGTATGTGTGGCTCTGTGTATGTATGTGTGGCTCTGTGTGTGTGGGAGGCTCTATATGTGTGCCTCTGTGTGGGTGGATTTTTTGTAGGTGGCTCTATGCGTGGGTGGCTCTGTGTGTGGGTAACTCTGTGTGCGTGTGTGTGTAGGTGGATCTTTACGCACATGCACCTAAGCAGCAGTAGGCTAGAAATTACATGCACATCCACATATTAACAATTCTTATCGGTACGAGCTTGAGGAAGTGCAGACGCGGTTACTGACTCCGCTGTCAGGTGTATCATTACCTGCTGAAAACGGTGATATTCTGGCCGTTAAATAATCTATTACGACCGGGAGAATTGTACAGCTTATAGGAACGATATCCATTATAGATGGGTTGCGGATGTATCTAACAATACGAATCTACCAGTGAGAACAGGAGTGACAATACTTCGTATCAAACTAACACGTGAAGAAACACTGTTGTTTCAACAAGCCTTGAAAAAGTCCGGATGGACGAAACACGTGTCGGCTGTTATGTCTATGTAATGATATTTGGAAAATACAAGAAAGAAAAATAAATAATGAAAACCGAATTACATCTTGGATCTCTTTGTGGACTTTTGAATTTATATCTACTAAAATGTTGCACTGATATTATCAACAAGTCATGAGTGATTTAATATGTGGGGTAATTAGCAGTGCATGGCAAGGACGTGAGTTATGGTTACCTTAGGGCACGAGTTACAGTTATGAGATAACTTTAATTATAACTACTGAATTTCCATGGTTTTGTGTGCGTAAAATTTGAAACCAACTATAACATTGGTGTAGCCATTGGTTTTTTAGTGAATTTAGACGTTTTTAAAATTTCTTTTTACTAACTATAACGTCCCTGTAACCTTTGTTTTTTTCATTTAATTTCTAGGCTTTTTTTTAACATAAAGTAGGATTTAGGGGGGCACGCAGCCCTCTTCCCTGGGCCCATTTCAGACACGGGGACCTCATCTCCTGTGGACTGGCCATATTCTAAAGGAAAGGGGGCTGTAGCCCCCCTCTCTGGGTCGATTTCTGCCCCGGGGACCCCATCCACTGGGGCCAAGAACATTTTGTGTGGGCAGAGGCATGTGTCCACCACCCTGGGCCAATTGTGGCTTCAGGGACCCCATCCCCAGGGGCCCACCATTATAGTTATGGGGAAGGGGGCATGCAGCCCCCCTCCCTGGTCTGATTTCAGCCCTGGTGACCCTATCCCCAGGGCCTTGTGCCTTTTTAAATGGGTAGGGGCGCCACAGTCCCATGTCCCAGTCCTAAATTGGCCCTAGGGACTCCAATTCCAGGAATCTGGCCAATGTCTAAAGGGGTGAGAGGGGCCATGTGGCCCACCTCCACAGGCCAATTTTGGACCCCATCCCTGAGAGCCCAGACAACTAAGGGTGGGTGTCCTAGTGTTCACCCAGAGAACCCACCATATCCTTCTTGGGGTCCGTGGGGGGAGCCCCAGTGCCACCACGTCCCCAGCTGGTTACCCGCATTCAGCAAGAGCCAACATTGCTCCTCCCACAGGGAGCAGTTAAAAATGATGCGCCCTGCTGGAGCAAAATTCAGATCTGTTTACCTATCTGCATCACTGCTGGCAGGGAACCAATTCACAGTCCGCTCCCAGATGGCAGAGGCATTTTTAAAGCTCCTGCCAGCTGGGAGTGGACTTCGTTTTTGCTCTCGCTTGGCCGGATCTTTGAAATTGCCCCCACAAAGCGAGAGTAAAACAGGTTCCCCTGCCCACGCCAGGGTGGGCAGGGAAGCCGTCATGTCCTGGAGTGACCACCCCAGGACATAGCAGGAGGCGACCCTGGGTGATGGGGTCCCTAGGGCTATTAATGGCTTCAGGAGGGGGTCACCTTGGCACCCCACCCTTTTCTAATAATACCAAGAGCCTGTGGTCCCCGGGGCTGTAATTGACTCAGGGAGGGGGCTGCATGCCCCCAAACCCTGTTTAACGTTGGCCCCAAGGGATGAGGTCCCTGGGGCTGAAATCAGCCTTGGGAGGGGGCCACATGGCCCCTCCCCCTTTCTATTTAGCAGGCCCCAGAGAATATGAGTCCTCACAGCTGAAAGCAGGCCAGGGAGGTTGCCTGTGTGCACATATTAATATTATGAATTCCACCCCAGGATGTGGCCCACCCACCTGGGGCCAAAGAAAGTGCAGGAGACTGCATTTGTTTTTTTAAATTTTTATTGCTGGGGATCCTCAGCAAACTTTTGGCAACGTTGAAAAAAAAAACAATTTTGGCCCCTATGGGACACCACTGCCAGGCTCTATTTGTGTGTAGGTGGCTCTATTTGTGTGTGGGTGGCTCTATTTGTGTGTGGGTGGCTCTATTTGTGTGTGGGTGGCTCTATTTGTGTGTGGGTGGCTCTATTTGTGTGTGGGTGGCTCTATTTGTGTGTGGGTGGCTCTATTTGTGTGTGGGTGGCTCTATTTGTGTGTGGGTGGCTCTATTTGTGTGTGGGTGGCTCTATTTGTGTGTGGGTGGCTCTATTTGTGTGTGGGTGGCTCTATTTGTGTGTGGGTGGCTCTATTTGTGTGTGGGTGGCTGGGTGTGTGTGGGTGGCTGGGTGTGTGTGGGTGGCTGGGTGTGTGTGGGTGGCTGGGTGTGTGTGGGTGGCTCTGTGTGTGTGGGTGGCTCTGTGTGTGTGGGTGGCTGTGTGTGTGTGGGTGACTGTGTGTGTGTGTGTGTGTGGGTGGCTGTGTGTGTGTGGGTTGCTCTGTGTGTGTGGGTTGCTCTGTGTGTGTGGGTGGCTCTGTGTGTGCGGGTGGCTCTGTGTGTGGGTGCAAATGCAATAGGTCTCGCATTTGAGAGTGATTAAGCTATTGACATTGTAAATAATAATGCCGTTTCTTTAAATGTTTTAAAAACATAAACAAAAATAATGTCCTGAGCAATGCCAATAGCTCTAACTTTAACAATGCCGACACCGTTGCATTGTAAATGCTTGTTTGTTTTGGAGTTGAGGCACTGTCTGTGGTGTCCCCAGCAACTGCTTTGACATTCTATAAAATCCGGAAACATGAAGGCATATCCTTTGATTGCTATCCTGGTCTTTGTTTATTCTTTCCTGAATTGTCTGGACTACTCAGCATTGGTTATAGGAGAAATTCATGGCGGGTAATGGAAGCTCAATTGTAACTTCTTTGATTCTCTTCTTCTTATGAAATTTAATGTTACATCAGAGAGTCTTGCCACTAATTCAAGAGCTGTGGGACTTGGGGGGATGGTCCCTAAATCTAGACTAGCAAAGCTACACTCATATTGTCACATTTATGTAACTTCATACTGCTGACAACGTGCATTAGAGGACAGATTGCATACTGAACCTTTTGGGACTCCCGGGTTGTAAGAGAGCTGAATATGATCTTGTTGGAAACTATTTTGGTGTCTTGCATGACTGAGAGCGGTGCTTTTAACCTGATTTGGGTTGCAAGTCTGAGCAGGAAGGATATATCACATGTGCTTTCCATTAACGTATGATTGTGTTTTGTGTAAAGTGTTTGTTATGAGTGTAGCGTATGATGGCATGCATGATGAGAATTGTAATGGGCATGCATGATGAGAATTGTAATGCACTCCTCGTGTTGCTTTGCTTGTTTACTTGTGCATGGTGTAGAATGAAGTGGTGATTGATGGGCATGTCTGTAGACTAGTATTTTGTCATGCCAGAAATGTCAATTTTCTGGTTTTTGGTTGAATTTGAGGGACAGAGAACCAAGCCATAGAAATGTTTTCATTAAGACAGTAAGGCTAAATGCTCTATGGATTCCACCCTGGAGCAAAAGAGTAGCAAACCACATAATGCACTCGATTAGAGGCAGCTAAAGTATTCAGAGCCCATTCTGGAGTAACTAAGCCACTGCGCTTGCACTGGATAAAGCAGCCTTTCATTTGATGTACTTGCAGACATGATGCACTAAGGAACAAAATATCAGCAACTTACAGGTGTAAACTGAAAACAGGCAGCAAGAGAAAATACTCTATTTGGTCCAGACAGGTACAGCCTTTGAGCAGTTAACATGCATACACTGATTAGAGGCAGCCATTGTAAATGGCTTGAAGAGTTTATCCAGAAGTAAGTGAGGAATGGAATACTAGCTTATGCGGGAGAAAAGCACCCTCAGTAAATCTCCTTTTTAGCATACCTAGTAGTGACAGAGGTGTAGTCCACTCTAATGCTCTGCTTACAGAAAGTCTGGGACCGGAGGTCCCCTACTAGGAATGTAGATCCACAGACCAATGTAAGTAGACAAACTGACAAATGCAGGAAGTAGCAAATTGTCCAATTCCTACAAATTTCTTTCAGTTCATCAGTGAACGGTAGTAGCAAGGAGATAACCATTTTGTTTTCATAGGTAAGAACTCTCGGGAGTATACCTAGAAACCGCAGAAGGCACACGTGGACATGCAGATGGTACAGGCAGCCATGGTAAGGTAATCTTTAGGCTCTATCCTAGAAGGACAGTTCAGAAACCCAGCAGGCAATCGTGATAAATTGCACCAGAGGGTCCAACCAGAAAAAATGAGGTTACCAACCCAAAGGCATTCATGCAGTACTGGCAGCCAGTCCAAATAATCTGTTGCAGCAGTGACATGGTGAAATCACTATAGTGTGTACCTAGTGCTTCAGTGTTAGTAGTTTTGTTACAAGTGATGGAGGAATAAAATTGGTTAGTGGGATATATTTAAGGTGAGAAGGTGTTGTATAAGGAAAGTCCAGAGCTAGGAGTTCTTACCATGGAACCTCGCCACTCCCCAACAAGTAGAGTTCACAAGGATATTAAACACCCAAAAAGCCATGAAAGGAATACTTGCAAATAGTCTAACCACTAGAAATAGATTGAGGTGGAATTCCAGCCCATCCTTTTTAGGCTGAGCCTAGTGCAGTGCACATGCGCTGCTCTATGGAAGGCTTCTTGTAAGCACTCCAAACTTCCCCAAAAGTTCTTTTTGTGGGTCTGGTAACTCCCACGCATTCTAGTGGCCTTTGCGTGTGGCTTTCAAGAATGAAAGCACGCAAATGGCCAAAGGAGGGTGCATGTCCCACCTCTTTGTGTAAAGGTCACTCCCACGGCGTTTTGGTGTCGGGAGCGAACAGCGGCGCGCTTTGTGGCAGCTGCATTCTTCCCTTGGCTTTTTTAATTATCGTCCGCCTACACTCACTTGTGCTACCTTCAAACTTCTTCCGCGCTTCCGGCGGCATCCACTGTCGCTTGCTCTTCATCTTATGCTTCTGAACCGATCCCCTCCCGTGAGATGCAGGACCGTCACGCTGCCTCTTCCCTGTTGCGTTCACTGGCGCCATTGCTGTGAAAGAAAACAGCTGCTTGGGGGAAGAGAGAAAGTAGTTGCAGAAAGCTGATTACTGCAGAAGACCTATCTCAATCCTAGTTTGTACTGGTAGAAGAGAATTAGTCTGGAGCCATGTTGGGTGTGGGTAAAATCTTCCTTTCATGCGACTGTACCCGTTAAACATGGATCCCAGTGTTTTTTGTTTTGTAATACGGAGGCCATGCGTGGTCGTTAGCAGACTGCACATCTATATCTTAAATCCAGCAAAACGTTGATATGTGTTTGAAACGTTTATATGTGGGAGCAGGTGAACCAAATAAAACACTTCCTTTTTGTTACATATAGCGTTCTCACACTAGTGCCCTTCGTAGTGCAGCGTTCTCAAACTAGTGTCCTTCGTAGCGTATCTCAGTGGTAGTGTTGCTACCTGGCCATTTTTTACCGGCATGACTAGTTTTCTTCAGGTCATGCCCCTTAATGTCAGTAGCCCGCAAATATATAATGCCATAGAGATGGTTCCCGTCTCCATTAAAAGGGTTGGAACCATTGATTGGCAATACAAGCGCAAGTGCTCCATTCTTACAATCATCCTAACTGGTGCATGCTGGATGCTGTAGTTTCTTAAGTCTCATTGGATATACCTGAGCACGTGATTATGTTAAACACATGTACCTGAAACCAACAACACGTGAAAAATGGGAACGCATACAAAGCATTCAGACTACAGCAATACACCATGTTCAAAGTATGGGTGTCTCAACAAAATTCCTTACATGCAATTGCTATATGCATTAGAAGTGGGTACTTTTCGCAGCACATGGCTGAACCTCCATTGGTCACACCTCTATTACCTGTCCAGAATAGAACACACAGTCTTCTCTCTCACGGCACTCGGCAGTTACCTCACTTCAGTAATACCTCTCTAATTCACAGCACTACAAAGCCAAGAAAATGCGCAAAGTTGCTAGATCAAGACCAGTTTCTTTAAATGAAAAAAAGGCAGTGGAACCCCTGTACATAGAAAGGACAACAAACTCTGCCCATTATTTAAATTCATTTGTTCCAAGGCATGGAATGTGCTTGCTGAAGTAATCTGCAAAATACTGTAGAGGCTGTTTTTTTGTGTGCTGTAGATGTTCTGGCACTGTTTGGAACTCCAACAAATGAGTAATTAGTGATAAATGGGTATGTCTGTGCCTTTCATGCAGCATGAGGTTTACAGAACACAGAAGCAAACCTGCACATACTTAACACCTGGTTCGATACCTTCTGGCAATTAATCAAAGTATCAATCAATTTCTGACAAAACTATCATTATTACTAAATGTGCTCATATATCCATTCATTTGAAGGCTTTTTTCGACAGTATATAAATGTCTCTATGCCCCCTCATTTTAGACCAAACTAAATATAAATCAGCTATGATCCTGCACCAGTAGGAATAGTGCCACCCAAATTGCCAAGTTTTCTCTGAATCAGAACATAAGCAACCCAAGACCGGTTGTAGCCTGGTTGGGTCCAAACCGAGGGAGCATGGTGTGCAAAAAAACGATGGACTGGGATGCGCCTCCAAGTAATTACCAGTAGTTGAGATTAGTCCAAGCATTCCATCTATCACTCTTTGTATACTACCACTCTACCCTTTATTGGCATGCCCAGACTAAATATCCTGGAAGGAGCAGATGAGTTGAGCTCACAATACCTACACTACAGAAAATGTCCTGGGGACGCAACGGGCAGGTGCACCCGTGGGAGGCTTTGGTATATCAGAAGGGCCTGCAGATGCTTGTCATCACTTTCTGCAATACTGATGGGGCTAGCGCACATTTAGCGCCAGCGCGATCTCAAGAAGGGCACCATGCAAACTAGGGAATCTATTTGCCTCTGCACCTGCGCTGTATTATCAACACTGGGGCAAAGAGACTTTCAGGTGGTGCACTGAAAGTGTGCCGCACTATCTGTAAGCGACATCTAGTTGCAGATTCCTTAACTTGGAATTCTCCCCAGGCGCCAGGCTGGATTTGGAAATGTTCTACACAGGAGTACTTCTGCGTGTTGGTAGTTTGTTGTTTAACTCTGTAGTGACATCGTTCACCGGTTGTGATGTTTACAGTCCATATATTCCCTCCCCTGACTCGCGGACATCAGTTTTCTTCTTGTCTGTGCTTTCAACGCGGACCCAGTAGCGGTTCCTCAGGCTGTTTTTCGGTCTGCTTTGATGTTTTTGTCGACTGAACAGTTTGCCTTCAGATTTCATGCCTTGTGGGTCCTGTGGACGTTGAATGTCTGCCAGAAACCCTCACCCTATTTGTATGTGGTGCCTGGCAGAGCACCATGCTCCTAGGAGTGTGACTCCTATCGTCTACTTCGACCGAAGGCACTGTGTGACCTTCGTATGAAGCTCCTAGTGCTGCGGCTGTCTTAAACCTTCCAACACTTCCCATCTACCTCAGTCTCCTTCTCGCTCCATGGTTCTGTTGCGGGTCTGTTCCATGAGCCATTCCCATCGACGTCACTCTTCATCGACGTCCCGAGGTAAGTCTAGGCTAAGGCGGTTGATGTTGTACCATCTCCCGGCTATACAGCGTGAAGCCTCTTCCCCGCCTCCTCCCATTGTTCGGTTGAGGAGTTGATAATAAATTCCACCCGTGCCTCCCTATCTTCCTTGGAGCTTGGGTGAGACTGACGCAGATGCTAACATATTTAAATTCTCTTCATTCTGTCTTTGGGTCTTCACGTTCCCCTGGAGCACCCTTGCATCCCCAGAAGGTGCAAAGTGCCTTGATTGGGTCTACGTCGGTGGGTTCCCCCTCTGCCTCAGTTGGGCCTGATTCTATTTTCTAAATCTGTTTCGGCGCCGATGCACAGCCCTTTGGGGTTCCCACCTTCGGCGCCCTTAACCAACGAGACGACTATCTACGCCATTCCACTTTCCTCTCCCAATGCCACAACGCTGCCACTTTAGCACCGCTCTCAGTCTGGTGCAATGCCGGTGGTGCTGCATGGCTCAGACATCGTGCCTCCACTCTCTGTTGAACTCCCTTCCTTCTGTTTTTTCTTCTGAGGAACACGGTTTTGGAGGTGATGGAAGACAATTGGGTTTTCTGCACCTCATGCCTGACACTGTCCAGCCTCCTCTGCAGCATATTTGGCTTACGGAGTTGGGAGAAGCTAGCGGCTTAGTCTTCCCCAGCCTTGTAGGCAAACTCTGCCCTGTCTGATATGCTGCGGCGTGTTTCTGTGCTTTTAGATTTGACACTTCCTTCTGTGGAAATGACTACTGATCCCCTAATAGGTGTCCTCCACCAGGGCCACTCAGATGGGTGGAGCAGGTATTCCTATATATAGCTCAGTCAATTTCGCATAAACACCATCCTGCCCCCGAGGATCTGGCTTGTCTCCTCAGGAACCCTTCTCATCACAGTTTTGTGCTACAGGCTGCTTCTGCCTCCTATGATTCTAACTCTCTTGCAAATGTTCCTCATGACACAGATTCCAGGAGACTAGACACTAGTTGCAGACATATTTTCTCCTCTACTAGTAGTGCACTACGATCCATCAATACGTCTTGCGTTCTCTGATGCTTTTCCCATGCATTGTGGGTGTCATTGACACGCCTGCTGCCTACGGTTCTGGATGACACCCAGGGCAGACTTGCCCAATCTGAAAGAAACACGTTGGTTTTAGATTCCTTACCTTAGAATTACCCCCAGGCGTCAGACTGGATCCGGAAAGTTTTTTCGTCAGCATCCTGCTGGTCGATCATGCCAGGTGGCATTTGCGGGCTCTGCAGTGGGACCCGATGTTCCAGTAGGCGCAGCATCAGGGGAATCTGTCCGATTGCGTCCAGATCTCGGTGGGCACTGCCCAACAACTGCAGTGGTGGCTTACGAACCAGGATTGGGTCAATGGAAGATCCCTCTCCCTTCCCCAACCAGACCACACTGTGACGACGGATGCGTCCCTTCTGGGATGGGGCGGCCACATGGGAGAGGTGGAGATCAGAGGCCTCTGGTCTCCGGCGGAGTCCTGGCTTCACATCAACCTTCTGGCGCTCCGGGCGATTCACCTTGCACTGAAGAACCTTCCTTTCCTCTGTCTGGGAAGAGTAGTGCAGGTGTTCACGGACAACACCACTGCCATGTGGTATTGCAACGAACAAGGCAGGGTTGGGTCTTGGACCCTATGTCAGGAGGCCCTCCGCCTTTGGACATGGCTGGAACATCAGGACATTTCCTTGGTGGTTCAACACCTGGCCGGTTCTCTGAATGCCAGGGAGGACGAACTCAGCCGCAGGTGCATGATGGATCACGAATGGCATCTTCACTCGGAGGTGGTGCAAGGCCTCTTTCAAAAATGGGGAGAGCCTTGGTTAGATCTATTCGCCACTGAAGAAAATGCGCAATGTCAGAGTTTCCAAGGTGGCGCTCGCTCGGCGACGCTATTTTTAGCAAGTGGAATTGCGGTCTGTTGTACGCCTTTCTGCCTATACCACTTCTGCCAAGAGTGCTGAAGAAGATCAGGCGAGACCGTGCCCAGGTCATTCTTGTGGCTCCGGATTGGGCACGAAGAGTCTTGTATCCCGAGCTGCTCAACATGGCCATTGATCCTTCGATCAGACTGCCTCTGTGGGAGTATCTTCTGTCGCAGAAGTAGGCGATGGTCCTCCACCCGAACCTGTCCAGTCCCCACCTCCTTGTGTGGAGATTGAGCGGCGGCAGTTGACGTCTTTCGACCTGCCTCCTGAAGTCTGTGACGTAATCTTGGCAGCCAAGCTTCCTTCCACAAAGACAGTATACGCCTGTAGGTGGAACAAATTTGTGGCATGGTGCACAGCAAAGGCTGTGGATCCTGTTTCTGCCCCTCTTTTTGAAGTACACTTGTTCCTTCTTTCTTTAGCCCAGCAGGGCTCTGCTCTGGGCACTATCAAGGGCTATCTTTCAGCCATCTCTGCCTTCCTTCGGTTGCCAGATCAGCCTTCTCTTTTCAAGTCCGCGGTAGTTAACCGGTTCCTTAAAAGCTTAACACATCTTTTTCCTCCAATCCCCATAGTTATGCCAGTTATGCCTCAGTGGGACTTAAACCTTGTGCTAACCTATCTCATGTGTGCTCCCTTTGAGCCATTGCATAGCTGTCCTTTACTCCTTTTGACTCTTAAAACTGCTTTCCTGGTAGCCATCACTTCTGCTAGAAGGGTGAGTGAGCTCCAGGCTCTTTCTTCTAAACCTCCTTTCCTATCTGTTCATCCGGACTAGGTGGTTCTTCGGACCTGTCCATCCTTTCTTCCTATGGTGGTCACTGCCTTTCCCAAAGGGCAGACCACTACTTTGCCCACCTTCTTTCCACCTCCACATCCTTCAAAGGAAGAAGAGAGGCTCCACAGTCTGTCCCAAAACGTGCGCTCTCCTATCTGGATCGCAAAAAACAGTTCTGGGTGGATGATCAACTTTTTGTTGGTTACGTGGGTGCAGAGAAGGGTCGGGCTGTACACAAGCGCACCATTTCTCGATGGGTCGCGTTGTGTATTAAGGCTTGTTACTCTCTAGCTAAAAAGGCGCCTCCAGTCGGGCTACACGCTCACTCCACCAGGGCAACGGCAACCACTACTGACTTGGGAAGGGGAGTGCCTCTAAATGACATCTGTCAGGCAGCCACGTGGGCATCGCTGCACATGTTCACCAAACACTACTGCCTGGAGAGCCAAGTCCGGCATGACTGTTTCTTTGGTGTGATCTTGGATCGCAGACCCACCAACGGGGTTGGTATTGCTGGGGTATCTAGTCTAAGGTAAGGAATCTATAACTAACGTGTTTCTTTCAGATGCACAAGTTACTTGCCTTCGGTAACGATATATCTGTAAGAAACATTAGTTAGTTATAGATTCCTTCCCACCCCTACCCATCCTCCCTGTTCTGCGAAGTGATTTCTATGGATAAGGACATCTTTTCAAGGCCCTAGTTTTGTGTACCAATAGTCAGTGTCTTACATGGCTCTGCGTTTCTGGCGCGGAAAGTAGTGTACAGAACTGATGTCAGGGCGCGACGGCGGCGTCTAAGTGGCTGCCGCAACGTCATCCCGGTGACCACAACGCCGACGACGGACTCTGAGCCGACCGACACCACCTACCGACGTGCAGAGGTACTGCTGCCGAAAAAACGTTCTGGATCCAGTCGGATGCCTGGGGGTAATTCTAAGGTAAGGAATCTGTAACTAACTAATGTTTCTTACAGATGTATCGTTACCGAAGGTAAGTAACTTGTGCATTAATAAGCAACATTTTTCATTAGGTGGCGATTGTGAGATCGTCTGGGTGGAGCAGCCTCCTATATGTCTGATTCCCTAGTTCGTCTTTATTAGGTTGGTATGGGGAAGTGTCTTTTTGATTCACATTTGAACCATTCCAGGGCAGGTAACACCCGGTGAGGTGTTCCTGCCTTCTGCAGGTATTTTTATTCTTCTTATACTAGCAATGACAGTTTATGGTTTTAAAGCTAGTTTTCTACCCCAGTTCTATAGAGGATATATTGCTTGTATTGTGTGGATACACTGTTGCCTTGTTCCCTGTTCTACAGGGACCATCTACTGTACGCCTTATAGGCATTTTTAGGTCTGTTTCTTGCACTTAGTTCCCCTTGAAATCATAATGCTTGCACTTTTTGCCTTGCACCAGCACAACCCCCTGAAATCCCTAAGCCATCATGACCGTTCTCTCATCACCATGAGCATTTCTTCCCTTTTTAGGTCGAGCCTGTAACAGCACCTACGCTGTTCTGGCGAAGACTTTATGTAAGGGCTTCTGAAATCTCACCTCACGCTCGCACACGCTCGTGCGTCTGCTTTTTGTTTTGTCACAGGCTATTGGCATTTGTGTGCGTCTTTTTAACAAAGACAGCACGCAATTGGGCAAAGGCGGGCGCATTGCTCCGCCCATGGCCTATTGGTTGCGGTTACCCGCACAGGTGGCATGTGTTTTGAATCATCGTGCAGAGCTGCGTGCGCGTTAATTCAAAACACGTTTCTCGGTGTGGCGCTCGCGCACCTCTCGCATGCTTTTTTTTTTTGTTTCCGTCAGCTCGCCACATTAACCTCTGCTAAAAAGGCTGTGCTTCATTGCGGGGCCAGGGACTGAGGGGCCCTAGGCTAGGATTAACATGCAGTCCATTAAATCAAAATGAGCGCACGTCGTTGTTTCTCCCCTCATGGATTTCACGATTCTGCCAGGATTACACCCGCGCTCTGCTGGGGCCGCTTGCTTAGAGATACATCTGCGTCGGTTAGGTACGTAGGGCAGCCGGGGGCAGGGTGGTGCTTCTGGAAGTGTCCTGTGGTCACCAGCGACACTGTGTGCTGTGCAGGCGGCACAGCTGGGCTCACGCTGGGCTTTGTGATGTGCATGCGTCACGGCAGGGCTCATGCTTCACTGCGTGGGGCTCGAGACACAGCAGGAGTCGCACAGCGCTGTGTGTGTGCTGGCAGCATCACACAGGCTCACGCAACACTATGTGTATGCTGGTTTCCCTCTGTGTTCACTTTTCCTTTGCTTACCCATAGTTGTCTGCTGCAGCTTGCAACAAAAGGTGTTGTTTCCACATATTCAAATTTTTTCCATCTTCTAAAATGCGTAAATCAGCAGAGGCCCATGCAATGCATGAACCCCCTGTCTGCCTGATCTTCGGGAGGCGACAGTGCTGTGAAATGATAAATGTCTATGCAATGTTTTATAAAGTACTACAATGTTTATTTACCCTTGTGTTGGCAGATAAGTGCGCAGAGACACAGTAAAATGCTATGATCTGCTGAGGATCACACAATGTTACCCGATGATAAACGTGATTAGAACTCAAGCTGGTCAGTTCCATAGCCAGGCTAGTTCTCCACCTCTGCTTGCCCTTCAGTGATTTCTTTATTAAAAGCTGGAGTCTGAAACTACCAGCACTGTTTTCGTGCGTTGGACGACCTTGCGTGACTCCACAGAGGCACTGAGAGACGCAGGAGGAGGGGGGCTGCCAGCCCAGCCCTGACAGGGCATACCGTGCAGTACGATCATATATTTACACCAAGTCGGAACTCAACTGATTGAGTTCATCACCCCTGGTCTCATCCAGTTTAGTATCTGTCCTGAAACTGAATCTACCCTGCAGCTTTACTCTCAAAACGTTTCTTTGGGCGTTTGTGTCTGGTTGAAATCCCCATTAGAACATGCTTTATGTAGGAGAAAGCGCAGAGTGTGCACTGCGCGCTGTGCCTTGGTCTAATGGACACATTAAATATGTATAGTATCCAATAACCCCTATTTATTCAGCACTTAATTCTCTTTGAGCCTGTCCTATCCAGGAAATCACTCCAGAGGTACGGTCTCCTCCGCACACGAAAGGCATGTGCTGGGTCCTTACCAGCCCAACAGCCGCTAACCAGGGGCGTAGCATAAGGGGGTTGTTATACTCCCTTAGTAAATATAATTTCTGATAAATAGTTGGCTACAGATGTTTTCAGTCGTGTATGCTGAGTTATGTCAGATTTCACCAGGAAGGTATTTAAGGTATTATAACAATCTATGCCAGAGTGAATGTTGGAAAATCTGAAGCTCACCCCCCACCCCCAAACTTACTGACCAAGCAACGCTCCTGCCCCTAACACCGCTACATGCATACTGTCATAATATTAATTGCCCTCCTACGTTTGAAGGCCGTAGTAACTTGCTATACCATTTTATTACACCACAATAACGCACGCATTACAAAAGAGCATAAGACTGCCACAACTCAGACGGTGTCTATCAAATCGCTGCATGTTTTTGTGGCTAAGGGTACTGTGTAGTCAAAAGAGAACTGCGCTGACTGCCCCAGAGGACCCTTGCTTAGTTAAATCATATTTTCGTAGAACACACACACGGTGTGCCACACTGGGTTTTTGTTTTTTAATTCACCTCGCAGGCCAGGAGCCAGGAAGCTCCTGGCAAGGGAGCAGGAGGGCCCAGGCATCTGCAGAAAGAATAACACCGCACTCCCTTGGAAACCCACTCATTTTCACGAGGTGGAACTGACTTCTGACTTGTGGTGAGGCTAGGAGTTTAGAGGAGCCCCGTGGGAGTCTCCTCTCAGTGACGTTATAACTCCTCTTGAAGACTGTGTATAGCTCTGGGATTTCAACTGTGCCACGTGCTGATCTGTTGTAATCGTGTAGGGCTGTTTTCTTGGTGGGGATGTTGGTAAAGGCAATGCCAGGAGGTGAAACTACTTGTTAGGTTCGACTACTATCTCCGAGGCAATGTGTAAAGCATTTGTGCAAAACGCACACATTAACACAGTGAAAACACTACAAAAGGACACCACACCAGTTAAGAACAAGCATTGGCATAGCCAATAGGTCTCACCTTTGGGATCTTATAAGTGTTTAGTTATCCAGCACAATATCCTTGGTGCAACAACATCAACTGTTGCATGGCTAAACACTTGTATGGTCCCAAAGGTGAGACCTATTGGCTATGCGAATGCTTTTTTTTTTTTGCATCCTCCTTCCCATTAGTGGAAGCAATGGAACGAGTGGTATGATCCTAAGCCGGTATAGATTTTCTGCTCTGGCCTATGACCGTGTTCCCACTTGGGACCTTCATTAGTGTGTTGGCACTTCTTATTGTTCTACTCTCGCTTATTCATTGGCAGGAGGGCTACCTACCACTGATCTTCCAGGTTCCTTGTTAGGCTATAGCGCAGCGGTTCACCTCCAATGGTTCACTGCCGCATGGCAACCTTGGTCTTGTGCCACCCATCGTGCTACCTTTATTCTGCTTCATCCCCGGAGAGAGTGTTATTGCTTGTCGCTTTCTGGAATGCCTTGTGACTTTGCTTCCATAGGCAGTATTTATTTGCCAGTTCAGATCACAGCCACAGCATTTACTTACCGTATGGGTTGTTCTTTAGAGGTCGCCATCGCAACCTCTTTTTTTCGCTGTTGGGATTGATTTTCATCTTCCATTTTCCGTTGGGAGCATATGCCCCTTCAACATTATGGTTCCATCTCTCTGTAGATTGGTTTCCAAAGGGTGCTTTCGTCTCCTTTAGCATCCTTTTTCTGAAAGTTATTCTTCCTCCTCATAGGATGTGGTGAAGATTCTAATCTTAATAGAATCGTTATACCGCTTCCACCTTATTTTTGCAGATTCCTTCTGCTTGAAGGAATTTATCTCTCGCTCCCTCTCTTCCTTTGAAAGTTGTGGGTCTTTTCTCCTTTTCAGTTGTGGTATACTGAATGTTTGACTATGTATAGATCCTTTCTCCTGTGGACATTCAATACTGGCCTCAATTCTTGTTGGGCTTGTACTCACAGCCGTAATTTGTTCTTGGTTTTTCCATTTCCTGGGGCTTGTTCCATACTTAACTATGTACTCCATCTTTTAACTGATGTTTAAGTCAGGTCTTTCTCGTCCTGATATATATCTATGCATTTTAAATCGGTTATCTATCGAGGCTTTCCATGTGTTTGTCTTTATTTCAACTATACCTTTTTTTATGGACCCCAGTAGTGGTCTTCATTCCCGATTTCCTGTCGACCGCTTGATAGCTTTGTCAGTCAGTAGAGGTGATTGCCATTATTTTCAGGGGTATGTGGTGCCCTCCTCTCCATCTCATCCCATTTGGTACCATGTTGTTGTTTCTCCAGCTAGGTACTAATATCTTTTTATCTATAATTTTCACTCTGTGGTTGTCTCAACTTTGGTCTATTGTGTGTGTGTGTGTGTGTGATTATATGCATCTTTCGATGGATGCCTCTATTCTACTGGTGTTCCTCTTTCCCCCACTGGTTTGTATCCTTGCTTGCCACGGGAGACAGGAGGTTATCCTTTTAGTGTATTTCTGATATACTTGTGTATATTTTTATGTATGTTTCTATGTGTATATATGTGCTCACATATACACGGGTATAAATCAGAAGTATGGTTCTGCTGGACTTCTTCCACGGGGCGTATGTATCTGCTTTTGTAACGGTGCCTTTCTTGGTGCTCTAGTACGACCTTAACTTGGTTGTTAAATATGCATTTCTTTTTACTTTCTCTCTGGGTCTCTGTTACATAGTCCTAGAGGGTTGCCTTCTCTCTTAGAGGGTTTACTCCGACCGAGAGTAGTCTCTGCCGAAACTTTGTTGTTGCTGTTCTCGCGATGCTTTTATTGCAGCATTGATTGGTTTTCTCTCTCTCTCCATCGTAGATGTGCTCTGAGATTCCATTTTGCTCTGTGTTTCGCAGGGCAGAGTTAGCTCACATGTTAGTTTCCACGGCACAGAGCTGGAGCTCTGACTCAATGGTGTGGATTGTTATCCTTGCTCCTTGTCCAGTCCTGCTTTTAATGCCTTCGGCAGGGCTTCATGTATTAGTTTTACTGTAAAGTGTCCCCTCCATCACTTGCTTATCCCTCTGCTGTGGGCAGTGTTTTCCACATGCTTTTCACAGTCTTCCGAACTTTAGCTTCCTACAGGCTTCCCTCAGTCCTTCTGGTGGAGCGTCTCCATTTTCTTTCCTATATTCCTAAGACAGCCTGGTAACTCTATCCCATTTCAGACCGACTAGTCCTATTCAGGGATCTTTCTTGGGTTCAGTTCGCAGACCCTGCTCCGGGGATGGTATTGCTAAGGAATCAGATGCTAGATGTCTCTCTCTGATTAAGTTACTTAACTTCGGTAAGGCCTTATGTGGTAGAGACTGGGTCTAGCCGTAGATTCTTTACTGACCCAACCATCCTCCCCCACTCTGCGAATTGCTTGCCTTGTTTCCTCAAAGATCCCTTTCTTGGTATATCCTTATTCCTTTCTTTAGTACTTGTAATTGTTCTGACACAAAGGTGTTTATTTTTTGGCACACGGTTTCCATAGCAGTTTCTATAAATGGCATCGCATTTATGGCAAGAAAAATAGTCACTTAAGAAACTGACGACAGTGTGTCAGGGAAGGGCTTACATGGACTCTGACGTCCCTTCTGGTGGACGATGTCGCTACGAAGTCGCACAGGGCCCTCTACCGACACACAGAGGTACAGCTGTGTATCTCCTGATTCAGGCTGGCACCTCGGTAGAATTCTATGGTAAGGAATCTGCCTAGCTAGCTCTTGTCTCTACCAGATAAGGCATTACCGAGAGGTAAGTAACTTATTCGTCAGTGTGGGCCGATGGCAGCCCACTAGGGGGTCTCATGGACACTTCATCTCTCCTCCCCCATTCATCCCCTTGCAGGTGGGTGCAATCACTCACTGCACCCGCCTGCGAAGGGTTCTCTAATTCCCCCTCAATGTGCAGGAAGTGCACAGTGAAACACAGGACGGCAGTATTTCACTTCATGAGTTTCAATCCCCATCTTTTATATTAGTAATCCTTTAAAAAATAATGCTATTATACATCAACTTTGAAAAGTGGATCCTTTGGTGTTAAGTTCATGCCAAGTTGTTCCTGTTATTTGGCCTTCTAAATTTGAAGCTACTCCAACAAGTCTGTTGTTTATGCCCCACACCCAAATGTAGTAGAGAGAGGGAGAAAAAACAAATGAAACCGCAGTTAGTCAGGAAAAAAGGGAACTTGACTAAAATAAGCACATGTATGTGGGTATGTATGTATGCATCTCTTGGCCCCTGATTCTGCATCTCTCTGAGTAAAAGAGCAGAGAAACCTAGTGTCTTGTATTCTTGAAAGACTGAAAGAAAGCTTTTTGTGATAACCAAGCCTTTTATTTCCACAACCAGACCCAGCAGGGCTGGCTTGCAGCTGCATGATTTTAAATAGAGCTTTATTCAGTCTTGTGTGACGTTATG
This sequence comes from Triturus cristatus, assembly GCF_964204655.1. Taxonomy (NCBI): domain Eukaryota; kingdom Metazoa; phylum Chordata; class Amphibia; order Caudata; family Salamandridae; genus Triturus; species Triturus cristatus. Next base: position 415,067,214 of record NC_140588.1, on the reverse strand, counting down.
GAACTGTTCAACTTACAATGAGAGGGGGTACAGTGCAGACCAAAGCGACATAAAAGATCCTTGTTTAAGAACAATTCAGTTACTCCCGCACCATGTTAATTTCTGTTATTAGCATGTAGAAAGCATGACTTATTCAGTCAGTCAGAAAACTTTATTTCGGCGAAAATGCCATAAGTCCAAACATCACATTTAAAAAAGATCTACTCATGTAAACAATAATCTTAAAACCTCTCATAAAACAGTGATTTTAGGGCAATATATATTCATAAAATAATAACTGATGTCTGTCATACAAAATAGAAAAAAGGGACACAGCTTGCAAAAAAGAGAGAAGCATTACAGTACTAGATGTTTTGTTATTACCCACATTGTAAATAAATATTTAGCAGTTACTGTGACGAATAAAGGGGAAGTATCATATTTCATTACCCTGTGTAGGTCTCTATAATTACTTACACCAAGATTTTTAGCTAATTGGATGATCCATTTTCTGCGTGGGTTTGTATAGGCCTTGCAAAAGAATAATACATGGACCTCTGATTCTTCATACAAGCTGCACCCTGGGCAGGGTCGAGTTATAGAACCTTCCCCTTTATTCGTCCTACAAAATAGGGGAAGGGATCCATGCCTAAACTGTATGTAAAGTTTCTTGGCAAGCGATGATTGGATCAAATCCAGTGCTGGCTCAAAGCTATAACATATTTTCATTTTGAGGAATACAGAAGTCAGATTAGTACTAGACTCTAGACGTAATATTTGTGACAATTTGTGTTCCTCCATCGCTTTGACCAGGTATTTTTTTGGTAAGGCAACGCAAGTCTCCTCTGGGTTAGACCAAAGGTCTTCCCTTCCAATTTCGCCTAAGGACTTTTTAATGTATGCAAGCCACGGGATGGTACCAGCCCTCGGGAGTGTCATAATAGATTTGAATTCCTCCCTAAAATTGTTAAGTTCTGGTGTGCTCCACAATCGACGCCAGTACATAACCGGGCGTGAGGCAACCAGATCTACTATTGGCTGAATGCCAAGGTCCATCCTAAGGGGCTGAAGGGGAGTACTCTTAGGTAATGCTAAAAGTTGTCTCATAAAATGGTTGTCTGACCTTGCTAAAAACTGAACTGCACTGTGGCCCCAAAGTTCAGCGCCATAATGCGCCACACCTCTTGCCTGGACCTTATAGACCTCTACAAGCGGCTTGATTAACTTTAACGGGCTGTCCCTATACATCTTCAGGATTCCCCCGGAAACTTGGACCAGTTTCAAGTTGGCCTTCAAGGTCTGGGCTCCCCAATCCATTTTATTGCTTAATGTTAACCCCAAGTAATCAAAAACAGTTACTCGCTCCAACGGCAGATTGTCCAATTTTGGAATAGGACAGTTTGTGGTGTCCGCATTCAGAACCATGTATTTGGTCTTGTTAACATTAATGACCAGGTTCCTATTTCTACAGAATGTTGCAAAGCCCTCCAAGACTCTTTCCATCCCCATGGCGGTCTTGGACAGAAGCAAAGTATCATCTGCGAACATTAGTGCAGGTATTTTCCTGCCAGCTAACCTGGGTGCATCTATATCTGTTAAGGCTAGCAGTTCTTCCACAAGGCCGTTTAGAAAGAGAGAGAAGAGGGTAGGTGCGAGCACACAACCCTGCCTCACACCCCTTTCAATGGGAAAGGGGGATGTTAATTCGCCATTTTGACCATACCTTACCCTGGCAAAGGTGTCTTTATGTAATGTTTCCAAAAGGTGACATAGGTATGGGGGGGACACCCATTCCCTTCAAAAGCTCCCATAACTGTCGCCGGTCTACCATGTCAAAGGCAGACTTTAAATCAACAAAGGAAAGGTAAAGGCTACCTCCTTCCAATTTGATAGATTTCCAATAGATCATCTGTAGTCTAAACAGTTGATCTATTGTTGACATTTTAGCTCTAAAGCCCACCTGTAAGGGGGACAGGATGTTAAATTCTTCCATCCATGCTTGGAGCCTCCCCAATAATACACATGCGAAGATCTTCTGTTCCACGTCTATTAAGCTAATCGGCCTATAGTTTGCCGGGTCCAGGGGCGAACCCTTTTTATGTATCGGGATGATCTCGGCACCTGCCCAAGTATGGGGCGGTGGCATTCCTGTAAAAATTGCATTAAAAAGATTTTGTAAATAGGGAGCCCATACAACTTGTTCGCTCCTATACAGGTCACCCAGTATCCGATCTAGTCCAGGGGCTTTATTTGGGAGGACTTTATTCAGGGCCAATTTAACCTCTTCTAATGAGCATAGATGGTTATCACCCATGGCAAGTAAAGGGACTTGCCTGGATGGGGATTCATGAGGTTCTAGGGATATTGGGTCATTGGCATAAAGGTCTTGATAATGCCGGCGCCATACCTCCTCCCCTAAATTGGGTTGGACTGCTACTTGAGAGACAGAGGACCCTGTTTTAACCAAATTCCAAAATGCCCTGGAGTCCCTTTTTCTTAATGTAATAGAGATTTCCTCCCATCTATTATACTCCCATTCCTTCTTTGCATCTATAGTCACTTTCTTATAATGGCCCCTCGCCTCCTTGATCAATACCTTATCCACCCCTTTAAGGTTTGCTAGACGTGATGACTTTGCTTCTCTGCAAGTTTTAGTGAACCAAGAAGATCTCTCTCTCGTAATATGAGATTTTCTCCTTATTCCCCGATAAAAGTACCCCTCTAAGGTTGCGCATAGCTCTACATGAGTAGAGCTTATATTACCCTGATCTAAAGGGCCAATTCCCGCAACAGCAGGATCCAGTGCTTGCTCTAAAAGCGGATAAATCTCCCTATACATATCTCCAAGGTCAGCTTGGGATTGGGCAATCTTTTCCCATCTAACTCTCCGGCCTCCGCATGATGTAACCAGAGGGGACGAGTGATTAACGTCCCTACATTGATATAGGGAGTTATCATAGCCTTCCAGAGTAAGGACAAGGGGATTATGATCGCTTTCACTGCGATTTACTACCTGAAATTCCAAAACCCTGGACCACATACCCAATTTAATCATTATGTAATCTATGATGGAGGCGTAGCTATTCCGTTGGAATGTAAATTTACCAGGATTGTCCGCTGGGTGCCTTCCATTACATGCCCTCAGGGAATAGGTAAGGGTTAGTGTGGTGAGTTGAAGAACCAGGGGTGTCCATCCCTTCGTAGGATAAGAGTTACAAGGGGAAATTGCCCATACTTGATCCTCTTCTTGGGTGACTGGGGTGGACACACCATGCAATGGTTCGAAATGACAGTTAAAGTCGCCACCTATGAGCAATTGGTCCTGCTTGGGTAATATACACAAATTCTTCTAGTTTTAACAGAGTACTAGATTTTTGACCATGCTGCACGGGGCGAGAATAGATGTTAATTAAATTCAGCTCGTGGTGATCCCAAAATGTTAGGGCTATACACATGATATCCAATGAGCCAGTATCAATTACTCGAATTGCACAGCCCAAATGTGTTTTCACCCAAATACACAATCCACCTGATGGTCTCCCTCTTAGGGCCCTTACTGCCGATTCCCAGTACGTAACAAACCCAAGACGATGACATGCTTTCATTGCCCAGGTTTCTTGAAATAGGCAAATGTCGTGGCCATCTATGAACTCTCCCCAATCCGGGGAGTCCAACAAAGGACCAATACCTGCCAAATTCCAAGATAGGATTTGTAGGCCCGCACCATACTCTAATTTTTGGGTAGTGTTAACTCTTATTTGGGGGCCCGTATGGGGCTGAATGGATTGCCAAATGTGTCCCCCCCCCCCCCCCCATTCTCTGTTAACTCTGCAATTGGGGGGGGGGGGGCTAGCAGTCATTAGTTGGGTAGGAGCGATATTTATACTAGTCTCAACACTATTGGGATCTCGAGCGCATTCCAGGGCCAAATCTATTTGCTGTAATAGCCCCTGTGAAGCAGTGGGAACTACCCTTGAATATTCTTGTTCGTTGTGTGCCTTACTCAGTCCGGAGAGAGTTACCTGGCTTCCCACCTGAGTGTGACCCACCCCCTGGAGTCCGATGTTATTAGTGGCCTCCCCTACAGGGTGCAGTCAATCAACAAGATCAAGGGTGCTGAACCTGTTGTGGCATTGGATAGATACATGCTGCAGTCGGACTCCCATTAACTAAGTAGTTAAATACGAAGGACATCAGCTGAACTTGTGTCCTGATGTCCACACTACTTTAATCCATATATCTGCCCTGAAGTCAGGTCCCTGGAATCAGAGTGTAAATGAAAAAAGCCCAAAACTAGACTAAGACGAATCAGGACCCTCTATGATTCTGGCAGTGCCTTCTGATTGAAATCGAATGGACACGATTGTAATTGAAAAATCAGTCTCATCTCCTGAATTTTAGGCTGTTATACATTACCTATGTCCTGAAGAAGACCCGATACGACTTTGCACAACGACTGGTTACTATAGGGTCGAAACGTTGACGGTTCTACAGTCCTGTATCAATTGGAACTCCTTGTATTATAAAACAATTAGGACATGTGGCTTACAAGGTTTCTCCTTTCTCTATAATCAAACGGAGGACGTTCTTTTGCGAATCTTTGCAAAAATTGTCTGTGTATTTTATTAATTATCACGTATATATATTGTAAATACTTGCAACTTCACATTTACACTTAGTCACCTTATTCACTTTGTCACTGCGTCGCTTCTTTGCCAATTCTTGTATATACAGCCTTCTCTATGTTTCGTTCATATTCTAATGAATTGATAACTGAGTTGACATCAAAATGAATCTCCATAAATAAATTATTTGGTTTTTTGCAAATGTTATTCATTGCGTAATATTGATTGATTTTTTCTTTTGATCTACTAATGCTGTGTTCTGTGAAATTTGATTTCTTTCTAGTATAAATAATTACTTCCCCCTTCCGGAACCATTGTTCATTTTTTGTTGATAAAGCCCAGGTTCCTTGGGTTATAGGGTTACCCCTGTTTGTTTAATTGTTGCATTGGATAGGGGGCCAGGGGTCATGATGAGGGGCCACTCCAATCCCAAAGGGGCCCCTGCACCTTTCCCTCGTGGCTCCAGTTTGATCCACAGGACCTATTTCGAAGTTGGGTGTTTTGTTTGGCTAGAAAAATGCAAAGGGAAGAGATTGAATTCCATACGTGGAACTAGCCCATCCTCCATCCCCTAGAAACTTGGTCACCCCTTTGTCCCTGAAGGTTATGAGGATACAGTCACCCCTTATATTTTTCACGCTCCTACCCACCCACTCGACTCTGCGTACCATCATAATTTCCCCATCAATACATGACTTTATTCTTCAGGGCCATGTATGGTTCAGTTTTATCAACAGGGAGTTCAGGGACGCCAGTTAAAACCACTACATGAGAGCTGCACTCAGGGGGGAGATCTGGTCTTGGTAGTTTTCTTTTAAGACCTAGATGTATGTTATTGCGACAATCAGTAACAGGTGCTGTTTTATGCAATCGGGGAGAGTTCCTAACCGCTCTAGCATCAGTAGGGCCCTGGGGGATTTGAGAAGGATGGGTAGGGGCAACAATTCTCTCACAACTTTGCAATTGGTCCCCATCAAGTACTATTGGATTACAAGATGGGACCAACTCATTCTCTCTAGTAACCGGCAAAGAAGCTTGTTGTAAGGGTATTAGTTGACAGAGTCCCTTCTTAGTTTGATGAGCCAACTCGCTGCGATTTAAATCCGCAGGAATAGGAATCAACCTTAGTTTTTCTTCTATAATGGCTAGTCGCTTAGATAGTGGAGATAAGCTCCCAGAGATTAATAACTCCATCTTTTCCCAAAATGCATCATCAATCGAACATTTAGAACATTTAGAAGGTTCTTTCAAGATGAGTTCAGGTGACATAGATGGTATAATGTCTAATCCCGATGTTGTAGGTAAACCTCCCTGCTCGGGTGAATCGCTATAGCCATTGTTCGAGTTAAGGATATTTTTAGGTTTTTTGTTATTGTTGTGTCTCGTCGGTCCTCCCTCACGCTTCTTCCCCTTCGATGGGTTTATTCTTGACCCCTTACTCCTCACGGACTGCTCCGACTTCGATCTTGTAGTAACGGTATTCATGAAGATGGGGGCAGGAGGCAATGGCTCTTTCCTTTGGGCAGGTGTCTCGTTTTGCCCTGGGTCGATTGGTCGTTGTGTTGCTAGTGCATCGGGAAGTGCCTATGTGTGATTAGCCCCATAAAGTGCAATTGGTCCTTTGTCGGGAGAGCAAGCTGACATGATGCTCCCTAATGAGGAACGCTTCCCTAATAATGGCTCTAATGATAGCCGACGTTCAGTGGCAGCTATTTCGTATGCCAGAACATTACTAGCACGGGTAATAAAGTTCCCCAGAGTCTCAGCCATGCTTCCACCTTTGCTCGTCGCCATGGGGAAGTAGATGAATAGAGATGAATCCAACCACTCAAGCCCAGATAAATGTGTGGGAATATTACGATAGAGTTGAGACTCTTACCAAATTACAAGTGCCGCTCCCTCCTTTTGCAGGCGGAGCGCCGGGCATAGAGAGGGGGCCCGGCCCGGCCTCCACCGGTCTCGAACGGGCTCAAACGGGCCCGCCCATGGCCCGGGCTTCGCCCGGGATGACGCCCCAAACGCGTCCCGCTTACGCGTGAGTGGGGAAACAATTATAATGGTGTAGGAGGGAGGAGCCGGGAAGAGCCACCAGCTGCGGCAAATGTTCAAGGAGGCACAAGGCCCGCTGGTACTCGCAGTCCCGGGGGTTAGTCAGGAGATAGAATCACGGTCTCCGCCCAACGAAGTCCTCCGGTGAGTTTAAGATGCAGGGCACAGTTCAAAACCAGGATCAGCCTCCGAGCGGCATGACTTATTAGATGGCATTGTGTTTGACAAATGTATTTGTACATTGCATAAGTATTTGTATTAATTTCATAGAAACTCCAATTTTAATCCTATGAGCACTCAAACACAATATAAAAGCATGAATACAAATAAAAGTATAAATACTCTGCGAGAAAGTCCATTATCTAAACCTGATAAATCTGAGATGCCAAATTGTTTGACTTTATTAAAAACAGGTCATAAACTTTTTTAAGCTTGACTATACAGAGTGAAGTATTTTGTAAACCCTCTTCAACGTACACGACACTTTAGGTGGTGTGTTGCAAATTTCTTTTTTTGTTGTAGCTGGACGAAGTTCATATTATTGCTTACCTCCTTAAGCTCACTGCTCTCGCAAGCCCAAAAGGAAATGTAATTCGTGAGGGGACACCTTTAAAGTTCCTGTCCCAGAAATAGGTCGTGGTTGTTAGTCCCACTACTTTCTGGTTCCCAAGAAGGATAAGAACCTGCATCCTATCTTGGACCTCAGGGACCTCAATCGCTTCCTCCGGAAGGAGAAGTTCAAGATGTTGACACTTGCTCAGGTCTTGTCTGCCCTCAACCCTCAAGACTGGAAGATAGTGTTGGACTTGCAGGACGCTTATTTTCACATCCCCATCCTGCTGGCCCACCGACGTTACCTACGGTTCACGGTAGGCCACGAGCACTTTGTTTACAGTGCTCGCCTTTGGCCTTACCAGCGCCCCTCGGGTGTTCACGAAAGTGATGGCGGTGGTCGCAGATCAGGGGTTTCAGTCTTCCCCCTATCTCAACGACTGACTGTTGAAGGGGGGCTCGCCCCAGGCAGTCGTCTCCCACCTCCAGACTACGGCCGACCGCCTGCATTTGCTGGGGTTCTCCATCTATGTGCCAAAGTCGCACTTGATTCCCTCTCAGAAGCTCCTCTTCATCGGAGCGGTTCTGGACACAACGCGGTTGCCTCATGAGGCGATGCCCTTGACACCCAAAGGGTGTTATAGCCTTGCAGTGTTTGTTTCTTTGTCTGTGAAGCTTCTATAAGAGGCATACATGCTTTTGGTCCTAGAATGGGTTGTGCTTGGTTTATGTCCCCACCTCCACCTTTGTACACGCCAAGACCCCAGAGGATACTCGTCAAGCATATCCTAGGGATGCATGTGTTCCTTTCCGAGAGTCTGTCTGCAGCAGTACTTTCACTCTGTTTCCATGTTGAACACTTAAAAATTTGATATCTTATACTGGACTTAATGAAACACAACTATGGCACATTTAGTTTGTTTTCTGATTTATGTTGCAGCATGGTAGGCTATGGTTTTGTGCAGTTAAATTTAGTACATAGTGTTACCTTCTACTTCACAAGCTGAGGAAGGGTGATTGCCTGACCAGAGTTGAGTTGTGTTGACATAACAGACGTGCATTGAGAAATTTTTGACTCCCTCAATACCTCCAAGAAGTGTTAAAAGCTATGCCATGTTCTAGGAGCAGATTTATATCTTGACTGACTTGAAAGGCATCATTTCAGATGTTGAGATCTGATTTGTTTTCCATGTATTTTTCACTGTGAACTCTTTCAGTTAAAAATATTGTAGTACTTTTTCCCGCTCCTAACAATCTTATTTATGTGCGGTAACTAATATTAGCAAGGATGAGAGCTTTAAATACTTATCTAAAAATGGATCTCTGTGGCATCAAAAGCTTTGTGAGTAAAAAGGTGTAGTTCCAGTAATGTTAAACATAGTTCAGCATTCTTCAAGAATTTAGGTCGCATCCGGAGATTTATCGCTCTTTCCAGCCACTTAAATTTAATTATGTCCCTCCGCTTTACAACTGACTTGTCAACCAAGAATGGGGTTTCGTTTGGACTAGCATGACCTGCATCATAAATTTCAATCAACACCTAATCTCACTTGGCTGCCCTCCAAACAGGGTTACACACCAGCACTGATTTTGATATTGGTGATTGCACAGGGCCTGAAGTCCCTATGGGACTACTCCGAGGGGTAATCTGAAAACATAACCCACCAAAAACATAGACACTCTGGTGTTGAAGAGCCACTTTTTCTCCCCACGAGGACTTACCATGCTAAAATCCACATCTCATCACATGTCCCCTTCCTTGGTGTTGAAGAAGGTCCAAAGCCTTTGCAGGTTCTACCTTTGGAGAATCATGATCTTCGTTGATTATATTAGTCTACTAGACACACCTTCATGGATGTTTGACCCCTACCCCATAAGACTAGAGGCTGGCATCCTGCCAACAGAATTGCATTGTGTGTGGCTCAACACCACCTAAAGCTTGTGGTGTAAATTTCAAGTGTTTGACTTGTGTAGCACATTCTAAAACACATTTATGGTGTCATGGTACATCATTGTTTTGCTTAAATTGTTTTCATTTACAAGCTGTGATATCTGACATACTTATTTGGGCTTAACATCTAATCTTTACAAAGTGCGTTTTTGAAAGTACACCTTGACAGTTTAACTTGACTCTCTTAAAAAGTGTCTATAGATTCCTCCACAGAAAGTGTGATAAACCGTCTTTTATCTGATAAATAGATGGTTCTATCCAGTAGTTAAAAACTTTTTTTGCCAAATGTCTGATTTGAAAATAATTCGCATAAATATTTGTTACCAGGTGTGTGCAGCCAATTTTGGCGATATCTGCAGTGTGGTTGGACAGGATGCCACTGAAGCAATGCTGGTAAGTAATTATTTTATAGTTATTTGTTATTTTTGTAGCGACTTAGTTATCTGCTGTCAACATTTGCAGCATGAGATGAGGGTGGACAGAGAAAGCGTCTTGAGGTTATAGGAAATTTGCAAAGTGGCGACTGACTGCACTAAACTAACTAGGGTCTAATGTTGCAGGGATCAAGATTTGCCAGTCTTGTAATAAGGTCCTAAGTCGAACTAGGGGATGTGGGAAGGTCCAGATGTGAGTATGAGATAACTGGACAACTCAGTATACATAGGTGAATTCACCACAAAATGTTAAATACCGGGGGAAAAGAGACTGCTTTAAACCCCTAACCCAGTATTTTCCATAATGAACATATCCAACTACATCTACATTTACATTTGATGCGTTTGTAACAAGTAGTGTGTAGAGACTCAATATATCTATTAACACATTAAATACATAGCAACAAATGTGGTGTAAAGGGGGTTGAAGTGTGATACACATTTCCTACATCAGTGTACAAATGCAATTAGCAGCTCCTGCAATAAATGGGGGGGGGGGGTCTTTAGGGACCAATTAAAGCCTACTTTTGGTGTTGAAAGAGAAATTATTAATGAGTTTATTTGGTGCTATCGCTGGTTATTGTTTGATGTATGTCACAGACCACAAACTGGATTTCCAAGGCATCAAGGGACCCTCTGGTTGCAGTGGAGCTTAAGGAACTGCTGAGGAGGTTAAGGGTGATTCATGAGAACAATGTATTGAATAGACTGAAGAAGCTGGGCAGCATGGAGGGAAGGCCCAGCTAAAAATGTAGCAGGAGGAATAGAATTGACACTAGTCAATAGTGTGGTGTGGAAGGATGAGAAGATCTCTTAGGTCCAAAAGTGTGAGCAATCTTGTGAGAGTACAAGACTAAGTGGCAATTAAGCCCTATAAAGTAACTAGGCATTTGCTACTGTAACTCCATGTGCCTTGCTCTATGGCAAAAGGAACAAAACCGAACAAAACCAGATAGACTTGTAGAAAGCTGAGTTTCTGTTGCAGTAACCCTCCAACCCCCCCACACACACTTATTGGACGATTTCTGATGCACTTTGACTTGATGTGCCTTGGGTCCCTGCCAATCAGGTTCCCTAGCGCCTGTGTTCTTCCCCAAAACTGTACCTTTTTATCCCCAATTGGCGCACCCCTGGCCACATGCAAGTCCCTTGTAAAAGGTACCATGGGTACCAAGGGCACTGTGACTAAGGAAGACCTCAAGAGCTGTAGCACATACTGTGCCACCCATAGAAGCCCTGTACCTTGACACAACCACACACACACAGCCATTGCAGGCTGTGTGTTTTGGTGCAGAGAAAAGTGAAAAGTCAACATGGCACACATTCCTGCGTGCCTTGCCTGCAACCCACTCTCTATGGTATAGGTAAGACACCCCTCTAGCTGAGTGCACTATATCACTGGTGGGGGCACAGTTGAATGAGCACTGTACCCCTACAGTGTCTAAGTCCAGTCTTGGACATAGTAAGTGCAATAAAGCCATAAAGAGTATATGTAGGCTTTCCTGTTTTCAGTTTCTATATTTGGTAAATTCTGGTGTTTTTGTTTTTCAGTGATTTCAAGAGATTTCAATACCTTAAACAGTGGTTATTACAACAGAAGCAGTGTTTTTCCAGTGTTTATGGAAAGCTTTGCTTTTATTATTGCTTGCTTTCTGCACTGATAGTGCATGGTATATAGACAGTGTATGTACAGTGTATATGAGGTTCAAGTACATTTTTCCAAATCAAACTTATTGTAATAGATCATACAATACTTCTTCAGTGAGTCTTTGGTCATGTGTGCTCACTCTTTCCTTCCCATGTAAACTTTTATCTGTGAAAAGGCCCCCTCAACGTTGGCACTTGAGACAGGCAACACCAAAACAGCCAGTACATAATTTGCTAACTCTGGTCACTGACAGCTTTCTGTGCCAATACTGGTGCACTTGAAGACTGATTCTCTGGGCAGGTTCTGCGACATTTGTTTTGAACTGGGTGCTTATGCCCTCAGAGTTACTGAAGTGGGCAAAGATGAAGCAGAATTTTTTTAAATTAGACAAAATTCCCCTTTACGAAAGTGATCTAGAACTTGTACAGAGTTCCCCAATGAGGTTTCATTGACTTCAAATGCCATGGTTGGTGAAGGAACATTTCTATGTATCAGTGCAAGCCATTTCTCATACATTGTAAAATAAATGTTCCTGTATTGCTCTTCAACATTGCTTTGCTTACCAAGTGGCAAACACTCTAACATGGAACATGTTGCAGTTCCAAAGTCACTAAAAGTGTCGCCCAGCCTACTCTCAAGGAGAGGTTTCACATCTATACCAATTATGCTGAATACTTGACAGACAAGGATGTTTTCATACTCTAGTTTTTTATTATGTCCACTACAGCAGTTATGTTTACCTGTAAAAATCTAAGAATGCAGTAGAGTGCGCTTTTTCTCACAACACTATAAATATGCGACCAAAGATCCTCATATCTCTTGCCTTTGGCATCCTCACTCAGCAAAAATTCTGTAAATGGTTGCCACATGGATAATATAGCATTCACAGCCCCTTGGACTGAGACCCATCAGCTAAGCAATACAGTTGGGATGACTCTTTCTTTGATGCCACACAAAGCACAACATTAGAAATATTTGCGTTTTAGTTCCTGCGCATAACAAAACAGTGCACCAGAATGGACTAAAAAGTCAACAGCATTCTTTATTAACTCAGAAGATTGTAAAGATACTTTCAGCATACCATCTAACAAGTGGCAAGGATCTTTCACAGGGAAGCACTTGTGCTCAGATATCGATTTAGAAAGGTCATCACACAGCCTTTTGATATACGTAGCTGAATCACTGCAAATACAAACAATGTCACTCCAATCTTTGTTGAACTTCGAAAGAAAATTTTTGCAGCAGCATTCCAAGTGACACTGCGTTCCATGTTTTCCAAAAGACTGGTGTCATGTTTTCACCACTAACCCAGATGCTTGGTGATAGCACTCTTTTCACATATACTTGTCACTATACCTTGCTTTGAATGTTTAAAGCCTGAGGTGTTGGCAGTTCACTTACTATCAATACTGACTCGCTAGAAACTGGGCTCTGATGTATCAAGGGTTTTTACCCACTCTCTGTGGGTAAATGTGATGGCACATATTGGGAAAGATTCTTATGAAACCATCCATTTTACCTATCAGTGAAAGAATCAAACGCAGCCAAAATATCAAATATGATTTTGACATTTCCTGATTCTCTACAGTTTATAAAATAATTAAACAAGAACTAAAACATGCGTCTAAAGCCTGCATCATTAGACGAAAGACCTCAAAACTGAAAAAAGGAAGAAGAAACAATATTTTAGTGACATCCCTAAACAACAAAACCCAAGCAGAATAATGTTAGCCCCTTCTTTCATGCTGCTATCTTTTATAAAAAAGTTACATTGTATTGGCCCCTTCAGGAAGAAAAAAGACTTTCAATCTCCTTTTCCTTTCTTTGAATGGCATTTAGTTTGCGGTTGTCCAGGTGTTTTCAGTGTTTATATGTTTACACTGGTGAGGGCTATTTCCCTTTTGGTGGGGTTTTATCAGTTATTATAGGTTTAAACCTAAAACCGGACAGCCTAAGTATATGGTCTGGGAGGTTGTCGTTACGATCTCCACAGCACCGTAATGGCTTTACTGAATTATGGGAAGTTTGGTATCAAACTTCTCAGCATAATAAACCCACACTGATGCCAGTGTGGGATTTAATGTACCATGCACTCAGAGGGCATCTTAGATATGCCCCCTGAAAATCGACAAGCCTCTGGTGGGTTCGCTGACTGGTAAACACCATCCTGCCACCATGAGACAAGGTTCTGGGCCCCAGGGGTGGAAGCCTTCTCTCTGAGCCCAGAAACAAAGCAAGGATTCATCATCTTAATTCAATTAGGCGCATTTCACCTTACAAAGGCTTCCTCAGGGCAATAAATTCGATCCACTAGTGTTGTTGGAAATCTATTCCGTGAGACGCAAAGAACAAAGTTCACTGTGACAGTAATGTAACTTTAAATCGTCGTAGCAGTTATCAAACTTCGGTCCACAGGTTTCTCCGTGACCGCCCTGGTGCCACAAACTCAAAGTAACGCTATGAACCACGGTCCCATGGTCCAACCCATAGCCACTTCTCAAACTTTGTCCAGAGCATGTTTCCCTAGAAGCTAAACCCGCAGCAGCAGGTGCCTCGCTCAGAGACTCAAGAGCTCATATATTCCGGGGGCGAGGAACCTACTGACAGACGTTTGATTGTTAACTGCCACCCGAGGAGTTAAAGTTACATTACTGTTACAGTGCACTTTGTTCTTTGTGCCTAATGGAAAAGATTTGATAACACCAGTGGATCTATTTTATTGCCCTGAAGAAGCCTTTGTAAGGTGAAACGCGTTGGTTGCGCTGTCTGAGAACCATAATTAAGAAACTACATTTAAAACAAAGATCTAAGAGTTATGTCTAGTGCTGGTTATCAATGCACACAAGTGCTTGTTGTCTCTCTAAAAAGAACACTATTTTGATGTTTGGCCAATGAGCAGCTGGCCTTTTAAGGTGGGCAACAGGGATATGTTGACACAGTGATTACTTCAGGTGGTGCGGCATTGGGTTCCCTTGCTGCTGTTTGTTCAGTAATCTCAAAAAGTTGTTTTAACATAACCCAAGCAAATATAACATACTAGAGGATTGTAGCTACTGGCACCATCACTTTTTATTCTACCACATACGCTCGAAACTATGATCGATTGATTGTTGATGCTTCTGTGGACTGGGCCAACAGCTAAAGGAGGAGCCAGAACACTCTAGAACAAACAGCAGAGTACTCCTTTGATCCCAATGTTATCAGAAAGAGGGATATGCCCTGTTGAGGAACACCCTGGAGTCAGACCTATTTTGTTTTGGGCAAGACTGTGACTCTACAGCTTTTAACAAAGTCTTGTCCTAAGGAAGTAGCACTCATTTATTCATGGGTTGTTTCAGTTAGTTTTTGTAACTCACAAATTGACCATCGCTTGTGACCACCCAGGTGCTGTTATAATGCTGGATCTAGTAAAATATCAACCCCCTTTACAGTGAATTACAAAGGAACATGTCCCTGGCCAAGGTAGTTAATCGTTCCTAGCGAATGGTTTATTTTGAAAACAGACCTTGTAGGACATATAATGGCCATACATTTCAGCCCTATATTCACTGATCCATAGTAAAATGTACACCATGTTACATATGGACCAGCTTTCCCTCAACATCAAGGTAGGTTTGTTGAATCGACCATCTTTATGCGTATAGAAATTGGTAATTGCATACTGCAAAAGATTATTTTTTGTTTTGCTCTCTTACAATTCAATTGTGAAGGACTTCAACAACATAGGCTTTAACAACTAGGGGTGTGAGGCCAACTTTTGAAGACAGAGCTAAATCACTAGGCTTTGCATTGGCCCAGCTCTTCAATAGGACATATAAGCAGAGGTCAAGTTATTTTAAAACCTACTGAATTTTCAAATTTTATAGATGCTTTATCTTTTCAGGTTTTGAAGCTGGTCATGTGAGCAGAATAGTGGTGTTTAATGGTGGCCACTTCAAACACTGATTTTATGGTTTTAAAATGTTTTAATTTTAGCCATTGCTCTTTTTTATTTGCTTTTATTTGATTGTATTCATTTTAATAGTTGTGTGTCTCAAATAATATCAATAATGTGAAACTGATTATGATAGGAGTAGTCAAGAGCCCTGCCACTCAAGGCTGCACATTGAGAAACTGACTTTCAGGATCTTGGGATATTAGCGCATATGCGTTGTTGTTCCACTAGATTGCACAAAGGTGTTAAAATGTTGCACTTCTGCAAAGATGTAGAGGAGGTTGTTGTGTTGCATGTTCCCAAAACACTGTATGCCCATTACATGCGTTTCCTGAACACTTTTATTTTTTAGGTTATCTACTGGTGTGCATTGTTTAGCCATACTGCAATCTGGGGTTATACCTGGTAGTCTCTGCTCCTTTAATGATGGGCTTTCATGCAGGTTATACTTTTCATGGTGATCTGATCAGACTTGGGAGATAGTGAATACAAAGCTCATGTCTGCTTCTTTACAATCTCCATTGAAATCGCATCATCAAGTCCCTCTAATTTAAGACGACCTGTCAGTGACTTGCGATTTTGTTCTTGCTGTGATTGTTTCATCAGAACTCTGACGTTATCAGGGTAGTTAAATATTTTTGCAGCGTGAATCTTTCTGGATTCACTATGCTGTGCATTATTCCGCGATCTGGTGGTTGGGTCCGGATTCGTAGTCTTTCTTTTGTGTTTTTTTTTATTTATTATTTTTAAGTGGCCCAGGTGGGCGTCGACGTCCCACCATTTGGTGCACCTCTCGTGACATTGTCGTGCTTCCTGCGGAAGTCTCACCTTTGGGGCGCCATCTTCAGATTCTTTTTTCCGCCGTTGGGTCTGGATCGTCATCGAGAAGCTCCAGAGTTTTAGATGAAGGAAGAAGGAAAATACGCAAGTTTCATCGAAGGAGAACTTTTAGAAGACTACAGAGAGAAAGGTATTACAGCCGGGACAACGGAGAAGGAGGGGATCCTCGAAATTCTTCGACACACATAGGAAAATGCGCACTCAGAGGCTCTGAGCGCAATGGACAAGACACCATTTAAGTTCTGCCCTAACTGCCACCACAAGTACGCGCAGAAGGACCAACATCCGGTATGAAACCTTTGCCTGCCGTTCAACCACGAGAGCAAGGACTGCAACGCCTGTTCCGCTTTCGTGCCGAAGACTCTCCGGGTGAGAGAACGTCATAGGAGAGTCTACTTCAGCATGGAAGGCAAGGGTAAGGCCCAGTCACTGTACGATCTGGGCCTCTCCACTGATGATGAAGACAACATCGCCGAGGGACCTGATGTCTTCACGGTCGCAGAGACCGATAAGAAAACGCCTGACGAGGTAAGAGACACGTCGAGTACAAAACCACCAAAAGGGCCCTGAAAATCGGAAGGTGACTCGAAAAAATGATTCAAAGTCCTCGAAGGAAACACCGGCGCCGAAAATGTCGACGTCCGCCAGTGGTTCAAAGGACAAAAGGCCGAGCGGATCCTTTGAGAAGGACTCCCAGGTGCCGATGACCGCCGAGAGACAGAGTTCGTCGAAACAGACCCACGAGGTGGGACGTTCGGCGACAAAGACAAGGCCGAGTCGACGCAAGCTCCGTCGAAAAGACCTGCGGTCGACGCCGAGCACATCTCAAGCATGGAAAAGAAAAAGAGAAGGCTCGAGGCGGAAATGGAGAGCATCCTTCAGAGGAAGAAGGAGTTCGACGAAAGAATGAAACAATTCAAAATCCCAACGGTCCCGTCAACTGATGTTGTTGAGATCGAGGAACAGGGAGATTTCGACGCCGAAGAGCAGTCGAGAGGTCCTGAAGAGGAGGAAGAAGGCCCCTACTATGAGGGAGAAGATGATGAAGAGGATCAGCAGTCGTTCTACGGCTCGGCGTCGTCGACTCAGAAGCTGGAATGGCAGGACATCGACGCCGAAAACCCCGAAGAGCCCGTGGACTCGTATTCTTCGAGGCCTTCGCCGCCAGACGACATCGGGGCTTACAACATGGTCGTCAAGAGTGCTGCAGCAGCCTTTGGTGTGAAATTGGATGAGGAGAAGCTGAAAGCAGACTTTCTACTCGAAACTCTGCTCCCCTTCCAGACGAGGAGCCAGTTCCTCCCCATGCTCCAAAGCGTGATGAACCAAGGGAAGGAGGCGTTTCAGGACCCGGGAACATGCCGGTCCATCACACCCAGAACGGAAAAGAAGTACAAGCACTCCTCGCAGGATCCTCCTTACATCAAGGGATCGGTCACTGCCGACTCCATCATTGCTTCCACGGCCAGGAAAAGAGCCAATGTGCCGGCGACCTCGGGCCCACCTCCTGATAAGGAGAGCAGAAGGATGGACCTCACTGGAAGGAAGGTAGAAAGAAACGCCGCAATGCACTGGCGCATGGCAAACTCAAACGCGCTACTGAACAGACACCAGTACCAGCACTGGGATGAGATGGGGGAACTAGTCAAGCATATCCCAGAAGAGTACCGTCAAAGGGCTTCCCATCTAGTGGAGGAAGGAAAGAATATCGCCAACTCATGCATCAAGACTGCATTGGACGGGGCGGAAACTTCGAGCAGACTGATGGCCATAGGGATCACTGAAAGGAGACAGGCTTGGCTCAGAATTTCTGGATTCAAGCAGGAAGTCCAGAATAACATACTGAACACCCCTTTCAACGGTGAAACGCTGTTCGGGGAAAGTGTGGACGAGAAGCTCACCCAACTGAAAAAGGATGAGACCGCAAGATCAATGGGGGCCCTGCAATTCAGAGGGATGCGTAGAGGCACCCTAAATCGGAGACCCTACGGAAGGGGAGGAAGCCAGCAGGGTATGTCGCACCAGACATTCCAGCAAGGGCAGCAGGGTGACAGTCGCAGCCAGCAGGGACAGCAGAAGCAGAACTGGCAGTACCAGCCTCGAGGCCAGTCCTTTTGCAGGAGGGGAAACGGACGTGGCCAAAGGAGGAGAGGGGGAGACCAACCCTCATCTAAGTGACTACACATGCAGAAGGACGCTCACCCCCAGCATACCCCGAAGGGTGAAGCGCAATGTAAGAACACCAAGGGGGTTACACAAAACAAGCGCCTACGAACATGCAACACCGGTAGGCGGAAGACTGGGCCTCTACCTGCAATAATGGCAACAAATAACCTCAGACAAATGGGTTCTCAACGTCATACAGCACGGATACTGCATAGAGTTAGAGAAAAGACCTCCAAACAAGAAACCAAAGAGAAGACAGCGCTCGGGTCAAGAGCTCGCTCAACTCAGGGAGGAGACACTTCAACTACTGAAAAAGAGGGCCATAGAACCAGTGCCATGCAGAGAAAGGAACAAGGGAGTGTACTCAAACTACTTCCTGGTACCAAAGGTGGACGAATCACTAAGACCCATCCTGGACCTAAGATTCCTAAACAAATTCATAAAGACGCAAAAATTCAAGATGACATCACTATAAGAAGTGCTACCCCAAATGCGAGGCGGAGACTTCATGTCCACCGTGGATCTCAGACTCCTACCTGCACATCCCAATGAACAGACGACACAAAAACCTGTTAAGGTTCAACATCAACCAGGATCATTATCAGTTTACAACCCTGGTATTCGGTCTAAAGTCCGCCCCAAGGGTTTTCACAAAATGCCTTGCAGCAGTAGCAGCGTACCTACGAAGGGAAGGGATTCATGTGTTTCCTTACCTAGACGACTGGCTAATCAAAGCAAGCACTCGCGACAAGTGCGAGGAGCACGCAGAACGGGTGACAAGAACACTAACAAACCTGGGGTTCTCGATACACTGGGGGAAGTCATTGATAGAACCAGAACAGGTGAAGATCTTACTGGGGGCGAAGATCAACACTATAGACGGAACGGTCATGCCCAGCGACAGAACAACAATAGCCCTGCTGAACGAGACGCGTCTCTACCAGAATGGGCGAGTTCTGACAGTGAGAACAGTGAGCAAGATCATGGGGATGATGGCGTCATGCATCCACCTAGTCCCCAATGTACGGCTTCACATGAGACCATTCCAAGAATGGCTGCAACAGCAATGGTCACAAGCAAGCGGGAGTTGGGAGGATCTAGTTGTTGTTACGCACGCAGTGCAGGAGGAGATAGCATGGTGGAACAGGGAGAACTTAACTACAGGAAAGACCTTGATACCACCAAACCCAACTGTGACCATCACCACGGACGCATCACAAATAGGATGGGGAGCACACATGAACAAACTCAGGGTGAGGGGTCTGTGGAACCCAGCAGATGCGGTCAGACACATCAATTACCTGGAATTGAAGACTGTCCTGCTAGCCCTGAAGGCCTTCCAGAAGCAGCTATACAACCAGAAAGTGTTGATACAGACGGACAATACTACTACCATGTTCTATATCAACAAGCAGGGAGGGACACAATCTTTCCCCCTTTCCACTCTGGCACAGGAGATTTGCAGATGGGCCATCCCACTCAAGATAGACCTGCTGGCCATACACCTACCAGGGAAGGACAATGTGGAGGCAGACAGACATCGGCATCCCACGAGTGGGAGCTCAATGGACAGGAAACGCAGAGGCTATTCCAAAGGTGGGTAACACCGACAATAGACCTGTTTGCAACACGCCTGTAGGAAGGTGGATATCTGACAATGGTTACCCCCAACTTTTTGCCTAGTATCTAGCTGGTTTTTCGACTTAGTTGGCCTGAGATCCTGCCATTCAGGGTCTCAGGCTGTCTGTTCTCTCTTTAAAATGGACTCCATGTACCCTAGGTACATACCCAATTGGTAAGGATCACCTTATTGGACCCTGTACAGTGTACCCAGGGCATAGGTGTACGCTAGGCCTCCCAGGGGCTGCAGCATTTATTATGCCACCCCTGGCCTGGCCTTCCAATCAGACACAACTGGCTGAACACTCAGCTGGGGCAAGGTCGTGTAATCACCCCTTGCTTAGATATAGTATACCTATATCTACCCTTAAAATAGATACATGTGTACCTGTGAGCCACTCCTATGGCAGGCCTTAACAATCCTGGAGGCAGAGTGCTTAGTAACATGTGAGATGGTGCTCTAGCATGAGCTGAGCCTGTCTGCAGCTTTCGGAACCATGTCCTTATAGCTGTTCTATGATATAGCCTACCATATACTCTTAAAGTGCCTTATAATCTTAAAAGGTTATGGTAACTATGGTTTGGCTTTATCAAAACATGTCGTGTAAGGTGTCTAACACTTTGGAATAATACCCCCATACCATTTCTGGTGATGAGGATATTATTCCCCCCTTCTAGAGGGAGAGACATGTTAAAATCCTACTTTGCTGTTTAACTCTGACCAAAGCCTCAGCATCACAAAATGGATGCTGCTGCCACAGACACGAGTCTGACCTCCTGCAGCTGGGAGCCCTCCCAGCCAGGGAGGCCTGGACAATAGGTTTCCTGCTTGGGGAGGTGCTAGCACCTCCCCAGACAGACTTTAGTGTATTGGGGCAGGGTGGGCTGAAAGGAATGAGACCTGCCTGGGGCACACAAGGTGCTCCATGCATAGTCCAGTTCAAACCGGTGCTGGGGCACTCCAGCCCCAGCTCTGGCGAGAAACTGGACAAAGGAAAGGGGATGTAGCCACTCCCCTTCCTGGTCCCACCCATAGGAGGGACCTTGCAGGTAGCCCAGCCCACTAGCCCAGTATATCAGTAGCTAGTTGGGCCCTGCTAAATTAGATTAACCTGAATCTGCAACTTGAACAGAAACTCTGGACCTTCGACATTCGACCTCAGGAAGAAGACTGAAGAAATCTCCCTTGTGGCCAAGGAGTGACCACCCTGGGCAACCAGGCACCATCCAGCGACCGCTGCTTGCTTTGCGACTGAATCCTAGGAGGGACGACTGCAGAGACTGACCAGCGCCGAGACTTCCAGACACCTCTGAACCTGATCCACATCTCCAGCGAAGCTGAGACCCGTGGAGGCGACGAGGGACGTGGGATCGGCGACTTGGGAAAAGTGGCTAGTAACTGACTAGCGCGACTTCTGAGGCTTCCTCTAAGCTGTGCTTGGGGAATTGAGAAGCCCCACTCCCGAGCACCATCTGCAAAGAAGACCAGCTCCCCACACTTCATGTGTTCTGCGTGGGGCCCTTCTGCACCTGTGTTGCTCGACGTGTTGTCCGGTTGCTGGCCCGTTGGCTAGTAGCCTCTGCGACGACGAACCTTTACTTTCAACTTGCTGGTCCGGCTCCTCCAGACTGGCACCCGCTCCTCTGTGAAAGAGAAGCACCCCAGACCTTCCTGGTCTGCACCAGAAGCAAGTCCTCCATCCTGCGTGGGTTCCGCTTGCCAAGGCTTGTTGGGTCCTGACTCGACTTCGCTGCCGCCGACAGCAAGAGCCTTCGTGGGACAGCTCACCTCCTGATCCTGGTCGTCTTCGACGTCTCCTGGTACCCGTGGCTGCTGCGACAAGCTTCACCTCTTCACCTGCATCTTCACGACATCGCCTGGTTCCTTCCCGGCTCCTGGCTGGTGATCTAGACTCTGTCTCTTCTGCTTGCAGGTTCCTTCCTTCTTGATCCCCACCTTGGGATTCACCGGACACTCTGCACTGACTGCCTGTCAGCAACTTTCCTTCAGGCATCCATAGAAGTCCACGACGAAACCCGAAGCAAGTTCACACCTATGCACCCGCAGCCCGTGGGCTAGGTAACTTGGGTACTTCGGTGCTCACAAGGGTATTGACTATCCTAGGGTCTAGTTTCCGAGTCTCGACTTTCTAGCTATACCAGAAGTGTCCTAAAACTGCTTATTTCTAACTGCTAGTGATTCTATCGACTTTTACACATTACGCTGAGTGTTTCCACTCTGCACCTGAATCCCGTGGGCCTCCCACTTCCTAACTGTTGGTAGTATAGGGTAGCCCCAGCGATGGCCTAGGCCTATCCTGTGTTCGTGACAGTGGTCCTTATACCACTTACTTAGTATATGGTTTGCGTGGCCCCTAGGGCCTAACTGTATTACTTACCTGTGTGACTTAATGTATGCTTAAATAAGACTGTGTTGTACTTACCTCGAATCTCATAAAGAGTGCTGAGGGTTTGCCTAGAATAAATACATTCTATTTTGATATATATCTGTTGTGGTGTCCTTTCATTTGGTATTCAAGGGATTACATATGGTATAACAGCTGGCTTCACATGCCATTCAGAGTTTAGCCTAAGACTGCTCTTGTCCATGCTACCACTAGGATAGCTGGTCTATAAGGTTGACTTTACAACCAATCACCATAAGGGTTGTTTGGACTGATACAAGGTGTACACTAGAATTAGTGACATCCTATATCAGGCCAACTTCTCACAACGCCTGAATGCAAAATGCCAAAACTTCGCATCCAGACAACCAGAGCAGCAATCGCAAGGGAATGCCCTATGGATAAGTTGGTCAAAGACATTTGCCTACGCTTTTCCACCGATACCACTGTTACACAGGGTGCTCGACAAGTGCAGGACCAGCAACATGACACTGATCCTAGTGGCACCACAGTGGGCAAGGCAGACATGGTTCTCTCAAATAGTGGAAATGGCACAAGGCACTCCTCACAAATTCACAAGAAGAAAGGACCTGCTCTCCATGCAGAACGGAGAGGTCATGCATCCAGAGCCAGAGAGCCTCAGCCTGGCGGCATGGCTCCTGAAGACTTAGAGTTTGCGCACCTGAACCTACCTCCAAGCACTATGCGAGTGCTGCGGGAGGCAAGGAGACCTACAACACGAAAATGCTATGGGGAGAAATGGAAAAGGTTCACAATATGGTGCAGCAGAAATAAACTACTGAATAAAATGACAACAGAGTCAACGGTGCTTAGATATCTCACACACCTACTAAAAAGTAATCTATGCTCATCCTCCCTAAGGGTACACCTAGCGGCAATCGTAGCTTACACATGAGGGGAGAGAGGAGGAAGTCTCTTTACGTCACAGGTAGTAAAGAGGTTCCTGGAGGGGGCGAAAAGAATTGCACCACCAAAGAGGATGCCGCCGCCGGCATGGAACCTCAACGTGGTCCTAACCGAGCTTATGAAGGCGCCGTTTGAGCCCATCCACAAGGCCACGCTGCAAATGCTGACAATGAAAACAGCCTTCCTGGTAGCGATAACCTCGCTGCGCAGAGTGAGCGAGCTGCAAGCACTGACACTGCAAGAGCCCTATATCCAGATACACAAGGATAGGGTGGTTCTAAGAACGGACCCACACTTCATGCCTAAGGTGGTGTCGGCATTCCATATGAACTAGACAATTTAGATGCCGAGTTTCTTTCAAAACCCCACGACAAGCGCAGAAAGGGCACTGCACACTCTAGACGCTAGAAGGGCAGTGATGCACTACATTGAGAGGACCAAAGAGCACAGGAAGACCAAGCAGCTCTTTGTCTCCTTTGCAACTAGTTTCCTGGGTAGACCCGTGACAAAAGCCACCATTGCACGATGGATCGCACTGACAATACAATTCTGCCACAAACAGGCAGGGCAGGAGCTATCGGATGGGCCACGAGCCCACTCCACAAGGAAGAAGGGAGCAACTATTGCCTTTCTGGCAAATACGCCCATTCAAGACATATGCCTGGCGGCAACGTGGGCTTCAGTGCACACGTTCACTAAGCACTATTGCGTGGACATTCAGATGAACAAGGAAGCACAAGTAGGACAGAAGGTGCTTCAACACATATTCAACAGCCAACACTCATCTACCACCCAGCCGCCACAAAGATAACAAACCGCTACAAAGTCTATGCACAGCATAGTGAATCCAGAAAGATTCACGCTGCAAAACGAATAGTTTCTTACGTGTCGGTGTAGTTTTGCAGCTTGAAGATCTTTCTGGATTCACTAGCGAACCCACCCACCTCTGCCAGGAAGATGAGGATGGAGAAAGAGGTGGAAGGACAAGGAAGAACAGAATAATTGAAATACTAAAGGAAATTGGCAAAGAAAAATTAAGAGAACGCCTAGGGTTTAAAAAAAAAAAAAAAGGGGAAAAAAGAACCCGAAGATGGCGCCCCAAAGGTGGGTGGGACTTCCGCAGGAAGCACGATGACGTCACGAGAGGTGCACCAAATGGTGGGACGTCGACGCCCACCTGGGCTACAAAAAAAAAAAAAAAAAAGACTACGAATCCGGACCCAACCACCAGATCGCGGAATAATGCACAGCATAGTGCATCCAGAAAGATCTTCAAGCTGCAAAACTACACCGACAGGTAAGAAATTATTCGTTTCCTCTCAACTATCAGGTGTAGTCTCAGTTGATTTTCAGCTGAGCTAAAAAAAAAGTACATCAGCGCACAAGGAATTTATATCCTTGAGACAATGCTGACTTTAGTTGTCACTTAAGGATACAGCCTGTTCAAAAATGGGATAGTTAAATAGATAGTTTCTAGTGTTAAACTGCAGGAAATCAACAGTATTTTTCAAAAGAGTTAATTTTCTATTCCATGGGTTTTGACAATCCGCAGGCCCGCAAGTGAATACATCCGTGCTGTTGCACTAATTTAAAGGGCATTACACACTTTCATCTGCAATTTATTTTGCAGAGCCGGGAAATAGCCATAAGTGGAAAAGGCTGTATTGCAGACATTGTCCCATTGATGCCCTATCGTCCCAAGTAATCACTGCTTTAGATCATTGTTAGGTTTGAATAATTTTTTTATTCGATTTTATATAGAATGGCAACAATATAGTATAAACCAACTACAACCCGTGGCCGGTGGTAATTGTAAGAGAATGCTTATTTGGTAGGTGTCATACAAGGTAGATGGAAGCAGGAAGTATAGATAAAAACAACAAGGAGGGGCGTGGGGGGGGGGGGGGTGCCGCATCTCTAATATAAAGATACACTGCGAGGGTGGTAGCCATCTAGTGTTGTGCAGTGTGCTCTGTGGCCGTCAGCCGTAGTATCTGTAGGTACTGGGGGCAGGGTAGCTTGCAAAACTCGTCCGACAGGTACTGAATGCAGGGTTGTCACATCTTGTCAAACCGGGGGAGTTGTTGTGTAGTTACAGCGGTTGGTTTCTCCATTCCCAGAATTTCCCGTATTTTCTGCAGCCAGTCTTGGTGTGTGGGTATCTTATCCGTTCCCCACCTAGCAAGGAGGAGTTGCTTCGCTGCCCCCAGTGCAAGAGTGATTGCTTTGCCTCTAGGCCCAGTAGTATGTAGCTCGGGAATTTGGGTATGTCTGTGTTAAACATTTTGTTGCCAGCGTCTAACATTCCCGATCAGAACAACTCTATCCTGGGGCATTTCCGTAGGAGGTGTGTGACTGTTCCATCTTGGCCACATTGCCGCCAGCACTGCCCGTCTCCACTAGGGTCCCAGGCGGCCACCCTGGCCGGAGTGAGGTACCAGTAATGTGCTAATTTGAGAAGCATTTCTTTACTGGTTGTGTTGAGGGCAGATGTACATGCTTGATGTAAAATATCATTCCACTCTTTGTCTGAAAAGGGGCGTTCACACACACTCCCATCTAGGTCTTGCGGGGAGGGTGGTGGGCATGTGGACTGTTAGGAAGGGGTAGATATCTGAGAACAGTTTCTTGTCCGTAGAGCGTGTGAGGATCCATTTCTCAAAGGGCATTAAGTGCTTCCTAGCATGCACCTGGATCCACAGACGGGTCACCCAGTGTGCCACTGCTAAATATTGCCACCTCGCCATGTCCGGCAGATTGTATCATGTCTGCAGTGTAGGGAAATCCATTAGACCGTCCGCATCAAAGCGGTCACACACCCTTTTACAATTAGCTTCTTGACACACCTTGAATCCTGACCCTGTAGCCGCCGGGGGAAGTCTGAGGTTGCTTATCACCGGTGTCTGTGGGGATATCGGCGTGGAGGTCGTGCTTCCTCTGCACTCTCTCCCAAACTCCATTTTTTGACCTTGTGACTGGGGATATATAGACACCCACTGGTCTGTGAGATTTAGGCAGCCATGGTATTTTCCAAATGAATGTGCCCGCAGTGGCCTGATCTATGAAACACCAGTGTTTTTCTGTGAGTGTGTGGGACCTTTCTACCATGTATCGTAACTGAGCTGCCTGGTAGTACCTGCCGATGTTTGGGACCACCAGTCCTCTCGCGTGCTCTGGCCATTGTTGCCCGTTTACCCTCCCAGATAAAAGATCTGATCAACTCCCTGAGGGTCAGGAAAACGTCATCTGCGTATAACATAATTTTATGCTCCCATCCTGATACCAGTCACTTTCGGTTGGCCCTCATCCGCCCCGCCAACGGCTCCATGTAGTGCGCAAAAAGCAGGGGGGACCAGAGACAACCCTGTCTAGTCCCTTGCTCTATTGGAAAGGTGGGCAAGTGCACATAATTGACACAAATGCTGGCCCGGGGGGTTGTGTAACAGGACTACAGCCAACTGCGGAATCTTGATCCTAGGCCCACGTGCTCCAACACTCAGTACAGATCTGGTGAATGCACCCGATCGAAGACCTTCTCTGCATCGACCGTGAATACATGGCCTGGGATCCGGGAGCGTCGTACTTTGTCCAATAAGTGGCAGTCTTTTTGTGTTGTCACTGCATCCTCGCTCTGGGATAAACCGCTGCCTGATCGGGGTTGACCAATCCCTGTATGTAGGGTGTGAACCTATGTGCCAGTACACTGGTAAAAATCTTCGCATCCACGTTTAAAAGGGAGATCGGGAGGTAGGAGGTGCATTGAGTCTGGTAGCGCACCTCTTTTGTCAAGTGACTTAAATAATCGCACGAGTTTTGGGGCTGCCTGGGAGGCGAACGTTTTATAAAATTCCCCTCCATAGCCATCGGGCCTGGCACTTTGTGGGGTTGTAGTTTGTGTATAGTAGTGAGTACCTCCTATATTGTAATGACTTTTTCTAGGGCCGTGAACACGGGTGTGGCATTATCTGGGGGGTAAACCTGGGCCAGGTATGTTATCACGGCTTCATCCTGCAGTGGCTCGGCAGTATAAAGATCCCTATAAAATGTTCCAAAGGCGTTTGCGATTCCCTTGTCTATGTTGCATATTAAGCCATCTGCCCCTCGTATCTCTGATATCCTCCGATCCATTACCTGAGCTCGAAAGCGGTGCGCTAACATGCGTCCTGCCTTGTTGCCCCTGGCATAATAATTCGAGCGCAGTCGTAACAAAGCGTATTCTACCCTTCCCATGTCTATTGCGTGCAATTGTTTACAGCTAGCTTTAGGCGGCGAACTGCCATAGATCCTGACCGGGCATTAGCTGTGTCCAGCTCCTTAATCGGTGCTTCTAGACTGCAGCGCTTATCCTGCCTTTCTCGATTGTATTCAGTGGCAATTACAACAAAATGGCCCCGAAGGACCACCTTTAAGGTCTCCCACAGTGTGGCGATGTCTGTCTCTGGGGGATAATGCAATAGATTACAGCAGAGGGACCCTGAATATATTAATAAGTGAGGAAGGAATCAGGGAAAGAAACTATTCAAAAAACAAAACTTCCTACACTGTACTATTTAAGTGGAAGGCAATATGTCCATGAAGTAAAGTAGTACCCACAGTCAACGGTGTATAAAAATATATTATTTCATTTATTAGTTCATTTTTTCATTTTTTATCATTTTTTCAACAACCTCAAAAAACATATGCATAGGCATTTTTCAGACTGTAATAATACATGTAATACACTTAACATCCAAACGTTGAAGCACAATTTGTGATTAATTGTACAACCATAACATAAATAAGAAAACATATATACCACATATGTAACACACAATTAAAGACAATAAACCTGAAAACTCAAGAAAACAACAATATATTGACAATTAAAATCATAGGTTGTGGAGTTTGAACATAGGACCAGCGCCAACGCGCGTTTCGGAGCTCAAAAATGCTTTTTGCAGGCTCCTTCTTCAGGGCGTATTACAGTGGTCTTTCAGAAAAACAAGGCTTCTGGGGGATAATGCTCCTAGGGTGGCCATTAGTACTTTGTCGTATGTGAGGAGTTTTGTATTAAGGCGCCAGTGTGAGGAGTCGTCGACTGCTTACCAGGAGGGAATGTCAGACCAATGGGAGAGTGGTCAGAAAGTGCGGCCACCACTATGTTAGCCGATATCGTGTCCTGCGTTATCCCTGTGGTTATGAGGAAGTAATCAATGGGTGTGTATGTTTGGTGAGCCGCTGAGAAAAACGTGTAGTCTACTTCTGTGGGGTGTGTGTGGCGCCATATAACGGTTAGCCCTGCTTCACCCATCCAGCACATGGTACTCGGAGTGAGCCACCCCCCATCTTGGCCCGCTCAGAGGATGGATCTATTTTTCTGCATGTCCATCACGAAGTTGAAGTCTCCCTCCACCACCATCTCCCTGTTTGGGGTGGATATCAAGAGGCCCAAAACATCCCTGTAAAAGGTTTCCTGCCTGTCATTGGGTGCGTAAACAGTGGCTATCGTGTACCTGGTACCCTGTATTAGAACATGCAGTGCTAACAACCAACCCTCAATGTCCAGGAAGACTCTCTACCTTCCCTGTGAAATGCGTAGCAAACAGGATAGCTACTCTTGCTGTCTTGGTGGGCCCTGATGAAAAGTACTGTCGGTCAATCCAGCCGGAGCGCAGCCGCCGCCAGTAGTTTTGAAGAAAATAGTTTCTTGCCGCATGCATTTTTTTTTAAACTTGTTTTTATTGGCATTTGGAGTATATAAAAACATGGTGCGTTAAGATACATTTGAATTACTTGCATTCTTTGCGTTTTATAGCATTATACATTAATTGCACAATAAATGGACATGTATCCTGCCATTATTAAGGTCTAGCATCAAACTATTCCTACGGAGAACTGGGGGGGGGGGGAGTATTCCTGGGATCATGGGAACTCATGTTACGTGGAATATCGGGCGATATGTGGCTCGCTAGGTAGTGCATCTGTGTGTCTCTGGGGGTGGGCGGGGGAGATCTGGTCGGCCTTGCTCCAGCGTCTGGTCCTTGAGTGTAATGTGGTGTGTGCTATGAATCGCGAGCGACGCTACGCATGTACTGCAGGAGGAGATCTAGTGTGCATGCTTGCGGTTTAGGCTTATGGGTGTTTGTCTGTCGCGTTGTGAGAGTGGTCATCTGGGTCGACTTGAGTAGGCATCTGATTGAATTGCTGCAGCAGCATGGCCCACTCCATGTAAATGGGTGTTTGCGTGTCCCCTTCACCTCCTCCTCTCTTAGTGTTTCTTCCTCTGCCACCTTCTTGGGGTATTCAAGGGCCATCTACCATTCTTTCTCATGCAGTGGGCGTCCTAATTCTTCCTCCCAGGTGGCTTGTAGGGCCTCTAGGGGTCTTTTTGCAAGTTCTCGTATGGCTTTATAAAGCCACGTGGTCAAGTGTCGCCCCACTCCCATATGTAAGATTGTGTGGGTGGCAGGCTCTCCCGTCGATAGGTTGTGGTTCGATCGATAACTTTCGAGGAGTTGGCGGTGAAGTAGGAACTGGCCGGGGGGGATATCGTAGTCGTCCATAAGCCGTTGGAACGGTTTGAGCTGTCCGTCCTCAAATAGGGACTCCATTTCAGTGAGGCCGCTGGCCGTCCATATGTGGAGCATGTTAGGGGGTGTAATAGCGTTCATGTTTGGGCCAGCGGACCAGCGGCAGCAGAGGAGAGTACGAAGGTTTCCCTGGCGACATACGGTGTATCTTTTGCATGCATTTGCATGCCACTGCGACATGTATGGGATATGTGCGCCTCTGCTTGGTGCCTGGTAGTAATAGGCGGCATAATTCTGGGGTGGGCACTGGGCCGGTTGTGGTGTATGTTTCTCCTATGTCTGCCTGTCGTCCAGTAGGACAGTCACTGTAATTGTGCTGCCAGGAAATAGGATTCAAGTGACGGAGCGCCCAGTCTCCCTTGTGTGGTGGACATTTGTAACTTCATTAGTGCTATCCTACGTCTGCCGGATCCCCGTATTAGCGAACTAAGGACAGAGTCTAAGTCTCGGAAGAATGCTTTGGGCGGTATTATCAGTAGATTTGTGAAGTAGTACAGCAACCGTGGGACTATTATCATTTTGGCTATAGCCAATCGGGGCCAACGGGAGGTTCTTCCAGAATCCCACTGCCGATCTGATGCCGGCCAGTGCTTTGCGGTGATTGCGATCGAATATGTCGGACAGAGAGTGGTAGAGACGGATCCTGAGGTATCGAGGGGCCTCCGCACTCCAAGTCACTTTCTGGTCGCCCAACCAGATATCACAAGGGGGGAGATTCGGATGTAGCGGGTAAACTGTGGATATTTCCCAGTTTACTTTTAGCCCGGAGGCTTCTGCAAATTCCGTCAGTGTTGCCGAAATAGGTGTGAGGTCCTTGGTAATGTCTCGAACATAGAGAAGATCTTCGGCGTACATGGAGACGCTGTGCATGGTATCCGCTATGGGGATGCCCCAGTGTTCTCCTTCTCGTCGCAGCCGTATAGCAGGGGGTTCTACCGCGAGGGCAAAGAGGAGAGGCGAGAACGGGTAGCCCTGCCTCGTGCCTCTATGGACCGCGAATTCTGGCGATATATATCGCCCTATGCGAATACGCGAAGTGAGTTTGGTATATAGAAGTTGTGTATACGCTAAAAGGATAGGACCGAGTCCTGCTAGTCATAGTACCGAAAAAGATACTTCCATGTGAGGGTATCGAAGGCCTTCTCGATGTCAAGGATAAGGCAGGCTGCTCTGGACAACGTGTCGCCCACTTGACCCTGGATATGGAGTAGTCGGCCTATATTTTGGGACGCGTTTCTGTCCGGGACAAACCCGCACTGGTCCGGGTGAACCAGGGGTCGAAGGATTTGTGTGCATCTGTCCGCTAAAATCTTCCCTAGGATCTTAGTCAGCGGATAAAAGCGTAATGGGGCAGTAGGAGGCCATTTGTTGCGGGTCACGGTTTGGCTTCAGAAAAGTCACAATAACTGATTCCCGGAAGGATCTCGGTAACTCTTCCTTTTCTAACGCTGTTGCAAACATAGTCACCAGGCAGGGGACCAGCAGGGGGGGAGAAGGTTGTGTAGTATTCTAGGGGGAACCCATCTAGCCCCGGTGCTTTGTTGCGAGCTAGAGCGTGTAGGGCGTGAATAACGTCGGTAGATTGTATCTAATGCTATTCTGTCAGCCTTCGTGATTCTGGGGATTGTCGGTGGGTCTAGAAATTGATCTAGAATGTCCTGTCTGATCAGTGGTGGGCTATGATAAACCCCTGAGTAGTATTGATGGAAGGCCGTGAGAATCTCGTCCTGGGATCGTACTAGATTACCGAGGGGGGTCGAACACTTCAGTTATGGGCTTTACTTCGGTGTCCTGTTTAGCTAGCCATGCCAATAATGTACCCGTTTTATCTCGTTCCTTGTGCATCTGAGTTGTATACGCCCTGAAATTGTACCAACGGAGGTCGACGCAGGCAGCTAGGTACTCTGTTTTGGCTTTGGCCACTTGTGCCGCCGCTTCGTCAGTGAAGTAATTTCGTTTGGTAGCGGTGGCTAGTTGTGTTTCGGCTTTTGTGAGTGCCTGTTCTAACGTCCGTTTTACCCCTATTATTTGCTTGATACATTATCCCTGTGCCACTAGTTTGAGTGTCCCATTCCACTAGTGTTGAGGACGCTGTCCCTGCGTTATTAGTGAAGTAATCCTGCATAATTTGTCCCTGTTCGTGTTTGAAGACTTGGTCTGTCAGGCAGTCCCGTGGTAGTCGCCAGGTGGGGACCGGGGGGTGTGGGGGTCTCCAGTTTAATCGCAAAATATGGGCATTGTGTTCCGAGATGATCCTACCTAGGTAGTCTGTGCTGAATTTTGGGTAATATTGCTGTGGAGCATAAAAATCTGTCTAGTCTGACTCGTAGGTTATGTGGTATGGAGTGAAACGAGTATAGTCTAGTCTGAGAAGGACGCATCCTCCATGCGTCTGTGAGCGCCCATTGTGTAACCCAGGCTTTGAACCGCTCTGTTCGTTTATGGGCTGAGGAGTGTGTGGGTGGTGGATGAGAGCGATCGAATGTGAGGTTTTGTGTGCAGTTATAGTCGCCCACTAATATCCATGGTACGGAAGCAAGTTGGGCCTAAACCCCTGTGAGGCGATCCCAGAACCTGTCCTGCTCTATGTCCGGGGTTTAGATACTGCCCAAGAGTACTGATTGCCCATCTAGGAGTCCCTCTAATAAGGCGTATCTGCCCTCCTTGTCCACCACCCATCGGAGTTCCTGAAATGGGGTCCCTCGTCGTACCCAAATCAGCACTCCACGTGCGTATGCGGAGTATGACGTGGCACATATGGTTCCTTGCCATTTGTACTGTAGTTTGCCTAACTCGGTAGTGGTGGGATGCGTCTCCTGTAAAAACACAATCCTAGTGTTCTGGCGCTTCGTATAGGAGTATATAGCATAACGTTTGCTTGGTGTGTGGAGGCCTCTAGTGTTAGAATACTGATGTCAGTGTTCTGTGCAGTCATGGCCATGTGTTGCTGTTGGCATGTCAGGATAGCCTGTGTCAGCCGGAGCCTAGCAGTCCGTGGATCCCCGGTAGCGTGAGGAACACATATGATATGCGATGTCGCCCATTCGCGCGCTGCAGATAACCTTTTGTGTGAAGTTCCATGAGGGGTTGGGACTTTTTGGAGCGGGGGTTGTAAACTGGGGTTGGGAAATGGTCCCAATACATGGTCTTATCGCTGGCTGCGATACGTCCAAACCGGCTCTCATAAGTCCTGAGAGTGTAACATGTGGGGGTGGCAGTGCGTGCGTGCAAGGCGATTCATCGGTCAGGCCTTTGTAGAATCATTGGGTGTCGTCTGGAGTGCGCTTAGTCTTGTCCGTACTACGTGCGCTCAGTGAGTGAGTCTTGGTTACGTGAGTCTATGCAGAATTATCTGTTGGATTATCTCATGCCGAGAGTGTTCGTTTGCCCATCCAGTAAGGCATCCGCTGTCTGGGGGGTGACTAAGGGAGGCGTAGTTGAATCTGTTTCAGATAGTGTTCCATCGCTGTCGTCCTCTCCCTCTGACGAGAAGATGTGTGAGGCCTGATCCGTGTCCTCCGCAAGGGGCGAGTTCTGTAACTCAGTCACTGCTCGCAGGACCTCCTGCCGTTCCTTCATGATTTGCTCCAGGTCCGTGGAGTCTTGGTGTGCGTCCCAGTTGTCTGTCTTGTTCCGCTGCGTTGCTGTTTCGGGTTGCGTCTCCTGGTGCGTGGTGGTTTGAAGCTTGGGCCACGTGTGAATTCTGCCCTGTATTGTTGCGCACAGTGATTGTCTGCCCAGTCGTGCGCCTCTTCGGCATTTGTGAAGAAGATGGTAGCGCCATTATGGATAATTTTGAGGCAGGCAGCAAAGAGCAGGGAATATTATATAGTGTTCGCCCGCAAGCGACGTTTGACTTAAAGGAATGAAGATCCTAATTGTTGCACTGCTCGTGCGTAATCTGGGAATATCATTATCTGTTTGTTGTTGACATGCAAGGGGCCTGCTTGTCTGGCGGCACGAAGTACCGCATCCCCGGTCACGGAAGTGTAAGAATTTCACCAGCATCGGTCTGGGGACGGATCCTGGTGGAGGTTCGCGGGCTGGGACCCTGTGGGCACGTTCTATGGAGAAGAATGCTGTCCGGTCAGCTGCGGGAGTGAAGGATTTCACCCATGTTTCTACGTACTCCAGTGGGTTTGAACTCTCAATTCCCTCTGGGAGACACAGCACGCGGATGTTGCAGCGCCTTGAACGCCCTTCCTAATCGTCCGCCCGCTCCTCCAAGGTGGTCAGACGGCACAGGACATCTTGGAGCGCCATTTGGTGCGCCTTGACGGCGGGTTGTAGGTCTGCTAGTGTCTTCTCCCTATCTTTCACTTTGTTGGCCAATTTTCGATGGTCATCCCGGATGAGGCTGATATCCGTCGTCAGGGTGCCAATTCGTTCCTCCATAGACACCCTGAAGAGTTCGATGGCTGCCAATACCTGATCCAGTTTGTCCAAAATTGATGAGTCCGCTTGAGACGCTCAGCATGTTCTCCGGTGCAGTCTCTGGTACTATGGTATGTTGTGAAGCTTTCGGCTTCCCCATTGCCGTGATTGAGGGGGGTGTCCCCTACGCTGCGAGCGTTGTCAGTGGCTGTGTGCTGTTGGTGCGGCTCGGTGCCAGGCTTGTTAGTCCCACGGGTAACTTGCGCTCCCCCGGTGCTGCGTGAGGGTTGTAGAGGGTCCGTAAGGGTCCAGGCAGGAAGATACCTGCGTGCCAGTCGTTCCCTGAACAGGCCCGCTTCCCTGCAGTTTTGGGAAAGGGAGGATACTGCCAGGAGGGGTGAGAACTGCATGCTTTGTGCAGGAGAAGGTTCTTTGCAGAGGTCTTAGCAGGGGTCGCGGGCGCCCCCCACCCTGAACGGAGCCTGTAGGCCTATGCAGGCATGACATGGATCACTGGATCATTTAGCCGCTATGTTGAGGTCAGGCATCATCCATCCCAGGTGCGCTCAGTTCCTGCAGTAATGGGAGGGCGGGTAGCCTTAACGTTGCCTGCCGATTCACGGGGAGTCGCCTCTCACCTCCGTTTCGCTGGCGCCTTGTGCTCTGGTGGCTCAGGTGACACTGTGGCTCGGTACCAGTCGCGTTGTCTGTCTCTGGAAGCCGTTTTGAAGTCAGGCGACATCGGCTGAGGATCGTCCAGTGAGTTGCAGCAGGGTCGGGGGTGGCAATCAGCTCCCCTCCTCTGGGTCGCTGGAATCAGGGGCTCATGGGCTGGCACCCTCCGTTCCCGCTCTGTTGTGCCGCAGGTCTGGGAGTCTGCCTGAGCAGGGTCGCAGTGTCCAAAATGGCGGGCTGTCTCTAGTCGTCGCCGCCTGTGCTTGTCTCTGTGTGCCTACTCGGGAGGACGTCAAGAATCCCCGATGCCGGGCTGTACCCTTTGTCCTGGGCTGGTTGGTTAGCGGTACCAGTCTCCGGTGTGCGACTCCGGTTCGATCTCCTCCGGTCTGCCGTCAGGAGCGGGCGGGCGCCATCTTGCCTCCGAGGCTCGGGGTCCCGATATTTTGGTGATCTGTCAGAAATAAGCTCAATTGATAGAGGAATGAGGCACCACAGGGTGTTGTGGACGTTCCTACACATGGTTGGGGACTCAGCGGTCCTTTACAACGCATAGAAAAGGGCAATGTGCTGGCCCGATCGCGGAGCCTCAGCAGGACACGTCTGCCATCGCAGCCTGCTTGGCCGCGCCCCTTCTTGCAGCATGTATATATAAAAAAAAGAAATGTGAACTTCTAGTCGCTTCACAAGAGCATTAAGGCCTCGGACATTGAGGCTAAGCAAGGACGCTATTTTCAATGCTTATATGCGACATTCTCCGTTTATCTAGGTACCCCACTTCCACCCCCAGGGTAAGGAACAGGGCTGTGTAGAGGTAGGAAGGGATAGAAGGATAGAAATGAGAAAGCTGAGAATAACTGAGTGAAATTAGTAACTCAAACATCATCTCCCACTGGGGAGCAATTGGAACATCAAATTTGGGGTCCATGACGTAGACACAGATTGTCGAAGATCCAGGACATCTGGCAAATTGCTGGTTTCATCCAGGGTGTGAATTATCCGAACCGCCTCTTTCCATACGAACTGCAGGCGAATGGGGTGTCCCCATTTGTATCGAATTTCACGTGCCCGGAGGAAGTCGGTTAGTGGCTTAAGGCCCCTACGGCGCTGCAGCGTGGTCGGAGACGGGTCCTGATAGAGCCAAACCTTAAAGCCCTCAAAATCAATGATTTTCAGCTCCCGTGCCGCAGCCATTATGGCTTCTTTCTATAGTAATGTAGGCAGGTGAGTATATTTTGAGGCTGGCATGGTGTGCTGGCGGTCTCTTGAGGGATCTCCTGGTCTCGCAGAGAGGGTATTACATGTCTGAAGAGACTTATCACGAACCCATCCAGGTTGCTCGCAGTAACCCCGGCTGGTATGCCCTTAAACGTATGTTAGAGCGCCGGGATATATTTTCAAGGTCCTCAACCGGGTAGTGCAACTCTTGAGTTCTGGTCTCGCAGTTCCAGTAGCTCCTGGCGGTGACCCTCCAGTTCCTCCTCTTGGGCGTCTTGGTTTTGGTCCACCGATATCAAACTTTGATCAATGGCGTCAACGTTTTGTCTAATTCCTCTTAATATTGGAGGTGATGTATTGCTTAAGTTCTGAGAGATCATTGCGAAGGGTGCTAAACAGCTGCTCCAGAAACGCCTTAGTTATTGGAGACTCATCCCTGCCTCTGTCTTCACCCTTGTCGGTGGGCATCCCGGGTTCCTCCGCCTCTGGTGGTGCATCCATTTTTTCATGCTTGACTGGGCAAACAGATCTTTTACTTTAGGGTCTTTCTTTGACGTTCGGTGACCGGACATCCCGGCTGGGAACAGATTCGCCAGATGCAGATCACCCAGCACACCGTACCTGTGTGCCCTTCCTCCGGGACTGTCAGTCACTTGCTTGTGCGGTGTAGATGCAGACCCCCGGCGTAGCATCCCAATCCCTGAATCCTCTCTCAACAGAGAGTGAGGGGGGCAAATCAGGGAGATGGGGCCGTGAAGAAAGCAGAGTCTGGTGGGCCAATCAATCAATCAGTCTGTCGGTGTGGCGCTAGAGAGCCCGGAGCAAGATGGCTGCGCCGTAGTGTAGCTCTGCTGGTCGAGCTCTCAATCCGTCAAGAATCCGCAATTATTGGCACCATCCGTGGCTAATAAGGACGGCTGCCTGTTTATAACTTGTTGTGGAATGCTCTGCTGCAAAAATTTGTGTGCTCCGCTGTCTCTATCCCTGGGAACGCGACCTTGTGCTGGCAGTCCGCGCTGAAGGTAAAATGGCGGCTGCTGGAAGGGCCTGCTAGCAACGCTATCGGTGAAAGGCTTCTGCTCTGACTGGGCTTCTGCTCTGACTGGCTGGTGGTGCGCGGTACGCTGTGGTGCTGCCTCCGGACACTTACCTGTGGGATAGCGGCTGCTGGTGTTGCCCCTGGGCCGTGCGGTGCCTACTGTGTTGCGCCCCGTGGCTAATGGCAGCCCCGGCGTTGTGACCTACCTCCCCGAGCCGGGTGCCGCTGCTGTCTGCTTGCTGCCTGGACCGGGGGCTGCCGCGAGACCCCTATGTTGGACGGCGTGGAGGGGCCCCCATCTGCGATCCTGGGAGCTGTTGCGGAGTCGGAGGCCTGTGGAGTGGTGGGTTTCTTGCCGGCCCGGCGGCGTTCCTGTGGGGCGGAGTGCCGGCTGCTGTACACTGCCTTGGGGCGGACTGCTCTGGGAGGGCTGCGCCGATCTCCGTGGCCTGCTCTCTGCACCGAGACTCCTTGAGCTCGCTGGCGGGGCCTTGGTCGGCATGGGGCGGGCCGCGGTGCATCCTGGTCCCGGCTGCGGCTGGTATCGGCGGGATAGCTCAGCTCCTGCTTCTGGTGATTGTGCTCCTGCTGGGATGTCTGGGGTGCGCTTCACTTGTAAAGCGCTGAGAGGCAGTGGGATCTGGGGGACCTCCCGGATTTGTTGAGGCCTGCCTGAAGACAGGGGGAAACTGTATAATGTGCTGGGCCTTCACGGAATAAGCACATGGAGCAGTGCATCACCTGATTTGCCTCTATAAGATTGTGTGATCTACTGTATATCGCCTGGACTGTATCTGCGCTCGGATCTGGCTGGGTGATCTCTGTGCTGTGTGGGACACTGCCTCATCATCAATGTTATGTGTCCCATGGAGATGTAGGCTGAGTCATCACTTCGCCCCACACTCACTACCTTCCTGGGGTGGCTTCGCTCATTCAGGCACCGGGGTTCCGCTGCACATCCTATCCAGTGCGCAGATTGGTTGCAGGCGCCGACTGCGGTTTTCCTATAAAACCACGCTCCTTGGCTGACCCTACTCCAGCACAACTATGGGGCGCACAGATAAACAGCAAAGTAAGCTTCAGTTTGAGGCTAAAACAAGTACTAAAGCCTCTACGCCTTCCGCCCCTGGATCGGAATCAGACCCGGAGCAGGGCCCGACCGCGCGGCTGGAGCGCATGATGCTCAGTATACAACAACGCCTCCAAACCATAGATGCTAAAATTGATGGATTAAATCTCCGCATGGACAATATGGCCTCTAAGCTAGACAAACACGGTGCGCAATTCGCAGAGGCGGAGGCCCGCATCTCGGCGGCGGAGGATCGGATGGAGGTGGTGGGTACCTCGTGTGCCACTATGGAGAAAGTGCTTGAAGTTATTAAGGCCAAAAACGAGGACATAGAAGCTCGCTCCCGAAGGAATAACCTGCGCATTATTGGGGTGGCCGAAACTACCAACACTGGGCCCATGGAGACGTATATTGAAACGATGCTCACGACATTGCTGGGAGCTGAACACTTTTCCACGGTGTTTATCGTCGAGCATGGCCACCGGTCCCTGGGCCCGTCCCGGGAGCCCCGCCGCGACCAATTATTGCCAGACTCCTTAACTATAGGGATAGAGATGCGGCTCTCCGTCTGGCCAGAGAAAAGGGGAGGCTCGACTATCAAGGGATGAAAATAGAACGGTTCCCTGACTTCACTGTCGCAGTACAACAGGCTCGTCGAGAGTTTCAGGCTGTGAAGAAGAAACTGCAGTCTCTTCAAATTCCCTATGCTATGCTCTACCCGGCTCGCCTGCGAATACAACATGACGGGAAGGCACGTATTTTTACGACCCCCAAGGAGGCATTACAATACGCTCGACGGCTGGAGCGGCAAGAGACAGTACGCGGGAAGAGTGGACATTCTGACTCTGAAGACTGAGCACGTGAGACTAGTCTAACTGTTTATTATCGCTATCTTGCCTAGTACTCTCATGGCTCTTTTCTGTGTAGTTCGTTCTCTTCTGGACTGATATAGGATTATCGAGTATGCTGGCGTGAGTGACATTTCCACCTCGTGTGTCATGATTTGTAACTGCCGTTAAATGATGCCGGCATGGGTGCATGTTTCGAATGGTATTCTATGCCTACTGATAGTACCAGGTGGCTCAGGATATATTTTGCATTTTGCGCTGTCCATGAGTTGGTTTGTCAATTCTCTTCTAGCTCGACCCATCCCGCCTATGCGGGGGTGGCCAGGAGCCTCTTGTGACCCCTGAAATGGGAATTCCCCGCAAAGTTTTGGGTTTATGTTGGTGCCAAGTTGGCGCCCCTATTGGGGTACTGTATCTACTTGCTCTTAATCTACTACGTACTGTGAAAATGCAAATGTTATGTTTCCGTTTTGTTCATACAAGGGAATATGCGCAGCAGTGTTTATTGGCCGCTGTGGGGGGGATGGGGTGGTTGGGATCTATGATTCAATGTATTGGCCTTGTGCAGATTCTAATCTTGAGTGCTGAGCTGTGTCGTAGATGTTGTCCTGTTGCCATATTATGTCCCAGATTAAGTCGTCGTGGTAGTTAGAAACCGAGCAATTCTCACTTGGATGAGCTGGAATGTCAGGGGGCTTAATAATGCCAAGAAGGTGCGGCAGGTGCTAGCCTCTGGACAGGTGCAATGTGCAGATCGCACTGCTGCAGGAGACGCATCTCACGCAGCAGTCCGCCTTGAGGGTGTCCGCAGGGTGGGCAGGGGTGAGGCTGGCTGCGTCCTACTCCTCGTACGCTCGGGGGGGGGGGTTATGATATTGATTAAAAAAAATAGTTTCCTATACGCCTGTCCGGGTAGATGCAGACGCTGAGGGCAGGTACATAATAGGGTACGCTCTATAATACACCTTTAACTATTGTTAATATATATGGTCCAAACACGGACGATCCCGTCTATTTTGATACTTTGTGGGGTGAACTCTACAAAATCTCATCTGAGACCATTATTTGTGACGGTGACTTTAATGTGGTACTTAACCCTGTGCTGGACAGAAGAACAACAGTAGTATACCCCCCCTCTCCCCCCGAAGGGCCACCGGCGTACTGCATGAGGGAATGCGATCGTTGGGGCTTGCTGATATCTGGAGGCAGCGGCGCCCTCGAGCCATGGAGGTGACGTGTCATTCATATGCGCCGCAATCTTCGTCCCGTACTGATTATTGGCTGGGCACGCCGGATGTTTGTAGTTGGGTTGCACAGATAAGGCATTTACCTAGAACTTTGTCCGATCATTCCCCAGTGGCTCTGGATATGGCTCTGCCGTCTCGTGTCCCACCTCCTTTCCAGAAGCGCCAGCAGTCCTCTTCCCTCCTTGATCCGGTGTTTGCAGAAGGGATTCGTAAGGCTATAGCGGAATACTTCACAATAAATACAGGGTCGATTTCAGCTATGGAAGCATTGTGGGAAGCCTTTAAGGTGACCATTTGGGGGGAATGTATAGGCCTACAGGCTGGGGTCTTGAAATCTCTTCGTCGCACCATGGAGGTGCTGGAGAGGGAGCTGGGGGACCTTGAACATCAATATAGCGTCCGGCCCAGCCCGACCATCTTTTTTTTTTTTTTTTTTTTGAAAGTTTTTATTGTGCAGAAAGAAGGGTACAAGCACGGGCCTACAACCGCCTGGGCCGGCCGCTAGTAATTAAAAAGCTCAAACAGTGCAAACACAATGACTGGCCCGCCGGGGCTCCGCACCTTACAGAAGATCAGACTGCACATAAAGGAAAATCAGGATACACCCTTTTAACATAAATAACAACTAAAAACAAAAAGCGAGGCAAGAAGACATGAGATGGGCGTCGGACCACAGCAGGGGCACTTCCATACCCGACCAC
Organism: Triturus cristatus; assembly: GCF_964204655.1. NCBI lineage: Eukaryota > Metazoa > Chordata > Amphibia > Caudata > Salamandridae > Triturus > Triturus cristatus. The sequence continues at coordinate 415,026,344 of NC_140588.1, read as the reverse complement.
CCGATGGCAGTCAAGAAGGAGAACTAAGAGGTAGGGGGGGGGGAAACGGGAATACCAAATCTATACTCAGATGTGCCAGATAAGTAAGGAACCATCAAGGATCAGGGGGACAAGGCTACCTCAGACGTATCCACCAGGGGGGGAGCACAAATATTTCCACGATACACATTCCACTGCCCCCAAATTCTACTCCAAGCCCCGGGTCAGCCCGACCATCTTGGCGCAAATAAAGGAGAACATTTTAGCATATAATGAAACTGCCCAGCAAGAGGTTAAGCATCTATCTAGGCGGAATAAGGTACGCTATTATGGTGAGGGTGGCCAGCCGGGGAGGACACTTGCTGCCCGCCTCCTAGATCCACACCTTAGGGCGCCGGTCGTTCAGGCAATTAGGGTTGATGACTATGTGCATTATGACGCTGACGGTATTTTGCGGGCGTTCTCCGATTATTACACTGCAATGTACGCCCACCGGCCCACAGCTAGCCCCGATGAGCTAGAACAATATCTGGATGATAACTCGCTGGTGTGGTTATCACGAAGGCACCAAGAATTTCTGATGCACCGTCTAACACTGGGGGAAATGCAAGGTGCTATTTCTGCTCTGCCTGGTGGGAAGGCTGCGGGCACTGACGGGCTGCCAGCCGAGTTCTATAAAGAGTATGCTGACCAATTAGCACCTATGAGGAAGCATATGAGACCCAATGTCTACCGCCGACCCTTCGGGAGGCGCTAGTTGTCGCCCTTTTGAAACCTGATAAGCCACCTGATCAGTGCGACTCGTATCGCCCGCTGTCTCTTATAAACACTGAAGTTAAAATTCTGGCGAAGGTTTTGGCCACGAGGCTCCAGCTTCTCCTTCCAGTTATGATGCTCCCGGACCAGTCGGGGTTCATTCCCACCCGTTCCACATCCCATAACTTACGTACCATATTCACGGTAATGCATGTATTAAAGCCCACACTCCCAGCGGTAGCAGTATTACTCGACGCTGCAAAAAAGCGTTCGATTCAATAACATGGTCCTATATGATTGCGGTCCTCAACCGTATGGGCGTCCCATTTGTGTTTATGAACTGGATTAGATTGTTCTACACCAAGCCGGAAGCTAGAGTCCGAATAAACGGCCACCTTTCGGAAAAGTTTACTATTCACCGGGGTACTCGGCAGGGCTGCCCGCTATCGCCACTGATCTTTGAGCTTGTCCTAGAGCCCCTAGCCTGTATACTACGGCAGAGGCAATTCAAAATACAAGGAAAAACAACCCCTGTGACAGGATAACCTCTCAAAAACCACAGAATGAGAACAGTGAATTATCTGCTTTTGTTTTATTTATAAAAATATATATAATTGTAGATCAATTTCTTTTTTTTGAATAAATCATTTCATTTTTTGTAAATAAATATTCACACATCGCTAGCTATAATTCAAACTAGAGTAGACTAAGCAATACAATTGACGAAAAACATGTAGAAGGTAACAGTAGTGCAATATAAAGAATAATCACATACAGATGTCAGTAATACAATACAAAAACCATATAAACATGCATTTGCGCCAATAAATACACAATTACTACGGCAGAGGCATGCTGCATCGGCATTGCGTTTTTTTTTTTTTTTTTATCTTCAACGCCCACTTGCAGTCTCCATGTATGCTGATGACATGGTGCTGTATGTCCGTGAGCCGGCGCAGTTTCTGGCGCCGCTTATCCGAGAATATATTCGGTTTGAACGCTTCTCTGGCCTTGGAATCAACTGGTCCAAGTCAACTATATTGTCTCTCACCGATAGTACCTGGCCCTTTGACATGGAGTACCCGTTAGTGTGGTGTTCGGAGGCTGTCAAATACTTAGGAATCTGGTTGCATAGGGATCAGCAGACGGTCATTCAAGAAAACTTTGGCACAGCCATTACCCGATTGGAGGAGCAGGTGACTTGTTGGATCAAGCTGCCATTCTCCTTTGCTGATCGCATAGCCTTAATGAAAATGATAGTGCTCCTGCGTTTTTTATATCTTTTTTAATATCCCGGTGCGTCTTACAAGACACTTTTTTGACACTCTTCGCTCACTCCTGATCACACTAGCTTGGGGTGGGAGGAAGTCCCGGCTCCGGTGGGGAAACGCTCACCCTACCGTATGACCAAGGTGGATTTGCGGCGCCAGATTTCCATCTCTACTACCTCTGTGCGCAAGCACAGTATGCATATTACTGGCAACATGATCCTGCATACATCCCGCATGTGGCGTTGGAGGCGGGTGCAGTCCCTCCTATACCCCTTAAGGCAATGGTTGTAAATTCACACGGTATATGAGAAGGGGGAATTTGATACTGTGCAAACTACCTCACATGCCTGGCGGGAGCTAGGACGGTGTGCGTGTAAACTACCGCTATATGCTCCAAACATGCCTTTGCTCCACCACGCCGACCTCTCGGTTACCCAAGAGACGGGTGCGTTGCGGCCACTGGCGGAGATGGGCCTTTGCATCATGGCGGACGTGTTCCCTGGGGGCAAGTTTATAACTTCAGCAGATTTGGCAGCCCGAGTGGGGTCTCTGCCATGCAGCTTTTTGTGTACACTAGGTTGCGCTCTGCCATGCGTGCATTTAATCCGCATTTCCCTTCTGAACCACCGACTCTTAAAGCACTGCAACTTCTATACACGGCTACCTCCAGAACCAGGCTGGTGGCAAGGCTCTATAGCGCGTCCCAGCGTGACAGGGTTTCTGTGGGGGCGACGGCCCTGGATAACTGGAACAGAGTGCTCCCGGAGCCCCTCACGGATGATGACTGGTTAGATAGCTGCCGCTTGACGGGCCGATTGACGCCGAATGGCAACCTGCGTTTGGTGCATTTTAAATACTTGCATCAGTTGTACTATACACCAGCGCAGTTATTTAAATTTGGGCTCTGCCAGTCTGATGCCTGTAAGCGATGTGGTGCGCCTGGGGCGGACTTTTATCATCTGGCATTGGAGTGTCCTAAGATATTTGACTATTGGGGCGAAGTTGTGAGAATAATTGGTCTGATGATTGAGGAGCCACTAGACTGTCATCCACGGCTGTGTCTGTTGGGAACTGGGGCTAAGGTGAACTCTTCTAATAAAAAACTTGTGTCTATCGCATTGCTAATGGCTAAACAAAGGATCTCTCTCTGTTGGGAGAGTCGACTGGCGCCTACAGCAAAAATGTGGCTGCAAGACTTGGCGTATTGCCGGGACCAGCTAACCTGCTATGCGAAGGAGTTGCCGACAACCTCAAGGCCACGGGACATTTGGAAACCACTTACATTATTACTGCTGTCACTTACTGATGTTTAATGTCCTGGCTGTAGTTGTTATGCTACCCTGTTCACCTTCATTTTGCAAGTGGTTACCTGACATGCCATCCTTGTAATTCTGGATATGTTTGATGACATGGATTTGCGACGATTTAAGCTCACTATTGCACTACTGATTGATTTGTCAATTGCACTGATGCCATGAATCTACAATTATGCAGAGTTCTGTATTCTATCTCAAAAGCACAAATAAAGTTAGATTTTTTTTTTTTTTTTTTCAATCAGTCATTTGTGAAGCGCACTACTTACCCGTGAGGGTCTCAAGGCCCTGAGGGGAGGGGGGTGCTGCTACTGCTCAAAGAGCCAGGTCTTGAGGAGTCTTCTGAAGGTGAGCAGGTCTTGGGTCTGTCGCAGGTGGGTAGGGAGGGTGTTCCAGGTATTGGTGGCGAGGAAGGAGAAGGATCTGCTGCCGGAGGTTGTTCGTTGGATGCGGGGGACGGTTGCGAGGGCGAGGTTGGCGGAGAGGAGCTGGCGGGTGGGGGTCTAGAAGTTGAGTCTGCTGTTCAGGTAGGCTGGTCCGGTGTTGTGGAGTGCACTACCAGTGGGCCGCAGAAGGCCACAGTCAATAATCCTCGCCTCCGACTCTGGCCTTATAGCTCCAGAAGGGTCCGGTGTGAGCCCCCGTGAGAATGTGCAGCCCCACCCCCTTCACAGGTCTTCGAAGTTGTCTCCGCCAAACGCGACAGGGCTTCCTCTCCCCGGATGCGCCCCAACCTCCAGTCCTGCCGGGTGGGGGACCATATCCTAAGGTCCTGTGGCCCCTCCTGGACGATATTGTGGTTCGCTGGTTCTGGACGGGCCGGTTCACTCAATGTGAACTTCCGCATGCCACAAGCATCGGTCCTTGCCCTAAACCTCTCCTGGGGGCTGTCAGTAGGCTAGATGGGCTGCGCCACTTTCCTTGCCGCATAAGCCGCCACGCCAAGGCACTGGCAGTCCCACAGCCGGGGAGGATGTTCAAGAGGGGGGAGGGAGGCTCCACTGCTTCAAGCCTTCTCAGCCTCCTCGGGCCAGGGGCTGCTTCAGTGTCCCCCCTCCACTCCCGCACCTCGAGGCCCAGCAGGTTGCCTCGCAGTGCCCCTGTGGGTGATTAATTATATTGTGCTCACCGCTGCCCCTTAACTCCCACCGGCGCCGGGCACAATCACTCACCGCTGTTAAATCCGATCTGGGATGGGTGGCCTGCCGACGGGTATCGCAGCGCCAGGCCGGCGGGAGCAACCACGTCCTGCGCCGTCCCGGGTGGTTCCGCACTGCAGGCCTCTACGCGCCACCAGACGGCCTTGTCTAGGCAGCTGGTTCTTCGCTCTCATCCCTGGATATCTCTCCGCCGTGTCCCCGCCAGTGTCCAACGGACAGATTGGTGTTGATTCTGTGACGGGTCCCTTTTCCCCTGCTGTGTTGCTGCTGGGCCTGAAAATCCAGCAGAGCTCCAAAATAGGGGTCCTACGCTGCAGCCATCTTGGACACGCCCCCTTTTATATTATTTTTAAAATAAATGAATCTGCAAAGGATTCAGTGCTGGATATGAAAAACATATTTACCTTTTACCTTTCAGATTTGTCAGCCATCATTGGCTTGCTTGAAACTAATTCTTTGTTCAGCTGGAGAAAAGGATTGTGCATGTGGTACTTCCTGTGCGGATAGAATGCAAAATGCGAAAGACCTTTAGGTCGTTCATTTTATTGACAGGAAATAAAATAATCCAAATGAGGTCAATGAGCTATAATTGTAACAGTTTGCAAGTTCTTTCTGCCACTCCACACTACTGGTTATGCCGAGCCTCTGCATCTTGCCTGGTGTCTGACAATTGTTCAGCTTGATGCTCACTTCACAATGTGCCAGTTATACAGCACCTCTTGTTGTTTTGCCTCCTAAGCACCCTGCAGGCTTACTGTACCTATATAAGGCACGGTCATCCACTGCACATCATACTGGTGGCCACCATTCTTGTAACAACTTTCATGATCCTCCTGTGGGGTGTGTGGTTTTCATTTCACATTCACTAGGAAATCTACTCTAATTGCTACGTGATCCCTCTGTCTCCATTGCTGCTGCTTCACTTACCAGAGGAGCTGCTTGTTGGAGCTCAAAGAGGCAGCCATCACTCTGGTCCTTGTTTGCCTTTGTCAGTCGGCCCATTCACTGCCAGCTCTCCTTTCTACCCACCCCCAAATTATTGTAAAACCTTTAAAGTGTAGTGGTAACATGCTGTCATTGTACTATGCAAAGTAAAAGGGGTTTCCTTCACCTTAACACCTGATGAAGCTAAAGGTAGGATCATTTTCAAATGTTTGATTATCGCAAGACTATTTTTTTTAGATAGAAGCCAAAATAGCAAAGGTTTCCTATCATGGAATGGCCTCATGTAATGGTTTGCCATGGACCTCTAAAAAGTGTATCAAGGCACATGTTTGCTTAACTTATGACTACCCTCCAGAGAAAAAGTAATTTCTGATTTTCAACCCATGCTTACCTTTACATTGGTTGAGAGAATTCCTGCACAGAATCACTTCTAGATCACAAATAGAAGACCGCAATACAGGGGTTGTGGTTAGTTTAAAAAAATAAGCCCAATTTCAGAATAATTTTCACTTGCACCTGCAGGTAGATGATATCAGATATCCTTAAAGATTTGGAGACTTCCTTTCAATGTAGTGCTATTGACCATTGAGATAGAACTCAATCATCAGCATTTTTTACAACTAAGAATCTACACTTATCTACTTGCCATTTGAGGAAAAGAAACTTGGTTCTTTCTTTTAAAAAGAAATCTGCATATTCCACAGTGTGTACTCCAAATACTGCCTCGTGTAAAATTACTTTTGACGCATTCTACACATATTTCTCCTCAACGAATGCAGTACGTGATCAGATGAGGATGTTCGAATTGCTAATGCTGAGTTCCTATATAGAGCAAAATAATTCCCCTCAGTTAATTGAGTGAACTTGCTCTTGTGTCTTTGTACACTGTGCTATTGTAACATCTCTGAGTTTTATAGTGGTTGACCATTAACATTTTAAATACGACTCAGTCTGATAGAGACTTCTAGCCGCAGATTCCTTACCTTCAAATTATCCTCGGGCGTCAGACGGAATCTGGACATTTTTGGGCCGTACCCCTGTGCAATGGTTGAATGGTGGCGTTTGGCTCTGCGCCGGCATCGTCCACACCAAAAGTGACGTGCGTGGTACCTATATAGGCACCACCTCGGCTCGCTGATGTTTGTTCTTTCCTTTCCGCACCAGATAGTGTTAATCCATAAAGAACTACCCCTATGTCACTTTTTGACTGGCTTTTTCAATGTTTTGTTGACTGTTTTTGAGAAAATATCCTTTCTCCTGGTGTGGCAGGGATGTCTCCCAAGAAACCGGCTGGTTTCAAACCATGTGGCACCTGTCACAACAAGATATCTGTGATTGGACCCCCTATTGGTATGCCCATGGTGCATCGAGAAGGACTATGGCTCGAAGGCCTGTGAGGATTGTCACGTCATGCACCCTAATGCGCTCAGAAAGTGCTCCCTCAAGCTCCTCCACGCCCAAAGTGGGACGATCCAGTGACAATCAAGTTCTCGGCTGCATGGAAGGAGCCGGGACCGCTCGCTGGGCCACACCCGATGGTCCTTGTCCTAGTCGAGGTAGTCTTCGTTGGGTAAACCTAAGAGGTCTTTGACACCCCCAAATCTGTCCAAATCTTTGAACGAGACCAGGAAGTGTAGGAACGCCAGGCGTTGCACCTCCGTGGAACCCCAACCAGGGCTAGCTCCATGCTGCCTCAATTTCCCCGTAGCCGGAGTGACCCCTGACTAACTATATTAGCTCCAAGAGGCTATGCACCTAATTTTTGAGTGGCCCAACCTCTCTGGAGAGCCGCCGGATCCCATGGGTTTGGCAAGGGCCCTCCTGGATTTTTGCTGGTGGATACACCCTCTGCACCAGTTGGCCTCATAGATCCGATGCTGGATCCAGAGCAGTGACTCCTTTGAGACAGAGACCTTCTCTGGTGCCCCTCCCCTGCTGACACCTTCGGCACTGTTGACACCCATCGATACAGCCATCCCCATCGTCCTCGACTCAGACACGCCTTTGTGGTTGGAGTCAGGGCCTTTTATATATGACAGGACTGGTACACTGGGTGAATGGTAGGGATATTGCGTCCCTGATAAATATGGTCACCCTTTGGATGATACTGAGGACACCTGGTATGAAGATCTGGTGGGTGGCAGTGAGTTACACACCTCATCAGACACTGGCTTGGTTTCCCCTCCAACTGCGGCTATTGAGGAGGGGGGGCTCAGTGTTATGGGAATGCGTAGGGAGGCTGAGGTCTTGGAACTTAAGCTGGCCTTAGTGGCAGTCAAGACTAACTTCTTGACAGAGTAGTGCTTCAACCAAGGACTGCCCACTCTGAACCCTTGCTCCCCTTTAATGAAGCCCTCCCTGAGTTCTTCTTGGGGCCAGGTCTAAGACCTGCACATGGGCTCCTGTACACAGGGCAATTGCTCACTGCAGGGGAGCCCAGTTTCCTCACCCAGCATCCCACTCCACAGAGCTTGGTGGTCCATGCATCCATTGCCCAAATTAACTCTGCTGCTTTCTCTTCCACTCTACCAAATAGGGAGTCAAAAAGGCTGGATACCTTTGGCAAGAGCATGTTCTCCTCTGCCAGTTTCGCACTGTGGTTGGTGAACACGGCATGCCTCTTGGGCCGTTACTCCCACACAATCTGGGACTCCGTTGCGCAAGTGCTGCCAGTGGTCTTGGAGGAGGCAACATTTCCTCAGGCTATTGCAGTCGAGAGAGATGTGGCCCAATTCGCCCTTTGTTGTGGTGTGGACACAACCAACTTGCTGTGCAAAGCGACTTCTTGGTCGATGACCCTTCGTCGCCATGCCTGGCTGAGGACCGCTGGCTTTTCCGGGGATGTCCAAGCATCGCTTATGAACATACCCTTTGGTGGCTCCTGTCACTTCAGAAAGAAGGTGAACTCTGTGCTAGAGCACTTTAAAGACTCCAGAGCTGCACCCAGTTCCTTGGGCTTCTCCTGGGCCACCTCTCCATCCCTATTCTGCCTTTTGTTGCCACAGAAGGGGTTTCCAACTGCGCCCATGCACTCCTAGCCACCAGGGCCAGCCAGCTTTACCACCTTTTCCTGGCAGTGGACGCAGTTCCCACAGAGAAAGTAGGACGGGTAACCAGAGATGGGGCCAGTCCACCACACCACTCCTCCTGCAGCCACAGCCTCCAAGCCCCTTAAGTTTGCCTACCTATCATCATGGGCATCCAGTGGGGGTGCAGGATACGCCATCACCTCCCCACTGGGGGTAAATAACATCCGACCTCTGGGTTCTGAAGATTGTACAAAGGAGGTGTACTCCATCCTCTTTGTGACTGCCCCTCCACCCATGCTACCCACTTACGACCAGTTGACAGAGGACCATCTTTCCTTGCTCTGCCAGGAAGTGTTGTCTCTTTGGCCAAGGGAGCTATAAAGAGGGTGCCAGCATTAGAAGTAGGTCATGGTTGCTGTTCCCACTACATACTGGTTCCCAAGCAGGACAGAGGCTTTCATCCTGTTCTAGATCTGCTCCTTCTAAAGCTCTTGCTCAAACAGGAGAAATTCAAAATTATCACACTCGCTCAAGTTCTGTCTGCCCTGCCCGGGGTGGCTGGTTGGTAGCCCTTGAATTGCATGGCCCATATTTGTACATCCCCGTCCTGCTCACTCACAGACATAATCTGCGGCTCATGGTGGGCAATGGGCACTTTAAGTTTGCCGTGCTTCCCTTCAGCCTTACCAGCTCTGCTTGGGTGTTCACTAAGAGGAGGGTGTTTGGTTCAGCACACCTACATTCGTCCGGGGTTGCAGTCTTCCCCCTACCTCAACAATTATCTGTTGAAGGTGGGCTCACCCCAGGCAGTTGTCTCCGACCTCCAGACTAAGGCGATCCTCCTGCACTCGCTGGGGTTCACTATCAATGTGCCAAAGTCTCACCGGGCTCCCTCTCAGACGCTTCCTTTCGTCTGAGGTGTTCTGGACACTGTGCAGTTTCAGGCTTATCCTTCCAAACGGCTAATCCAGGATAATTAGGCTATGATAGCTGTTTCAGCCAATATACAATATTTTGGGGAGACAGACTCTGAGGCTGCTGGGCCTCATAGCCTCTTGCATATTGCTAACACATGCCTGTTGTGATATGTGCAAAAGACACACAACTGATAGATGGAATGCAGAACAAATCAAAATATTCACCCCCAGTCAAGAGATGTGGGCTAAATCCATCATTCTTTTGCTCACCATGCCACCCCAGTGTAGACCTGACCATATACAAATCAACCTTGACCCTATGCCTCATGGGAACAGTCCAGCCCAGTCTGCCAATCCAGGTCCTCCCTGGACCGGAGTTTCATCCCTCATCATCCAGGATGGAGTCAAGATATCCTGGCTGATGAGAGGTACAATCCCGAAACCGGTCCTAGGATGCTTGTTTCCAGTCCAGGGAGGACGTGGCCCGGCAGTTCGGGCTTGACTCTGTACCCATTGGGCGCAGGGTCAAGACTGATTTGCAGATGGCTGGGTTCAAACTGGAATGGCATCGTGAGCAAAAAAATTATGGATTTAAGCCCAGATCTCTGTATTGGGGTGAATGTATGACATTGGGATTCTGTCCAATTGTTCTTTTTGCATTTGTCACCCCGAGTGGGACTGGTATGCCCTGACATTGGTCCTGTGCTCTCCGTGCCACTGGAGTCAAACTATCCTTGCTGATGAGGGGTGAAACCCCAAAACCAGTCCTAGGATGGTTGTTTCCAGTCCAGGTAGGACCTGGCCAGGCAGTAGGTGCTGGACTGTTCCCATTGGGCGCAGGGTCAAGACTGATTGGCATATGGCTGGGTTCAAACTGGAATGGCATGGTGAGCACAAAAACAATGGATTTAGGCCCAGATCTGGATCAGGGGGAGGGTTCTACTCCTGAACCTACACACTCTTCCCCCATCATGCATAGAGATTGAACAGTGACAGTTTACAGCCTTCAGCCTTTTTCCAGAAGTCTGTGATGACATTTTGGCACCCAGGCCCCCATCCACCAAATTGGTAGACCCCTGCAGATGGGACAAATTTGTGGCATGGTGTGTATAAAAAAATCATTGATTCGCTGTCTAATCCTCTTTCTCAGGTCCTATTATTTGTTCTTTCGTTGGCCCAGCAAGGCTCTGATCTGGGCACAGTTATGGGCTATCTTTCAGCCATTTCTGCTTTTTTGCGGTTGCAGGACCAGCCTTCCCCATTAAGTCTCCGGTTGTGACAAGATTCCTCCACATGCAACATGCCCCAGTGGGACTTGGACCTGGTCCTTATTGTAGGAAGCTTGCTTTTTATGTAGTATACGAAGTATACTATATAGAAATCCAGATGGCCCTTATTGGCTGACAAGGGCTTAAATTGATAATCCCAAATGCTCTTTTGTTGTAGTGTGGGTGAACAGTTTAGGCTTATCAGACGGTAGTTTTAATGCATTTATGGAACAAACCGTCCATAAATAAGGTACACACTCAAGTGGAAACTAGAGACCAATTTTAGAAAAATAACAGGTATTTATATATTTATTTTAATTCCAAGAACTTTGTAATTGGGTAAGTGATTTTCAGTTTTTCAGTTTATCAGCTTTTCCAGTTAGTAAAAACATCACTCAAATGCATTTTTTCACGGTAATGCTTTCCTATGAAGAAAGAAACATTTACTGCATATTTGCAAACTAATCTCAAGGGCACCTTTAGGATTTGGGGTGATAGGAGGCCAAGCTCCAAAGTACCACCAGCAGTTCAAGTTTACCTGCCCTGGAATGTATGTGTGCAGAGGTACTGCACGGGTTGGTAGCTTTAAGCGCTACACCGTTGAAAAAGAGGGGGGCCACCTAGAAACAGGCTACAGAGGGGGTCTTGGGAACAAGTTCGGGAGCTCGATTCATGGGTGTCCTAGGAGCAGGGGACCACCATCCGTTGTCATGGATCCAGGCCAGTGAACTCGGGTGATAAGAGTTTTTGCTTCTTTGGCTCTTCTTGATCCTTCTTCTTTTCTTGTCAGGTGAATCTGAGTTCCTGGTGCTAAGGGGAGTGAAGGGTAGTAGCCAATGGACTACTTACTCTTGGGGTCACTACACCCCCCTATGTGATCACTTCCAGTGTGGAGTGTGCATAACTCTGTCCCAGAATTCCTATTTCTATAAAATGGTGGAACCCTTCTTACATGGGATCATCAGGCAGCCCAACCTAGGGGTGTTACTAGTCTGTTAGTGCACCATGCTTCCTTGCATTGCTACTTTTCTGCCTGCCCTGGTGCTAAAGGGGCCTCTGGGCAAGGGGGTGGCATCTCCCAAGTCTTGTGGAAGATGAGGTTTCATATCAAAGGCGCAGGGTCTTCGTAGTCCCTGACCTTGGTATGCAGATTCAGTTGCCATTCTACTGGAGGAGGTGTGAACACCTTCCTCCGGAACAGGCATTGTTTCTGGCCTCAGAGTGTGGGCTCTCACCTGAAAGGGTCAGAAGCACGTCGGTGGTGGCAGTCTGGACGATACCAGTCAGTCAGCACACTAAGCGGCTGGTAGGTTTTCAGGGGGCACCTCTAGGACCCCGTCTGGGTGCATATCTTAATACATCCACTACTGGCATCAGTATGGATTTATCAAGAGAAGATGTTTGATACCAAACACCATAGGTCTCAGTGAAGCCCTCATATAGCTGGGGAACTCGTAATGACCAGTGCCCAGAAAATATACTTAAGATGGCTTCCCTGTTCACTTGTACTATCTAGCAGTTGAAATGGACAACACAGGAGCATATCTTCTTGGGCAGATACGTCCTCACGTGTAATATAATGCACACTGCCTTAGTGCTTAAAGGCCTGCGGTAGGGGTGACGTGCATATATTCTAAATTACTTTATTCGGCTAAGACTGCATCCATAAAATCACAATCGCATTACAACAAATTAAAAATGTACAACTTCATATTCAGAAAAAACTATTTCAATAAACATTAGTCACAAGTGGAAAATATGTTAACGCATACAGCAAGTTTCTAAAAGGAGCCCACGCATTTCATAATAGCCATTTAAAAACCAGAGCAAAAACGCAATCTTCATAAGTTGCGAGCCCGTACAGCAGTTCTCAAAAAAGTACCAACCCGAAAAACGAATTCATCATCTTCCAGTTTAAGGATGTTCCTATATGCATCTTCTGAATGAATAGGCAAGGCTTTTGAAAAAAACCTTTATTAAAAGCCATTTTGCATATTTTATATAAAACTTTCAGAAGAATAAAAAATGTAAAATTGTTTGACCCCTCCGACCGACGCATGGGCATGGCAAGGAGTCTAGGTTAGCGTTTTACCCAAGGGGAAGGCAGAGCAGGAATTTTACAGTGCCAGCAGCCCTTAAACGGAAAAGGAGTTCCCTCTCCCAATCATATATATAGGTTTAGTGAGATAACTAGGCGGAAGGTACGAGGTGTGCTCGATGGTCATAAAGTTTGCAATGGTTGGTTTCCTAGACTCCCTATCCAGTCTTGCCTTGCTGTAAAGTGTGTGTAATGCCGTCCGAAGGGCTTTTTTGTGTACGGTATCTGTTACGTTTGGACTTGAAAAGAACTGTCCATTATTAACACTACTTAGACTCTGGCTCACCGCGGCAAGTCACAGAATATCCATCCCATTCTCACAATTGAAGCAGTCTCCTATTCTCTCTTGCGAGGGAAGCTGCTGTATTTTTCCATATAGCTAGCCAAAATAGAGCAGGGTGAGCCTTTATAAAATCCTCAATGTAGTGTAGTTTCAGTTCACTCTGGTAAACGTAGTGAGCGGTAGAGATTGGTATACCCATTAATTTCCGACAAAATCTGTTTTCTTCGCCCTGGATACTGTAGCTTTTTGCGAGGCCCCAAACCTCTGCGCCATAGGTAGCTGTAGGTACGCACTGGGATTTAAAGAAATTTAAAATCGCTAAAATGGTACCTGTCCTCTTTGGCCGGGGAGGCTAAGGATTGAATTGGTTGCCTTTGAGAACTTGTTCTTACAGAACACCACATGATCAGACCAAATGCCGTTCGCAGCAAAGACCAACCCAAGGTAAGGAAGTGCTAGTGCATTGTATATTTTGGTGACCCACAAATATCGAATTTAAGGGATGTTTTCTCAGCCCACAAGACATTATTATAAAAGATTTTTTTTAATTGGTGCACAGGTCTAGGCTGGCCATAAAATCGACAAACCCCCGCACTAGGATGCGTAAGGCATTGGGTGTGTGGCCCATAAGACCGCATCATCAGCATATAATAGCACAGGGAGTGTGTTGCCTTTAACTCTAGGAACATCATTAGTGAGCGCGGTCAATGATTTATGCAAATTATTAATATATATATGATAAAAAGGAGAGGGGCCAGGACGCATCCATGCCTGACCCCTCTACAAACTTTAATGTCATTAGAAACCTCACCACCATTGTTGGTCCAAACCCGGGCCTTTAGGTCTTTATGTAAATAGGCCAAAAATACACTAGGACCTCATCTAAACCATTTTCTAAAAGAATGGACCATAATCGTGACTGGTTAACAAAAGCTGAGGTCAGTTCAAAGAAGGCCAGGTATATTGGGGATCGCTGTGCTATGGTATATTTCCCAATGAATAAATTAAGATTAAGGCATTGTTCATTTGTGCCTACTTTGCTCATAAACCCCTGTTGACATGATTCTAAAATGCTATTTTCCTCGGTCCATATTTTAATCTTGTTATACAAGACTCTGCCTGAGATTTTCAAGGTGTTATCTATCAAGGAAATCGGTCTACAGCAGCTAGGTTGGGAGTGATCACCCATTTTAAAAATCAGGACAATAATACTTGTTGGCCACTGGCATTTGACTATGCTTGTACATTTATTTATTTTTATTAGCTTTTTGAAAAAGGCAAATTCAGTAACATTAAGGCTTGCCATGACATGAAAACAAATACTTAGGTGCTGGAATACATTCAGTATACAACAACATTGATTACAATTCCTTGAGGCGCCTGCATTTTTGTTCCAATGTTGCCACCCTGCCACTCCCAGCATCTGCAACCTCCTGGACAGTCCATCTCCCAAAGTCAGCACATTTTAACAGTATAGTCTATTTGCCCTCTGTGCTTCCGCCACATCAAGTCGCCTGTGTCTGGGACACCAGCTCCCCCTCGGTTGTCTCCCTCAGGTATGCAACAAAAGGTTCCCAAATGTCTACTGGTCTTACACGCTCTGGCATAAGCTTCCAGTATGCTTTAAGCTGCTCCAGGCAATAGGTGGCGTCTCGCAACCACACAGCCCTCAGTGGCGCTAGCCTACGCCCCCTCTACTCTTAGCTAGCAATAGTGCAACCAGCCTTTTTGGGGGACACTGGTGTACAGGTACTCTAGTGCCTTAAATATTGGGAGATGCTCCGGGAAGGTATCATATAGCGCCCTAGAAGTTGTGCGCAGCTGATAGTAAAGTAGTTTATCAAGCACCGATAACCTACGTGCCGCCGGGCTGGGTGTCGAGGACAGAAACCTCCCCTACGGGAACAAGTCCGCCACAGTGTTCAATCCCAGATCCGAAGGCCTGTCAGCCATTCCCTTATCTAGCAGTCGGGGTGGGGGGGGGGGGGGGGCGGGGGAGGGGGGGGGGGGGGAGGAGGGAGGAAAGTGGCTTCGCTGCCAATCGGGCCGACGGAGCATGCAGTATCGTGAGGCTGATGCATCCCCCCCCCCCCTTCCCCCCCATCCCATCTCACACATTCCACCGGGTCAATTTTATTGCGCAGTGCTCTATATTTATCAAATACAGCTGTCTAGAGCAGCTGTGGCACAACCCTATCCCCTTTCACCGCCACGTGCGGTTGAAATGGAATCTGGTACAGCCAATGGTGCAGATAGCTGGCCTGTCCGTGCAAGGCTTACACTTTCAGGTCCTGAGCTCCCATTCCACCCTTTGCAAGAGTGTGAGTCAGCATCTCATAGCTAACCCTGGGCTGGCGGCCCGCCCATACCAACGTCACCAGGCCAGATCTCAGCCTTCTAAAGAATTGTGCTGTGAGGGGGGGGGGGGGGATCAGGACATTTACAAAGGGGTATAAAAACTTAAGCAAAACAATCATCTTTGCTATTGTGATGCGGCCTGCCAGGGACAGTAGCAACCCTCTCCACACCTGCACTCTTGACTCAAACCACTCGACGGCACGGCCAAAGTTTGCTCTCCAGATCTCGTACACATCACGACATAACTAAATCCCTAGATATTTTGTGGGCTCGGTAGCCCATTTGTAGGGGTATTCCGTAGGGCAAGGGGTGGTCACATCGGTCAGGGGAAAGAGAATGGACTTACTTCAGTTGATGTGCACTCCAGAATGCCCCCCGAATCTTATAACCTAGCACGTCATTGGAGATATGTTAACGCTGGGATCTCTAATGTACATTGTGATGTCTGCATAGAGGGACAGGGCTGAGATAGTGCATTACTGAGAAGATAGTATGCAGATTGTGTGATGTCCCGCGTCCCTGGATAAAACTCGACTGATCTGGGCAGACTATCGGGGGCATAAGTGGCTGCATACGATTAGCCAGAAGCTTTGCATAGATTTTCACATTGGTTTGAGAGACAGGGGCCGGTACGAATCACACAACTCAGATGGTTTGTTCGGTTTCAGAACTGTGACCATTAAAGCCTCACGGAGTGACGCTGGAAGTATGCCAAGTTCCAGAGATTCATGGAACATTTCTATGAAGTGGGGGACAAGCCGGTCTGCTTACTCTTTGTTAAAGACTGGAGTAAGACCGTCCCTATGGCTCGCGCCAAGCCACAGGAGTTCTATAGTATCCAGGTAGGCTTGTAGCTCAGTTTCACCCGCGGTGTCTCCCGATGTGTACAGATTTTTATAAAAGGAGGACATCACTCCCGGCAGGGAGTCCGGGGAGGTGATCAAGTGGCCACTGCTGTCCTGCAATTCAGTCATATAAGATGCAGCATGCTGTTTGTGTAGCATACCCACCAGCGTTTTACTGGGACGATGTACTTCCCCATAGCGCCGACTCACCACCTCCTTTCCCAGCTATTTTACCTCTCTCTCTCTGTCCATGTATTCAGTTATTTTCTCCCGAATCTGACAGGGTAATCGTGTTGGGATTAGCCTCCTGCTCCGTCTCTAGCATCGTGATCTCGGCCTCCACTCCACGCAGCGTGCCTCGAATTGCCCGCAACACCCCAGCTTGCTTCGCAATGCATTATCCACGAATCACCACTTTAAACGCCTCCTACAACATGGAAGGCGACTCCACCGATCCCTCATTGGTACTAAAATAGTCTATTATGTAGGCCTGGGCGGCGAACTCCGCTCCGCTTACGGAGTTTTCAGAGTTTTCTGCACTCCGCGTTAGGCGGAGATCGCGGCGTTCCCAAAAACTCCGCTTTGCGGAGCAGTTTTTTCCCTCCCCCGCGTTCACCTACGCCAAGTAGCATAACTCTGCGAACTCCGTCCAGGGTTACTATTATGGCAGTGCGAATCTCTGCCCGAAACGCAGCATCGTGTAGCACGCAAGCGGGAAGGTGCCAAGTAAAGGCATATGGCGGCGCCTGCAGAATTGTTAGTGTCAAGTGCACCGGGGAATGGTTTGAGAGCGTTCTGGGCAAGTGATCAGGCGCCACCGCCCAGGTCGCTGCATCTCTCGTTAGTAGCCAGTAATCAATACACGACCAGGACCCATAGTGCATAGAGCTGCATGTGCCGCTTCTCTGCCCAGCATGCATGCGCCGCCATATGTCCACCAGCGAGGTATCTTCAATAATTGTCTTGAGCGCATCTGCTGCCTGCAGGTGGTGTTGTCTACCCCCAGAGTGGTCAAGCTGGCCGTCCGGCACAACAATAAAATCCCCTCCCCATATCAAAGTTCCAGGGGGCATACTCGCCACCAACCTCCATACCAGCGGGAAATAATGCGGGCCATCCTTATTGGGCCCATATACTGCTACTAATGTTAATGGGTGCTGATATAGTCTCCCCGCTATAATGACGTACCTCCCTTCCTTGTCAACCTCTGTTCTTGTGGAGGCCCAGTGTAGCCCTCTTCTAAATAGCGCCAAGACCCCTCTGCTATAATTGGAGTATGTCGCTGAATGTGATTCCCCCCACCATCCTTCTCGGAGCCGGGACATTGTATCTCCAGTCAGGTGAGTTTTCTGTATTACACACATCCGCTCCTTGCCTCCCGAGGTATGCGTGTACAAGTCTAGACTTTCAGGAGTCATTGAGACCACGGACAGTCCATGTCACTCGGGTAACCTTAGCCAACCCTCTGCAACATGGTCACACAACGCAGAATTACGCCTAGGGAGCGCCAACCTGAGAGCACGGGTGCGAGTACAACCAATTGCACCTCATATCTCAACATTAGCATTCCAACCTCGATTGTAGAATTTCTGAAGTGCAGGCCATGCAACATGAAAACAAACTCCTTAACCTCCCCAGCAGCATGAGAAAACAAAACAGCAGCACAATGTACCCCGTATTGGAAACACCGGCCCCAGGGATCTGTGTACCCTCTCCACTATGAAGACCGACGGCAGTACACTGCCAAAGAGTTCCCGCAGGAGGGCTTCGACATAATCTTCCATCCTTGTAATGTTGGAGGACTCTGGCACGCCCGTGATTCGAGGATTGCTCCTACGAGAGCACACCTCCAAATCTTCATTTTTGGCTTTAATGAGCTCTAGCACCTAGGCCATTTGGCGCATCTTTTGTTTGTCCCCTGTCATCACGTCCTCTGCATCAGACACCCTTGCCTCTAGCTGGGTGATTTTAGTTTTGTGCGTATATACCCTGGTCTTCACACGATCAAGACTAGCTGACAGCTGCGCAAGTTTAGAGTCAATGCCACTGATGCTGGCCTTGACCTCCAGCAATAGAGCCTTTAGATCATCATCACGTGTTGCGCCAGCCTCCGTTTGAGTGGATTGTTCACCCGCCTTTCAAATGTCAGCTTAGATTGCTTGGCATCTTTCTTGCCCATATTGCCTGCAGGGTTGGAGGGAGGAGGACCAGCAAACAGTTTGCCAAATACCCTCGAGGCAGGCAGACCTGCGCTTCCGCTGCGCAATCGGATGCAATACACGTCTGTACCCAGGGGGAGTGCCGGCCAGCAGATCCAACGCTTTCCGAGGGCAGATGCAGGGAAAGCACCAGGCCCCACGCCACCTAGCAATGCCTACAGACCACAGCCCGCCACCATACTCCACCAGTGTTTAGGGCGAAACACCCGATCCAGCTCGTGCCGGTCATCCAGAAAATGACAATGTTCAGTGCAGAAGTGGCAATGGGAGAGATTCGGATAGGCAACAGCGCAAAGGCAATACAACAGTTCACTGCAAGGCCATCTTCAACCCTATGGACTCTAGGCTCCGTCCGCCGTTTCAAGTGCCCCTCCGGGCTATGTTCAGGGCCACCGTCAGCCAGCAAGCTTCCACCAATGCGGCCCAAGCGGTATGGTCATTGCGATGCTGCTCATTGCCCCTGAGTAGCAGCCTCCTTCCACTGTGCAGGGGGAGGGGAGTCGCCGTAGTTATTGCGGCCTTGCCCGTGTCAGGGCATTCACGTAGAGGCCGGTATATGCAACCCCTTACTCAACCCCCCCCCCCCCGCGCCAGATCAGGCCGCCTCGGCTCCTCACGGTAGCGTCCCTGCCACTCTGCACCGCCGCAGCTCACAGGTCCGTGCACGGGCCACCGGGTGTGTGTAGCAGGGCGGCCCCGCAGTGAAGGCGTGCCAAAGCTGGGATTCTTGGTGGTGCAGTGTCTCCGTTGCAGGGCCCAGCGGACATGGGGAGAAGCCCCACCGGCTAACAAGAGGTACGCACCCCCACAGCAGTCCCATGCCCATCCAGGCTCCACGGTCAACACCTTCCCCGCCTCGATCCGCCCCCTACCGAAGCCGCCCCTCCAACTCCAGCGTGGTGGTGCGTCTCCTTCTTGTGACGGCCATAGCTCACTCCATACAGCTGCAGTCCTGCTCGCACTCAAGCCAGCGCCTCCGCAGCGATTGCGAGGGTTGGGGCTTTTTTAGGTCTCGGCTAGCGATGGCTGCGCTTGCGCAGTCTCGCTTGCGAGACATAATGACTTGGGTGAAGAGGGGCTTGAACCCGCCCCTCTTCTTCCCTGTTCTCCATTGGCTGGCCTAGTAAATGCTGGCCAGCCATTGGAGAAGAGGTCCCGTCACTCTGATCCTGCCCCGTCCTTTTCGGATCGGGGGGCGTGTTTTTTGCGAGAAGTCTCAGGGAGGAGACAACAGCAAAACACGCCCCCCAATCCGAAAAGGACACTCCCTTTCTCCGAGGCATTTTCTGCTGTGCCTCGGAGAAAGGCGGTGGTGTCCCGGCGCATTTGTTAATTTCCAATACTTTGCCTATGGGTTTTGTGGACAGCCTGCTGTGAATAGACTCGCTTGTCTTTATTTTATTCCTACGTAATGTGCCGTGCTGCTTATGGCGGCGCTGGTGATAGTGCTGTAAGCTGTTGGGGTGAGTGAGACTCGTAATTACTGTTTTTGGGCTTCTTTTAATGTTAAAATCGTTACGAAACATCTCCGAAACTCACCTCAGGGAGAGGGCGGGTTTAAAGGCTGGCAGTGGGAGGAATGTGGGTCTTTGTAAATACTTTAGGTGGAGCCGTTCCTCCGATTTTTTCATTGCGGAGATTAGTCCTGCAAGAATCTTCTTCTAGATTTTAAGTGTACATGATCATATTGAGAAAAGTCTAATGGTGCACTATACGCTGAGACTTAGGTTACTAGTTGTACCTAGATGTTCGAGTGTTTAACATTCCACTTTTGTCCCCGTCCTCTACAGATCGCTGGTGCCTTACAGCTTGGCTCGCGGCACCCGCTTAAACTGCGCAGCCAGGCTGTTAGCCACCACCCTATCCCCTTTTTTTGCCATGCCAACCTAACTCTAATGGCCGCTGTTTATTGATGGTGGAGCGAGCTGATTTGATTGACAGACGCGCGGGCTAGATGAGCGGCGAATGCAGTATGCTTCAACCAATGACTGCTTGGCAGGGGTGGGTTCGTTTGCTAGCTTTAAGGGCGAAGACACCTTCACCCGCAGAGCAGAGGACGCTGGGATTAGTAGTCGTTTTTTGGTAACACTTGCCTTTGTTCACCTGTCTGGCTCAGCTGTCACTTGGATTATCGCCTTCAAGTTAAAGATGTACGTCTCATTGTACAACTGTTTTATGTTAAAAGTGTGGGAGGGATGCTAACAAAGAAAGTATGTGACCGTGCAGCTAGTCCTTTGTCTTGACCGGTATTTTTCTTAATGTCACATAAATAATCAGAGATGTGCCGAGAGTGATAGATAACAGGACTGCTCGGATATAGCCAGTTGCTAATACGTAATTTAGCAAAGGCAGTGGAATTCTTTCACTTTATATGCAATTGACGCGAATTATTCACAACAACCTTCATGAACGCTCAACAACTAACGTCTCGAGCATGGTCAATAACTCCTAGATAGCTGCTGGCTATTTCTGTTCGCGCACAGTTGCAGCCCTGCAATTTTTAGTAAAGATAATAGTCATAACACTTTTAAAAATAAAAACAGTAGCTAACATGGTTCAGCTTTTAAGGCGAGTAATAATTTATTTAATGTTTATTTGTTGGTAAAATGTAGTATACTTTGTTTTTTACATAATTTTTTTCTACCCATTACTAAGTGGTTTACTGTCGTTAGTTTACATTCGCACTGCGATCCATTTCGGGGAGAGGGAAATGTTCTACGAACGTTTTTTTTCTTTTCAACCACCTATTCTATCTTCATCCTCGTCCAAGTCAGTAGAAATGAACAGGCAACGATGTAAAACAAATGAACGTGCTTGGTTTACTCACATTCTTGTTTCTACTTCAGCACAGAAACTGGGACTAAGGGAGTGATCTGCAAAATGGTTCCCATGGTCATTACTTGCTGTGTGGATAGAGAGATATTGGTAAAGAGCTTCTGCCTGGGTTACTGAGAAGTAAACATGGGGTTCCATATAGTGGAATTAGCAAGCAACGTCTGCAGAATCAGTCTTAAGTGTAATTAAAAGGTCCTTTCCATGGTGCTGAAGTTATGTTGAGAGAAAGTAAGGGGCCTTATAAAATCTCCTCATCGAGATTGGTCTAACTTGTACCAAAGAAGATATTGAAAAGCAATAGTGTTATCAGGTGTTGGTGTGAAGTAAAATGATTCATTTTAATCTAATCAGAAGAATACTCATACTCAAAGTTTTGCCCATAAGGTATTTCTGGGGACCAAACCAAATGGTACCTTAGTCGGCAGATCTTCCCTTTGGAAAAAATGTATAAGACTGTCAGATGCAGTGGTCATGGATTCACTTGTAGCCAGTCCGGTAGGCTGTACTTATACGGCTGAAGACAGTATTCTGAAAAACTAAACTAATAAAAAGAGAAAAATCTGCTCTTTAAAACAAGCATTTACAATGCAACGGTCTCGGCATTGTTAAAGTTAGAGCTATTGCCATTGCTCATGACAATGCCGTTTCTTTAAATGTTTTAAAAACAAAAAACATAAACAAAAATAATGTCATGAGCAATGCCAATAGCTCTAACTTTACCAATGCCGAGACCATTGCATTGTAAATGCTTGTTCTACTGTGTCAGGGTCCGCCTCGCCACGTCTGTTCCCCGCAGCTCTCCGGCCCAGCCACGCTGCCGCATACAGGCTGCAGCTTCACGCTGAGACTTTCACTTCTCTGCCGTGCCGTACTTCAGAAATTAGATCACTGCACTCCCCAAGCTGTGGGTGCCACGGTGCTCAGTCAGGGGGTCCAAACCGCCCCAAGTCGGCAGGATTATGCCGGATTGTTTGCTTGTCCGGCAGAGCCCATTCAAAGTGCCGCCATCTTGCAGTCGGCTGAGCCACGCCTCCACAAAAAACACTGGCACTGGAGACCTAATTAGCCAGTACTCAGTACATTCCAGTCAAAATTGCATCAAGTGCAGTGCAAAAAGTGGATGTGACCATGTCAAAAAGGGGCACTTTGCTATATGTACTTTTCTGATGTACGTGACTAACTGCCCCTTCAGTTATTAACCATCAAAACCACCTTTCTGATGGCCGTTCCCTCGGCCAGGAGGGTCAGCGAGTTGCAGGCTCTCTGTGCACCTGCCTGACACTAATTTTTATCCTGACAAACTGGACCTCTGAGCATGTGCCTCCTTCCTTCCAAAGGTAGTAAACCCTTTCCATGTAGGCCAGATGATCACACTGCCTACCTTTTTTTCCCCCGCGTCATCGTTCGAAGGAAGATGAGACCCACCTTCTTGATCCAAAATGAGCTTTGTCGTTCTACCCTGACTACACAAAAAAAATTCAGGTTAATGACCAACTCTTCATAGGGGTACGTTGGGGCCAAGAAAGGAAAGGCAGTGCAGAATCTAACCATCTCCTGATGGATTGTGCTCTGCATAAAAATCTGCTACACACAGGCCAAAAAGCAACCCCCTGAGGGTTTAGCTGCGACCACCGTGTTGGCCCGTTCCAGTCCCGAACATCTGTCAGACAGCAACTGGTATTCTTAGGTTTTTTTGCCCGGAGCTGCTCCATCAGGGCAGCACTCTGCAATTCATAATTACTGTTTTTCAACTCTTCCTAAAAATACTTTGAGAGTTTGATTTTCACCAAAATATTACGGTACAAGAGATAGAATAGTAAATGAGCCTCCTGGAATATTTAAGGGAATGTTCCTCTTTAACCTGGAGTTAGAATAGTAAATTTGACCTTCCAGTGTCCCCCACTGCTGCCCTGCGGGCGCTGGTCAGGGTAAGAAACATGTGCGAGCGCTGCAATGGTGGCTTAACTGCAGACTTTCTGGAAGCACTACTGCCTGGACAGCCATGACCGTCTGGGTGGCCGTTTTGCCTGTTCTGCAGGACTTTCTGGTTTTAGTTGGGTTTGCAGAGACCCCCTTACAGGGACGACATGCTTGGGTACCTATTCTAAGGTAATGAATCTGTGGCTAGAAGTCTCTATCAGATTAACAAGTTACTTGCCTTCGGTAACTCCATATCTGGTGGCGACTCGTATCTAGCTGCAGATTCCTAACTGATCCTCCCCGCACTGCAGCCTGATTAATTAATGAGGGCTTCCCCTTACAAAGGGCTCTAGCAACTCACACCAGTGGTCAAGCTTCATTGCCGCTTGGTGCTCCAGGTGTGCAGAGACTCGAATCAACTGATGTCAGTACACCAAGGGGGCACCTATATAGGTACTGCGCAAGTCTCTTCCAGCACCCACTACATAGACATGGAGCTGAACGACGCCACCTACCAGCGTACTGCTTGAAAAATTCCAGATCCAGTCTAACGCCTGTGGATAATTCTAAGGTAAGCAATCTGCAGCTAGATAGTCTCTACCAGATACGGTGTTACCGAAGGTAAGTAACTAGTTCTTTAGGCTGTCATAATCTGAGTATTTTTTTTAAAACTCTTTTGGTTGCCTATCTATGCACAGAGGGTAGACCTCTACCTTGACCTGGACTCATCTGCACTATTGCAGAATATTTGAATGCTTCATCTGAAAATGCATTTTCAAGTCTCTTTATAAAATACGATGTTCCACAAAAGGAATGCCAGTACTCCTCTTGACCCTCAAGTCAGTCTGAAAGCAAATGCAGTTGTGAACAAAGAATGGCTATTGCCTAGAGAAGCAACTCTTGTGTGCTTGTGTTCTTGATAGGCGATTCAAGACACCTAATTCAATGCATGTTTGTTTGCATGTTATTTCTTTGTTGACTAATAATGACTGTATTGCAAGACTGCCTGAGCACTTAGTGGGGTCTATTCCACAAAAATGTGCACTCCTGCTTGCAGTATCCCCATCAAGATTTCCTGTATGCATCAAGTGGAGAACTTAAATAAAAAATGTTATTTCAGCAGACTTCTTTCAAATAATCCATGCCCCATGTTTGTGTTTAAATTTATTTTTCATTTCAAAGCCTTGAATCACCTCTTGAGTCAGATCCTCTTTATGGTAGAACTGGAACCTGCATGTTACTTCTTACTTCAACTATTCCTTGAATTCCTGGAGAAATTCTGAGATATACCAGTTGTATGGTTCCCACTGAAATGTGGAGAAAAGAGGAAACTCAAAACCTAGCTGCTAATTGAAGCCTAGTGGGGGCCCATAAGTTCTGAAGACCTGTCAAAATAACCTTAAATTGTGATGATGAATGCAGGAGTTTGTGGATTCTCTTGTCCATAGTTCGATGCCACATTTTCATTATATGTGATTATCAAACCTGACGTGCAAAATGAGCTATGTGTCACCTTTTGATAGCTAGTTATTTAACTCTGTCCCAAAATTCAAAAAATTGATAGTAATATTTTAGGTTTAAATCTTTTTATTTATTTATTCGTGACACAATATGGCTATCGACTACATGAGAATCAAGCACCACATGTGAGTTACACAGAACTCAGAGCATGCAATCTGTTCATATAGTGGCATAGTAAATCAAATAACAAATAACCATTACAAACCCAACCCCCACCCTGATACGAAAGAGGAAACGGAAAAGAAAAGGAAAGGAGGAAAGAATAGCCAACCACCCACCCACGCCCCCCCTCCCTGTCCACTATAGATTAGTTATCACTGCGTCGATGCACAGTAGCACCCTTAATTCCGGACCTGCTTGAAGTAGTGTCCTGAGGGGCCAGCCGTAGGAGGCAAAGGTATCTGGGGCATGTTAGCTCCCAGAACTCTTGGGCTAGGAGTGTCGGGAATGGCTGCCAAAGCTCGCCAAATGTCGAACCCTTCCCTGCCAAGGTGAGCGAAATCTTCTCCATCCCCAGTATGTGCCACATCCGCTGGAGCCAACCGGTGTGTGTGGGTATGCAGGTGGACCCCCAATGTATTAGTATGTTTTGAGTGCCCGTGCCCAGTGCAATCTCTATCTGTCGCCCTCTCCTAGTCATCAGGGGATATGTAAGTGGGTTCGAAACACCCAGGAGAACATAGGCAGGGAACCTAGGAAGTTCTGTGTCCAGGTGTTTGTCGATCTCGTCCAATACTTGAGACCAATAGCCTTGTAAGTGCTCGCACTCCCAGAGGAGATGGACTAAAGTTCCCCGCTTCCTGCATCCCCTCCAACAATCTGGGTTATGTGTGGGGTCGGCCCGATGAAGGTGTTCAGGAGTAGAATACCAGTAATACACTAGTTTGGTTAAGGTTTCAGTGAGACCTGTGTGATTTGCGGTATGATGCGCCCTATAACATGCTCCCTCCCACTCTTAAGTACTGGGATCTCGGCCGAGATCCCTCTCCCAGGACCCACAACCAGCGTTATATGTATGCGTGTATCGTGAGAGAAGCCTTTTGTATAGATCCGAGATCAGTTTCTTGTCTGAGGGCCGAGTAATAAGCCATCTCTCGTAGGGGGTATCGTGTCTTTGCGTGTGAGGCTTTACATCCGGATGCTGCGCCCAGTGTCGCAGCTGCAGGTAATGTAACTTTTCCGATTCCATGAGGCCGTAGTCCGCTCGTATTTGCGTAAAGGAGATGAAGCCATCGGCATCAAATAGTTGACCCAAGGCACGCACTCCTGCAGATCTCCTCAGGGGGAAGGATATCTCGTCCGCACCGAGACTGAAGTGGGGGTTGTCAAGGAGTGGTGTGAGAGGGGAGGGGAAGGTCATCAGGTCGTGTCTCCTGCAAGTCTGGCCCCATGTGGATAATGTAGGACGTGTGACTTGTGAGGCGTAGAGGTTGGGAGGTCTCTGCGGCTTCTTAAGGAAGGGGATCTTCATATGAGAAGTGCCAGCTACGGCATGGTCCTGGAAGAGCCAATGCTTCTCTGATTCAGCGTGGCTCCACTCAACCAGATACCGAAGTTGTGCAGCTTTGTAGTAGAGCGTAATATCCGGGACCCCGAGGCCACCATCATCTGGATGTAAAGTGCAGACAACTCTCTTCAGAATCGGTTTATGACCATGCCAAATGAAGTAAGAGTTCCGATTGTACACGGCTCAACCAACCATTGGGAGGCTTCAGAGGGAGTGTCTGGAATAAATAAAGAATTTTAGGGATTATCGTCCTTTTAATGGCCTTTATACATCCCAGCCAGGAGATGGGGTAGTGTTTTCCAGCACTGTAAATCTGAGTGGATTTGGGCATGTAGTTTGGTGTAATTGACCGTCGTTATAGCATGTAGCGTAGGGGCTAAATGAATTCCCAAGTACAGGACCGACCCGTCAGACCATTGTATAGGGTGGCGGCTCTGAAGAGTTGTAAAAGTCTGAGGTAAAAGTCATAGATTCAAGGCAGTGCATTTTGTTATATTAACTTTAAACCCGGAGGCACCTGCAAAAGAGTCCAGCTCCCCCAGGAAGGCACCAAGGGCAGTCACCGGGTCTGATAAAGTGACAAGAACATCGTCTGCATACAAACTTATAGTGTGTATGTCGCTCCCAAAGCGAATACCCGTGACTTGTGCTTGGTCTCGGACCCTCTGTGCCATCGGTTCCATGTATAGGGCAAAGAGCAGGGGCGACAGCGGGCACCCCTGCCGGGTGCCCCTACTGATAGGAAATGGAGTGGAGGTGTGCCCAGTAGCCCTTACCGAAGCTGTAGGAGAACGATAGCAGTTGAGGATGTGTCCTCATCTTTGTGCCCAGGTCTATGCAATCAGTGCTTGTTCAAGATATGGCCAATGTACACGGTCGAATGCCTTTTCGGCATCGATGGTGAGGAGCATATAATCCCCTGGGATGGGTAATGCCTTCACTATGAGGTGCAGCACCCTCTTAGTGTTATTGCTGGTCTGCCACTGGGGAATGAACCTAGCCTGGTCCGGGTCTATCAGTCTATCAGCCCTGGCATATAGGGTGATAATTGGGCCGCCAGGATCCCAGTGTACAGCTTCAGGTCGATATTTAGTAAGGAAATAGGCCTATAGGCCCCACAGCTAGTCTTGTCCTTCCCTAGTTTAGGGATGACTACGATTGCGGCCTCCAGCATTCAAGAGGGGATCGCACCTGACGTCGCAAAGGAGTTAAAAAGCCTAGTAAGTAAGGGGACCAGTGTAGAGCAGAACTGTTTCTAAAAGGCTGCCGTGTAGTCGTTGGCACTGGGGGATTTAGCTAGTTTAAGGCGTTATATGTCCGCTATGACTTCCTCTGGGCGTATCTCTCTTTCTATGTGTTTGGCCTGGGCAGGGGTCAGTGTAGGGAGATGGGCCTGAGTCAAGTATGCATCAATGTCCTCTGCCGCCAAATGTTGCTCATCATATAGCCCAGCGTAAAAGTGTCGGATGGCCACGTCCTCCGTAAGCAGTGACCCGTGGAGATCCTTAATCTCCTGCACTCCCTGGCGCTGTCTGACCTCTCTAAGTTTGTGTGCTAGCAGTCGCCCGCTTTGTTCCCCTCCCCCCCCATAAAAGGAATGCCGCAGTCGTAGCGTTGCGTATTCCACTTTGTCGTGGTCAATGGTGGCCAGTTGTGCCCATTCCGCGGTCAATTGTTGCCAAATTCGAGTGGCCGCAGTGCATTGATGCATGTGTTACAATTCGCATACTTTTTGAGTAAGTTCCTCCCTCTTACGCTACGCATTGTCTGCAGATGAGATGGCTATTATTTCGCCCCTAATGACCGCTTTCAGGGCTTCCCACTGCGTGGACATCTGTGTGTCTGGGTTGTCGTTATGGGCGAAGTAGTCATCAAGTGTGCGTTGTATTTGGCCAACTACGTCCTCGTACTGAAGTAGAGCGTCCTGTAGGCGCCAGCCCCTGGAAGGTGGTTGGGACAGGGCAGTGTCAGGGGTAGCTCTTACTGGCACATGATCTGACAGCGCTGCCGTTGCAATTTCTACCGCTGTCGTGGTGTTGCAAAGCACTCTAGAGCCTAATAAATAATCAAGTCGGGCATAGGTTTTGTGAGCGTGAGAATAATAAGAGTATTCCCTAAGTCGGGGGTGCCTGCTTCTCCAAAGATCCACGAGGCCCAGGTTGTCCAGCTTGGCTAGCCCGGTGCCGGAGAGAGCGCCCACCTGACCTGTGCGCTGCGCTGACCTATCCAGATCGTTGTCAAAGACTAGGTTAAGGTCGCCCCCCAGTAAAAGCTGACGTGGCTTCACCCAGGGCTCCCTGCAAGAAGCGTTCCTGACCTTCATCGGGCGCATATATAGACCCTAGGACTAGCATGTGATCGCCCACCGCGTGTTGATGAGTGAGTAGTCTGCCCTTGATTTCAGCCTCCTTGTGTAACACCTTCCCTCTAAATGACCAGGAAACCAGAATTGCTACCCCTGCTGTCTTGGAGGGTCCGGAGGAGAAGAGTTGAGTGGGGAAAGCCCGGGACTTAAGCCGGTGATAATATTTGGGGAGCAGGTGTGTCTCTTGTAAGAGGCACCCACCCTGTGAGCTCTATCTATTTTGAGCTCTGCGTCCAGACTGTCTGCCCAGAATGTGGTTGACAAGTTATTTCACATACGTGAAGATGTCGGCAGCCTCTGTGCCGGATTTGATCCCTCCGGTTCGAATGTTATAGCGGCAAGAGTGGTTCTCGAGGTCCTCAAGGTGCAACTGTAGATCTACCTGCTGGTCATGGATGCGGATGACCTTTTGCTGTAGGGAAGCTACCTCCGAATCTCTATTGTCACTCATCCTCCAATGCTGCAACACGCTCCCCGATGCTGTCCATGTCCTTGCGGACATTCTGTATTTCTGCAGTGAGATCCCGCTAGAGAGTGTGGAGATAATCATGTTGGGCGGAGAAGAGGGACTATTGAACAGCACGGGTCACCGGTTCTTCCGTTGCCGCGGCCATCTAGGAGGAGACCGCATCCACCGGTAATAAGGAGTTTGCTGCCGTTCTACTCTGGGCGTGGGCGAAAAGCTCCTTAAGGGATTTGTCTCGTCCCGTATACCCCCCCCACCCCCATCTCCTGTCCCCCCCCACCCCTATCCCCTGTCCCCCCCACCCCTGAGTAGTTGACATTCTCCTGCCTTGCGGGGCTGTAGTTACCGTGAGGGGCCTGCACCTTCGGCGCTGATCCGGAAGCCCTCTGAGTGTGTAACCACCTGGGTGGCCCGCAGATTGCCTCAATGTCCGCGTGCCAGGACCTCACTGGACTGACCGGGCAGTGGCTCGTGCTTCCGCAGCGATTACCCCAGCGCCGGCTTCTGATGTATGATGTAGGATGTAAACCACCTAGAGGGGGCAATCGCTCATCTCCCCTTGATCCGGCGTGGAACAGACCCGTCCCCTGTGGCCTGTAGAGAGGGTGTACTCAGGCCTTCCCTGCGGCCCCCAAACCACCACTGCCCGGGGTTGTGGTATCCGTCCCAGAGGAAGTAGTGTGATCCCAGCTCAGGTGCGACTCAGGCGAGAGCGCCAAACGTCGTCGTGGGTGAAGCTGTCGCGCGCTCTGTTCTCAAACCAGTTCCAGGCCTGCAGATTGCCCTATGTGCATCTGTCAGAGTTAGCTTGGGCCCCTGGATTCTTTCACTGCGGGACACCCCAGCCGGGACCAGGGCCGAGCGGGCGCCTCCCAGCGTACCATAAACCGCACCCAGACTTAGCCGGGCTGCTTCCATGGCCCGCCGGGCCTCACACTCCGCAATCGCCTCTAACGGCGGCTGTGCTCTGACCCCAGGTCCCAACCACCAGTGCGTTCCAAAATGAGGCGCTTGCCTACCAGACACCAGCGTCGGTTGCAGGATAGGTTTCCTCGGGGGCTGCTGCCGAGGAGTGACGTTGTCCGGGCACGATGTGAAGGCCTGTGTTCCCCGCCTCCAGGAGCGCTCTCCGCCCCCTACTCCGGCTGCGCTGGCAGAATGGGGCCGCGTGGGGAGCCTCCTCGTGGCCCCCAAGTCTCCTGTGTGGCAGCCGCTGGGGTGGTTCTGTGCTTGCCTCTTCGTGGGGGCCAAGAGTCCCCGGCACCCGCCCACAGACCCGGCTGCCTAGTCCTGCTCCTCCTGCCCCCGCGGCAAGATGGCGGGCCCGTCTGCTCTGGGCCACACTGTCGATGCGTCTCAGACGGGGTTCTCCCCTGCTATGTGCCACCTCGAGCCGCGAGGGGGATAAAGGGCAGTCTGCCACAGCCAGCCCCACTTGCTCCGCTCTCGTCTAAGGCTTCTCCGTGGGGTGGCGCGGTGTCTGCAGCGCCTGGCCTCGCGAGTCGCGATTCCGGCTGCGACTATCGGGTTCGGCCGTACCATTCCCAGGGTCCAGTCCGTGCCCCAAAAACACCCACTGCGACTGGTCCTCTTCTGCCCCGCTCATGTGACAGCGGTAGGCAGCCCTGGGTCGATGCTTAAGTGGCGGCCATCGATAGTATTATTTTTAAAATGATTACATTCACTCCATTTGTGCTACCGGGTCTTATTGAAACTATGATCATCTCAATTAACTATTTTCCCATTTAAGTGTGTGGAATCGAAGAAATCTTTAGTTCATAACTAAGAGGTCACATCCATTGCACTAATGTGGTTCATTTTAACCGTGTAATAGACGATTTAAAGGGTGGCATGCCTGTGGATACCTAAATCTGGACATCAAAAATAATGCTAGATATGGAATTTTGCAGGTAAGTAAAAGCCGGTAGGAGTTAATACGAAGGCAAAGGTATATCTTAAGGGAAAAATTTACTTTCAAATACAATTGGAAATGGATAGGTTAAGGGAATGGAAGGTTACAGAGCAATCTTTCCCTTGATGGGGAAAAAAGAGAAGGCTGCAATTAAATATTAAAAGTAATGGTTGTGCATAAAGGGATAGAGGGGTTACAGGGCGGCATTCTCTCCATTAAATAAAGAGGAGGAAGACGTGAGTTCTGAGATTTACCTTAGAATTCCTTTAAAAAACAAGATGAATACATAATTAATAGCAAATTTAAATTCACAAGAATAATAAGTGTGTGATCACTCACTGATTAATCTCAACTTGGTTAGTTAACTTCACAAAAACAGGTAGTACTGGTATAGACTGTGAAATCATAGCAGTATATTGGAAATTATTACAATACAATTTTTATGAGTCATTGTTCTAGAGTTATGCATGTTTATGTTGATAACAGTAAACATTGCTTGGCATGTGGCTTGCCTTGGTGTGTGGCTTTAGATATAGCAATTAGGAGTATGACCTTAGAGAAGGACACACAAACACACTGTACTAACACCCATGTCCTTTTGTGATTATGGCAGATATCACCCCATTTTTCCATGTTTCCACACAGCTCCCAAGGTTTTTCCAGCTTTGTTCGGATAATGTCTGGGGAGTAAGGAAAGCTTGTGCTGAATGCTTCATGGCTGTCTCATGTGCAACGTCCCAGGAACTCCGTCGGACAAAATTATCCACGCTTTTTATTAATTTGATAAGTGACCCTTCAAGATGGGTAAGAGTGCAGTGGTCGCTTTGATGTGTGTATTGTTATTAACATTGTGAAAAGTCACGCTTGTTCTTGCATCAAACATGCACAGTTAAAAAGGTGTTCTCCATGATATGGACTGTAGGATCCTTGCTTTGAAAGGATGGCCATTCACAGAATGGTTTGTTTTACTTTTTTAATCTGCTCTCGGCTATAATTCTATTTATCATTCTCGATTAATCTTTTGAATTGGTCATTCAGGAATTTGATTTTAAACCTGACCAGTATTGCTAAGACTGCTATGCCTGAAAAGACGTATACATCACTAAAATATTCTTGTTTATAACTCAAGTGTGTTTCCGCAGTCTAGGTGCAAAGAAGTAGTATTTTTTAAATAACTGTTTGATAGCGCATGCATATGTATTGTAGAGTTAAGGATTTTATAGTTCAATATAATTTTCCTCTTAAGGCAAGTTTTTTTGGACTTCCATTCACTATTACTCTGTTTTATAAATCTGCATGAAACGTTCCCCAGTATTACATGTGTGATTTTGGCAAATGATTTAGTATTTCAAGAGAGCAAAATTTGAGAGCTTGATCCCAAGTTATTTCTCATTCCAAAGTACAAATGGAAACCATTGTCTCTAGCATAGCTAAAAGGGCTCTATATCTACTGTTTGTGATTCCTTTGATTAGCTAAACATTAATTCAGAAGTTAAAACAAAAAAAAACTTAATAGATAGGGCTATATTGGCTATCAACCTTCAAAGCCTCAGATTTTGAATCCGAGCAGGTTGTACCTTACAGAAATGCACAGGCAGATTGAAAAAGAAATTGTGAGGTTACGCAATAGCAGGGTGAACACAAATCACCAGTAGGGAAATCAGGATACATCCCAAAGAGATTGGAAAAACACCATGTACTTAACAACATTTTTAAAAATCGGTCAGTAGACTTTGACAGGTTTATGGAAATTTTAGGCTGTCTTATTACATATTCATTTGGCATATAATTTGGCAAACAGTACTTTCAAGAATGAGAGAAAATCACAAAAGGGGTGGGTATTTCTGAAAGAGAGTTTTCTATTTTAGATGTTACATGAATTTTTAGAATTCTGCAGCAAAAACTTCTTATTGGAATTGCACCAAACTTGACATGAAACAAGAGCTTTACTTAGAGTCAAACAAACTGGACATGTAAAGCACGGCAAGAACACCTGAATGTGTCCAGGCGATGAGAACTTGCTGCTTAGGGATGGTTCCATTGAACAGCCAGGTCTTGAGTGCCTTCCTTCAGAGAGGAAGCGGTCCGTAGATGAAGGGAGAGGTTCTTCCATGACTTCGCAGCCAGGTAGTAGAAGGACTGTCTTTCACTGATGCTTGGGCAGTTGCGGGGAGTGTGAGCCTGGTAGAGTGCAGGTATCTGGAGGGCTGGTGGAAGTTTAGGCAGTGGTTTATGTATGATGGTTCTTGGTTGTGTAGGGCTTTGTAGGTGTGGCTCAGCATCTTGACTTTGCATCTCTTCTTGATTGGAAGCCAGTGGAGCTTCTTGAGGTGGGGGGTGATGTGGGTTGGCTTTGGGAGATCGAGGATGAGTCAGGCCGTTGAGTTCTGTAGGGTTTGTAGTCCCTTTCAGGCGCTGTAAATTGATTCCTACGTAGTGTGCGTTGCTGTAGTCCATACGGATGGTGACTAGGGCTTGAGTGGCGGTTCGTCTGGTGTTGATGGGGAGTCATTTGAAGATGTTATGAAGTATGCGAAGAGTGAAGGAACAGGTGGAGAAGACTGCATCAGTCTGGTTTTTCATGGTGAGCTTGCTGTCAAGGATGATGCCAAGGTTGTGGACATGGTCTGTCAGAGTGGATGAGGTCCTAGTTCACAAGGCCACCAGGCGTCACTCCACGGGGAGGTGTTCCCAAATGAGCAATTCCATTTTGTCTATGTTGAGTTTTAAGCAGTTGTCTTTCATCCAGTTGGCGACACTGGTCATGCACCTACGGAAGTTGGATATTGTGGTGGATGGGTCTTCTGATAGTGAGAGAATGAGCTGAGTCTCGTCGGCGTAGGATATGATACTTAGTCTGTCCATGCGTGCTGATGATTTGGACCAAGGGGGTCTTGTAGGTGTTGAACAATGAAGGGCTGAGGGACGAGCCTTGAGGGAAGCTGCAGATGATGATCTTAGGTTCTGTAGTGAAAGGTGGTAGGCAGATTCTCTGGGTTCTTCCATTGTGGAAAGAGGCAATCCATTTGAGGGCATCTCCTTGGATTCCAGTGTGGTAAAGTCTTTCGCTGAGTGTGTGGTGGGATACGGTGTTGAAAGCAGCTGAGAGGTAGAGGAGAATTAGGGCTGCCATTTCTCACCGGTCAAGCAGGTTT
This sequence comes from Triturus cristatus, assembly GCF_964204655.1. Classification (NCBI taxonomy): domain Eukaryota; kingdom Metazoa; phylum Chordata; class Amphibia; order Caudata; family Salamandridae; genus Triturus; species Triturus cristatus. The sequence goes on along the minus strand of NC_140588.1, from coordinate 414,992,222 downwards.
CTGATGTCGTCTGTGGCAGCAGTCAGGGCAGTTTCGGTGCTGTGGTTGGTACGGAATCCAGATTTGGAGGTGTCCAGAAGATTGCTGTTCCCCAGGTGTTCCATGAGTGGCAGTTGATGGTTTTTCGAGGACTTTGGTGGAAAAAGGAAGCAGAGAGGATAGGTGTGCTTAGTTTGCTGGGGTTGGTGGACGGTTTCTTGAGAAGGGATTTGATCTCTGGATGTTTCTATTCTTCAGGGTAGATGGGTGTGGTGATGGATGTGTTCAAGATAGCGGTTAGCTCGTTGCTGATTCTCCCTAGTTTGAAGATGTGGTGGGGACAAAAGGGTCCATGGGTGCTCCGCAGTGGACGGAGTTCATGACAGCTGTTGTGTTTTAAGTGGTAAGCTTGTCCCATGTGGTGAGCAGGAGGGCGGAGTTTGCATCTGTGGGAGCGAGGAGGCTGAGGATGTCCACGGTGGTGGGTTGGGGTTAAAAGTTTTTATAGATGGTGGATGTCTTGTCGTGGAAGAAGTTCATTAGGGTGTCACAGAGTTCCTGGGAAGGAGAGATGATGATTTTGGTGGCTAAGTGGTTGGAGAACTCTGACGATGTTGCAAGGTTCTTTGCTGTGGTTGGAAATGTCTTTCATGCGGTTGGTAAGGGTGCTTCATTTTGTCTCTTTCAGGAGTTGGTGGTATTGGTTGAGGGATCTCATGAATGTGGCTCGGTTGGTGGGTTCCTTACTAGTTCGCCATTGCATTTCCAGTCGCTTGCAGTTGCGTTTTGTGCTTCTCAGTTCTCTGGTGTACCAACTGCCCTGTTTGGAGGATCTCTCGAGTTTGGTGGGCTTGATTGGGCTGACTGTGAGCTCATTCGGTGATCCAGGCAGAGAATGTCTTGACAGCCTGTTCTAAGTTGGCTACGGTGTTGGGGTGGGAGGTGTTGAGTATGTCAGTCCGCTGGCTCTCTGAACCTTTGTTACAGCAGCAGTGTGAGAGGCTGGGCAGCTTGGTACACTAGAGGGAGTCCAAAGGGTGCTAGAGAGACCCAACATGGCCTTCTCATTTCTTGTAGTGTCGCCGATGGGCCCAGAATTTGTATTATAGCAGGATAAGTTGTGGTGTCGTCTTCTGGGTAGGATACCAGGAACAAGATCAAGAGGCACCCTGATGTCCACACAACTTCTCCTGACGAGAACAGCAGGATGATAGAGAGTTATGCCAAACTTCTTGTATTTTTTTTTTTAGGCTTAACTGATAGCTATGAATGAATGTGAGATGGACTTTTCCTGAGAACGCCCTCGAGAGCGAGACAGGCTCTGGGTCCTCAGATTAGACCGAGACTTGCCCTTATGTGCCTTGAGACAGCACTCAGCAATGTAAAGTTTGGCTTTGTGGTCCCGTTCACCTTCGGATTCTTCCTTGCAAAGTCACTGCAAGACTTGAAATAATGTGGCAGACCCATGCACCAGAGACAAACCTGGTGCGGGTCTCTAACTGACATCTGTTTAATGTACCTGTAGGGTTTAAATCCTGTAGTTTTTAGAGGGGACATGTCACTTGCACACTGAGGAAATTTAGACACAAAAATCCTGTCGACAATCTGTAAATTTGAGGAAGCGAACTCTGAATTTAGGTACAAAAGTGCGGAAAGAAAGGAACTGAAGTCCGTGGGCAGGGGTTATGCGGCTCCGGCATTACTTCCAATATGACAGTCGATGTGGAACCACACGTTGCCACCTACTGGTGCGATTGTAAAATACAGGAAAAAAAATTCTCAGAATAGTCTAGCGCCTGGCTGTATAAACAATGTGAGAAATTTTAGGTTAGAAGTATCCATTACAACTGGGCTTAATGTGCTCTTTTAAATTTCAGGCCCCAGTCTTCATTATTATGGGGAATAGGTCCTGCAGCCCAAGGTCATGCTAATCTGGTTAGATGGGCAGGGTTTAAAGTACATTGCCTGGCCTGATATTCGGCTCTTGGTGCAATGTCTCATCCTTCGGTACTGAGCCATACCAAACCAGGTGTGCCCACCACCGGTCACCTGGTTTTGCCGGTCTGTAACCTGTCTGTGCAGACTGCTTGGTGTTGTGGTCTGACCAGTGCTGAGAGAATGAACCAATTGTGACCCTCCTCAACTTTGGGGAAAAAAATTCCAGCTGCGGCAATCCAACACCTTGCTATGCTGGATGGGAAATCTTCTTTGCATGGCCCCTAGGGTAGCTATACAGCCCATTCACTGACCACCCAAATGAGCGAAGGCCCTCCCCATCAAATCTGGTCCAAGTGGGAAGGCTTACAGGAATATGATGGGGGATTAGCATGGTCAATAGTGGCCTGCACACAAAGATCCCCAAGCTGAGGTGGTGAATGCAATCAAATACAAAGAGGAAATGAACTGACCGTGCCAGTGGGCCCAACTTAAACTCACTCACAGTTCCTTAGGTTTCTCCTGCAGAAGGTATTAGTTGGTTGTTGAACAAACTTAATTTTCAAATGGCTTCAAAGAGTGGCCATCTGCAAAAAGAAGGCACAACCACCTTGATGAGACTTCCTGAACTTGGCAACACTCGGAAGGCATCATAGCCCAGTGAACATGCTGGCTTATACCAGTTAATAAGCTTTTGGCTAAATAAAGGCCTATGTTGTGAAGTGCCTTGAAACATATGCAAAGACTCTTAAACATATAGCATTGATGGATAGGGACCTAGAATTAGAACAAGTACCTCTCAGCACCATCACCTTTATTTTAGATTTAAGATCATTCTAGCTCATCCATTTGGCAACTGCTACAAAACGTGTTAAAGTTGCTGTGTGCTGTCTCAATATTCCGTCTAACTCAAAATGAGCTGGGTGACCCCATCATAGCACACGCAGGACAGAATGAAAGAACAGATGAGTCTAGCTCATGGAGACTCATACAAATGAAACAGAAGAGGGCTGGATTTGAGAACTGGGAGGATTCCTCAATGCAAGATTGTTTGGGAAGCAGTCAGGCGGTGACATTATCGTCTTCTTGCTCCTTCATGTTTTAAATGTAGTGATCCATATAAGCCCTCATGCACTGAGCCCCATCCCATACAGCCTCTCCACCAGGGTCTCATGAGACCATATCAGATACCACAGAGGGATCAAGGAGGGTGAGCCATCTCCCAGGCCAACATCACGCAACGTTCATGCGGACAGCCACCAGCACAACCTTAACTCCATTGAATGGACACAGTCGGGCTGGTCCAGCATCAAGCAATAAAGTGGGACTGAGATGAATGAAGATATTTCAGTGTTAGCTTCTTTTTCTACTGTCTTAGCAGATAATCGTAACAAAGAGAATAGTGACTTGAGGCAGGTGGTCCCGGGAAAGATATTTATTTTTAATTGGAGGGATTGCGCTAGTTATAAGGAACAAAGACTGAGATGTTTGAAGCCTTTCCTAGGGGGCAAAAGAATGGTATTACAGTAGTAGCCACCACTTGAAGTGTTATGAAAGGACAAAGGATCATTAGGTTAGCCATATTTAGCTCCTTAAATCAGTTGAGTGGTGCTGACAGGAGCTGGGAGTCTGATAGCACATTTGTAGCACCAGCAGGAGTGTTTGGATCACTTGGCAGCTGGGTACCTAAGCTGGGAAAGCCACTTGCGTTTAAGAAAATATAGATAGAATTAATTGTATCCTTAAATGTAGACAGGATATCAGAGAGAGTAGGGGAAGGAGCAACAGTACGTTTGGTGCTCTGGGGGTTGGCAAACTGACAGTTCTGAAGATCTCTTCAGGGACATTGTTTGCTGCTGAAATGCCCTGGGATAGTCTATTGTTTTTATGTTAAGATTTTATCCTTTTATATACCTACTCCAAATGAGTGAATTCTCTTTTGTCTTAATAGGGTGCGTTCTATTGTTGAAACGGTTATGTTAAACATGAAATGTGCGCTCTGTTTGAGATGTTTACCTTCTCTTACAAGTTGTGTTATATAACCTAGCTTTGATACTGTATTTCTTAGGAATACACTGTCTAACTGCAGATTCCTTACCGTTTGAATTCCCCAAAGCCCCAGACTGGATCTGGAAAGATTTTCAGCAATTACTTCCACACGCTGACAGATGGTATCATTGGACTCTACAGCAACCTTGCTCAACCTTCTGAAGTGATGGCGTAGAGCCATGTAGACGCCAGGGCTGCGCTCGGACACGTGTTACTTTGTTTCTGGGCCCTTCGACGTGGACCTCGAATGCCGCTTCCAAACTTTTATTGATGCTTTACCAACCTTCAAAACATTTTTCTCCAAGAACACAAAAAAACAAGGTAGTCACAGTACACATCTTTGGCTGCACCTTTTCACAGTTCTTGTTACGTACCAGATCTCTGTCCTTTGGCAAGTCCAGGACCAATTCAGAAGACCAGTCTCTGTGCACACACACAAGAAGTTCAGGTGGGGTTCTCTCCGTCGCTCCTGTTCCAAAGAGATTGCGCAGTTAGCCTTTCAAAGACCCAATTCTTGCCAGTCACCTTACTCCATAGCTGGATTTGATGCAGTGAGTATCCTGAGCTGTTTTAGACCCTGCAGCAGGTAGAGGCTTGCAAAGAGAAAATGCTTCAGCTGTTCCAGATTGTTCTGGGGATCCCTGGAGCGAATTCGGACCCCTTATTTCCTGACGTCTGATGGCAGGACCTGCCCTGGCATCAACTGAGCAAGTTCAGCCTCCATTTAGCTGATTGCACGTGTCAGTCCACTTCCTCTTCCCTAAGACCACTCAAGTTCTTTGCTGTCCTCTTAATATGAGAAGATTCCCCTACATTGTTCCTGCCTTGTGGCCAGTATTGCAGATGGCTTTAGGCTATCTTTGGTTCTAATGTTGGTGATATACACAATATTCAGCATGATGATGAGGAGGCCTAGAGTTTGCTCCCTCACTTCACTGATGCTGGTTTGTATTTAGACAGTGGCCTTTATGCTGCCCGGACCCTGAATTGGACTCACCTTCCATTCCTCCTGCTGGAGAGTGTGCCTCTTTCTCAGTGATAGTAGAGCCGCAGAGGTGCTGTAGAGTTGTAATTGTTTACTAATGGAACTAGCCCAATTTGCTTGCCAACACTGTGCAGCCTGGCCTTTCAGCTTATGAACCGTTGCTGCCTTTAAATGAGGCCCTGACTGAGCCTATGATTTCATTCTTAGCAAACCCGTCCTCAGCACCACCATAGTCATTTGCTAGGTCACCTTGGCCTGTTTTGGGAGATCAGGCCTTTTTTTGATGCAGCGCCCTGCATTGGAGACCCTTGTAGCTTTGATCAGCAAGATGACCCCAAATTCCTTACTTGTTTCCCGACCTGATAGAAAATCTAAGTCCATTGACAATCTTGGAAAGAGGTGGGTTCTCTTCTGCCAGTTTGGTGTTGAAATCTCCAAATGCTTGTTTTCTTTTTGGGGAGATGTAGCCATGCCCTCTGGATAGATTGTGCCTATACCTTTGCCAAAATACCTTTTCTTGGACAGTACACAGAGCTCAGCTAAGTATATTTTGCTGGCTGGTCTGGGCATCAGAGTTTGTTTGACTTGCTATGGGCACCAGTGCAGTGATTTGTCATCATTCCTAGATGTGCTTAACAAGCTTTTCCAGAGACATGACCATGCTGTTTGATGGTTCCAGACTGGGGGCATGGCAGATTCAGCATAGGTGCAGTTGAACAGCCGCCTCACTGAGGTCCGCTCTTAAGGCTTACTACCTCCGGCTCCTCATTTCCACCAGCAATTCTATGAGTTGAGAGGTTACTTCCATTGTCTGGGTTGCCTCCTCAACCCTTTTGTTGCTCTAGATGTGGTGCTAGCAGCAAGGTCATTCCTCCTGTACTTTACCTGCCAAAACTGGCACCAAACTGCTCTGATTTTCCCTCCAAAGCTGGCAGGGGCAGAACATGTTTTTGTCTGCCTGGCTGGTGTGCAGTTACTTCAGACAAGTGGGTCCTTTACAGTTGTTCAACATGATTTGCCCTTACTTTTCTGTCAATACCCTCTCCTGTGTTTTTTTACTTAAACTTCTGCAGAACATCCTTCTGTTACTGCCAAAGAGATTGTCTCTATTTCCCACAGGGGCAGATAGTCCCCAAAATGGAGAGAGGCAAGTGGTGCTCATCTCAGTGGTTTTGATGGATACTTCTACCTGCAGATTCCTCATCTATTGAATAATCTGAGGTGTTGGACTGAATCTGGAAAACTTCAAAGCTCTATGATGTCAGTAGGGTGTGCTAGCTTCGTGTCGACCCAGAATTGACGTTGGACAGTATAATTGAAACCATATAGGGCCCACTCCTGCTCAGCAGTGTCTGTTCCCTTTTTCCCCATGTGTAAAAACTCTTCTTACAAAAAAATGTATTAAATGTAGCATTTCTAGGATTCCCCTGGAGCATCCGGCTTCAAGCTTTGCAGGGTATGTGAGGGTCAGATGTCAAATCGCCGACCCCTACTCTATCGGTCTTTGGTGTTTGGGATCGGGCTATTACTCCAAATCTTGCGAGTTTTGCCTCAGCATGAGCACTAAGATGTTTAAGGAATGGGAGGCCAAACTATTAATTGCTCGAGCCCTCGATAAAGAGGCAGATGTCGCACTTGGGCCCGCTCAAGGTCACCTTCCTCCCATTTCTCCAGTAAAAGGAAGAAACATCAACACAGGAATCCTTTCAAAAGTCACCAAGGTACCCTCTGACTACTACAAGATCTTCATAATTGGTCTGGAGTTAGTGGTGGAGACATTAGAACTGCTACCTGGCTCCTGCCCACCAACTTGCTCCCTCCCACCCCTGCCGCGACCGGAGCTGGCCATTGAGCCACTGGTGCTGATAACAGCTACCTGGATTTTCCGGTGCAGTGGTTTTATCAAGCAGCAGTATCATTGCATAGGCGATTGCCCACTCAGGTGCACCTTCAGACATCATGGGACTGAATGGCATGGATGTTGATGCCTCTTGCTCCAGCGCTGTTTGGAACCACACCTCCGGCAGCTGCAGTCGAATGTTTCACGCTACATTATGAAGTCCAGTCTCGACAATGCGGATTCAGGGGGCTGCTCTATGGGGTTCCAAGTAGCTGTCTATCGTCACACTTGCTTTGCACGTTAGGGTTTTCTAGAGATGTCCAGACCCCCCTTGTGGACCTACCTTTTTATGTCACCCTCCTATTTGCCAAAAAACATACTCCGCTCTGAATCGATTTCGGCCGCCATCATTCTCCACCTCCGTACGATTATAGACAATTTAATTGCTTTCAAGGTTTTTCTAGAGGGTTCAGCTTTCAGTGATCAGTAATGATCTGTCTTTGAAGCCCCAGATTGGTGCAGTTACTTCCTCTTGTTTTTTCCATCTGCGTAGAATCCGGAAGATTGCTAGATTTTTTACCACCGAGGCCCTTACTGTGATACTTATGGCCTTAGCCATCTCCCGGATTGACTATGCCAACTCTCTTTATGTTGGCATTCCTATCTATCAACTTCACCGTCTTCAGTTAGTCCAGAATCAGGCTGCACGTCTTATTACTCACCAATCTCGCACTCAACACGTCCGCCCCTTGTTGAAACTTCTCCATTGGCTCCCAGTTGCCAAACGCTGCTTGTTCAAATTGGGCTGTACCATCTTTAAAGCCCTAACTGGTAGCGGGCCTGTTTTCATTTCTTCTCTAATCACTCGCTACCTCCCCAAGCGTGCTCTCCGCTCGTCACAGGCCAACCTCCTCACCCCCTCCCGCTTTAACCGGAAAAAACACGGCGGGCTTAGTTTCTCTTACTTAGCACCACACACATGGAATTCCCTTCCTACTGAACTCAGACTTGAAATATCCTATCCTCACTTTAGATCCCTCCTCAAAACTCTCTTATTCGTTCAAGCCTACCAGTAACCTCTCGATCTAGTACGATATTGCAATAGCGCCATGAAACCTTTGGGTGTACGTGCGCTCTAGAAGTTCATTTAACATAACATAACATAACAGCAGTCCGCCTAGACATAGGCACAACAGCCGCACAATGCTCTGGTTAGGCAATACAGACGCGGGGTCAGAGGTAAGAGCAGCGGATCGCTCCATCCATCCTGCCTCCTCCTCCTTTTACTCCTCGATACCACAAGGAAAGCATGCCCTCTTTGCTTCTGCTAGTGCACCTGGAGCCTGCGGGAGGCCAGGTATCTTCTTTTCTATCAGCCTGGAAGGTAATTACTTCAGCCCAGTGGGTCCTTCAGGGAATTGGAAAAGGCATACCCTACCCTTCCTCCAACCTCCTCCTTCCGTCCCTCCCCAACCACCCTTCCTGTCAGAAGACCATCTTTCCATTTTGCAGCAAGAAGTGGCAGTGCACCTTCTGAAAGGAGAAGTGGAATTAGTGCCAGAGCAGAAAATTGGGCAATGAGGCTATTCACAGTATTTCCTTCTAAAGGATTGTGATCTGCATCTGATCCTAGACCTCAAGGTCCTGAACCTCTACCTCAGGAATGAAAAGTTAAAGATACTGACCCTAGCTAAGGTCCTGTTGTATTGGAAGAGGAATACTGGATAGTTTCACTCGAATTGCTGGATGCATGCTTACAAATGTAGTTTATCAGTCACACCGGACGTATCTGCATTTTTGTGGTGAGTTTCACCCATTACCAATTTGCAGTACTCCAATTTAGTTTGACATAGGCACCTCTAGCTTCCACCAAGGTGATACAGGTGGCTGTGGCTCATCTCAGACAGTTGAGTATTCCAATTTTCCCTTACCTGGACGACTGGTTGCCCAAGGTCAAGTCACCAGACATGGTGTCGCACCATCTGCATTCAACAGCCACTCTCCTGTTCAAACTGAGCTTTTCAATAAAAAGACCCAAATCTCACACGAAGTCCTCCTAATGTCTCCTGTTTATAGAGGAAGTTGTGGAGTCTACCCTTTCTTGGATTCTTCCTCTTCCGCAGAGGATCCACGACATCCAGAAGAATGTTCCATCTTCCATAGAAGGTGCAAGAGTTTACATCCTCGTAGTCTTGGCTTACTACCTTTCTTTGTTCTCCTGGTCACGCATGTGCTTAGACATATAGGGGGTCTGCAGTGGTGCCTCCGCAGACAGTGGTTCCAATACAGGGAAGGTCTGTTGGACGCGATTGCGGTCTCCTGGGATGTCGTAGCAGGTGTGGTCTGTTGGGGGGAATTAGGTGAACATTGAGTGAGGAATGCCCTTCATTCTCCCTCCAATAGAGGCCATGGTAGTAATAGAAGCCTAAACTTAAGGGTGGAGTTCTCATCTGGAAGACCTGGAGAGGAGGGATCTCTGGCCTCTGGAGGAGAAGGTGGTTTCAACCTGCTAAAACTGTGGGCTTTTTGATTGGCGCCTCCCATTTCTTCAAAGTCAGTCTGTCCAGATCTTGGCTGACAATTTGACTGTATTGTGATACGTTAACAAGCAAGGGTAAGTAGTATCTCAACTCTTCAGTCTAGAGGCGTTGGGGGCGTGGTGTTGGTCACCATCTAGGGATTTGGTAAACCGCTAATCACTAAGTGGGTTCTCTGAATGTCCGAGCAGAACCTTCCTCCAAAAAGTGTTACTCCCTTCTACCTGTGCCAATTTAATTGCTTTTAATTTACCCTCCCATCCTTCTTTCCCCAGCTAAATCCCTCAAAAAGGAGGAGTGGCTGCATCACTTAAAACCTATTGGGGGGGTGGTCAGTTTTTATCTCGACCATACTAGTGACATCAGATTGGATTACAAACTCTATTATTGTGGCAATAGAAAAGCAAAGGCGGTACAGAAACAGACTTTATCCCACTGAATTATTCTTTAAATTTAAATGTGCTCCATACTTGCCAAAACGGAGCCACCTGAAGGAATTAGATCTCCATCGACCAGAGCCAAATCCGGTCTTCTGTATTTGCAAGAGGTGTTAAAATTTCAGAAATCTGGAAGACGGCAACGTGTTTGACTCTACACATGATCGGCAAACATTACTGCTGAGACTCAGAGGTGTGTATGGGTGCGCACTTTTCAAGGTCTGTTACAATTTTTTCTTGTTTAACAATCCATCAGCCCTCCTCCAGGAAAGGCAGTGCTCTGGAATCTCTTCGATAGGTGAGGAATCTGCAGGTAGAAGTATCAGAACAAGTTACTTGCTTGCAGTAATAATCTATCTAGTGTACACCATCTTGCTGCAGATTCCTCACTCATCCCACCCATTTCCCTGTCTGATGGACGTAAGAACAGGGCTAGATTATTAAGGTTCCAATTAGAAGTTTGACACTGCACTCTAATCGATGATGTTTCTCCATCTGCTCGCCTCAAAAGCTTGAAATAAATGGATGAAAACGGATATAGTGGCATCGGGGTTGGCACTATATCACTTCATTGAGGTCAGGGTGTAGATATGAAGCCAGCGCCCGCCTGCAGTTGCCATAGAGCTTTGAAATTTTCCGGATCCAGTCTGGTACCTGGGATTATTCAACAAGTGAGAAATCTACAGGTAGAGTATCACCAGTAAGATTCTTACGGAAGGTAAGTAACTTTTTCTTCTAGGGGTCCAAGAAAGACTGGCAGATTTTTGGACGTGCAGTTCCTGAAAGCCTTTATGTAGGATACAGTCAAGCAGTTTACCCTGGCCCGGTCCTCTCTTTCCTAGATCCTCCAGATCGCATGGTGTCCTAGGACTAGCAGGGCATGTACTTTCATTGAATTTGTCCTGCTGTCCCACAGTTATTTCCTATGTGTTTTGTTGGGTCAGAGCTCTACCAGTTGCCCATTCTGCCCTTGGGCTTCACCCCTGCCCCTTGAGAGTTTTTGTGTCACCTTTAATACACCTCAAATTGGTCTCGGGTTGTCAGCAGTGGCCAAGCTAAAAATAATTAAAACATGGTCACATGCATTGGAATACCTCTAATATAAACCTCTTTACTAAGAGGATTATTCATACTCTGGCCCTATTTCTGTTCCCCGACGGTAACTTAATCTCTGAATACGAGAAGTGGATACTGGAGTCAACAAATAAGTTAAAGTTAACAAGCAAATTATTATAAAAGAAAGGTAAGACCCTTGAGACCCTAAAGATGCAAAATGATCTGCAGAAATAAACTTACTCAAACAATGTATGCAGCATCAAATTGCCCACAAAAAGAAAGGTATTGGATCGGAATTGGCATGATCTTCATCAAGTGTAATTTTAGCAAAAACTCAAAACAATTGTAGAGAATTGTAGTCCCACATTGTGGGTCAAGAAACCTCCTACTGATGTTTCCATCTCACCCCATATATGGAAACTATATCGCCAAGATGCATCCTGGCAATCTTTTTGTACTTGCAAAGTGATGTTGCTTCTTTTCTGCTCTCGAGTTACAACCATTACTTGGACGATATTTCTCAGCTGACAAGTAAGCAAATAGAGGGATATATAAAATAGCTGGACCTTGTGGAGCAAAGGGCTCTGATCTAGCCTGTTTGTGAAAGGTAGTCCAGATACATGGAGGATAATTGCTACTTCCACTATTAACATACTGCTACAAAATAGGCCAAACACCTAAAAAGGGAGTATCGAAATTCCCCTTCATAAGGTCTTTGCAAAAATCCAAGTAATTAGAGAGAGATCACCCTTCTCAATATGACAGGAAAAATCTTTGCGAGAAGTATATTCGAACACTTGCAGGACTGGGCATATTGTAAAGTAATCATTCCTAGAGAACATTCTGGGTTTAGACCAAAGAACGCAGTAATGGGCAATATTGTGATTTTGCAAACACTGATAGACCAATCTTAACATTTTTAATCACAAATTCTTTTTACTGTGTTTGTAGACTTTCCAACAACTTTTGATCAGTCAGGCCAACCCTGTGGGGTAACCATATCTAGTTAGGCACTTCACCAAATTTACTAAGAACGATAATTGCTCTACACACCTGTGTGAGTAAAGGCTTAACATCAAAGATATAAATAGAGAACGGCTTGAAACGGGTGCTTATTGGCTGTGATTATCTCATTGTTTCTACCTATTCCTTTAGCTCTGCGACTGGACGTGGAAGACTGGCTCACCTCTAGTAGTCGAGGACTGCCTGCGGACGACTGTCTCTCTGTTATCCTCACTGGGGTTCCCCATCTATGAGCTAAAATCCCAACTTCTTCCGGTGCAGCGAATTCTTTTTTTTACGGATGGTTGTGAATATGATGGCATAGAAAGTCTTACCACCCCCACAGAGTGTCTTCAGACATTAAGGATAAGAGCCCAATATTTTGGGCTAGTTGCTGTGTTCCAGTATGAAAAATTCTGACACTTTTTGGTCTCCTGGCCTCATGCATTCTGCTAGCGCGTCATGTCCATTGGGCTTTGCAGTGCAGCTTCCTCCTCTAGCGGTCCCAGCACTATCAATTCCTCTCAGGCACTATCCGTGTCTTGGTAGACTAGGTCCAGGCCCTTTAATAGTGGCTGAAGGAGGCCAACATGACTTGTTGGAGACCATTTCCTTGCCCCTGTAGGAGCTGACCGTAGCAATAGATGCATCTTCTCTTTGCTGGGAGCTGCTGCCTGTGCAAAGTGGCGATCCAAGGCCTGTGGTTTGCGATGAAGTAGAGGCATCACATCAATCTCTTGGAGGTACGTGTACTTTGGTTGCTCCGCAGGGCCTCCCATCTTTCCCAGATGTGACTGTCCAGATCCTGATGGACAGCACAAATGCCACATGATACTACAACATGCAAGGCGGTGCAAGGGTCTCCTGTTCTGTAACAAGAAGTGCTGAGACTCCGGAGGTGGCTGACCATCAAGTGAATTCCCTGACAGTCAATTACCTGGCAGACTCTCTTAATGCCAGAACAGACCAGCTCACCAATCATAGGCTGACCACAAGTGGTGTCTTCATCTGTTTTTTTCCCCAAATGTCTTTGCCCAGTAGGGCCTACCTTGGCTAGATCTCTTTGGCTCTGCTGAGAATGCTTAGTATTGCACTTTTTGTGCCCTGGGATACCTACCTTGAGGTTCCTTGGGAGATGTGTTCCGCCTTTAGTTCAAGGCGGTCCTCCCTTTGCTGCTACTTACCCAAATTCTGTGGAAAGTCAGATGAGAAATAGTTTGACTAATCCTACCCTCAACTGGACTGGAATTTGGTATTCTGAGCTGCTGAGTATGTACTCTCTGCACCTCTTCAGGGGAGCCTGCTGTCCTAACAACAAGGCAGCGCTCTTCATTTGAATCTCCACAATCCACAATTCCATTTCTTGGAGAATCAGCCTGAACCAGCCTGAGTGCTTTTGACTTACCTGACGAGGTGGTTGGTATCATCTCGGTTACTTGCCACCGATCCGAGTTGATCGATTCTGGCCACTGGGCACAGTTTATGACCTGATACAAGGATATTCTACTCCATCAATCGAAAATATCTGATCTACTTTTCTTTGTATTGTCATTGGCCAGCAAGGCTCTGTTAAGGGTTATTTGTCAGCCTCCTTGGCTTGTCTACATTTTCTTGATCAGCCCTCTCTCTTTAAGTCACCAGTAATGCATTTTTAGGTCTCGCCTAGCAGCGCGCATGCCCTGCTCTGCGAGACCTATTGTAAGGGGCTTTCAAAAGTTCAGCACATGCGGGTAACCGCAAGCAATAGGCCACACGCACAAGCGTGGCCTATTGTTGCGGTTACCCACACGTGCCCAGACACGGGCGCAATAATTCAAAACATATGGCCTGGTGCTCGCGCGTGTGCCAATCTCGGGATGCTGCATTCCTTTATTTATTTATTTATTTTTAAACTTCCAGAAATCTCTTCTTCAGGCAGGGCTTGTCCCTGGCTGGTACTGGTATGAGCGGTATGTGAACCTGCAAAATATGTGTGCAGTCATGGAAGATGGCGGCGGAGACTCTACTGATCCTCGGCTGCACGCGTTAGTGAATTCCTGTGCAGCTGTATAATAAAACTGGGGCTCCAAGGCAGCACGGAGACTGCTTATTGGGAATGGTAATTATTCTGCTGTTCTTTGCCGGCGTTGTTCGTCAAACCAACACTCGATCATACGCCGGCTTGGGAGCTCCTGAAACTCCTTGTCCTTCTTCATCCATGCTTGCTTATTGAGCCCAGCCTCCTCTTCCCTCGTGCACCCTTAATTTGCCAGGACTCAAGGGGGCGTTATGTAGGACACTGCTCTGAACCTTTCTCCTAGCATTGCGGCTGGGCTGGCGGAGTTGCTGAAAACAAAACTGCCCTGCCACGGTTCCTCTCGCTCAGTGAAGAGTAACATGATGGAGGAGAACGACTGATTTACAACTAATGTACAACTAGGCCGGAACTACCTAAGAGCAGAATTCTGGAGCTAGGAGTATTGCTTTTTTTTGTGTGTAGTTTTATATAGTGCGAACTCGACACGAAGGTATTGGAGTACTTTACATGAGCACCAGTTACATTACTAAAGAAAACATTCATTTTTGTTAGGCACAGAGAGATTGTGATTTGCCCAGAATCACAGGATGCTGAGCCTACGCCGAGACTCGAACTTGGTTCCCCAGTTCCAAATTTGGCAGCTGCTTCAACAAGCATTGGCATAGCCAATAGGTCTCGCCTTTGGGACCTTATAAGAGTTTAGCTATGCAACACTTGATGTTGTTGCACCAAGGATATTGTACTGGATAACTAAACACTATAAGGTCCCAAAGGCGAGACCTATTGGCTATGCCAATGCTTATTAAAAGGGCTTACATATTTCCTCCCCCAACATGCTAGCCATTAAGATTATTTTACTCATTGTTATGACATCTGTGCACCATGTCAGTGAGCCTCAGGCGCTGTCGGTACAACTACTATATACCACCTTCTTTCTTGTCAAGTGGCATTTCCTACTGATCCGTCCTTTTTAGGTCTCGCTTGCATTGCAGCGCAAAGCGCTGCTCCGCCTCTGCGAGACATTTTGTGAGAGAGGACTTTGAGAAGAGGTCTTCAAGCCCCGTCCCTCATTTCCATTGGCTGGCGTCATCATTTATGCTAAACGGTCGCCTGCCATTGGAAATTAGCTTTCCAGGTTGTCTCCTTCTGGATTTTTTGGCCGGCCCACCTGGACTAGCTCTCCTGCTTCACGGCAGTCGTGAAGCAGTATCTGAAAGAAACACGTTAGTTAGATTCCTCACCTTAGAATATCCCCAGGCGTCAGACTGGATCCGGAAGATTTTTCGTCAGCAATACCCTTTGCGCATCGCTAGGCGTCGTCTGCGGCTCCGCGTCCGTCGTCGGCGTTGTGCGTCGGAGTACTTAGACGCCGCCCTCGCACGCTGACGTCAGTTCTTGTTCTTCTTTTTTCCGCGCCAGTAAGCGCCAATCCGGGAGAGCTACCCCTTTAGTCAATTTTTGACTAACTTTTTCGACTCTTTTTGGTCACTTCTCGACTCTGGTGCGGGTAGGATGCCTGGTTTCAAGGCCTGCGACGACTGTCACAGACTGATGCCGGTGCCTGTACTGCTTGGACCTCGACCACGACGCGGCGTCGTGCTCAGATTGTATGGCCCTGACCTCGAAAGCTAGGCGGGAGTGGTCCCGCAAGCTTCTCGAGCTTCGCCACTCGGCTCCGCGCTGCTCTCGATCCCGGTCCAGGAGGAGGTCCAAGGATCGGTCGCGGAGCCGCACTCGACATCGTCACTCATCTGGCTCGAAGTCTTCGGGTAAGTCGAAGCACTCCAAGAAGTCCAAGAGGCGACACCGCTCTTCGGACTCCCCTCGCCGGTTGCGCGACTCGGCCGAGGGTCCGGGTGGCTCCACCCCCGCGGCTCCGCAAGAGCAGCAGGCGCCACGCAAGTCCCCATACCCGACGGTCCCTGGGACTGACGCGTCGCCGGCGGAGGTCAGTGCCTTCCTCTCGGCCATGAGGAGCCTGGCCCCGCCGTCGACGCCCTCTGGCGCGCCTTTGGGCCCCGCGGACTCGACTGGGCGACCTCGCGTGCCGGCGGCTCCGGCCCCGGCGCCGTTGGAGGCTCTGGACCAGACGCCGTTGGAGACTCCGGCCCCGACGCCGCAGGTCCCCGAGGGGCCCGAGCCTGGGCCCCCGTCGACGCCGGTCGACCTCGTTACGCCTCCTCCGCCGGCGCCGATACAGATACCACCCCCGATGCCGGCTCCGGTCGACGTCGATCCCCGGTTCAGCCCCTGTCCGGTCCCGACGCCGATGCAGCGCCGCCCGACGCCGCATCCAACGCCGCTAGACACATATTGTCTATCGACCGGCTCCGATCATTCCTCCTGTTTACCAGGAATCGGATGACGGGGGCGAATGGGAGGGGTCTGACGACCCTATGGCCCTTCAGGGGCACCTTTCTCAGGATTGGGCAGATGAACTGGGGGAGGCCAGTGGATTGGATACCTCACCGGACACTTGATTCATCTCTCCTCCGACTGTGGCTTCGGAGGAGGGTGCAGCTTTTTCTGTGGTGCTGCGCAAGGCGGCCGAAGCCCTTGGGCTTGAGCTGCCTGCCGTGGCTGTGAGGACTAACATCCTCACTGAGGTGCTTCAGTCTGCCGCATGCTCCACTGAGCCTCTGCTGCAATTCAATGAGGCCCTCACTGACGTTCTGCAGGGCACCTGGTCCAAGCCCTCCACAGTCCCTCCTGTGGATAGGAACGTTGCCAGGCGCCACCGCCCTGCTCCGGGCGACCCCAGTTTTCTGTCCCAACACCCCACCCCCGAGAGTCTGGTTATCCAGGCCTCTGCCTCCCAATCCTCCTTCCCGTCTGCTCCTCCGGACCGGGATTCCAAGAGACTGGAACAGTTTGGTAAGAAGCTGTTCTCCTCGCTCAGTTTGGGCCTGCGGTCTTTGAACACCGCCTGTCTCTTGGACCGTTATTCCAACTCTCTGTGGGATGCGGTGGAGGACGTGCTACCACTGTGCCCGGAGGAGGCCCGGGCGCGGCTTTCCTCGGCTCTGGCTGATGGGAGAGATGCAGCGCGCCATGCAATCAGATGTGGACTCGACACTACGGACTCGCTGGGTAGGGCGATCTCTACCACGGTGGCGCTTCGCCGTCACGCCTGGCTGCGGTCCACGTCCTTTTCAGGGGATGTCCAGAGCACCCTCATGGACATGCCTTTTGATGGCGCTCGCCTTTTTGGTGAGAAAGCGGACAGTGCGCTGGCTCGCTTCAAGGACTCCCGGGCTACGCCCACTTCCTTGGGCCTCTCGGCCCCGCGGCCACAAACTTCCGCTTTTCGCTCCTTTCGTGGCCAAGGAAGGGGCACCTCCTCACGTCCGCCTAGCCACCGGCCGCAGAACCAGCCTGCACGCGGTCGCGGACGTGGTTTCCGCCGAGGCGGTACTGGAGGACGATGCGGTCAGTCCACATCCACACCGGCAGCATCCGCCTCAAAGCCTTCCTAGTTCGAGCTTTCAAGCCCCTTCCATGCCAGTGGGAGGCCGGGTTCGCCATCACCTGCTCCACTGGTGTACCATTACTTCGGACAGGTGGGTGCTGCAAATCGTCCGAAGGGGCTACTCCCTCCCCTTCGAGACGACCCCTCCAGCCATGCCACCGCAGCACCACCGTATCTCGGGGGATCATTTGAATCTTCTACACGAGGAAGTTTCGGCCCTCTTGGCCAAGGAGGCCGTCGAGCGCGTTCCGAGCCCAGAAGTAGGTCGTGGTTGTTATTCCCACTACTTTCTGGTTCCCAAGAAGGGCAAAGGGGGCCTACGCCCTATCTTGGACCTCCGGAACGTCAGTGCCTTCCTCCGGAAGGAACGGTTCAAAATGTTAACTGTGGCTCAGGTTCTAGCTGCCCTCGACCCTGGAGACTGGATGGTAGCGTTGGACTTGCAGGACGCATATTTCCACATCCCCGTCCTGCCGGCCCACCGGCGTTACCTGCGGTTCACGGTGGGTCAGGAGCACTTTCAGTTCACCGTGCTCCCCTTCGGCCTTACCCCAGTGCCCCTCGGGTGTTCACGAACGTGATGGCGGTGGTCGCAGCTCATCTGCGCAGATCAGGGGTTCCAGTCTTCCCCTATCTCGACGACTGGTTGTTGAAGGCGGGCTCGCCCCAGGCAGTCGTCTCCCACCTCCGGACTACGGCGGATCTCCTGCATTTGCTAGGGTTTTCCATCAACGTGCCGAAGTCACACCTGAGCCTCTCTCAGAATCTCCTTTTCATCGGAGCAGTTCTCGATTCGGCGCAGTTCCGGGTTCATCCACCGGAACAGCGGGACCGGGATATACAGGCCCTGATTCCCATCTTTCGGCCTCTATCCTGGGTTTCGGTCAGGCTAGTGTTGCGGCGTCTTGGGCTGATGGCCTCCTGCATCCTACTAGTGCATCACGCCAGGCGGCGCATGCGGGCTCTGCAGTGGGACCTGAAGTTTCAGTGGGCCCAGCATCACGGCAACCTGTCCGATCATGTCTTGATCTCGGAGGGCACTGCACAGCAGTTGCAGTGGTGGCTCACGGATCGCGATTGGGTCACAGGCAAGAGCCTCTCCCTACCCCTACAGGAGCATGTCGTAGTGACGGATGCGTCCCCCCCTGGGATGGGGTGGCCATATGGGAGAGGCGGAGATCAGAGGCCTCTGGTCTCCGGTGGAGTCTCGCCTCCACATCAACTTGTTGGAGCTGAGAGCGATCCGACTTGCACTGAAAGCCTTCCTTCCCTCTGTCCGGGGAAGTGTCGTGCAGGTGTTCACGGACAACACCACCGCCATGTGGTATTGCAACAAACAGGGCGGGGTGGGGTCGTGGACCCTTTGTCAAGAGGCTCTGCGCCTCTGGACATGGCTGGAACATCAGGGCATCACCCTGGTGGTTTAACATCTGGCGGGCTCTTTGAACGCCAGAGCGGACGAACTCAGCCGCCGGTGCATGATGGATCACGAATGGCGTCTGAACTCCGAGGTGGCGCAAGGTCTCTTTCAGCAGTGGGGAGAGCCTTGGTTAGATCTATTCGCCACAGACTAGAACGCGTAATGTCAGCAGTTCTGCGCGTTGGAATTTCCAAGGCGGCACTCGCTCGGTGACGCTTCTCGTCGCGAGTGGAGTTGCGGTCTGTTGTACGCCTTTCCGCCTATACTACTTCTGCCCAGAGTGCTGAAGATCGGGCGCGACCGGGCCTAAGTCATCTTGGTGGCTCCGGAGTGGGCATGAAGGTACTGGTATCCAGAGCTACTCAGTATGTTGACCGATCCTCCGATACGTCTGCCCCTTCGGGAGGATCTTCTGTCGCAGCAGCAGGGGACGGTCCTCCACCCGAACCTGTCCAGCTTCCACCTCCATGCGTGGAGATTGAGCATCGGCAGTTAATGCAATTTGACTTGCCTCCTGAAGTCTGTGATATCATTCTGGCAGCCAGGCGTCCCTCCACAAAGACGGTATACGCCTGCCGGTGGAACAAATTTCTTTCTGAGGTTCTCCTTTCTCTTCTTTCTTTGGCCCAGCAGGGCTCTGCCCTGGGCACCTTGAAAGGTTATCTTGCTGCCATCTCTGCCTTCTTATGGCTTCCTGATCAGCCCTCTCTTTTCAAGTCCCCTGTAGTGTCACGCTTTCTTAAAGGCATTACTCACACGTTCCCTCCTGTCCCTTTCGTAATGCCTCAGTGGGACTTGAATCTTGTCTTGACATTCCTGATGTGCGCTCCCTTTGAGCCTCTTCACAATTGTCCTCTTCGTCTTGTAACTCTTAGACTGCTTTCCTGGTAGCCATCACCTCGGCTAGATGGGTGAGTGAGCTCCAGGCTCTATCGTCCAAGCCTCCTTTTCCATCTGTTCATCCGGACAAGGTTATCCTTCGGCCTCGTCCTTCCTTTCTACCGAAAGTGGTGACCCCCTTTCATCTTGGGCAATCTGTCACCTTGCCCACCTTCTTTCCGCATCCTTCCAAAGAGGAAGAGCGGCTCCACCGTCTGGACCCAAAACGTGCGCGCTCCTTTTATTTGGACCACACAAAACGGTTCCGAGTGGACGACCAGCTTTTCGTTGGCTACGTGGGTGCAAAGAAGGGAAAAGCTGTGCACAAACGGACCATCTCCCGGTGGGTCGTTTTGTGTATAAAAATCTGTTATTCCTTGGCGAAAAAGGACCCTCCTGTTGGGCTGCGAGCCCATTCTACTCGGGCCACGGCGGCTGCTACTGCTTTGGGACGGGGAGTCCCTTTGCAGGACATCTGTCAGGCGGCGACGTGGGCTTCGCTGCACACGTTTGCCAGGCACTATTGCCTAGACAGCCAAGTCCGGAGGGATGGCTTCTTTGGCCGTTCTGTCCTCCAGGACTTTCTGGTGTGATCTTGCTTCGCAGACCCACCACCGGGGTTGGTATTGCTTGGGTATCTATTCTAAGGTGAGGAATCTAACTAACGTGTTTCTTTCAGATGAACAAGTTACTTACCTTCGGTAACGATGTATCTGTAAGAAACATTAGTTAGTTAGATTCCTCACCGACCCACCCATCCTCCCCGTTCTGCGAACTGACATCTAGGGTTAAGGCTATCCCTTTCAGGGCCCTAGAATTTTTTGGCACCAGTGTCGGTCTCTTCCATGGCTCTGTGTTCCTGGCGCGGAAAGCTATGTACAAGAACTGACGTCAGCGCGGGAGGGCGGCGTCTAAGTACTCCGACGTCATTCCGGCGCACGACGCCGGCGACGGACGCGAAGCCGCAGACGACGCCCAGCGACGCGCAAGGGGTATTGCTGATGAAAAAATCTTCCGGATCCAGTCTGACGCCTGGGGATATTCTAAGGTGAGGAATCTAACTAACTAATGTTTCTTACAGATACATCGTTACCGAAGGTAAGTAACTTCTTATCGCAAGAGGCGTGTTATGTCAACAAGCTCTGCGATTCAGTCCAGATGGGCCGTCTCAAAAGGAGACATGGCGCCACGTGTTTATTTTTGCATCTCGCTTTCACTTTAATGTGAGAGCACGATGCAAAAATAAACAGCGGGAATGGCGAGCGCTTGTTTTTTATTGAAATGTGATATTTAGTCCCTGCTTTACATTAAAAGGTACAAGGAAAGCAAAGGATGTGCACGTCCGTGGCGTGCTGTAAGGAAGTTTTGCTTTCGCTGATATAAGTGCAGTTACACGCTCCGGTGCGAGGATCAGGCAGACTCGATGAATGTACTTGCTACAGTAAGTCCTCGACGTGGGCTGGCGCTGCAGGGCTCCCCTGAACCTGCTGTGAACTGCTGAAGACCGCAGTTTGCCCTGCTTGGCCGTCTGTCTGCCCATGAAGGACGGGGGACGTGGGCTGCTATATTTATTCGAGCATGCAATTGAAACACGCGGGAAATCCTGCTTTGTTTCCCACATTTAAGAGCGAGTGCTTTATAGTTGTAATCATCCGCTTGCTAGCATCCCATGAAAGGTGTTCAGTGTTTCCAAACTTTTTTTTGGGGTGGTGGGGCAGTTTTTATATCGCGCAAACTCGACAGGGAGGGGGGGGTGGGGGAATTAAGTGATTTGCCTGAAATCACTGGCTGTTGAGCTGTCTTAATTGTTGCTTTCTGTCTCCTGGCGAGTGCTAGTGCTCAGGATCACACCTATTTCTGTTGGCAGCCAGGACATTCCTGCAAGGCTCCTGCGACAGGCGCACTTCCAGAAATGGTGCACAAGGTCACCCCGGCACCCCTACGGGCCAGACAAGCTGCCAGGATGTGGTTCTGCCATGGAAAAAAGTTCTATAATATGCACAAATTAGTGTTCATGATATTAGCTTCGTGCTACTTTAGTTTCTATAAGCAACTCAACCAAGGGCCTTACAGTTAGGGAAGACGTTTCTTTCACTGAAATATTGACGTGTAAACAGCCCCAAATAATGCAATTAATGTGATATTCGTACAACATAAGACCACCATTCTCACGTGTTCAAATTCGTCTTGGCTTCTGAAACTGAACTGATGGTGCGGCACATCCAGTTAATGATGCAAGCAAACACCTCCTGCAAACAACATCCTTGCTTGCGTTCGACTACGCACCTAAAACCATTTTGCACTCCGGTGAAGGATATTTTTCTAAACTAGACACAGCGCTTGCGGCGAACGCCTCCCTGGCCCCACCGTCCTTTTTTCAGAGGGTCTCGGCTTTGATGTGAAGGCGAGCGGGTGCCTAATAGCACCCCTTCTGCATGGGCCCCACAAACTCCAACTTGAGACAAAGTCAATTGTGAATATGGTCCAAGCCTCTGTATTGTCAGGCCAACAAAAAACTGACCTGTGGCTCACCATGTTAATTCATTCAGACACATCTAATCGCGTTGTTTGCACCATTTTCAACTGTGTTCTTTATAGCAGCACTTCATTTGTAGAAAGAAATAGCGCAAGCCTTCAAACCGGTAGCGATGATTGGTTTTGAAATTAGCATCCTTAGCACACATTCCTGTGAAGTCTTCATTTTTTATGTTTGTTCACTTGCCTTAAAATATCATACGCTGTGTCCACTGTTAAAGCAAAACTGTATCTGTTCCCTTCGTTGATAGTTACTTTAATGATAAGGCTCCATGCATCCTACTTCAATTTTGAACGTGTGTGCGCTGAATTTTTCCCTACCAGGGCAGATGAAACAAATATTTTCACATCGCTATTGGCTTTTTTTCTTTAAATTTTTTCTTTACATTCTACAAATGGCTTTTGACTTTCCTTACAATAATTTAACTGCAATATTGACTTCAGCATCTGCCTTGCTCATTAGAGCCTCTGCATAGTTGTATGCTGAGAATACAGGTATAAATATGAAACTACACAGGGTTGTCATTTTGCTACTTTCTCTGAGGTGGCTTTACATTTGCCTAGGAGTGTCGGCAAGCATTGGTTAAAGTACAATTTGTCAAGCAGAACATAAGAAAATGTCAGTCATACATTTTTGTTTCTTACCGTTGTTTATGCCAACCGTTACTTGTCAATTGCACCTATAGTAAACTACCACAGTCATTTTAAGTGTGGATTAAGAGCTCAGTTATGCCTTTTATATTTGCATTTCAAGTACCCCAAAAAATTGTATGTATGGACAACTCTTTTCTGTATTTGTGCACAGAAATACACCTGCAGAAATTCTTAGCAGTACAGTATTAGCTGTGCACTTGAGTCTTAACTCTGATTACCTGATTCTTGCAGAGCCTTTTGTATACTGTAGAAAAGCAAGATTTTAGTGTATATTTGTGATATGTTGTAGTTGTATGTATTTAGAATTGTTTTGTTAGCTGTGTAGTAGTTTAAAGCATAGTGTTAGTAGGAAAAGAGCAGTGTTTCAGATTTAGGAGGTGAATGAATAGAAGAATAGTATGTGTGTTAATTTCGCATAGTGAGGATTACAATAGCATGAGGCAGACGAAAGGGGCGAGGGGAGAGCAAATATATGCACATATCACAAATATACACAAACTAATGCAAAGCTAGAATACAATACCATTAGCAAACCAAATGGCTTTAACTTGAAGGTGAGACCTATTGCATTTTCAATGCTTGTTGCGAAAGGTGTTGTGACCCTTCTATGTAACAGTCCATCGGGCTACCTGCTTTCTTTTCTCCACTAAATGTCTCTAAGGAGGAGAAGAGGCTTTGCTGGCTAGACCTTAATAACTCTCTTAGTTTCTATTTAGACAGCTCTAATGAGCACTTGCTGGACAACCAACTCTTTGTTAGATTCACCAGTGCATTGGAAAGCCTGGGGGGGGGATCCAGAAACAAACCCTATCTTGATGAATGGTCCCCTGAATAAAGACGTTTTGCACCTTGCCCAACAAGGAGCTCTTGGGAGTTATCAGGCACTTTCCACCAGCATCAAATCTGCGTTACCTAAGGGTGTTCTTGTTCTATAGATCTGCCAGGCTGCTACATGAGTGCCTGTCCACAATTTCACCAGGCACTACTGCATCGAGAGTCTGGTGCTTAGTGAGGGCAATTTTGCCTGTTCAGTCCTGCAGTAGAGCCCACTTGTCAGACCCACCTCCTTTTGGAGAATACTGCATTGGAATCAGTTCAAAAGGGGAGGAATCTGTTGTCAGAAGTATCAATCAGAAGAAACAGTTACTTAACTTTGGTAACAATCCAGAGTGAATACTGTGTTTTACAGATTTCTTACTGCCCTACCTCCATCCTGTTTTCGGGAGACTTCATTCTAGGTGTTCTTAAAGTCCTATGTTGGAGACTTTGTACTGTCATTGCTTTTGATCTGTCACTGTATCTCCATGTCTAAAGGCGTGGAAAGCTTTATTGTAAACATTCACATGGTTGGAGCCAATATATGGCTTTGTGCCTTCACTTCTGGAGGCATTGTGAAGCTGCTGTGGAGTCTGTTGATGCAACCTTTCAGTGTGCAGGAGCAATTGCTGCCAAAGTTGCCGGATCCAGCTTGGCACCTGGTAGAATTAAAAATGGTGAGAATCTATGGTTGGAGTTTTCCCCCGGAAAGAACAAAGGTGAGTAACTAGTTAATCGACACCCACCTTATCCTTCCCTTCTTGCCCTCCCTCCCCCGAAGCTATGTGGCTCCCTGAAGGTATTTCGTCAAACTATTTGGAGTGCTTCTTTAACTTAATGTGAACTTAAAAACTTTTGACCTATTGAAACTCTCCATGGGTCATCTGTAATACTTTTCTCTAGGTACGCCAAGCTGCTTTCCAGTCCTTGGGCCCTTTCATATCAACATTTGCTAACCCATTCGGCTCTGGTCAGATTTTCAAAGAGGACGAAGCTAAAAGCCCAGAGAATGAAAAATTGACAAGTGGCTGCAAAAGGTACCATATGCAACTTCAGTTTGGTGAAGATTTGTGATTTTTGTCTGATTGTTAAACGTTATTCTGCTGTACTTTAAAATGGAGGACTGATTTAAAAGGAGAGCCCTCAATGATGTGTACACATCAAAGCATAATCTGTGACTTTTAAGTGTTTGAAACTGGCAAAGTCTTCTCATGTACTCCCCAGCACCTTTTTTTTTTTTTGTTGTTGATCAGATTATGCAAAGCCATAATGTTTTTTGTAAAGAAATGTTTGTGTTAAGGTGTGCTGATTATGGTTTTCAGAAACTGAACCAAAAGACTGAAGAATATGGTAATGTAGGGCTTAAGGTATTAAGAGAGTATAACCTATGCTGTTTTTGGTAAGGGCCGGGCTACTAAAGTGCCCTGAGAACCCAGTGTACATTTGCCCTCTGGGGCCTCTTCTCGACCATAGACATCTGCGCAGACCCTTGTTTAATATGTGCAGGTGCATATTTTGAAACATTGTAATGTCAGTTGGGAGTTCCATAATTTACATCAGGGTGTAGTGTTATTTAAATGAGGGAGCACCTTTGGAGTTGTGATAGGCCTATTACCGACCCATATGCAGAGACAAAGAAGCTCACATAAGAAGTGGCCCACAGTTAGTGCACCCCTCTCTCTAAGAGAGCCATTTGGGATAGTTAATGGGGGTGTTTTCCTGATTGCCGTTAACTTTCCACTTCTCCGGTAAAGTCATACCTCGTTGTTTGAAAGTGCTGGTCTGTCTTTAAATATTGTATTTTACCCAGTAGAGGTGCTAACTTTTTTGGTCTTTACCTCGCTACATCATCTTGATGTAAGCTGGGTGCACTGAAATGAGGGATACCATAATATGATGCCACAACAGGAAAGCTGTGCTCCGAATTGCTTTTGGAGATTATAATATAATGGAGACATTGAATGACCAGCACAAAAATAGGGCTTTCTTTCACATAATTACATGGGTAAAAATTTGTATATAATTTGTAGTTTGTGGTGAAAGAAAAGTAAAAAAAAAATGTTATTACAAAAGTGCTGCAAGAAATGAAAACCCATATTAAATATATAATGCTCGCCAAACAACATTTTAGGCAGGTCTGTAAGAAATAATTTATAATTGTGGTTTGGGATGTGTTTCCAACTGTAAATGAGTTGTGTATGTGAAATAGAATCATATTCATTGGTACATAGTGTCACGTGGGGGCTCGGTCTGAGCTCAGGATAGTGTGTATGGTAGAATGGCTTAAATATAAAATTCATTTGTGGAGATGTCTGTGCATTTTTACTTGGTGCAACTAGTCCTCATTGTGCACCAGGTGGCTCAGTCCAAGGTGAGCGTTGCAAGATCCACAATCTCTCAACCTTTATGCCTTACTCCTGAGAGAGACCTTTTCTAGCATTTATTGACTTATTGTGGTAGCTCTGGTGTTTATGCGTTGGGTTTTAGGTCTTAATCATCGGACAACTCTTCAGAAATTTATAGATCTTCAACATACTGAAAAGAAGATACGATGACTCTCTTCAGGTAAGATTAGAGTTTTCTTTTATTCCACCAAGACAGAGCACCGAACAGCTGAGCCAAACGGTATCTCAAGCAGGCAATAACTGACTTCCCCGCCGAGCCTCGAGTTCTGGAACCCCATGAAGAGAAGGTTCCTTAAGACCACAGAGGAATGACAAGTATAGAATAACCCAACTCATACCATTCCTGCCACCGCCTCTCCAACTGCTTCCACCACTCCACCTTTTTCCGAGAGTGTTACAATCAAGTTTACTAACTTGCTGGACTGAAAGTGCCCATCAGTGACAGTCGGAGAGAAAGAGGATACCCATGTCGTGCAAATCTTCCTTCTTGCCAATAAAATTAAGACAAAAAATGGGTAGTCTCTGGTTTAGTGATAGCCCTTCAGCCTCTAAAATGCCAGAAATCACCAGTGACTAGTTTAACTTTGTTTCTTTGCCTAGAATCTCAGATATGACCTTACCCACTTCTTGCCAGAAAAGCTGAATGGCGGTACACCGCATGAACACATGCACATCATCAGCCAGAGGAGGCATGTCTTCACTACTGTTTCCCAGATTTGATAGCTTTTTTAGGGTCCACTGAGCTCTGTGTAGTGTAAATAGATGTTTTTTTCCTAAGAGATGCAGGCTTCACTGATTCACAAAGCGTAGACAATGTAAAGGCTCCGTTGGTGCTCTGAACTATCAGCCAATACCACTTTGGTACCTCTTTCTTTATAGGGGCACCTCCCTGCTATAGTTCCTCCCATTCAGTTTTCCCGCTTTGTTCCTGCTGCAACCCACGTGCCCAGTTAACTAGTTGGTAATACTTGATTTGATTTTGAGTTTTATATATAGGTCAAACAATTACCCGGAGGTGTCTCAGAGCTAAAGGAGGGAAGATAGAGGGAAGGAGATTACATTTTAGTAAAAATCCAGTCTTGAGAATCTTGTGGAAACTCCAGAGAGAGGGTTCTGATTTAATTGCCAAAGGAAGCTTGTTCCAATTTTGCGTTGTGCAGACCAGAAAACTCCTGCCTCCCAAAGAAGAAAGCCTATAGAGAGGCACCGCCAAATTCATCACTTAACTCGATCGAAGTGTCCTGTTGGGCACATACCTGCTGAGTTTTCCCCTTAGGAAGGCTGACACTCGACCCTGAAGGGCTTTATAGGTTATACAAAGCGCTTTGTTATGTTAAATAAATTTATATCGCGCTCAGCTACTCGGCAGAGTGTCCCGGCGCGTGCTGAGGTAAAGGAAAAGTGTACCAGAAGGACAACTAAAAGAGGAAAGTTTTTTGCTTTTTCTTGAAGATCACATGATCCTGAATGCTCTGCAACGCCAAGGGCAAAGCATTCCAGGCCAGACTAGCTTTCCTGACAAGTGAACAACCGCCCAACCTTTGACTATTGAATCTGGGTGTCTGCAACAGAAGTTGAGAAGAGGAGTGCAACTGTCTCACTGGATTGTAAAAGGCAAATCTCTTCTGAAGGTAAATGGGGCCCCTGCCATAGAGAGCCCTGTGGGCGATGGAGAGCATTTTAAATTGAATTCGGGCCTCTACAGGAAGCCAGTGCAGGGAGCTCAAATAAACATGCACACTGCACCTGTAGGACAAGCCTAGCAGGAGTCTGGCAGCAGAGTTTTGGACTACCTGCAATATTTTTAGGAGGTAGCTGGGGATGCCAACATAGAGGGCATTAGCATAATCAAGGCGAGATAAAATCAAGGCACGGACCACCGTTTCTTTAGCAGGTCCTGGAAGAAAGGGAAGAAACTTTCTCAGTGCTTTCAAGGTACCGAAACCAGTCCCTACGAGCTTCTTAACTTGTGTGAAGAAGTTCAGGTTCTCAGAGAACCAGATCCCTAGATTTTTTGCAGAATTGTTCCCTGCTCTAGGCAAGGGGAAGCCAGGAGGCCACAGCTTCGCTCTGAAGTCGACTGGAAAAGTCCCATACAGGAGAACCTCTGACTTCCCTTCGTTTAACTTCAGCTGAGCCTGGGCCAGCCAGTGGAAGACCGAGGCTAAACAGTGTTGCGCAGACAGGACTGATTCATCGTCTCTTCCCCAAGAGAACAAGAGCTGGGTGTCGTCAGCGTAGGCCATCACCTTAGCCCCTAATGACTCCGCTAGATAAACCAGCGGTGTAACATAGATGTTAAATAGGAGGGGACTAAGGGATGACCCCTGCGGGACACCAGTGGCCATCTGCTGAGGCACAGAGGCACACGGAGGAAGCCAGACCTGCTGCGTTCGAGCTTCGAGAATAGACCTGATCCAGCCCCAGACAGAAGCAGCAACGCCAATCTCCGAAAGGAAGTTAAGGAGCAAGGAATGAGGCACTGTGTCGAATGCCGCCGAGAGGCCTAGCATAACCAAAGCAGCCCTCCCGCCGGCATCCAAGCACTCTCAAATTGCCCCTGCCACCTCTACCAGAGCTGATTCTGTACTGTAGGCCGCTCGGAAGCCAGATTGAGCTGGGTGTAGCAGGCCGGATACCTCAACAAAGTTAGTGAGCTGATTAGTGACTACTTTCTCGCAAACCTTAGCTAAACTTGTCAGGAGCGAGATTGGCCTGTAGTTCACGGGTATCGATGGATCAAGAGATGGCTTTTTAAGAAGAGGGAGAATCAGTGCCTGCTTCCAAGAAATTGGGACTGTGGCCTCTCGGAGGGACATGTTGATGATTTGGTTGACTTCGGGATTAATGATGTCGGCAGCAGCGTTCAGGAGTCTGGCGGCACAAGGGTCATTGGGGAAGCCCGACTTCAAAGCTTTAAGAATTTTTAAAGTATCAGATAGATCTGCAGGCGAAAAAATTGACAGCGTATTAGGCGCATCAGACCTCAGATGGCCAGACAAGGAAGCTGTAAGCCCTCTAGAGGGGCAGAGAAAGTAGCTTGGATGCTGCATAGTTTGTCCACAAAAAACTTAGAGAGAGTGTTGCACCAGGACTCTGAAACTGGCATCGCTCACACCTGTGCGCTAGGTGACATAAAATGTTGTACAATGGCAAAGATTTCCTTCGAATTATTATTTGCCTGTGCGATGCGAGAAGCATAGTAGTGGCTTTTGGCGGCCACAATGGCAGCGTAGTAGCTTTTTTGTTTGGCCCCAAGTGCGAGTTTGGACAAGGGACCATAGAGAATTATTTGCCGAACAGGTAGCCAATGCAGTCTTTCCAGAGCATGTGAGGCAGACTGGAATCTTGGAATTTTCATCAGCAGTATAGCTGCTGTGTTTTGTAAAATGTATTATTTTTTCAGCTGAACCTTGGGTAGGTTAAAATAGAGGCTGTAACATAGAGGCTGCTGCAATAGTCAATCCTGTAGATTACAAGGCAGAGGATCACGGTGGACAATAAATTGGAAGGATAAAACTGTGCTATTTTCCTTATCATATGCAGCATGAAGAAGGAGATGGAGATTACCATATGAACCGGTTACTTGTAGGTAAGCTTAACATCTACCAGAATATTTGTCACCCTGTTCACAGGGACCGGGAGAGAACCCAATTCCTCCGGCCACTATGAGGGATTCCGTAAGGAAGTGTTACCAAAAAGAATAACTTCCGTTTCCGAGGCAGTTCACATCCATCCAGATACTGACCTCTTGAATGCATGCCCAGAATGATTCACTCCTGTCCGGGCCACTTTTGGAAAGAGACACTACAATCTGGGTGTTATCTGCATACGAGACAGTTTAAAACTCAAATGGCTTGACCAAGGCATCCAGCAGTGTAATATAGATGTTAAAACGAGTTGGACTCATCGCAGAGCCCTGAGGTACAACGCAGGGCAGAGAAACGGATTTTGAGTTTAAGTTATCCAAAGATACTGTCTGGGTTCGCTCAGCCAAGAAAGATCTAAAGAGGGCCAGAGCAGTCCCATCTACACCTGAATCCACCAACCGGTGTATCAGTATGTCATGATTGACAGTGTCAAAAGCTGCTGTCAAGTCGAGAAGGATGAGGGCAGCACTGCCCCCTCCGTCAACTGTAGCCCTGATCATTTCAGTGGCTACAATCAGAGCCGATTTCGTAGAGTGCCCGCTGCGGAACCCAAATTGGAAGTCCTCCAGCAATCGGTTACTGTTCAGGAAAGCAGATAATTGGAGATTAATTTCTTTTTCTAAAATGTTTGCAGGGAAAGGCAGCCTGAATATTGGTCTAAAGCTGCTATGGTCAAGGGAGCTCAAGTTGGCTTTCGTCGACAGAGGAAGAATATAGGCGGTTTTCTGCGCTTTAGGACAAATAACAGTCTTCACTGATGGGCGTCAGTTGGGCCGCAACCAGGTCCGGAATGAGATATAAGATTTTTGGAGGACAAGGATCATGGGGGGAGCCTGATTTGGTTGAAACAATCAATTCTCTAACTCAGTCTACTGAAAGAAATTTACATTTTGAGAACAATTGCTTATTGACGTTCCTAGGACAGTTATTGTACCCAGAAGGTAGTGCTGTTGCAGTGATCGAGGTGAACTTATTAAAAATGACTTCCACTTTCCTCAGAAAGGAGAATGCCAGGGAGTCACAGAAATCCTGGTTAATATGTTCGAGAGTTTCTGTTACTCCCTGGCATCTTTTCTGGAGCTGTAATTTAGATTAGTTCACTTTTTTTCAATGAGATATATTTGGGAGTCATGAATAAAAAGGAGATCCACTATTGGGAGTGTAAAATCTAAAGTATGAATACAGCAGTGCTGACAGCCTAGAAAATATGGCAGTTCCACCAATCTGTCAATAGAATGTTGTGTTCTGCAGTCAGCTCTGCATGTTGGGGGGGGGGGGGTAACAAATGAAGATTAAGACATTTGGGATCAAGAAAATGAGAAACTAGTTCACCAAGTTTCATTTCTAATGGATAGTTCTAACCGCCTCACCTCTAGAATATCCGCAGGCTCCAGACTGGTACTCAGGAATTTTACAGCAGTGGATGTTCCGAAGGTGAGCACTCTGCAGTTAGAGTATCTACAAAAAAGAGCATTTTCAAAGGTAAGTAACTTGTTCCTTTGGTACTTTTAGTTTAGAGGATGCAGCAAGCTAATGGTTACGTTCAGTGCGCAGCCTACTCTTTGTGCATGTAAGAACTAAATTGTCCTTTGTATAAAGAAGATGGATTGGAAGTGCAACATTTTAAGAGTTTTGTTCTTTGCCATCTTTCAAGATCTCCATTTCTTATATCCGATAGAGACTTTGTCTGTAGTACAAGTGGCATGCACAGTACCTATATAGGCACCCACCCTGTTTCATTGACGTCAGTTTTCCTTTCTGTGCCAGATAGTGCTATTTCAGTGAAAGCTATTATCAGTAATTTTTTGACTGGCTTTTTCTGAATTTTTGTCAACTCTTTTTGAGAGATCTCATCTCCTGATGTGAGAATGTCACCTAGGAAACGGTCTGATTTCAATTCATGGGGTGCCTGTCAGACAGATGTCTGAGGCAGACCCCCACTGTGCGTGCTTATGGTGTTTGATGCGCGACCACGACTATAAGACCTGTGAGGACTACTCTCCATCCATCGGCATTCAAGCTCCTCTTCACCCAATGTCAGACAACCCCCACGTCGCTGAACATTCTGTTCGTGTGGAGGGTCCTGCTTGCGTGGAAGGTCCTAGTATAGTTCGTGGAGGCGCACCCAGCGATCGTCGTTGCACTCAATCATTGGGAAAGTAAGGTAAGTCCCACAAGCATAAGAAATCAAAGAAGTCCGAGGTCTACGACTTCGCTGTGTCCGTCAAAGTTTTCCAACAAGGTGTGCAAGCATCAGCACTCAG
This sequence comes from Triturus cristatus, assembly GCF_964204655.1. Lineage (NCBI taxonomy): Eukaryota > Metazoa > Chordata > Amphibia > Caudata > Salamandridae > Triturus > Triturus cristatus. The sequence continues at coordinate 414,960,293 of NC_140588.1, read as the reverse complement.
GGCCTCGCACTTTGGCGGAGCCTGAGTCCAGGTCCACCTTGCGGTGCCACACCTGGCTGAGAGCAGATGATTTTCAGGGGATGTTCAAGCCTCGCTTATGAACATGTCTTTTGATGGCTCTTGTCTTGGAGAGAAGGCGTACTCCGGGCTGGAGCGCATTAAGGACAGCAGAGCTACGGTCAGATCCTGGGCCTATCCTATACTCCACGCCAACCCCACTCTGCCTTTTGCCCTCTCCATGGCTACGTTGGGGGCTACTAACTGCATCCCTTCCCACCCAACCACCAAGGCCAAAATGCTTTCAAGCCTTTTTGTGGTTGCGGATTCAATTCCCGCAAACCATGTGCGACCACCAGCCAAATGTTTAGTCTGTACAATGTAAATGTGCTTGTACTTATATAGCGCACAGCTACCCCGGTCCGGGGTCTCCCGGCGCTGTACTCATACCGCTAGGGAACCCTTCCTGGCTTTTCCCTGTGAAATGTCCACTCCTGGGCATCCCCAGGGTGAAGCCAGGCATCCCAGCGCTGTGGGGCCGTTGTGGAGATTAAGCAAGCTATTGCCCAGAGTTGCAGCGTGGGACCCATGATTAGAATAGGCACTGAGGCGAGAATATCCGGTCCGCGGAATTTATAGCCCAAGACCCTGCCGCGACGGGAATCGAACCCTGGTCCCGGACCAGTGCTCTGCATCGAGGTCTGCCACTCTAACCATTGAGCCACACTGCCCCACTCCGGCAGCCACAGCCTCCAAATTCCTTTAGTTGGCCCTTAAACCAGCACAGGCACCCAGTGGGAGTCAGGATCCACCATCACTTGCTCCACTGGCCCCTCGTCACACCCAGTCCACTTTCTGCTCCTTTCATGACCATGGAAGGGGTCTCCAAGCGTGTTCATACCCTCCCAGCCACCACGGCAAACAGGCTTCCCAGCCTTTTTGTGGCCGAGGACACTGTTCCCGTAGACCATGTGGGACTAGTAACCAGCGATCAGGTCAGTCCACCATGCCCCCAGCAGCCTCTAAACCACTTTAGTTTGCCCTCTGACCATCATGGGCACCCAGTGAGGGGCAGGATATGTCTTCACCTGCAATACTGGCGGTCAGTAACATCAGACTATTGGGTTTTGCAAAACTTACAAAAGGGCTACTCGCTCCCCTTTTGTGACTACCCCTCCACCCATGCCACCCACTTAAGACCAGCTGACAGAGGACCACCTCTCCTTGTTCTGTCAGAAAGTGCTGTCTCTCTTGTCCAAGGGAGCCATAGAGGGGATGCAGGCATCAGATGTAGGTTGTGGTTGCTTTTCCTGCAATTTTCTGGTGCCCAAAAGGATGTCATATCCCAGACATACACCTTCTCAATCTCTTCCGGAAAAAGGAGAAATTCAAGATGTTCATGTTTGCCCAAGTTCTGTCTGTGCTGGACCCAAAAGTGTGGATGATAGCATTGGACTTGCAGGACGAATATTTCCACATCTCCATCCTACCTGCCCAGACGTTACCTGCGGTTTACGAGGGGCCAGGAGGGCTCTCGGTTTGCCATGCTCCTCTTCAGCTTTACCATTGCCCATCGGGTGTTCACGAAAGTGATGGCAGTGGTTGCAGTTAATCTGTGGAGTTCGAGGGTTCCAGTCTTCCCCCTACCTCGATCATTGGCTGTTGAAGGCGTGCTCACCCCAGGCACTATTCTACCACCTCCAGACTGCTGCAATTCTTCTGCACTCGCTGGGCTTTACTATCAACGTTGCAAAGTCATATCTGACTCTCTCTGAGACACTCCGTTTCATCGGAGCTCTTCTAGACACAGTGCCGTTTCGGGCTTATCCTCCTAAGAAGCGAGTCCAGGATATCCAGGCTGTGATACAGATTTTTCAGCCTCCGTACTGGATTGCAGTGAGACGGACCCAGAGGTTGTTTGGTCTCATGGCCTCCAACTTACTGCTTTTTACCCATGCTCGCTGGGATATGTGGGTTTTGCAGTGGGACCAGCTTCCGTGGAATTTTCTGAAATTGATCCAGATCTCGGAGGAGCTGCAAAAGATCTGCAGTGGGGATTGTCATACCACGATTGGGTCAGTGACGGACCCCTCTCACTCCCCCAACCAGAGCTGACTGTGGTGACAGATGCGTCACTTTTGGGATGAGGTGGCCATCTGGGAGAGGTGGGGATCAGAGGACTCTGGTCGAGTCCGAGCTCAACATCTGCCTGTTGGTGCTTTGAGGGATTTGCTTGCAAAAACAACACTTGATGGACAGAATGCAGAACAATGTCATACATTCACCCCAGTACAGAGATCTGGGCCTAAATCCATCGTTTTTTTGCTCGCCATTCCAGTTTGAACCCAGCCATATGCAAATCAGTCTGACCCTGTGCCTCATGGGAACAGTCCAGCCCGAACTGCCAAGCCAGGTCCTCCCTGGACTGGAAACAAGCATCCTAGGACCGGTTTCGGGGTTTCACCCCTCTTCAGCCAGGATAGCTTGATTCCAGTGGCATGGAGAGCACGGGACTCACGTCTGAGTATACCCGTCCCACTCGGGGTGACGAATGCAAAAACAACACTTGATGGACAGAATGCAGAACAATGTCATACATTTCCTTTGGTTTTGCTTTGTTCGCCATAAGTTGGCAGGGTATGCTCAGACGTGAGTCCCTTGCTCACTTTGCCACTGGATTCAAGCAAGCCTGGCTGAAGACTGCTGAAATGCCAGAAACCGGTCCTAGGAAGCTTGTTTTCGGTCCAGGGAAGACATGGCTTGGCAGTTCGGGCTGGACTGTTCCCATGAGGCACAGGGTCAGACTGATTTGCATATGGCCATGTCTGAACTGGGGTGGCAGAGTGGGCTAAAGAACGGTGATGGATTAAACCCAGATCAGTTGACTGGGGGTGAGTGCTTGCAATGTTCAACACTCCGTCCATCATTTCCTTTGGTTTTGCTTGAGTGATTTGCTTGGCATTGAAAGCCTTTCTTTTTTCGATCAGGGGAAGGCAGGTGTTCACGTGTAACACCACTGCCAATAAACAGAACTGGGTGAGGTTGCGGACCCTTTGTCAAAGCTGAAAACCTGGCTTTTTCCTCAGTAAGTTTGCTTTTAGTTTTCAGGTTGCTGTCTGTATAACTGTCTTTTTGTTGCTAGCGCCATGAGACGGATGTATGACGTTACAACGCACACTTTTACAACGCATGCACTTACAACGCATTTTTTACAACGCACAATCCATTACAACACATGACATTACAACGCAGGACACTACAACGCATTTTTAAAAACTACCTTTACAACGCATTTCCATTACAACGCATACTACCTTTACAACGCATAACATTACAACGCATAATATTAAATTGCATTTAAGGTAAGTATTAGATAGTATAGGGGTAAAAATTACTATTCTAACTCCAGGGGGTGCAACAGTAGGGTAAGTGTTGGATAGTATAGGGTTAAAAATTACTATTCTAACTCCAGGGGGTGCAACAGTAGGGTAAATGTTGGATAGTATAGGGGTAAAAATTACTATTCTAACTCCAGGGGGTGCAACAGTAGGGTAAGTGTTGGATAGTATAGGGGTAGAAATTACTATATTATGCGTTGTAATGGTATGCGTTGTAATGGTAGTATGCGTTGTAATGTAATGCGTTGTAAAGGTAGTTTTTAAAAATGCGTTGTAGTGTCATGCGTTGTAATGTCATGCGTTGTAATGGATTGTGCGTTGTAAAAAATGCGTTGTAAGTGTAGTGCGTTGTAAAAGTTGCGTTGTAAAGGTTGTTCCCCCATGAGACCACCCGGTGAGATGTGCGCTTTACAAGAATATCTGACATTGACAAGGTGCTGCGTCTCTGGATATGACTGTAACAGCAGGGCATTTGACTGGTGTTTCAGCATTTGGGGTGCTCTTTGACCAGGTAGGCAAACTCCGCCGAAGATTCCTAGCAGATAACGAATAGCGTCTCTATCATAGGAGATGCTTTTTGTCTCGAGTGTAGCTCCAGCTTCCTATATGCCTTTACGCTAATCCCCCTCTTACCCAGGGTCCTCAAGAAGATCAGGAAAAACCGGGCCCAAGTTATTCTTATGGCTTCAGAAGTGGGCACGGAGAGTCTGGTATCCTGACCTGTTGAGCATGACCATTGGTCCTCCGGACAGGTTGCCTCTTTGAGAGGATACTCTACCACAGCAACAGGGGAGGGTTCTCTACCCGAACTTGCGCATCCTTCACCTTCATGCTTGGAGATTGAGCAGCAACAGTTAGCAGCTTTTGACCTTCCTCCCGTAGTCTGTGATGATGATCTGGTAGCCAGGCATCCCTCCACCAAGTCGGGATATGGCTGTTGTTGGAATAAGTTTGTGACATGGTGTGATTCCTTCAACTCAACCCCCTTTCTGAACCTCGATCCGAGGTTATTTTGTTTGCTCTGTCTTTAACCCAGCAGGTCTCGGCTTTGGGCACAGTTAAAGGTTATCTTTCAGCCATTTTGCAGTTTTTGTGGCTGCCAGAGTCACCAGTAGTGGCTAGGTTTCTTAAAGGCTTGCAACATGTGTATCTCTCCAATCCATTTAACATGCCCCAGTGGGATCTGAATCTGGTTTTCACCTTCTTGATGTTTGCACAATTTGAGCCTATGCACAATAGCCCTCTTAGGCTAATGACCATACCAACTGCCTTTTTAGTAGAATCCCCCAGGAGGGTCAGTGAATTGCAGTCAAACTCAGCACACCCTCCCTACACTACCTTCTATCCAGGCAAGCTGGTCCTTTGGATACTTGCCTCCTTCCTTACGAAGCTTGTGACTCCCGTCCACGTAGCACAGACGATCACCCTGCCTACTTTCTTTGCTCTTACTCAACTCTCCAAAGAGAAGGCGAGACTCCACCATCTTGGCCCAAAAAGAGCGTTGTCCAACCTTGATACCACAGAAGTGTACCGGGTGGAGCATCAACTCTTCTTGGAGAACGTAGGAGCATAGAAAGGGAACGCTGTGCAGACCGAGTCAGTAGCAAGATGAATAGTGCTCTGCATCGAGTTCTACTAATTGGCCAAGAAGCAATCCCGAGGGTTTACGTACTCATTCTACCAGAGCTAAGGCTGCTACTGCTGTGTTAGCCAGCGGAGTCCCTGTCTTGGACATCTGTCAGGCAGCAATGTGGGCATTCTTGCACACATTTACCAAGCACTACTGCCTGTACAGTCCGGTTCGTCGCGACGGGCACTTAGCCTGTTCAATCTTGCTGGGCTTCCTGGTTTAAATTGGCTTGGCAGACCCCAGCATAGCTTTGGTTTTTATTCTTAAGGTAAGGAAACTGCAGCCAGAAGTCTTTCAGATGAAGAGGTTGCCACAGATTCCTTACCGACCTTGTTCTGTGAGCCAATTGCAGTGTAAGGGACACCCTTCTCAGGGCCCTGGTTTTTGACACCAATGATCAGTTCTCATTGTGGTTTTGTGCTCTTGGCATGTAGAATCATGTAAGTAACTGATATCAGTGCGATGGGATGGCACCTATATAGATACCGTGCATGTCACTTCCAGCGTGGCCGCCGACGCGAAGATAAATTATGTCACCTACCGGCAAATAGGGGTACTCTTTAAAAAAACTTCTGGATCCAGTCTGATGCCTGGGAATTATCATAAGGTAAGGTAAGGAAAGGAATCTGTGACTAGATAGTCTCTACAAGAAAAGGTGTTACCAAAGGCAGGTTGTTGCATGTCTTTGAAACGCCTGGATCCAATCTACCAAAATAATCCAGAGTGGTTGCTTTTAAATGGACAGTATTTGTCACTAATTGCAGGATTCTGTCTCAAGTTCATTGATAGTCCCCAGTTATCAGACGTTTCTCCATGTTCCATCTTGGGTGGTCATGATTTGACTATCCGTTGTAGCTTAGTTTGGGCCCGGATGAAGAAGCTGTTTGCTTTTACTCCCTCATAGAACTCTGATATGGCAGTCAATTATGTGATTGGCATAATATTCAGTGCAGCTTAATTTAGCCTTAAGTAAGAAGCCCACACTACTATACTCGGTGGATGCTTATAAGTTTCACTTTCCCAGTATTATTCCTAGAGTTCAGAGCGTACAGAATATGTAACATAAATACATAAAATTCCGATATCTTCAACTTTAGAATTAATGTAGAGTAGGAATAATGTACAGTTCATCTCTTAACGTTGCTGCCTTTTGGTTTAGAGAATCTAATCTGTGATTTAATATATTCTACATTATTGGAGTTTGATGTTTATCACAGTTGTGATAATGACAGGTGTGGAAGTCTACCAATCAGCATATGACAGTCCAGTTTATTTGAAGCTCTCATGTCAAACAAATATTGCTTAATGATGCTCCAGAGCTGAATGCCACAAAATATTCTAAAACGTAATCCTGATGAAGTAGAATATATCTTATTCCATCACCCTCTAAATTTGAATTTCAAAACCGAATCAGAATTTCACAGTGCAGGTGCCACGAAATAAGTGTTTTTTCTATCAACCGGCTTTCGCCTCATGGTCCGGGCTTGACTAGTCTCCAGAATTAAATATGAAAAAGCTCTTCTCGTGGGTACCTCAGTCTCACCTCTCACCTGTATTAAAGCTGTTCTCCATTCTGCGACCAGGGTGTTATCGCGTACAGAATAATATGACCACATTTCTTTACTGTTAAAGCAAGGATTCAATTCAGGATAAACCTGCATGATGTTTTAAGGCTTTCATTCTCCAACAACCCAGTTAACTATCTGCTGCCCTCAAGATATCAGGGGAAAGAAGAAGCCAGCAGTCTTTAAAACGTAGCTCTAGAATCTAAGAAGCATTACACTCAAAACATGTTGGAGCAATAATTTTCAAGTGCAGAACCAACATTCTGAAACACTCTCCTGATTGATTTGAGATGTTCAGAAACCCTACTCCAATTTCGAAAAGAGAATGAAAACGTCCTTGTTCAAACTACAACTGGAATAGTGGTTGAGCTCTCTATCCATATTCTCTTTTTGCTCTCCTCTTTTTGGTAATCAACCTCTTACCTCTACTGCTCAATTATCCTTTTTTTTTTTCTACCTCATCTCATGTGTAAGGAAATGCCTCTTTTTGTAAAGTCAGCACCAAAGTTATAGCACGTATTGTGCCACCCTAATCAAGAACGGTAAAACAGGGCTATCAGTCTGCCACTGGAGACCGGAATGGCAGTTTAAAACTGCTTACTCGACTTTGCCACTCTAACGCATGCCAAGCCCAAACTCCCTTTTTAATGTGTAAGTCACCCCTACAGCAGGCTTATTGAGCCCCAAGGCAGGCAGTTACATGCTTAACAGCTCAACTGTGCTAACTTTTGAATTGGACTACCTAGGTTGGTACTTCAAGGTTTCAAACCACTCGTTACATTAAGCCTGACCTGATGTCAAAGTCGAAATTAATGTACCTTGTTGCCACATGCAACTTTTAGAAAGTTGCCACTCTTTTCCCAGTGTTCCAATGGCCATTTACTGAGGCTGGTTACAAGACTGCCTTCTGCCAGCTTGAGTAGCTGTGTCAATGACTCCCAGGACAGGCAACAATAGAGGCTTGCCGCTGGAGTAGGTGTTACCTCCATCTGACAAGAAGCCACAGTGAGTGTTCGCCCAAAAGGTAAGCTTCAAAGGGGAGGCAAATGGTGAACACCCACAAGAGGGGCTGCTCTTTTGTCGGGGTAAACAGTTTGGTATTTGGGTCAGAGAGGAAAACACTGGGCAAATCAATTTTACCATGGGTGTGTATTAACCTCCCCCCCCCCCCCCCCCCCCCCCCCCCAGTAACCACACTTCTAAGGAGGGCTACCAAGCTCCACACACCAGGAGAAGAGTTCCGACCCCGTGGGAGTTGGCAGAATAAAGCACTGTGGAATATCTAGATGCAACACTTAACAGGAAGTTGTTGTCAAATAAGAGGTAACCTAGTAGCCCATTCGCTAGTGACTGCGACCTAACCTGAGGGCACTTTCTGGACATAAAAAGGACACCCCAGGCACCCAGAACTTAGATCTCACTTGACTAGAGAGGAGGACTGAATGAGGACTGCTGTGCTGACTCTGGAACTGGAGTAGAGTCTGCATCAAGGTTGGGCTGCACCTGATGCTCCTTGGGCTAACAAAGGAAGAGACCGTGCCTGCTGTGTCCTGCTTGTCCTCTGAGCCCAGCCAGAAAGGGAGATTCCAAGAGTCACTTGTCTGACTTCCTATTCGCAGGACAGGGCCAGAAACGAGCCTGCTGGGGCGAGTTGGTAGCCCAGATCACCGGATCACTGTTCGTCTCTTCCATGCAGTCTAAAAGACTAGGACCTATTGCTAAAAAGCTTCCACTCTTAATTCGTTGGATCAGGAAGAATTGTCAGAGTGCACACTGATGTACCTGGCAACTGGTAGTCCAGTGGCGACTGGACTTCTGCTGACCCTGAGAGAACTTAGAGGGACATTGACCCCTGGGGCCAGATCCACCTCATCAGGACCCTGGACCGAGGATGATATTCGCCTTAGCGGTCGAGTCCCTGGCAATACATTTACGCATAGAGGAAGAATATTGGGGCATCCCCATAGCGGGCAATACACATAGCGTATCCATGTATGCAGACCTATTGATCTATGTACGGGACATCACAGCAGACCTGACGTCCATATGGGCAACACTTGAAGAATTCGCAGAGGCATCAGGACTCTGAGTGAATTAGGACAAATCCACGATATATCCGCTGAACCCCAGCCTTACTCCTCAGGACATTAGGATAGGGGAGCTGGGCATAGCATGGAAGGCGGACTCGCCTCGGTACCTAGGTGTTTGCTTGTATCACTCCCCATTCGATATATTTGAAGGCAATCACTGCAAAGCACTGGCTGGGATTAGGTCAGCGATGGGATTCTAGAAGACCCTTCCTTTAGCCCCGATAGGGTGTGTGGCCTTAGCCAAAATGATAATAGTTCCCAGACTATTATATTACTTTAAAAATCTGCCCGTAGTCCCGCCTCGAGCCTTTTTCCGGGACCTGGACTCGCTACTCAGCTCGCTAATCTGGGGAGCAGGTAGACACAGAATCGCATTGACTAAGCTACAACTGCCCACAGACCAGGGAGGGCTGGGTGCACCTTCCTTTGAAGCATACTTCTTGGCAGCGCAACTACAGTGGCTGTCCTACTGGATGGCGGGCAGACATATAGGGGAGACACACACAGTGATGGGCTCTATAACCACTCCAGAAATCTGTGGATTGTTCCTGCCAGGCACTAAGCCGTGGCGTACATATCCAATACAGGTGTTGGTGGCTCGTAAATGCATGCAGAGGATACATGGTATGTACACAGGGACGCCTTTCTACTCTTCTTTGCTGCCCTTGATAGGATGTCCCAGACGAGAGGCGTACTACCGAACCCATATGCTACACATATGGACAGAACACTCACTAACGGAGATAGAATTCCTGTTTGAGGACGGACAACTAAGGCCATTCCACCAGATAATGGACTAATTTGAACTCCCTCCCGGACAATGCTTACTCCATAGGCAGATCATAGCAAGCTACCTTCCATACCACGATTTGACAGAAGGAGAACCCACAACTCATCCAGTCATACACACAATCATGCACATGTGAATGGCCCGGCACCTGGTCACCTGGCTTTATAAAGCCATACGGGAGCTCATAAACAAACCACTAGATGCGCTGCGGGCAACGTGGGAGGAAGAACTGGGACTCCAGCTACACAAAAAAGAATGGGAGACAGCACTCCAATAACCCAAAACGTTGTCCTGCAACGCGCGTTTTAAAAACATACAATTTTACATATTATACAGAGCGTATCAAACGCCAGCGCGTCTTCAGCGATATTGCCCTACCACTCAGTTCCTATGCCCCAGATGTCAATCACTGGACGCAGACTTTCAACACATATTTTGGACATGCCCCACAATACAATTATCTTAGAACACTATCCATGACACACTAAGGGACTTCACAGTTATATCTGACATGAACACATGGGAGGCCTGCGCACTCTGAATATTCCGAAGGCGGAAACAATACAAAGTACAAATCCATTTTGCATTGCTAGCAATACTAATAGCAAAAAGAGGAATAGCTATGCACTGGCGGGCCCCTACGGGACCCCGATAGCAGCCTGGGTGGAAGCAGTGAGCAAATGAGCAGCAGCAGAAGAGTAGGCAATCTGGGAGGAGGAAATTAAAGGTATTACGCAAACGCCAAATAGCCATGGAGTGGACCCATTTTTACTCCAATTCAAACAACGCGAGGTGATCCCAGCGTATCCTCGCAAGCACCAGCCGGTTTGCAAATACCGACCCAGGTCATAGGCACACACACTATCCCCCACACAACTACAAGTGCGACAACCCATCCATACACTGACTAGGTCAACCAGAGAGGCAGTGACGGCTGGACAGGTTCCAACCTGACGAAAGCCCCCTACACCCACAGACAGGATAAGCCGCGGCCCCTGGTACCCCGCCTGACCCACATATATTGAATCTCAAGATCACCGCCCCAGCTGAACATCCCAGTTAATAGTTAAGAGCTACAACCGGTAGTAGGTACACCGGTAGTCCGAAGGAAGGAGATGCATAGTCATGTGTACAGACATGCACACTACTGATATAATTTATATTGAAGGATCATACTGTATATATGCAAGATGTCATCCCAGACAGACAACAGTCATTACAAATGTTTCAAGCATGTGAAATGAAGCCAATTTCAGTGTACTATCATGCGATATGTTACAAAAAAGAAAATGTTAATAAAAACGTTTGACACAAATCAGGACCCTGGACCGAGGATTAGCCTCAGGAATACCCCCAGCGACTGCACAGCATCTTCAGCATCCCTGAGCATCTTTAGCGTCCTTCAACCATAGAAGTGGCAAGGGGCCTTTGATGCTGGAACTACACTGAAGACTGCTTTCCTTGAGGAGGTAATTGTTACTTTGGACCTTGCTAGTCCCCTTGACTGGCACCCTGCTGGAGTTGGTCATCCAAAGTAACTTTAACTTCATTCTAATTTGTAAACGTTTTCCTTCAAAAAGTTTTTAGGTATCAAATTCATTGAATTTGCCAGTGCTGGTTTGTTAAGTGAAAAGTCCTGATTCATTGTTTATTGTAAATTCAATACCTCTGAAACGCTCCAGTGGACCCTTTTTATTTTGGTGTCCACAAATTCATGAAAATATAATCTGTTTTTATAAATTGATGTTGAATTTCTTGAGTCATGTTTCATTCTTCTTCAATTGTTTTGGTGCTGTTTTAAAGTGGGCCTCAAGTCTGTTGGCCACTGGATGACCAACAATTTCCTTAGGCTTAACTCTAATCAACCGAGCTCCTCTTTTTCGATACTAGTTGCTATCCTGACGCAAGCAATTGTTGGCATTTGGAACTGGTACTGCTCCTTCCCCGTCACTAACTGCTAGGAATCTTGGAGCCATTTTTGACTCAGACCTTTCCTTTGCTCACCAATTAAAGAGTTTCGACTAGCTGTTTTGCCGCCCCAAGACTAAGAAGAATGATTCACCTTGGTGCAATGGACACTCAAAAGACCATTGTTTGACGTTGTTTAGTGACGTCCAAACTAGACTATGCAGAAAGGCTTTACTTGGTGTTGCCTCCCTACTACGCATTGCCTGCAGATCGTACAAAAAGCAGCGGCCAGACTGATTCTGAAAATTCCCGTTTCCCAATCTAGAACACCTCATCTCCCTCACCTTCACCTGTGCCTGTGGTGAAGCGATCCCAATTTAAGGTGCTCACCTTAGCCTTTAGAGCCTTGAAGCTTTGAGGACCCACATATCTATGAAGAAGAATTATAGCCTACGCCCAATCCTGTGCCTTGAGATCCAGCAGCCAAAGGCTACTTCTAATTCCTAGGGTGTGCAAAGCAAGGAGAGGAGGAAGATCATTTACGTTCCTCACGGCTGGTCTCTGAAATGCCCTTCGTACTAACCTTCGGCTGGCTTCTTCTGAAACGAGCTTTAGAAAAAACCCGAAAACCTTGATCTTCAACTCTGCATTCTAACTCTGTTTTTGTTTTGCCTAGCCCGCTAGCACCTGGGTGCCTCTTCGGAAGACAGCTGTGCGCTTTAGGAATTGTTTTTATAATTATTTATTATCATTACTATTACTCAATGCTTTACGCCTGCTCCTTTGTGTAAACCTGACTATTCAAAGTCAGAGCTACCCATGTTTGAGCTAAGGTTTGTCCAAGGGGTTGGTAGTGGTAGTGGATTATGGTGAGGTGTATATTTTAAAATGCCAAGGCACATACTGCCAAGAATTTTCACAAATTTTCATGTGCGGCCATGCTCATCTTGCCAAAGACTCTGATACTGGATTATCTCCAACATTTTTATGAACATTCAAAGCTTAACACACTGACCTGCAGATCAAATCAACTACTTTCTGTTCTAAAACACATATTTACATGGACATAAGGTGACATGTGTGTCACAGGTGGCAAATCCTGTAATTATCTCCTTTGTTCAAACTGCAGCACCTTGGTGCATGCCTACTAACTTCAAGGTAATTCCCTCCTATCTGAAATCCTTTTAACTTGAGCAGTTTCCCTTTGTGGGATGCCACACTCTGGCCCATATCTATGGAAACCTAGCCCTCATTCCGCTGACAGTCAGGACTTTGGGAGTCTTTGTTGACTCCGGTCTCTCAGCTCGCTCTTTTGCATGGAATTTCTGTCCTTTTTATGTTTTGCTTGTTGTGGACCTGCCTTTTGCCTACGTTGCTTCTCTGCAGTCCTGCAGAAACAATATTTCTCATGATCTTTAAGCACCTTTCAACATATTTCAAAATTTGAAGTGTGAGTTTGAACAATTTGCCATGTTGCTCCATTGACGTCTGAGCCAACAGCACAATCAGTTCAACCCTTATGTATGGTCTATAGAAAACGAATACCTCTTTATCTTGGTTCTTCTGGAATACTCGCCACATCTTGGTTGTCTGCTAACAGTCTCACCATGAGACCACTACAAGCCAATTCTGTAGCTAAACATCTTTTTGACATTTCAAAGTCAAAGCCTAGATCAAAATGTGTCTAAATACTGGTTCATGTTGTGACACCACAGAGACTTCCTAATCAGGCTAGCAACTTGTAATTTCCTTTGACAGCATGTTTAAAGACAAAAAACGAAAACATGCAACTGCCTAAACATGGTGGCTACTGGCTTACATCACAAAAGTTAAAGAAAAATAACCATGACCTACAACTTTAAAAGAAAAATGTAGATGTTTCCTAGTAGTAGCATGCACTTGGAATGGGTATAGAAACCGCTTTCCGATTTAATGCATGTAACTGGAAGATATGATTCTTATTGGCTCGAGTATTATCACCAGCATTGGCAATGAAGTGCAATCAGGTCAAAAGTTGTCCTAGTGTAAGAGGCAGTGGCTCAAATGGGCTGACAATTTCCCCATGCTCTATGCTGTGGTGAGTGAAAGCAAAATGTGAATGACCGCTGAACAGACCAATAGTTGAGGATAGCTAACATACAACTCTGTGTATGCATTTCTTATGTTTTTAATAATGGTCTTGATGATGTGATCCTTGCAAGACACTAAAGGGGTCCTTGGGCTCAACCTAAAAACAGAAAGCGGAGGGTGTTATCTGGCTCCTCCATCTTATGTTATTTACATTTATATTCTTCCAAAACAATGCAGTGACTCACATTATAAGTGTGGAATTCTGTGTCTTGGTTTCACAAACCGTTAATGGGAATGTAGTTCAGAATATCATGTGTGATTGAACAGTTTCCCCACAAAAAAGGAGAAATGAGTTAGCAACTGAGACAGTCCAAGCAAAATAAAAGCAATGCTCTCACTTTCGGGAGCAAGAAAGATGTCACAGTACCCAAAGAATATGGCAAGCTTGAGTTAAGTTCAATTCAATCAAGCTTTATTTGGTGTGTACAAACAACCATTAAAGCAATTAGAATAATAAGAGTACATTACATAAAAGAAAGGATCATATTAATAAGAATTTGCTGTTGAATTACATAATTCCAAATCCTTATCAATTACAGCATGTTATCTTTTAAAAGTTAATGCGTTTCCGTATATTTATTGCTTTTAAAATGAACAAGGCAACATTAAAATAGATCCCAATATCATTAAAATCAACCAAACGTTTCATAGTAGCTTTGTGTTCTCACGTTTTGTTTTAAAAACAGTGGTTTTAAATAATGATGCCTAAAATTTGAGTAAATATCACAAAATAGCATAAAATGGTTTGGGCTTTGCTCGGACTGTACATTGGCAGGGGGTCAAATCTAGGGGGCAAGATTTCATTATAGGAGAAGCATCTAAGTGATGAACAATCCCAAGTCTAAGTCTGGTTAATACGAAACGATGTTATGGGTTTGTAACCCGCGTTAAATATCTTTGAAAACTTTTCTCAGACTGGATTGTTTGATAAAATATAAAAGCCGATTTTTTTTTTTTTTATTCCCCTCCCCGCCAAACCCATTCGAGATTCCATTTTGTGATTCATAAAATTATCCTTGATTGACAGTTTAGTTAAGACAGTCATCTGTGCGGGATTAGACAGGATAGACCAACTAAACAACTTGCTGTACGAGTTGGGTTAGAGGAGCTTATGTCCTATGAAAAACTTTCCCAAGAGATGACTAGTTTAAAGCTCTGTTTTAAACTGTTTCTCTTTTGGAAGTAAAACAAAATACAGCTTCAGTTAGGTTATGTGAAGGGCAGAGGCCATGCTCTTTAGAGACTGCCAGGAGTGTCCATAAAGGAGTTTCTATTCAAATTAGTGGTATATGCTGCATGTTAAAGCTAGGTTGACCACAACACATATCCACTCTGTACAGGAACTGTGAAAACAAGACTAAATGTTTTCTGACAAATGCTGGCATGCACCAGGCGTCTGAAGCTGGTGTCTGGATAAGAGCTCCAACAGTAACTCAGATTGCTGCATTGCTGGGCAGCAAACTGGAGTAGATTGGTACTCACTGACCTATTTCTGTTAGTGATGTAAGTGCAGCTCACTGATTTGGCAGCTAATCAAAAAGTTGGCAAGTTATCTCTGTATGGTAGTGTGTTCTCCATACAGTGAGGAAGATGCATGCAGCCAAGTTTGCTTTTGAAATACATAATATGCAGCGCAGAAACAGGTTTTCTCAACTTTTTTATTTCATTCTCCCCAGGCTTATGTTAGTTCTTCCTCTGAATCTTCTGCACACTCCTTTCCCTTGTTTAAACTTTTCTACAAGCTGTCTGTTTTCTATTTTAGATGAACTGCAAATGAGCACAATTGAGCAACTCGTATCCCAAACATGTATAAGTGTTTTATGTTTCATAGCTCTGGAGACTTTTTGGGATAGCGGACAAGTGGAAAGGTTAAGGCAATATTTCATAGTTTTCTTAGCCAGGCCTGATGTTTCATCCAAAAGTTCCAAGTCTGATGCAACTTGTAATTTCAATTTTCCAACTATAACTATTGATCTACAAGTTGCAGGATACTTAGTTCTGTTGGCTCAAAAAGCAAAAATGGCTAAAAGCACATTCATAATATGGTGGAGGTTGTCAGTGGGAAATTGTAAATGAACTCCTTTTGTGTGTTTTAGGGGAACACATGGATGTGCATGTTTTCGTCAAATTTAGTTTTCAGACATTCAGATTATTTATTTCAGGTTTTCATTGTAATTTAATGCTTCTAAATACACTGTAGTCCCAACCAAGGTGAAGAGAATAAAGACTCCCTAAAATATATTTTCATGGAGACCGCATACTTTGCCGGGCAGTTTCCATTAGTTAAAAACAAAAAGAAACAAAAAGTGAAAGACTGCCTGTCTCCTGTTTTTCACATCTATTTGCAGAATGTTGAACAGGGGAGAAGGATTACAATTGAGGAAAAAAGAAAGCAAAGATTAATTCACTGGCATCCAGCTTTTCCTTGTAGTCTCTGGTAGTGGTACAACACAAGGCACTCACTTCCAAGGGAGTGGCCAGGAAATTAAAATATCCTCCCCCTCCCACCACTTTAAACCAAAGCACTTATGTCACCAAGCAAGTGAGCCTGACCCTCCCTGGAAGAGCTCCTTTGTCTCTTCCATCCGAGCATTTATACATTCATCCTTTCAAATGCTAAAAGAACAATTGATGGGCAGAATGCCGATCAATGTCAAACGTTCACCCCAGTACAGAGATCTGGGCCTAAATCAATCGTTTTTTTTTTTGCTCCCCGTGCAATTCCAGTTTAGACCCAGCCATATGCAAATCAGTCTTGACCCTGTTCCCCATGGGAATAGTCCAGCCCAAACTGCCAGGCCAGGTCCTCCCTGGACTGGAAACAAGCATCCACCTGCTATCTACTGTTTCACCTTTACATTGTCATCCATACATTCTTTCATCTGCCATTCAGTGTTTCATGAGTCAATCATCCATTTTTCCATTGCCACTATTTCACCTTTAAATTCTGTCATCCATTTCATTCATCCATTTGCAATTCCTCCCATTTACATATCCATCTACTCATTCATCCATCCTTCTAAACATCTCCTTAGCCTTTGACTTATCCATCTATTAATAAAGCCTATCATCCATCAATTGAACTCTTGTCCATTCATCCAGATTTCCATTTACTTTGCCATCCATTTACCTATAAATTAGATATGTTGCCATCCTTTCTCCCAGCCATGCATCCACACACCCACTCATCCATCCACATCAATCCACCTTCTACTCTGTCCATACTTGCTATCACCCTTCCTACCTTTCTTTCGCCCTTCCTTACTTCCACCTTTCCTTACTTCCACCTTTCATCCTTCTTTCCTTTTTATCAATCCATCTTTCTTTCTTCTTTACCTTAATTATGAGCTTTTGTCTGTCCTTTCTCATTGTAGCTACTAAACCAAGGGGGTGAGGGGAGCTAGTCACAACGCCATGTCCACTGCCACTTCAGTAATTAGTCTATAAAAATAAAATATTGACTCTACCTAGTGCCTGTTTATGCAGTGCAGCACGATGTTAGCAGAAGCTTTAGTCTAGATCGATGTGCCCTTTAAGCCTCGCCTTGTGTGAGTCGCCTCTTGCTAATATTCTGATCCCCAAAGTGTCCAAGAAGGAATTGCTCACTTTACCATAACGCAGCTGGACTTAGTTGGTAATGATCTTGGCTCTAGTCTGCTCCGTTCACCCCTGTAATCCTGTTGTCACCTCTGGGTTTGGGGGGAGGTTAGGGGGCTTGGGAATTGTCCAACCGGAGTCTGTTGCAGCCTCCCGTTGTGGGAGTTTACATGGTCTCTTCTCATTTCAAGCACAGGCCTCCTCCACTGTCTTAAAGAAGTGTTTTGCCCTGGCAAATATCTTTGCGCCTGAATGGTCATAGAAGCATATACGCGCCATGCATTGCTTTAATTTTGGCCTTGACTGCTTCAAATGTTTTTTTCTGCTGGATTCTTGCTGTGTTTTTAGGGAAGATCGTGATGTTGCTTGATTGTAGGGAGAAGGATTGATAGGTATGGGCCACTCATAAAATAGCTTCTCTCATAGGGGATTTCTATGTAAAGTCATAAGCATTTGAATAGTCCCGCCTACGTGCGGATACCCCGGAACACTTCTTTAGATATAACTTCTTAAGTGGATATTTTTCGCCTTTCCTCAGGAAGGCCTGCAAAGACACTTAAGAGATAGAAAGACAATATTGCAGCCTAAATACATAGGCTACACTGGTCGCATCTTCATCTAGAATTGAAAAAAGGTAGCCAGTATACTAAATTTTATGTTTGTTGTAGTGTTAAATACACAGAATATTCCCCTTCAGAAAACCCCTTTTTGATAGAAAGGAAAGGACAGAATAGCCCCATAGGCTGCCATTATATGTCTTTAAAAATAGAACCTGTGACTTTAAGATTCCAGAGACCACCAGTATCACATCATGCTCAGCCAGTGGCAGTTACTTCAGTTCTTTTTTCCGGCTCCTGCTATCAGGACCCTGGAGCATTGAGCGCTTCATTCGGCGTCTTAGGTTTTCCTCTTCGTTTTTCTGTCTTTTTCTAACAGAAAATGTGCAGTTTTTCATTCAACCATGCCATCTCTGGCCAGACTGTGGTAGGAAGAAGGCAAAGACTGATCCTCACAGTGTACATACTTTGTCTTCCTGCTTCTCATGTTCCTGACTCCTGTTCCATCTGTAAAACCTTCTCTAAGCGTACTCTGTGTGACAGAGAAGATCCGGCTTCAAGGAGCAAAAGAGCGACGAAAACATTAGGCCTAGTCTTCAGGTGGGACTTCAGGGTGAGGTGAGAGGGTCATTCCTCTAACAGGGCTCTGCCTTCAGCCTCTGGGAGGCTCTCCAGCAGAAGAAGTGCTGAAAAACTGCTCCGGTCGAGGACGTCGAGAGGCGGTACAGCGCTGACCTGTTCGCCGGCGACCCAGGGCTCTGTGTCCAAACGACGTTGATGTTACACGTCGAGAAAAAGAACTTCGTCTATTTCAAAGCAGATGACGAGACCACCTCATTCGGCGTCGGCGTCAGGAAGTCCACCACCGACTGTGACACATCATAGGTCGCGGTCGAGAACCTTATCACACAGGCAACGTTGCTCGACACCAAGTCGCATGTCGATCAATGCCAAGTCATTGTCATCGATGGACGTCGAGTCATGACTGTCGATCACCGATGCACTCCCACTGTCGGCCTGTGCTGAGGACGCCGTTGAGATCCTCCTACGAGGTGACATCAAAGGTCACCGTCGACTAGTAGATTGACGTCGTGAGGGAGTCCAAGAACTTCCTCATGAACTTTGTCACCATCTTCACGACTTCAGAAGGCGTGTAAGAAGAGATGTATTTACACGTCCGATTCTCATTATTCCCAAACCTATTTCCGATCTAGGCTTGTTTCTTCTCCAACATCTCAGTAGTCTCCAACTCCTCTTCCAGATGTGTAACCAAGATCTCTGCCTCCTCCTCCACCGCCCCCACCTACTCCACCACAAAGACCAAGGTCTAGATCTCACACAAGGCCTCAGTCTAGCAGTCATAGATGCTACTCTACTCGTTCACATCATCGCCGTCATAGAGGATGGTCGCATTCCAGACATACCAGGGACACTTCCTCTTCAAGCACAGGCAGATACTCTCCTACAGTGTCGGATTCGCCTCCCCTGCAGATCTCACCAGTTAATGACATTTCAACGTTTCAATATGTTTTAGTTTGGGGGTGCTTCAAAATTGAACATTCCAGTCTCCACACCTACACCATCAACTTCTGTCATATTTGAAACTCTTCAACAAACAGGTCACGTCCCTTGCTTTCTCTGGTGCCAGGTCTTTTAGAACCAGCAATGGAACTCTTTTTGACACCCTCTACTGTTAAGTTAGCTCTTTCCAAGCCGCAGAAAAAATACCGGTCTCTGAAGCAGGACCCTGCTTTTTTAAGGGACACTGTGGGAATCGCTCCAGCAGTTTGTGGACTACCTTCCTAGAGACAAAAGAGAGGACTTTAATGAAAGCCTGGCAAAAGGTCTGATGGTCTCTAATCAAATTATAAGTGCAGCTGCAGACACATCCCTTCTTGCTGCGCATGAGTATTGTCACGGCGTGGCATTACAGTGGCAGTCATGGCTACATCTTACATCACTTAAGCCTGAGTCACAACAGCGCATCCTGAATCTCCTGTTTTCAGGTACAACTTTTTTCAGCACTCATGCAGACGAGGAGATGGCCAGGATGAAGGCAGAAATGGAGACGCTAAAAGCTGTAGGCCTGGAAAGGCCTAAGGAGCAGCGTAAATCTTTCCAACCTTTTCAATGCCGCTATTCTACACAGAGGGTTGATCCCGGCTAACAGCGCTTGCAGAGGTAGTTTGTAGTTGGGTACAGTTTACAATGCAGTTAGACGCCCGGGCCTGCAGCGGTGATTCTTGCAGCGATTTTGGTGCGCCTGTTCTCGGGCCTGCAGCGGTGACTTCGGGGCTGGCAGAACTTTAGTTGGAGATGCGGTCGTGTTGCCCGGGCCTGCAGCAGTGATCTTTGGGGAAACCAGCGCATTTCTGTCACAGCACTCTCCAGTCCCCGCGCAGTCAGGTCACGGGCAGTAATGACAGCAGTTGAAGGGTGTTCCCCGTGCACCCGCAGCGGCGATGATTTTGGCACACAGTGCTTTCCTGACACAGCGCTTTACAGTTCAGTTAGGGTCCCGGGCGGTGGCGGTGCTTTCAGGCTCACAGGGCTTGACAAGTCGGGTTGCAGAAGAAGTAGATTGTGGTAGTCTTTAGGAATCTTTCTAGTTCAATAAGCAGGTGGCCAGTCACAGGAGAAAAGTCATTGAGGACACACACTGGAGATGTTACCTCAGTCTCCCTGGCAGGGCAAGATCAGCAGTCAGTAGGACAGCTCAGCACGTTGGGGGCAGCAGATCCTGAGAGCAGTCAGCCTCAAGTGTGGCAATTCTCCTGGCACTGCAGTCTCCACTCCTGCAGAGTTATGCTGGTCCAGTAGTGTAACAGAGATGTCATAGTCTACAGTAATTCACATGTATCATACCCAAATTCCTTTGTCTTTTATGCCTGTTGTTAAATTTCTGTGATTTTAGCTATTTATATGAAGTATGATCCGTTTTACAGACAATCTGAGGTAATATCACACTGTATGTATCTCTTTTATTTATTAGGTAATTTTAACGGTTTTACTGTTTATTGGTTGCAATGGTTATTGTGGTACGGTGCTAGGCCATATGTTTTTATGGATGCACGTTGTCTTTTATGATTTGTTTTGTTAATCGAAATAAAGACCTAAATAAACTGAAACTGTAACAGAGATGTGTCGCCAGAACCCTCCCTATTATACCCCAAGGTCAGGTGACCGAGAGGGGCAGCCCCTTCTGGAAGAATCTAGGGGGTTTGACATCTCTGAAAAATCCAGGAGGCTCTGGGGTGTTCCCTTTCCTACCTGTCTGTCAATAGGGACAAAAGGCGACAGTTGCAAAAACTCCCAGACCGTGCAGACTACCAGCATGCAGATGGAGGGTAGGCCTCACTACAGTAGCAGGGCCTATGGCTGATACACTAGTGTCTCTATGCTTTTAAGGGAGAGCACCTGCACCTCAGCACTGTTTAGCAGTGGTAAGGGGCCCGTAGTCCTAAGTCCAATAAGAATGTGTGGTCCAGTGGGAGGCAAAGAGGGCAAAAAATGTAGGGGAAGACCAACCTAGGGCTGACGGGTCTAACAGTGTTCGTCTACCCCTATATAGGCGATTGGCTAATCAAGGCATCCACGTCTCAGGAGGCTCAGCTGCACTTTAATTGGACTTCCGATCTTGTTCTTCGGCTGCATCTTCATGTCAACCAGGTGAAATCGACTTTGGTGCTTGTGTAGTGCCTGCAATATCTGGGAGCGTCCATCAATACTCGCACGGCAAACATGTGTCCTTCGGAGGAGAGACCCTTATCGATCCTTCGGAAGGCTCAGGCTCTCATGGCACTGTCTCGCCGGACAGTGAGAAGGGTATCCTCGCTCCTGGGCTCAATGGCATCCTGAATATTCCTCACTTCTAATGCACGTCTCCACATGAGAACCCTGCAGGAATACCTGGAAGACCAATTGGACCCGCGAACAGGAGATTGGAAAGACCGGATTCAATTGTCTCAACATGCCCTCTGGTCCATCAAATGTTGGTGCTATCCCACCAATCTCCTCCGAGGGATCCAGTTTCACAAGGAGATACCTGTTCAGACCATAGTCATGGATGGCTCGCTCCTGGGATGGGGAGCCCATGCAGGTAAACATCAAATCCGGGGCAAATTATCAAACAAGGAATCCGCTTACCACATCAATCTGCTAGTTCACATGACATTTAAACCCTTTTGGCCATCACTCAGCTCCAACTCCCTGCTTGTCCAGACTGACAGTACGACAATGTTCTGCCTCAACAAGCAGGGACGCTCGAGGCCTAGACCATTATCTCGAGAAGCCCAGACGATCTGGAAGTGGCTTCTGGCCAGAAACATGACCATAACAGCAGCTCGCCTCCGAGGTGGTCACAATGCTCAGGCCGACTCTCTAAGCAGGCTCCTCCAGGAAAACTACGAGTGGGTCTTAAATGACGACATGGTCCACGATCTCTTCGGAACATGGGGTACTCCGAAGGTCGACTTGTTGGCCACTGCAGAAAACAGCAAATGCCAATGATCTCTGAGCCCACGTCTATCTTGGCTTCTAGGTCCTCTCTTGAGTCCTTTATGTCTTGCAGGATATCAGAGTGGAGCTGGATTCAACCATCTTGGTTGGCTACAGCATGTACACGTCCGTGGGGGCTTCAATCTGAACCCCCTTCCCTGGCCGTGTTTCACAGTCCACCTTCCCTCCGGGCGCCCCAGAGTTCCAATACCTTTGTCGGGGGATGGGAGGGGTACTGGCAGGTGCTTTGCCTGCTTCTCCACATAGAGAGGTGTAGAGGGATAGGGCAGAAGCCATCTCATCCTTGCGATGTTGAGTGGCCCGCCTCACCTCAGAAAAGGAAAAGATGTCTATAATGAGGCTCTCGGTCCTAATGCTCTGCATCCCTCCTAGAGTTGACATCACTCTGTGGCTCTAGGTGTGTTCCCCCCCCCCCCCTCCTGCAGTCTGTCCCACATTTTCCCCAAGCCCCTGCCTAGGCCTCTCGGTCTCCACTTCTCTTTTGGTGCAGGGGAAAGATGGAACCATTAATGTGGCTCAATCAGACCAAGCCATATCCCAACGAAGAGGCCCAAGCATAACCGAGCCCGGCCTGTGGCTGCCACAGGCAACACCTCCCCTCTGGGGGCACTGAGGGGGCACCAGTGGCTATAGGTCCAAGTGTGCGGTAGACTGGAGCCTAGGAAAAGAGTAGGTATCAGTGATGAGGCCTCCGGCCCCAAAGCTCTGCTGCCTTCTTGGAGCCGGTGTGGCTCTGGGCACTCCCCCGCTCCTTTGCGGTCGGTCCTGCAATGAGTCCAAGCAGTCCGGACAAGGCCATCTAGTCTCTGCCTCTCTTCTAGGGCAGGAGGGAGGGCACCGCCATGAGTCTGCCAGGCTGCGTGAAATTCCTACAAGGACGCCCAAGCACATCACGTTGCTGCCGCAGGCTGTGCTGTCATGCCCTGCATTTCTCCCATGCTCCGGTATGCAGCACGATCAGCGTTCAGGGCCGCCATCTTGTCTCCTGGCGCTTCGGAGTGTATTGCCTGCTTGGTGGTGTCCTCAGGTGGCTTTAATCTCCCAGGATCCCTGGGGCTGATGCAGATCCTCAGACATGTCTGCCATGTTGGCTTCCAGGTCACGCCTTGTCATAATCTTATTTTGATGCTTAGGTGCACGTAAACATTCTTGTACTTGTGACATGTTTACTTTGGTTATATGTGGCAATGCTATGAATTGTGCTGTTCTATATATAGGAGCTGAGAGTGCTATATAAAAATGGGTAAATAAATAAATGACATGCATTACAAACATGGATCGTTGTTACATGAAAAGGTGCTTAATAATTCTGCCCATACTTAATTTTGTGTAAGTTCATAGTTATTGTGGTAAGCATTTGCTTTTCATCGTTCTACATTCTACTAAGTTTGTTATACCTTCATTCTATTCCATGATCTTCCCAACATGGTTGTGGTTATCTTTACTTTCATTGGTCAAGCATCGTTGTTGTTTATCAAGTTCCACGCAGAGGGTCTTTGACAGTTGGATCATGCTGTTGCAGTGCTTGGATGCTCCAATAAAGAGCTAATACCCGTCACCACAATTGCTGTGTATGTGTGCCTCATTAATCTAACCTATTTGGTGACAATTTGAGCAGAACCCAGAGGTAGCATCCAGGCATTGTTCTCTACTGATATTGCTTCGTTGTGGATGAGGACAGAGAAAGCAATGGCAGATACCCTCCAATTGACCTGGAGACTAGTGCCAAGAAGTAAATGCAATTTGTGGGGACCTTTCAGAAATATTGGCACTTTGAGAGTTTTGGTATTTTACCAAGGTCAGTTTTACAGATACGAGGAGGAGGCAAATTTAGCTTGCAAGCGTCTTAACATGATCGGAAATTCAACAGAGCATTGGAGGTTTATTGGGAGAAACTTTGCTGGTCTAGTTCTCATTCCTGCACCGTATTCGAAGTAACATACTATCAGCAGCGTGCGCGGTAAAACGCACGTCATCATGACAGGCGCCATCTTGGGGGTAATTTGATCTGCACTTTCGTGCTTTGCACATAATCAGCAGGCAGCCATCTCACCAGCATTTATTTGTTTTCATTGTGCATTTGCTTCGAGTTGAACAGGAGAACAGCGGTGATGCGTAAACCTAAATTTGTAAGTTTCACAATGTTTGATTTGTGAGTTTACCAACGTGGATACGCACACCATTTCTGCATATAAAACGGATATGTTTTCTTGTGTATTTTTTTTTTACAGACGGTGATGCGCTCACCGTTTTAACTTGTGTACAAATAGTTTTGTATTTTCATTTTGACTAGGTTTAACAATTTTAAATGAGTGAAACGTTGTTTCGGTTTTAAAGTTTAATATTTTGGCATACAAGCATTACTACTGCAGGTGGAAATCCACCTCCTGCATTTTTCATTGATCCAAATCAACCTAGCATAAAGTAGGAAAAATGGCTAAAGCATTTTAAAAACGATATGTTGGCCATTAATGGTGCTACATTTCTACTGGAATTGGGTGATTATGATTGTTTTTCGCAAACATTATATAGACTTAAAAAAAGGTTTAGTGAAGAGCCACACAGTATTGAAAGGGTTTAATTTTTATACTGGTAATCAACTGTTGGAAGAATCTGTGGATTCCAATGTATCTTTTCTACAAATTCTTGCTGCTGATTGGACGTTTGGAGCACAGGTTGACAAATACATTAGGGGTCAGTTAATTATATGGTACTCCAATAGGAAAATTATAGAGCAACTTTTACGTCGGCGCAATCTAACACTTCAGGAAGTAATTGACATCCAGCAATTAATTTACAACTATTAATGTTGATGGTACTTCTTTGGGGGTGGCTACTTGACAATGAATAATGCAAACAAGTCAATGGTTTTGAAGGCAGGTCTAACAAACCGCATACGTTCTAGGCTTGGTATGGATGCTAGAGTACCGTGCAACCTCTGGATTAGAAATGCATTCAGCTTAATTTAAAGCATGTCCAGCTAAATGATGATTGCTTTAAGTGTGGGAGAGTTGGAAATGTTGTTGTGGCATGTCGGAGTGTTTCCAAGAGCGTTTCCAATGGGCAAGAGGATTGTATGGAGGATGTTCTTGCAAAAAATGTGGTACTTTGTTAGCGAACATAGTGCCATGTTATTTCTGATGATGCTGTGAAAGAAGCTGATAATGGAATAAATGTAAAGTCATCTTCTACTAAGGACATGAATTAGTGCGACTAAGAAAGTTCATATAGTTGTCAGCAATAAGGTAATGAGTGAGGAAGTGGACACAACCATATGTACCACCCATGTGAAATTAATATTTAAAAAATAAAATCTTTTTATAAGGTTTAGCAGTAGTTATACATACATTCTTATTCACCGGTTAAGCATTGTATAGTACAACAATACAGTATTCAGGGGGAAAATAGCATTTACATAGAAACATCCAGAACTCTCACGTCTCAGTTCTAATTCTATCGATGGGGAAACACATATATCTCCCCTGTAATCGTTCCATTTGCCCCATTTCTTATCTCTCTTCTTAGGGCACCCACGTGTCGTAAATACTTCCTTTTCTGCGACCATACATTTGTCAAGTTCTTTTATCCACGTCCGGACACTTGGTGGGTTTGCTACCTCGCAGCTCCTGGCGATTTCCCGTTTGACTAGGGTGTAGCCCAGTGTGGCTAATTGTTGTTCTATATCGGTAAGGCCCGTGGCCACCCAGATGTTAAGTAGACCCAACCCTGGTGTGAGATTCATTTCTTTCCCTAATGCCATCTGGATATGGGTCGTGGCCCCCTCCCATATTCGCAGAAGCGCCGGGCACTCCCAGATCGTATGGTAAAAGGTAGCCGTTTGGGCGCAACCTCTAAGAAAAGTGCATCCGTTCTGACACCTATCTTCACCAAGGTCACTCCCGTGAGGTATGACCTGTGAAGAATTTTAATCTGTATCAGGCGGAAGCGGAGGGTAATCGCTGCGTCTTTGGAAGACATTAGAGTCGCCTGTCAGCCCTAGTCGTCGATGGGTCCCAGGTCTTCCTGCCACTGTTCCCTGAGTTTGTGAAATGTGTTTGATACGATGTTACATAGCTTTTTATAAGTTAATGCGATTGCCTTTGAGTGTAGTGGCCCATCAAGAAGTCGATCTTCCAACAAGGTCGACTCTAGTATATTTGTAGGATCTGGGAAGGCTGTGGTGAGTGCATGCCGAATTTGTAAATATCGAAACAGTTCTCCCTGTGCATTCTGGTATTGTCCCTGAAGGTCCTCAAATCTGAGGATAGATCTCTTTAATCAGATCTCCAACTGTTGAGATCCGAATTGTATCCCATCTGTCGAATTCGGGTTGATAACCGAGGGAACCCAACCTCTGGGTATACCACATCTGTGGCGCCTTTGTGAGGACATTAGACCAACCCAACCTGGAGTTTGCCTGATGCCAAAACGCTACCGTGTGGGAGAAGGGCCCAAAATACCGCCCTCTCTTGGCCGAGTATAGTGCCCCCAAGTATCCAGCTCTTCATGTTTGATATTCGTCTAATAAGTGCGCAGGGTCGTCAGGGGAGCGATACATCCAGTGGTTCACCACAGCCAATTGCGAGGCCCAATAATAAAGTCGAAGATCTGGGAGGGCGATTTCCCCCATCATACCATCCTTTCATCAGTTTTTTGGTAGCAATACGGGGAGCCATGCTATCCCAGAGCAGAGTGCAAACCTCACCCTCCACTGCCTGGAAATAGGGCTCAGACTCTGTAGGGGCAGTTCTGAAGAATATAGAGGAAGCGGGGAAGGGCCAGCATCTTAAACGAGCAATAAAGGCAGGATTCTCCAATGTTTAACATCAGTCTTCAGTCGAGCTAATGGGGGGGGAGCAGGTTACGGTCATAGAATAAAGTTGAGTCAAGCTAATGGGGGGGGGGGGAGCAGGTTACGGTCATAGAATAAAGTTGAGTCGGACGTTGCGAATATTCCCAAATATCGGAAGCCTTCCGCTGCCACCTCCACCCTGCAGTTCAACGGAAGACGGGGAATCGGGCCTCGAAGTACAAACAGCACTGATTTACTTCAATTGATCTGGTAGCCTGAATATTTCCCAAAATTCGTAAAGATATCCAGGACACCACATATGGATTTATATGGGGAGGCTAAATACAGTAAAATGTCGTCCGCATATAGGGATATCCGGTCCTCCTGACCCTCCGCCCACTTCAGACCTCGCACCCCAACATCTCTACGGATCCAGGCAGCCAACGTTTCCAGCATAAGAGAATATCAGTGGGGAAAGAGGGCAGCCTTGACAGGTTCCCCTCCACAATGTGAACGCCCGTGAGGTATGGTTATTAACTCTCACTTGATCCTGTATATCAGTGTATAGGAGTTTCATCCACCCCATGTATTTCAGGAAAATTAATATTGATGGTAGGGCATTAATGGTGATGCTGAATCTGGATCCCCATATACCATTATTTCCTATTCATTTTTTCATAAGAATTGGCAAAATAAAAGTTTACAACACACGCATATGAGTGTTTGGATTTGGTGGAAAAGAGATTGAACACGATAGGCTATTTTATGACTGAAATAAGTTTAAAAAATAACACCACTATTGACAAAGTGTATGCAGCAGTTGACAGACTGCAAGTATTGGGTTAGAGACATCAAGGGTAGTTTGATATTACACCTAATCCCAATGCTAAACTGCAGGTATGTTTGACAGAGGCAGTGATGAGAGTACAAAGTGTCTTGAATGGTGAAAACAGCTTGGAAAATATTCTAGAAAAGCATACGTTTATTTAGAAAAGGACTCTGAAAAGTGAAAGATTTTTCTTATTGTATGCATTTGAAAAAAAAATGCTGTTCCTACAAAACACAAATTGAGACACGACTATAATCTGGTCACAATAAATGATCTCAAATGTTAAGGGAAATGTGTGTGTTCTATTGTTTTGGTAAAAGAAAATGGTGAACTTGGAATATGTGTTGACTTGAGGTCATTTAATAAGCACATTTTGGTTGATTGGCATCTTATGCCCTAGGTACACAAGTTGTTTGCTAAATTATATAGTAACCTGTATTGTATTTATCTAATTGCTTTCTAACTAGCTGTTCAGCCATTGTGAATATGATGCATGGAATGTTAGTGTGATGGACATGAATGGAAGGTTTGGGTGCCTGGATATTTTAGTGTGACAGTTGGAGTATGAGCTGAGCAGCAGGCAGACTGCTTCTGGTGGGGCTGCATCACATGAACTCAATAACTTGTAACTGCAACTTTATAAATCTACTTGAAACTACATCCTGGCCACGGACTGCATTACAACAGACTTTTGGCGACAATTCATGGGATAAAAAACTCTGCATGCTACAAAAGGACTTACTGAAAGAAGAGATCTTTAAAGGAAACCTACAGAAAAGTAAAAGCCTCTAGGTTGAAGTACTAGGGGTGCCAGCCCCACCAGTGCCCTTTTACCAGACAGCCCCAGCCTGTGCGTACTTCCTTGGCTTAAAGGATTGGAATTGCTCCTACTATGACAACTTGTGTGATCCTAAGCACTTCCAGTAATCTACATTATTAAACATTCACCTTCACAGTGTATTTTGCCTGCAAGTTGGTGTAAACAGGAATTGGTGGAGTCTCATCTATGCCTGAGGTCTGCCAGGGTGAATGGCTGCACACTTTGGTACCCGTTTAATGTTCTTGTTAGCTCATAGTTCCTGTAACGAAGCTACTAATTGTTTGCTTTCTGCCTCCAATAGTTCATGGGTGTGTTTATTTAACTATGGCATTTTACAAGCTGGACAATCATCGATTCTGTGTGCACATAAAGGAGGTTTGCTCCTCACTTTGCCATTGTCCTGATTAAAGTGACTCTGCCAGCGTGGGTTTGACCCGAGTTACAGCAACATAGAAGTGCTTAGAGACATTTGAAATTCAGCCGTATAACCGCCTACCCGAGTGGGACATTTGCGGTGAGGTATTTTGTTTTTTTTGTTTTTTTCCTTCACTTGCACCTCTCCCTCCCAACCCGGATTAATGGCAATTGAACCGCCGCGCTGTGGTTTGAAAACGGAGGCACAAGTTGTGCACAGCACGCGCACACCTACCGTCATCTGGCAGTCACACAGAGACTTTCTTGTGACCTTTTTGTTCGCCGGCAAGGTGCTGCATGATGCTTTGAGCATCCACGTGCCACGAGCCACCCTGCTGTCAATACTGCGTGCCGCCATCTTTTATTTGGATACCCGGGTAGCATGCAGGTCTTTACAGTAGAAATGTATTTGGGTTCTTCGCTCCACGTTCAGCTGGTAGTTGTGGCTGTGCATGGGGTAGATGGTCAAGCTGGGGAGTCGTTCGGCGTGCACCACGGCACAAGGCGCTTCGAGTTTTATGGCATTTGCTGCTTATCAGGACTCATTCTATCCCTTAGTTCCAGTCAGCTGCTTTGTCCAAGTAAGCTTTTATAAGTTGGTTTGTATTGTGGATCTTTTGCTGACAGCTGGTATTCATCAGTTTACTTCTATGAATGGTTTAAGACCGCTTCTGGTAAGAGGTGGAGAAGTTGTCTTTCCTATTTGTTGCCTTCCTTTAGTGTTTTTTAGGTTGAGCATTCAAGACCTTTTGTGTATACTTTAGTATATACTTATGTGTATGTACTTTGTGGGCTCCGGAGATTACCCCTAGGACTGGTCTTCTTCCGCTTTATTTTATACAGTGCATAGTAACGCTGTGCAGCACGTGTTGTTCGTTGTTTAGAGTGGGTGTTAGTTCCATTTCTATTGTGTGTGTTTGCATAGTGCATAAGTCACCCTGTGCTGCGCGTTGGTTTTACAGTGTTTATATCACCTTCTGCTTCATCTATTCTCTACGTTATGTCTGTGTAAGTCACCTAGTGCTTCACGTTTGTTCACGTCTTGTGCACATCTTGTTCACTAATTGTATGCAAATGTTTTGTTCACGCTACTAACCTCTACATAGGGGTGTCTAATGGGTACAAGTCCCTTGTATGCTAGTTGCTTGTTCACGCTTCCAAAGTCTACATAGGGTTCTCCAATGTGTACGAGTCCCATCTATGCAAATTGTTCATGCTTTTAACCTCTACATAGGGGTGTCCTATTAGTACGAGTCCCATTTATGTAAATTGTTTTTGCATACCCTTCTTTAAGGCATATTTATGGTGTAAGTCACCCTGTGGTACATGTATACTTTTGTTTGTAAACTGTGTGTAAGTCGCCTTGTGCTGCACCTTTGTTGTACGGTGTATTTTTCACCTTGTGCCACACTTGTGGTTGCCCGCCCCTAGCTCATAGTGGCCGTATGGATAGCAGTCAGCCTTCTTTTCTTTCCCCTAACTTTTATATATAGGATGTTGTTGGAGGTGGGTGGTTCCCGTTGTTTCTGGTTCATCCATTCACCTGTGTTATTGGGTAGGTTCTTTCGGGTGTCCTTCACACATTTTTAATGTTCTTTATTCAATTTTATATAGGAGGAGGATGGGTGGGTGATATAATATTCAGTATATTTGTCTACACATTCCTCTATGCATTTCTGTTCTTCTTGTATACCTCATGTAGCTTTTTCATTGCTTTTTCTTTCCCTTGTACTTCAGTCGATACCATCCATTTCATTTTCTCTTGTGTATCCTCTGCATTTCCTTTCATGTCGTTGGTGATTTTCCTTGGCATCTATGCTGTGATTCGTTCACTTTTGAGTTCATTTGTCTTCTTGTATTCTCTCTACTGTTTCACATTGCTCTTTTTTGGGTTCTTCTTGTTTGGACCTTTTCCTAATTTGCGGTTTCATTTTTGTGTTGTGGAACGACAGTAGTAACCTGTATTGTATTTATCTTGTTGCTTTTGAATTAGCTGCTCGGCCATTGTGAATGTGATGCATGGAATGTTGGTGTGATGGACATGAATAGAATGTTTGGGTGCCTGGATACTTTAGTGTGACAGTTGGAGTATGAGCTGAGCAGCAGGCAGACTTAATCTACTTGAAATTACATCCTGGCCTCGGACTGCGTTGCTACAGATTAAAAAGAGCAAAGTACTTAACTATTCATCTGAAAGTGGCCTGTCGAGTTGACTAGTGAGTCTAGACATATTACTACATTTATTACATCTGATGGGACGTTCAGATACATTAGATTGCCATTTGGACTCGCATCGGCCCCATCGATCTTTTCTGAAAATGTATATTTTATCTATTTAGGGAGATCAATGGTGTGGTGGTGTTTCAGAAGGATATTTTTGTGTATTCTGAAACAGAATATCAGCATTTTAATATTTTAAGCAAAGTGTTAAACACATTAATGGAAAAGGGGACGGCCACTTGTTTGGTTAAGTGCACGTTTTTTTGTTAGGGAAGTAGAATATTTGGGACACACAATTATTAAAAGCGATATTTATCCTAAGAAGAATTTATTAGAATTGATTTGAAACACACCTATTTCTGTTGACAAAGACCTCAAGTCCTTTTTAGATTTATGTGAATACTATTCTAGGTTTGTACAAAGATTTGCTGTTATAGTGTATTCTTTGCGTTCATTACAAACAAAAAGAAATAAGACCATTTGAGTGGGGTATAGGACATACCTCCGCTTTCAGTAGTTTGAAAGAGGCAATTATTCCGTCAACCATTGTCCCCGTGGGCACACAATGCTGTGAATGTGATTAGTGTGGATGCCAGTGCCAGTAGTTTGGGTGCTGTTTTTACTCAAATCAAAGATGATGTTGAACGCTCCATTGCTTTTGCTTCCAGACCATTGTCCGTTGCTGAATCTAGATATTCTACTATAGTACAAGAGAAATTAGGATGAACCTGGTTAGTAGAACATAAAAAAAAAAACGAAAAACTGACCAATAACCTTTCATTTCTTGACTTTCAAAGCATGGAATGGGCAGAGCCTCATCTAGCTTGGTGAGGTTACTGGTCAAATTGTGTGAGTAAAATTGTATGCTTACGTATTTACCAGGAGTGCAAAATGTGAGAGCTGATTGTTAGTCTAGGTTGTCTAGTGAAGTTCATCCTTCCAGTGATGAAGAGTCACAGGAAGAATGTGTTATGGCTACTTTTGAACATGTAGTGTTGACAGTAGGGCAAGTGTTATCAAAAGATACATGGTTGACTGCTGATTCTATGGATGACATTTTGATAGAACTTGGAGTATATTGTGAAGGCATGGCCTTTGGAGAGCTAACTATACAAACAACTTCGAGTGTTTTGTGAACTCAGGGATGAGCTGTTTTTGGAAAATGTGATTGTTAAATGCAAATGTTTTGTTCCACCTGCAGGAATTAGAAACAAACTCGTTTCTGTAGCACATTTATGTCAAATGGGCAAAACAAGTGACAATAAACAATTGGTCTGATGGCCTTACATGGATGGTGATATTCAGTTTATGAAAATTGTCCACTATGTTTAAATTCTTACAAAGTGTTAAAAACACAGCAAACTGCGCATAAACAGACCTAGTTTCCAGAGAAACCTTGGTCAAGGTTAGCTTTTGACTTGTTGGGGCCTTATGAAGGTATTGAGTCTAGAACAACTTATATTTTTTTCATGGTTGACTATTCTTTATATGGGTGGAGGTGAAAGGATTTCACAACCCAATGTGGAAGCTGTTATTGATTTTCCTCTAGACCATTTCAGGAGGCAAGGTTTTCCTGATTCTATGTTTCGAATAATGGAACACCATTTACATCCAACAAAATACTCAATTATTTTTAAAAAGTGTAGGTATTAAACATATAGCTGCTTTATATTCACCAGACATGAGTGGTTTGGTGGAAAGATTGAACAAAACGTTGGTGGAATGCATTCAGTTAGCTATTAGAGCATTTATTGATGTTAACAAAAGATGCCTGACAATGTGGTCGTATCATTGCATGCTACATTGTAGAACCACATTTTCTCCTTTCTTATTGCTTAAAGTAAGTGAAGCAATACGAAAATTAAATTAAATCATAGTTGGTTATTCTCTAAAGGGAAGACGTGATTTAAAGAAAAGGTATGATACTATCAAAAGTACTGCTGACATGATAAATAAAGTCAAATTTGTTATTTCTAAACAGTCCAGTTTATGTATTGGAGATAAAGTCAAAATTAGATTGCATAGACGTGTACAGAAGGGAACTGCCAATTTTTCTAAAATATGGAAAATTGTATAAATTTGGAAAATGTCTGCCTTACTTAACAACGGCATATGGTGGATTATTGCTAGATTAGCTAAAATGAATACAGATAATAAAGTTACCAATATGATGAACCCGATTTTGCTAGTGAGTCATTAGAGAAAAATTATACTGACCATGATAACACTGAAGACATTTCTCCAGAAAGTGCTGTTTCAATAGGACTGATTGAAAAGAAACACTAGGTTACCCAAAAGATTTGATCATTTTGTTATGTATCTATGTAGTGTATTATATTTTGTTTTATTTTTGTATAAGGAAGGGAGTTATGTGGTAAGTTCATAGTTATTTTGTTAAACATTTGCTCTTCGTTTTACATTCCACTGCTAAGTTTGTTATACTTGCCATCTATTCCATGATCTTACCAACATCATTGTTGTTACCTTTACCTTCATTGGTCAAACATCATTGTTTGTCACATTCCAAGTTTCACTCAGAGGGTCTCTAACAATTGGACCTTGCTGTGGCAGTGCTTGGATGCTCCAAATAAGATAGTCACTACAATTGCTGTGTGTATGCGCATCATTACCTTACAACACATTTGAATGAAGATCCTTGCAAGTGACTGTCCATCTTTGTACACAATGTTTGCAGTTCACAGTTCTCTGCCTGTTTTGCTGCAAGTGTAGATTTTCATTTCAGTCTGTTTGTATTGAGAAATGAGGAGTGCAAAGCCCACTATAGAATTTAAATCTATTCCACCTTCTAGACGTTCGCTCTTGTGATACTAAATTATTAGTTGCCATCTATTGCTGCATTTTCTTTATTCCTCTATACTTTAACATTTTATGCTTTGACTGCTACTTGTTTCTTCGTGAATTTGTTTTATTTTTCTGTACCCCTTTCTCTTGTATTTTCCCATCTTGTCTCTTGTATTCTTTTTGTCTTTATAAATATTCTATGTACCATTTCATTAATATTTGCAGAGTAGTGTGGTTAAAAGTGCTATTAAAGCCTCATAGGATAATATTCATGGTAATAAATCACGAAGGACAGGATGGGCCTCTTGGGTGTCATTTTGTAATTCACAAAAACCTAACCTTTATTTTACCCAGTGGAATAAACATGCCCCCTTCTTCTGCCTTTCTAATGAATTACATTTTTATTTTAATAATTAGGTAATGGAGTGCTAAAGTAGCAATCAGATTATAATGTCACTACTGTCATTAAACTTGATAACCATTTTGTTTTCACATATATTAATTAGTTTTATTTTCTTCTCACTCAACAGTGATGTTTCAGTGGACCACTGTGATGTTGTACTAGAAGATCACAGCTACTTTGCAAGGGGACAACATAGTTATGTCATAGAGGAGCATGAAAGAAATATAATATCGGAGGATTCAAATCAAGTTCTTGTGGAGGGTGCTTTGGATCTCTTGGATGATCTGGTGCAAGATGCTGGAGAGGTGGCACTGGAGGATGATCGTGATGTAGATAATGACGAAGTACTCCTGGAGTATTCCTCAAATGACATAGCTGAATATGCAGCTGAGGTCATTGTGGAAGATGATTGTGAGGACGTTACATGTGCTGAGAGTACTGTGGAAGTGCCTTCCAAGGACATTAATGTTAATTTCACTGTCCAGTTGGCAGATACTTCTCAAGAACCCTTAACATCAAGTGAAACAGCAAGTGAAACTAAAGATTACATTATTATATCATCACATTGCTCATCTGTGTTTTCTACTGAAACGTTTGAAAGTTGTAATCAAAGCTCTAGTTCTTGTAAGCTACCCCTTCTGTCCGGGTCCAAGAACCACTCTGTTTCAGAGCAGGAATTGTACAATTCTTTCCATTACTGGAGGACTCCTATTCCCGAAATAGATCTTGATCAAGAACTCCTTCAAGCTCAGACCTCAAAGACAAAAGACAAGTTGGAATGTCATGAAAATATACCTGAGGTTTCCGTATCCAATACTCCAAACATAAGCATGGCTACTAGGAAAGAGTTGGAAGAAATGATTGAAAATCTGGAACCTCATGTCGATGACCCAGATGTTAAAGGTACAAGCAATAAAGAATATTCTCAGCTAATTAACTGGTCTCCATATAGGAATAGTGAATAATTTGAGCTAATGGTTTTTCTTTGTTTAACAAATAGATGCTCAGCAAAAACTCATGTTGGAATTAGAACTTGTTTCAAATTGTCTTCCACAAAAATTTGTGCCCATTTGCGAGGCTACTTTTTAAGAGTGGATTTTGTTTTGCATCGCATTGGTTTGTGATGGAGCACTTTACAGTGATTGGGTGCATTATCTGGTAGGTGGCACAGTTGGTTAGGTGATTGGGCACATTGGCGGGGGGGGGGGAGGGGGATCACCGCATGGCTAGAGGCAAGGCCTATGCCCAACGTCCGGATGAATTTGTGTGGGTAGTTGCAAGGCCTAGGTATATGAATTTGTGTGTATGGCTGCAAGGCCTGGGTGTATGGATTTGTGTGAATGGCTGCAAGGCCTGGGTGTAGGATCTGGCTGCCAACCAGACCCTGCATCCAACTGCTGGGTTGTATAGGTGGGTGGGACTGCCTAGCCTTAGGCTATGCCCTTTATCCTGCCTCTGGTGTGTACAGAAACCAAGCAATTCATTAATAACAATTTAAAAAAGTTAAAGGGGAGAAGAATTGGCCCAACGGCTAGGGCAGTTGACCTTGAATCTGGGGAACTAGGTTCAAGTCTCGGCAATGACGCTGAACATCCTGTGATTCTGGGCAAATCACTTAATCTCCCCGTGCCTAGGAAAAAAATGAATGTGTCCTCATGTAATGCAACTGGTGCTTGTAAAGCGGTCTGATACCCGATCCAAGTCAAGTTCGCACTATATAAAACTCTAAAAAAATGTTTTAAAAATGATTTGCTTATTGCACTTTAAGAAACCCAAGGGAAATAATAAATATAAGTTCATGTAGCAGGCAGTAATTTGTGAATATCTGGTGTTTTGGGATTTTGTTTCTTGAACTATGACATAACTATCTGTTTTTTAATACTTCTATATGTTCGTAGCATGGGTGGCTGTAGGTATACATGCATTCTCTTGCCATCTCGTGTCCGGCGGAAACACTACAACTTGTATTTCTTCAATTAAGTTTTTACTTGTGGGACGTGGTGTGACTCCTCCTTAGTCTACAATTGCTCATGAGCTCTAGCTGCCCCCTAGAATGTTTTTTTTGACCCACCAGGGGGTTCGGTAACTGATTCATTCCTGGCTGCTTTTGCGAGCCTGATTACTCCACACTTTGAGACTCACCACTCTGGTAACCATCACAGCCTGCTTGGCGCCTTTCCAGTGGTAACACTGCTACCTCCACTGACAACTTTGCTGTAAGAATACCTTAAGGTACCAAATGGAATGGTGTTGGGTGTATTCCAAAATACAGAACCATTCTTTTCAGACGCCAACATTTTCTGCAAACTAGACCCTCTCGGCTTCATGGGATAAGAGGCACATCAAACATTGCCCAACTCCAAGCCCTTGTCGTCCAGTGCTTCTAAGGAAGAAGACCAGGCTGGGTATCCTTGGCATTTAAACTGACAGGGCCCCGAATCAGGAAGACACCAAGGGATGCAAGTATTTCTCCAGAGCAGCAATGCCAAGTGATGAAAGCCCACTCCTTTAAGTGGCCCCATGCTGTGGCAGTGCCCCCGCTCCCTCAGGGATCTGACGTAAAGCTCAAACGAGTCAGAAAGAAACTCCCAGCCTACTACTGC
Organism: Triturus cristatus; assembly: GCF_964204655.1. Taxonomy (NCBI): domain Eukaryota; kingdom Metazoa; phylum Chordata; class Amphibia; order Caudata; family Salamandridae; genus Triturus; species Triturus cristatus. The sequence continues at coordinate 414,923,230 of NC_140588.1, read as the reverse complement.
CCTCTAACTCCGGTCTGCAGAGAACGAAGACTTTGGAGCCAAGCAATTTCACATTGGAAGGCAGAAGGACATTGAGCCACAACAGTCATTGATTTTCTCCCCCCTTCCTTCCTCCCATCTCGACTGAAAGGCACCAAACATTCTCCTTCAAGTTGAAATCGACACCAAGAGCACTACAGAGATATCTGAGGCACCTATCCTGGAAAGACTGTTGGAAGAGCTTAATACCAGGAAAACACAACTCTTAATTTACCCAGATACTGGAAAGAATTCTGCTAAGCTGCCCCCCATGACAGCCATCGGTCACTCTGCTGCCGGTACCTAGGAGCTGAGGCTAAACTTTGTGAAGGAGCTCGCCTTCGATGCACCACGAGATTCGGTGCCCAAGTTGAACTGGGAGAGATGCAAGCCCTCAACCCCAACCTCCCAACCCAGGCAATTACCACAATCACTACACCCATACTCCTCTCACCCTCCACCACTAGCAGAATTTCCAGATAGGTTATTGCAGTCATCCTCTGACCTATGCAGCTTTTACGGGCGGTAGAATTTAACAAACCAGTAATTGGGGCAGGGATTAGAGACAATCACCCGGACAATTATAATTTTGACCCTATGGACTACACTGATCTGCAGACAAACCTAGCTAAACCTTCCGCCCAGGGGATTAAAACACTGCGTATAAAGCAGTCCTTCAGAGGCTGGCCAGGCTCGATTACGTGAACATGTACAGCTTACAGGAGGAGGATAAGTGTTAGTTGAGACCCTCTTCAAGACAGAACATACTATTCAGTTCCTCAGAATTTCAAAGACCCTGTCAAAGCAAAGGTATTCACTCAAAAAATTTGTATGTTCAAAGTTTCTCCTAGCAATCCATTTTACATCCATGGACAAGTCCCTCAAGCTCCCTAATGGTGCATACAACAAGTAAGTATGCCTCCGCTCAAGACATCCGGTGTCCCTTCCTCCGCTGAACAAGGAGAGTAAACGGTACGACGCTGTTGACTAGCATGTGGTGGTTGGAGCAACCACCATGTGGCAGTTTTGCTAACTTGTTTGGATTGTTGTCAACACAAGACTGCTTTCACTGGGAGGAGATGGCGGCTTTGGCAATTTGCACTCTGCTCTGGATAACGCCTTTCGCAGTGTTAACACTAGTATCCTGCTCCACTGCTATGCATGGCTGCATGTCCGGCTTCAAGCCAGAAGTCCTACAACCACCCCAACATGCTATTCAATTGAGGGCATCTCCATGGGCCCAAAATGGGTGAAATGTTGGAAAATATTTGTTTGAGGCATATGAGCTGCAGAGCCACACACTAAGGATAAGATCGCCATCTGGTGTTGGGCTCGGATGATTGCAGGTTGTTGTTGTCTTCGGAAGAAGTCTTTGGTCACGAGATTGGTGACTCCTCCCCTGGACAACAGTGCGCATGGGCATCCACTCCATCCTCAGATTGTTTTTTCTGCCATTGGGTTTGGATGAACTTTTTTCCGCTCCAGCAGAAAACTTATAGCAATCACTACAACTCTCATAACTTCAAAACTCGACGTCGAAAACCATATCGGACCGACTCTGGACGCGGCTGATGGAAAGGACACCTTTTCAAAAATGCCCCCAATGTGGAGCAAAGTTCCCTCATAGCGATCACCACGAGGTCTGTAATTTGTGCCTTTCACCAGACCACAACGAATCCAGCTGTCCAGCCTGCGCCGCATTCCGTTTGAAGAAAACCATCCGGGACCGAAGAGCTCGACGCCATATCATGGCCAAGCCGGTTCCGGAACCAGAAGACATCTTTACACAGGACGTCTCTGACGATGACTCCGAAGATCTCCAAATCGTGTCCGCGGCCGACGATTCAGATCCGGGGCAGCCTGTGAGTACCAGCCCCCCTACCCCAACACCACCCAAAAAGACATTGGTCAAGACTCTGCCAACTGGGCCTAGTCGCGATCCAAAAACATCTTCTGAAGCCCCGCCCTCGGGCCCGGCTCCGAAGAAAAGTAAGCCTGCAGGTGGCTCGGGCTCGAGCAAACCTCATGTCATTGTGCCTATAATACCTTCGGCACCAAAGCAGGCTTCGGGACCGAAATCTCCACCGGCACCGAAACGTTCTTCGGCGCCGAGGTCTCCACCGACACCAAAAGGCTCGTCGGCAGCGAAAAATCCACCGGAACCGAAAAGTTCTTAGGCACCCAAAACATCTTCGGTGCCAGAACACGTCCATAAAGACCCGAAGAAGTCGGCGCCACAGCCGCCTTCGGACACTGAGGAACTCTTTCGATCTGATCCTAAGCAAAAACGGATTTACATAAATCCGAAAACTGGACGTGTCACAGCGGTGCCCTACAAGCAAAGGAAGCTGGACTCACCACCTCCTCCAGCACCTCCAAAGAAGGACTGTGCCACTTCACCCACTTCACCCATACGTCCTTCCTCTCGTACATTACCTCCTATTCCATCCCCCCAACCCCCACCACCTGCACCTCTACCATCTCCTTCTCATACACCACCTCCACAGGATGATGATGATTTTGGGGGAGGGGGAGACCCAGATTTCTTTACTTATCCCACTGATCCAACTGATCCCTTTACACTCCCGGACACAGCACCAGTAGATGACTGGACTTACCCTATGCCTGATGTGCCTGACCCCGCTCCATACCCCTCAAAACCCTCCCCTCCTGATGACCATTTAGGGTTCGGTCAGCTTATTAACAGAGCAGCATAGTTTCATGGTGTCACCATGCACACCGACACTCCTGAGGACGACTTTCTACTCGACGCTTTTGAGCAGTCCCAGAAAACAGTCCACATTCTACCCATGATTAAGGGAGTGATAAAGCATGCCACTGAGGTTTTTAAAGACCCTGTCAGGGCCAGTGTTCTCAACCCCAGAATAGAAAAAAAATACAGACCAGCGCCACAAGATCCTGCGTACATCAAGGCGCAACTCCCCCTAGACTCACTAGTCGTCTCCAATGCCAGAAAAAGGGCCAACTCCCAAACAACCGGAGACACGCCGCCCCCAGACAAGGAGTCTAAACTCCTGGAGGCTTCCGGCAAAAGGGTTGCCGCTCAAGCGGCTAACCACTGGCGTATCGCAAATACACAAGCCCTATTGGCTCGTTATGATAGAGCCCATTATGATCAACTGGAGGATCTCTTGCAACACCTGCCTGAACCTTTCAAAGCACAGGCCACTGACCTCATAAAAGAAGGCAAACTAATATCCAGTGCCTCCATTAAATGTGCATTAGACGCAGCGGACACCGCCTCTAGGGCAGTCAACAAAAGCGTATTGCTTAGACGCCACGCATGGCTGCGCATCTCCGGCTTCAAGCCGGAAGTACAAACCTCCATTCTTGCTCCATTCTTGCTCAACCCTTTAATCAGGAGCAACTATTCGGCCCGGCAGTAGACACTGCCCTAGAAAAAATGAAAAAAAGATAATGAAACTGCAAAATCTATGGGAGCATTGCAGTCTACTCAACCCAGAGGCTCCTTTCGTCGCTCCTTTTATAGAGGAGCTTCCAAAAATGTGGGAACAGACAACTCTTCCACCTTCCAAGCATCAGATCAAACATCCCCTAACAAAGGATATTTTAGAGGAGGGTATCGGGGAAACAATAATAAAGGCCGGGGACGGGGCAACAACAACAACACCCGCTCCTCTACAGCCACCAAACAGTGACTTGCCACCACTCCCCCCCAGACCATTCCACTCCGGTCGGGGGCAGGCTTCAACAGTTCCTACCTGTCTGGAATACCATCACTACAGACAGGTGGGTAAGACAAATTATCCAATATGGCTACTGCCTCGAACTCATAAATCCGCCCCCAAACATACCACCCAGACACGGTCCCATGACGTCTCACCACCTCACGCTCCTCAAACAGGAAATACAGTCTTTGCTTCAGAAAAACGCAATAGAACCTGTTCCACTACAACATCAGGGCACAGGAGTATATTCTCTATACTTCCTCATTCCCAAAAAGGACAAAACCTTGAGACCCATACTGGACCTCAGACTACTGAACCAGTACATACAATCAGATGATTTCCACATGATCACTCTCCAACAGGTCCTTCCATTACTTCAACAAGGAGACTTCCTTGCCACATTAGACCTCAAGGACGCATATCTTCACATCCCTATGCATCCCGCTCACAGGAAGTATCTACGATTCGTGGTAGACGGTCAGCACTATCAGTTTACAGTTCTCCCATTCGGAGTAACAACTGCACCAAGGGTGTTCACCAAGTGCTTGGCAGTTGTGGCAGCATATCTCGGGAGAAAACAAATCCATGTCTTCCCCTATCTGGACGACTGGCTCATAAAAGCCAATACTCTAGACAAATGCGTTCACCACACCCACCGCACTATTCAAACCCTGCACAACTTGGGATTTACCATCAACTATCCCAAATCTCAACTACAACCCTCCCAAGTACAACCATACCTGGGAGCCACCATAGACACAGCCAAAGCCGTAGCTTTTCCCAGCATAGCCAGGATAGCCAACATACAAAGTCTTATCAAAACATTTCAAACAGAACACTCTCTCCCCGCAAGAGTGTTCATGCAACTCTTAGGCATGATGGCGTCATGCATCTCCATAGTACCCTACGCACGCCTTCAAATGCGTCCCTTACAGGAATGTCTAGCACAACAGTGGAATCAGGCCCACGGACAACTTACCGATCTGGTGTTGGACAGCCGCTCACTTCGCTCACTGAAGTGGTGGAACACCATCAACCTGTCCAAAGGGTGGCCGTTCTTGGAGCCCCTTCCACAAGTTGTGCTGACCACCGACACACCACTCAGGGACGGTGGACCACTCAACAAAAACAGTTCCACATCAATCACCTAGAACTTCTAGCGGTGTTCCTAGCACTGAAATCCTTCCAAGTGCATCTCCAAAACAAAACTGTCCTCATCCGCACGGACAACATGACCACAATGTATTACATACAGAAACAAGGAGGGACACATTCTCTACAACTGTCCCAACTGGCGCAACAAATTTGGACATTGGCAATTCCCTGGAACATCTACCTGCTAGCAGAACACCTCCCAGGGGTTCAGAACCAGGTGGCCGACCTCTTAAGTTGCCACACACTGCAGATACACAAATGGGAACTACACCCCAAAGTCTTACTCCCATTCTTCCAAAAGTGGGGACAACCAGACATAGACCTGTTCGCCACACCAGAAAACGCAAAATGCCCAACCTTCGCCGCCAGGTACCCACACCCGCGATCAAAGGGCAATGCAATATGGATGAATTGGTCAGGCAGATTTGCGTACGCTTTTCCGCCTCTCCCTCTCATTCCATTTGTGGTACGCAAACTGAAACAACAGTCGCTGACACTCATCCTAGTGGCTCCCACTTGGGCACGTCAACCCTGGTTCACCACACTTTTGGAACTATCGCTAGTTCCACATCAAAAACTGCATCTCTCCCCGGACCTCTTAACCCAGAACCATGGAGATATCAGACACCCAGATCCTCAAACACTGAACTTGGCAATCTGGCTCCTGAAGACTTAGAGTTCGGGTACCTCAACCTTCCTCCAGACTGTATGAATTTCATTAAAGAAGCCAGGAGACCTACTACTAGGGCATGCTATGCTGCAAAATGGAAACGATTTGCCATTTACTGCGCTAACAATGACATACAACCACTGGATGCTTCCATCCAGAACATCATTTGCTATTTATTGCACTTGCAAAGATGCAATTTAGCGTATTCCTCTATACGTCTACATCTAGCGGCATTAGCAGCCTATTTGCAAAATAGACAACACCTGTCCCTCTTTAAGGTACCAGCTATTAAAGCATTTATGGAGGGTCTTAAAAGAATCATTCCTCCAAGGTTACCGCCTTTCCCGGTGTGGAACCTTAATATTGTTCTAACAAGGCTCATGGGTCCACCATTTGAACCAATGCGAACTGCAGTTCCTAACATGGAAAGTGGCTTTCCTCATCGCAATCACATCCCTGCGAAGAGTAAGTGAAATACAAGCCTTAACTCTCGAAGAACCCTTCCTACAACTACATCGGAACAAAGTGGTTCTTAGGACGAATCCAAAATTCCTCCCTAAAGTCATTTCCCCTTTCCATCTAAACCAGTCTGTGGAACTGCCAGTCTTCTTCCCTAATCCAGACTCAATAGCTGAGAGAGCCCTTCATACCTTAGATGTTAAAAGAGCCTTGCTCTATTACATCGACAGAACCAAACCTTTTCGGAAAACCAAGCAACTGTTTGTTGCTTTCACTCCACCACACAAAGGCAACCCCATTTCCATATCTGGTATCGCCAGATGGATAGTCCAATGTATCCAAATATGTGACCAAAAAGCTAAACGTACTCTTACCGTTCCCCCTAGGGCGCACTCCACGCGTAAAATAGGGGCCTCTATGGCATTCTTAGGGAACATCCCCTTAGAAGACATTTGCAAAGCAGCCACATGGTCTACTACACACACCTTCACTAAGCATTACTGTGTTGATGTGCAATCCAAACAACAAGCTTCAGTAGACCAAGCTGTCCTAAAAACTCTATTCCATACTGCTGCAACTGATACAGGTGACCACCGCTAGGGGAGACACTGCTATATAGTCTATCCTTAGTGTGTGATCTGCAGCTCATATGCCTCGAACGGAATATGCTACTTACCAGTATGCATCAGTTCTTGGCATGTAGAGCTGCAGAGCCACACACGCCCACCCGCCTCCCCGGGACCTGTATCTGTTTCAAGCATTGTCTTAATTAGACATTACACATGGACATCCTTTCTTTATTCTTACACACTCCATCATTTCCCATCATGGCGAAAAATAATCTGAGGATGGAGTGGATGCCCATGCGCACTGTTGTCCAGGGGAGGAGTCACCAATCTCGTGACCAAAGACTTCTTCCGAAGACAACAACAACCTGCAATCATCCGAGCCCAACACCAGATGGCGATCTTATCCTTAGTGTGTGGCTCTGCAGCTCTACATGCCAAGAACAGATGCATACTGGTAAGTAGCATATTCCTTATAACAAGCATTGGCATAGCCGATAGGTCTCGCTTTTGGGACCTTATAAGTATTTAGTTTTGCAGCACAATATCCTTGGTGCAACAACATCAGCTGTTGCATGGCTAAACCTTGTACCTTATAAGTGTTTAGCCATGCAACAGTTGATGTTGTTGCACCAAGGATATTGTGCTGGATAACTAAACACTTAATGTCCCAAAGGCGAGACCTATTGGCTATGCCAATGCTTGTTTAGCGATGTTGTGCAGCATGGATAAAGAGGAACCCCCATTAAAAAAAAAAGATGCTATTATGCAGTCGCAGCAGCTGTGTCATTTTGTAGGTAAAAGCACAACACATGAACGCACCTACAGCGTGTATGTTAAGTTTTCTTTTTTTTTTTTTACTGATCCAAGTTGTACTGGTAAATAAAAAGAAAGCTGTGCCAAAGCTTTATTTTTATTTTTTTGTTTTTTATTTTTTTAAGGCGGGTGAAGGGAAATGACAAAAGCAGGGCTCAGAAGCAACACGGAGAGTACTGATGCGGGAAAGATTACAGAGGATGGAGTATGTGTGTGCGTGTGAGAGCGCGTGCATGTGTGTGTGAGGGAGAGCGTGCATGCATGCGTGTGTGAGAGAGGGAGGGAGAGAGCATGCGTGCGTGCATGGGTGTGTGAGAGAGGGAGGGAGAGAGAGAGCTTGTGTGCGTGAAAGAGAGCGAGTTGTAGGGAGAGCGGTATATCCAACCAATGAGAGGAAAGGCGCCCCGCGGCACCGGTTCTCATGCAATCTTTTTGTGTTTTTAGGTATTTCAAATGCTCTGTTTTTCGGACCTCTGTAATATACACACGAGTGACAAGCGGGGAGTAGAGCAGGAAAAGGTGTGTGGGAACGCACATACACCACCCTAGCCTTTCACAACCGCAGCCACTGCTGACTGTGCAGCTGCAGGAGAATCATTAACAGGCACCAGCCCTGAGCAGCTGGAATGAATGATGCACCACCACTGCTGGAGACTTGACAGGGAGCAGAGGCCTGCCTGCTGTCAAGCCATGGCCCTATTAAATGCGGTGAGCACCAATGAATGCCTTACCGTGCATAGCGGAAGTCAAAAGTGCTTCGGCACTGCACACTGCCACCACCACGCCACCAGTGCTGGAGCCTGGCAGGGAGCAAGGGGTCCTTGTATCATAATAAAAGCACCAATGAATGACTTACCGTGCGTAGCAGGGATCAATTGTGCTTCGGCACTACACACCAAAGAAAGAGAGAATGCATGTGTGCGTGAGTGCCTGTGTGCACGAGAGAGAGAGCGTATGCGCGTGTGTGTGTGTGTGTGTGTGTGTGTGTGTGTGTGTGTGTGTGTGTGGGAGAGAGAGCGTGCATGTGCGAGTGCATGCGTGAGAGCGCGCATGTGTCCGTGCGTGGATGTGTGAGAGAAAGAGTGTGCGTGTGTGTGTGAGAGAATGTGCATGTGTGCGTGCCTGTGTGTGTGTGAGGGGGGAGAGAAAGAGCAGAGAGTATGCGTGTGTGTGAGTGCGAGAGAGCGTGCCTGTGTGAGAAAGAGAGAGAGCGTGCATGTGTGTGTGCCTGTGTGTGAGAGAGAGAGAGAGAGCGTGCATGTGTGCGTGCATGCGTGTGTGAGAGAGAGAGCTTGTGTGTGTGAAAGAGAGTTGATGCTGCATGGCAGAGCATGTTGGAGATCCCACAGCAATCCTCAAACCCCTGTAGGCATGTGTTTCGTGGAAAACATGAATATGACTCCAACTCGAGGTTTGTAGGCGTGTGAAGGGGATCCTGCCATCCCAGAACAGTAGACTGGGTGTTAACTCTGCTAATTACAAACACAATTAATACAATGCACACATTGAAGCACGGAGGTTTCGAATCGGATGAAGTTCTACGTTGGTTTTAATTAGATGAATCGGGTGGCTCTGTATCATAGGTTCTGTAGTAGGGGATCTCTGTGTATAGTCATAATCTATGAATAATCCCCGCCCATGTGCGGGGACCCCGGAGCAATCAAAAAAATATCTCTTAAGCTGTCCCGCATTTGCAAACCTGCAAAGACACTTAAGAGACAGACAAAATAATACAGCCTAATCACAACAAGGCTGCACTGGCCAGCACTTCCTCTGAAGTGAACACAAAAGCCACAATAAAGTTGAAATGTCATTTTTATTCACATTTGACATGTTCCTTTATTATCACACACTCCCTTCACCAAAATCCCTTTAAACAATAGAGAGGAAGGGGTGGACAGACAAGCCCTATAGGCTGTCATTATGTGTCTGCTAAAGGGATACCGTGCCTTTAAGAAGCTCTCCAGAGACCCCCGGTATCCCAGGATGCACAGCCAACACAAGTTACTTTCAGTTCTTTTTTCCGGCTCCTGCTAGCAGGACCCTGGAGCATTAGCTCTTCATTTTTTGAGCTTTTATTCATTTTGAGTGATTTTTTTTCTGGATTTGAAGTTTCATTCGACGTCTTTGGCCTTTCTCTACATTCTGCTGTGGTTTTTTGGCAGAATTTCTGCAGTTTGCAAGCCTCTATAGCATCGGATTTGACACCTGTTTAGCAAGTGCTTTGACTGCGGTAGGACATAAAGGCCAAAGCTGAAGCTCACAGAGTTTGTCTTCTGTGCTTGCCTGTGTCTTCTGTTTGACACCTGTTTAGGCTTCTTCTTCAGCCCCTGGGTAAGGAGAGGGTAGGTCCTCTACCACGTCCCATGCTGTGGCCTCGGGGGCTTTCCCCAGTAGGAACGCGCCTGCAGTATGGCGCGTTTTCCGGTCAGCATAGAGGACGGCGACGTCGAGAGCAGGTATGACGCCAATGCTCTCCGTCGACCCAAGAAAAGGCCCACGTCAAGGAGGCTGCTTAGCCATGACGTCGAGAGCCATGTCGTCGAGAGCCATGTCGTCGAGAGCCATGACGTCGAGAGCCATGACGTCGAGAGCCATGACGTCGAGAGCCATGACGTCGAGAGCCATGGCGTCGAGAGCCATGGCGTCGAGAGCCATGGCGTCGAGAGCCCTGGCGTCGAGAGCCATGACGTCGAGAGCCATGACGTCGAGAGCCATGACGTCGAGAGCCATGACGTCGAGAGCCATGACGTCGAGAGCCATGACGTCGAGAGCCATGACGTCGAGAGTCATGACGTCGAGAGCCATGACGTCGAGAGCCATGACGTCGAGAGCCATGACGTCGAGAGCCATGACGTCGAGAGCCATGACGTCGAGAGCCATGACGTCGAGAGCCATGACGTCGAGAGCCATGACGTCGAGAGCCATGACGTCGAGAGCCATGACGTCGAGAGCCATGACGTCGAGAGCCATGACGTCGAGAGCCATGACGTCGAGAGTCATGACGTCGAGAGTCATGACGTCGAGAGTCATGACGTCGAGAGTCATGACGTCGAGAGTCATGACGTCGAGAGTCATGACGTCGAGAGCCATGACGTCGAGAGCCATGACGTCGAGAGCCATGACGTCGAGAGCCATGACGTCGATGCTTGACGTCGACGCTGATGCTTGACGTCGACGCTGATGCTTGACGTCGACGCTGATGCTTGACGTCGACGCTGATGCTTGACGTCGACGCTGATGCTTGACGTCGACGCTGATGCTTGACGTCGACGCTGATGCTTGACGTCGACGCTGATGCTTGACGTCGACGCTGATGCTTGACGTCGACGCTGATGCTTGACGTCGACGCTGATGCTTGACGTCGACGCTGATGCTTGACGTCGACGCTGATGCTTGACGTCGACGCTGATGCTCGACGTCGATGTTTGACGTCGATGCTGATGCTTGACGTCGACGCTGATGCTTGACGTCGACGCTGATGCTTGGCGTCGACGCTGATGCTTGGCGTCGACGCTGATGCTTGGCGTCGACGCTGATGCTTGGCGTCGACGCTGATGCTTGACGTCGACGCTGATGCTTGACGTCGACGCTGGTGTTTGACGTCGATGCTTGACGTCGACGCTTGGCGCGATGCCTGCCGTCGGTGCGATGCTTGACGTTGGTCCGAGGCTGGACGTCGATGCATGGCTGGACGTCGATGCATGCATCTGGTCGTCGATGCGTTGCTTGACGTCGAGACGCTTGGCGTCGCGGCGCAGTGATGCTTGACGTCTATCGCCGTCGAGGCGCGGTGATGCTCGACGTCAAGGTGCGGTGATGCTCGACGTCAAGGTGCAGAAGGAGGTTCGACACCGCTGTGGTGGTGCCGTCGCAGTGCTGATGACGTCGCAGTAATGGTGAGGTCATGGGTGACTTCGAGGGGTCATTACTGGCGCTCGAGGTCTAGGTCCCGTTCTGGACCTCGCTCTGTTGTGGGCCTATCATCATAGGCGGGGACTTCGTCTTCCCGTCAGCGTCGACTCTTGACGCTGAGCTGGCGCCGAGGGACCCTTCGGAGTCTGGGGCTACTTACACGTGGTCCGCGCGGGACCTGGGTCCCCTCGCTTAGCAGTGTCTGCGTACCGGCTCACCATCTTGGTCGCCTCCTGCTCCGCCCCCACGGGTGATACCACGGGGATGCCGCAGAATTCTCTCCGGCTCATCTCCCACTCACCGGGGGGCCTGTGGCGCCTCGGCCGGAGATCGAGCCCCCCTCCGTGGAATGTTGATGTCCCTAGCACGAGGTCTCGTGTGGGGGCGTCGGTACCATGGAATCCGCTGTCTTCCATAAGGTCCCGTCGTCACCGTTATGGAAGTTCTCGGGTCAGGCATGCCAGGGGTGCCGCTTACGTGAATAGGGAGAGGTGCTCTCCTGTTCTTACGAACCTCTGGCTGGGCCGTTGTGGTGATCCCTGTGTGCGTTCCTTCACCGACGTGTGGATCGCCTGCCCAGAGACAGGGATAGTCTACAGGGCATGATGGTTGCGGATATATATATCTATATGTTCTTAGCTCTGCAGCAGATATTTCGCTTCAGGCGCATCCCGGGTTTGCCGTGGGTTTGTTCTACGGCGACATTCTTGTCTTCGACGGAATCTCTGCAGCATGCGGCGCAGCAGTGTGTTTCTACTCTCCTTCTCTGCCGCAACTCTTGTGCTCCCATGCGGATAGCGAGGTGGCCCGCATGAAGGCCAAGGCTGAGGCTTTGACGGTTGGGAGGGGCAGGGAGAGCGGCTTAAGGCCGTCCGTCCTCTCCAGCGGCGTTATGCCTCCCAGATTTTGTTTCTGCGGTCTCGGGCTGCCATTGAGTCATTTTGGGGCTCACTGCTGTGCTACTCTTCCGGTTTCCCTCCAGCGCTCCCTCCACCTCAATCGCGCTCTGGGCGCGAGCTGTAGAAGGAGGCCACCTCCATCTTCCAGTAAAGGAAGATAGACTCGGCTCCTCTGGGACGGACTGGAAAGGGATGGTACTCACTGTTCCTTCTAGCGTGCAAGGGAGACATGACCGGGTTTGGACCCATGTTCGGCGGGCGACAAGCCGACTCGTGGGATCAAAGAGTAGTACATTCCGGTGGGGGTCTCTGCATTAGGTTTCCCCTCAGCATCCTCAGGGTGACTGACTATGCGGCGGGGAAAATATCGCGAGTTCCTGTTTTTCCCAGTGGGCAACGGCCATTATCATGGCTTCGTGCCTCCTTTCGGCCTGCAGCCGACACCTCGGAATGTTCCATACGCTAGGCCGTGGTGGCTGCGCGTATGAGAGTCACAGTGGCTTTGTCTATCCGTTTCTGAACGGCTGGTTGATCAAGGCAGCTACTTTCAGGTAGCGCGCCTGCATTTCACTTGGACTCTCTCTCTCTCGCTCTCTCTCGCTCTCTCTCTCTCTTACGTCGTTTGGGCCTCCGCACCGACCTCACGAGGTCTGTCGTGACTCAACGGCTGTGTGCCCTTCGGAGGGGAGACGCTCTTCGATCCATCGTAGGGCTCGAGTTCTTGTATTATTACCCCCCCCCACCCCCCCCCCCCCCCCCCCCGACGGTGGGGCAGGTCTCGTCTCTGACGATTGGTTGGTCAGGGCACACTCCTTCTCAGAAGCGCAAGCGCACTCCCTCCAGACGTGCGTTCTCTTGAACAAGCTGGGGTGGCACGTCACCATGTCCAAGTCGGTCCCGGCGCCGTTCCAGTGCATATAGTACGTGGCGGCCTCCATCTCTACGCTGTCAGTAAGCGTGTCTCCTTCGGCGGAAAAACGATGGTCACTCCTTCGGTAGGCTCAGGCCCTTGTGGCCACTCCATCGGAGGGGCTTGTGACGACGAGATTCGGCTGTCTCTGCATGCTCTTCAGTCGCTGCAGTGGTGGTGTTCGGGGGACAATCTCCTCAGTCGGGCCCTCTTCACAGGGGGTATGGTCGCAGACTGAGATGACTTACCACATCAATTTTTTGGGAAACTCAGAGCAGTACCCTTGGCCCTGAAGGCGTCCCATCCCTCCTTCAGGGCTGACTCCCTGCTCGTTCAGACGGACAATCCTACTTCCATGTATTGCTTCTACAAGCAGGGGTGCTCCCGTTCACGCATGCTGTCTCGGGAGGCGCAGGCCATCTGGTATTGGCTGGTGACCAGGAACCTACCGATCACGGCTACCCATTTGCTGGGAGTGCAGAATGCCCTAGCCGTTGCGCTCAGCAGGCTCGTTCAGGAGAATCACGAGTGGGTGCTAATCGGCGACGTGCTGATCGACGTCGTCGCAGAGTGGGGCGCTCCGGATGTCGATCTGTTCGCTCGGGCAGAAGACAGCAGAGGCTGCGACTTCGCGTCCAGGTACTTCCGACCAGGGACGCTGGGGAAAGCTCTCTGGGTCGGCTGGTCTAACGGCTGTCTCTACGCCTTTCCACCCTTTCCCCTGATATCGGCGGTGCTGACCGAGCTGTCGCGCTCCAGAGCCAGGATGATCCTGTTGGCTCTGGAGGGTTCGAGGCACTGGTGGTTCACCGTCCTTCTTCACCGGTCTGTTGTTCCGCACAGGCGCCTGCCATGTCGGCCGGACCTTCTCACGAGGTTCGGATGACAGATGGTTCCCCCAATCTCTCGTCCTGGAGTTTGGCAGCCTGGCTCCTGAGTTAGTGCAATATGGGCACTTGAATCTGCCTCGGGACTGTATGGATATACTGAAAGAGGCAAAGAGACCGTCTACGAGAAATTCTTCTGCCTATAAGTGGAAGAGATTTTGCTTCTGGTGCAGGGCAAAGGACGTTGACCCTACATCCTGTAGAGAAGATGTTATTTTGCCTTATCTGCTGCAGTTGGCTCACTCTGGGCTTAATTTTCAGTCTATCAGGGTTCGTCTCGCAGCTTTGACTGCGTATAGAAAGGGCCCTTCCCAAACCTCATTTTTTTCAAAGGCCTGTGGTTACAGTTTTTTGGAAGGTTTGCGTAAGGTGTCCCCCCCCCTGTTAGACGACCTTCTCCACCATGGGAGTTGAATGTGGTGTTGTCCAGATTAATGAGGGAGCCTTTTGGGCCTTTTCATAAGGCCTCCTTGCAGGATTTGTACTGGAAGGCTGTTTTTCCTTGTGGCGATTACATCAGCCAGGAGAGATTCAGGCTCTGGGTTGTCAAGAGCCGTATACTGTATTCCATGCTTCTAAAGTGGTAATGCGTACTCATCCTAAGTTTTTACCTAAAGTGATATCTGATTTCCATGTGAATCAAATGATAACTTTGCCTACGTTTTTTCAGCATCCCTCCTCTCCGGCGGAGAGGTCTCTGCGTTCACTTGCTGTGCGTAGGGTGTTGACCTTCTATCTCGATAAGACAAAAGGCATCCGCTGGTCGGATCCACTGTTTGTGAATTATGGTTCGGTAAGGACTGGTCTAGCTACCTCAACACGGTCCCTCTCCGGATGGATGGTGTCCTGTATTCAGCTTTGTTATCAGAAAGCTAATAAGACGTTAGGGGGTAAGCCTACAGCACATTCGACTAGAGGCAAAGCAGCGACTACAGCTTTGCTTAGGAATGTTCCCATTGCTGACATTTGTAAGGCTGCCACCTGGAAGTCAGTCCATACGTTTTCAAAGCATTACTGCCTGGATTCTGATGCTAGGGCAGATGCGCAGGTTGGACAGGCTTCGCTGAGGAATTTGTTTGCACAGTGATTTGTTGGTGGTTGGTCTTACTCCACCGCTTCTTGTTGGTTGGGATGGGCTTGCCATTCTATTCATAGATTATGACTATACACAGAGATCCCCTACTACAGAAGGAGTAGTTTCTTACCTGTAACTCCAGTTCTGTAGTAGGGGTATCTCTGTTATAGTCATAAGCGACCCTCCCTCCTCCCCGGTGGAGTAACCTGGCAGTATCAGGCCTGTTGTTATACACCTTCAAAAAGAACTGAAAGTAACTTGTGTTGGCTGTGCATCCTGGGATACCGGGGGTCTCTGGAGAGCTTCTTAAAGGCACGGTATCCCTTTAGCAGACACATAATGACAGCCTATAGGGCTTGTCTGTCCACCCCTTCCTCTCTATTGTTTAAAGGGATTTTGGTGAAGGGAGTGTGTGATAATAAAGGAACATGTCAAATGTGAATAAAAATGACATTTCAACTTTATTGTGGCTTTTGTGTTCACTTCAGAGGAAGTGCTGGCCAGTGCAGCCTTGTTGTGATTAGGCTGTATTATTTTGTCTGTCTCTTAAGTGTCTTTGCAGGTTTGCAAATGCGGGACAGCTTAAGAGATATTTTTTTGATTGCTCCGGGGTCCCCGCACATGGGCGGGGATTATTCATAGATTATGACTATAACAGAGATACCCCTACTACAGAACTGGAGTTACAGGTAAGAAACTACTCCTTATTAGACTTGGATTCCTGTCCTGGCTTGATGTATTGAACTTTTATGAAGCTGTCTTGTTACGCATTATTTAATTACGAGATGTAAATATGCACACTAGTTCATTACAACCTTAACTTTAGTAATATTAAACTGTTTGGCACATTGGGGGTTGTCATGGCTTGACAAAGGGATTGGTTTCCGAGAAGAATCCGATCTGCACATAGTTATTGTAAAATGTTTATTATTGCATAGTATCACTGAATTACACAACCGGTACCTGCAAGCCTTTAAATACAGGAGATGCCGTTGCTATTTAAGGCCACGGGGTGGCAGTGGTAGTCTCTTGAGTGGTGCGCGCGCGGCCGTCGCGCAACGTGAATGTGATCGCGATCAAGCGCGCGGCGAGCGATGCGCTTAAAGAGCATGAGGAATGCCATATGGCGCCTCTGCTCAAGCGCGCGCCCGGGCACATGCACTGCAAGCTGTAGCCGGCGTTAGCATTTTATGAGGCCCTTACTTAGTCTCGCCAGACCAGCGCAAGCGCTGAGTCAGGCGAGACCTAAAAAGAGCACAGATATTACAAAGTCAATCGGTGCACCACAGTCTGTCACTTCAAAGAGCACGTTTCGTGGGTGTGACCAAGACTACACCCACTGGAAAGGCGCAAACGTACCAGTACCAATAGCAGGCCTTTCACAAATCTGATGCAGGAAGAGAATACACAAGGGATTGAATTGGGATTGAGGTAATAACAAGGGCAGGACTAAAGGCAGCTCGGACACGGTGCCTCAGCTCTCAAACCCTTGCTCGCCTATGCTTCCTGCCCACAACACCTGCTGGGGGTCACCTAAATGATATCCACCCTCGCTGTGAGGAACTCCGCCTCAGACCAATGGGTTTTGATAGTCGTTCAGCAGGGCTACTGCCTGGACTTTCATTTCATTCCCCGACATACCACAGCGTTGCCACTTTCTCGGCCAAGGCCACCTCACTGACCTTGAGGAAGAGGTTCAAGCATTTCTCCAGAAAGGCACAATTCAGCTCATGCCCCCACACCAAAGGGGCAAAGAAGTCTAGTTGCTGTGCTTCCTCATAGCACAGAAAGACTACTCACTTTGGCCCTTCTTAGATCTGAGACGGCTAAGCAGTTCATCCTGCTTGGATCTTTTTCATATGACAAGCCTGCAGAAAGTCACCCTGCTGCTTTGCAAAGGGCAATAGTCCTGAACAGCACCTCATTCAAAATTCCCATTGAACCTGCCCATCGCCAGTGCCTTTGGTTAGTGGTATGTAGACAACAATGACAGTAAAAAGCACTCTAACAGCTGTAAGACCATCTCATAGCTTAATGTTCAGCATAAACGCAAAGAAGTCCAAACATGAACCGCAGCATATCCACCCCTTCCTGGGCTCATTGTTAAACTCTGTCCCAAGGAAAGCTTATCCCATCCAGCAGAGGGTGATGGCATTTTAACAGCTGCTGTCTTTTTCAGTCCACTCATCCCCTATCTGTAAGAACTGTCATGAAGCTCTTGAGTATGATGGCATCCTACATAATTGTTCTGCAAGCCAGATTACACATGCGCTTACTTAAGCAGTGTCTTGCTAGGCATTGATCACAAATGGAGGGTCTTTGGGAAGATCAGGGATGATGAGATCTGCCAAGCAGCATTGTCTGCAATGGTGGGTCATCAACAGCTTGTCATGAACCGCAGCATATCCACCCCTTCCTGGGCTCATTGTTAAACTCTGTCCCAAGGAAAGCTTATCCCATCCAGCAGAGGGTGATGGCATTTTAACAGCTGCTGTCTTTTTCAGTCCACTCATCCCCTATCTGTAAGAACTGTCATGAAGCTCTTGAGTATGATGGCATCCTACATAATTGTTCTGCAAGCCAGATTACACATGCGCTTACTTAAGCAGTGTCTTGCTAGGCATTGATCACAAATGGAGGGTCTTTGGGAAGATCAGGGATGATGAGATCTGCCAAGCAGCATTGTCTGCAATGGTGGGTCATCAACAGCTTGTTGCTCCGAAGGGCTTTCTTGGACCCACTTCCACATATCGACAGATTTCGAAATATCAACTACCTCAAACTACTTGCCTTTCGCCTTGCCCTCAAAGCCTTTTACAAACTTGTTCATGGCAAAATGGTTCTTGTAAAGGCAGGCAACTTGACAGCCATGTATTGTATACAGAACCAGATGTAGGGGAATGGATGACGTCAGCAGCGGGAACTCCAGCCATCAACCTCGCCACCCTAGAAAACACAAAATTTGACGCTTCAAGTCCAGGTTACCACAGTTCATCGGCAATGCACTGTGCAGGAACTAAGCAGGAATATTTGCTTTCAGGTAACTTGTCAACAGGCTATGGTTTGCCAAACTGTTTTATCTTCGTCATTTGCCCTCTAGTCACGGTTTTGGAGGAAACTACTTTACAGTTAATGCGGAGCATGTATATCCACAGCCCCACATGCTAAGAACAAAACATGTTGCTTACACTGGAAGTATCTGTTCGTAATGTGTAGTTCTGTAGATTCATGTGTCTACCCTTCTCCCCTTAAGCTGGACCTGTTGTCACATGTTTTACTTTTCTCACATTTTACTTATTTAAACAACTTACGATGTACTCAGCACATCACTGAACTCTTACTCTACACAACTTTCACCTCACCCGCTGAGCATAAAACAATCCAGCCCAGAGTCAGTACCTCTGTTGTAATATCAGAGCCCAGCACCAGTTGACAGAACTAGGGAGAGCATGTGAATCTACAATGATAATAACAGATGCTTACAGGGTTAGTAATATAATATATCTGTGTGAGTGTGTGTACATATATATATATATTCACTGAAAAAACCATAGGTTTCACACATGTTATAGTTAGCTGGACATTTTACTGATAAAAAACCAATGAAATTCCCCCGTTATAGTTACTGTAGGCAACTATAACTCACGCGACCGCAATCCTCTGCTGATGCTAATACTGTATTTAGACACTTATTTGCCCATGTCTTCTTCCATTAAATTTTAGCTATACATATATTACAAATATTTTTTTTTCATAAAGGCACATATGTCATCAGCAGAGGATTACGGTCGCGTGAGTTATAGTTGCCTACAGTAACTATAGTTTTTTCAGTGAATTTGCAAGGTTTTTTAAATGCTAATTCCTAACTATAACGTGTGTGAAACCTATGGTTTTTTCAGTGAATTTGTACGGTTTTTTAAATGCTAAGTTACTTTACGCCATTTGTGGCGTGCGCGCCCACTTAACGCAGTTCGTTCCGTGCGCGCACAGTGAGCACGCGGTGCGCTTCTCGCACCGCGTGCCCACGTTACGCTACATGGGCCATGAACGCACGATGCGCTTCGCGCACATGGAGGACATATGATGAGCATCGCTGTGATAGGTAAAATATATGTTAGGTTTATCTTTAATAAGCTATGCACAAAAAGTGCCCTGCGGGCACCTTTTGCACACGGGGTGGGGAGAATGTGGATATTTTTTTATTATTTCTTACCGTACGCGTACGGTAAGCGTAATCGGCGAAATTTTCGAAAAAATTAAAATTGCCTTTTTTCACTTGGGGGATCGTTGGGGACTCCCTGGATATGGCTAGGTGCTTGGGAGCTGTCTAAACAGCCCCTTTACATGTTTTGGGACTTTGTTTTTCAACCCCCTGTCAGAGTGCGAGAGAGAAAATGGCGGCCGCCGCTTCCTGGTTTCGACCGATTCGAATGTTTACTAAGATCTAAGGGCCAATCAGAATCGCGCACGTCACCGTACGCGTACGGTAAGCGCACGGTAAGCGCACCGTAAGCGCACCGTAAGCTGCCACAGATATATATATTGATTTAAAGGCTATTTTCTCAGAATCTACTGAACAGATTTACACCAAACCTACAAAAGGCACTTCCTTGACCTGAGGACTACCTCTCTGCCAAATTTCAAGTAATTCTGTTCAGCCGTTCGGGCTGTAGCTGTGTCTAAAGGTCCTATGGAAAAATGCATGGGAAAAACGCGTTTTGGGACCCCCCTTTTATCTCCGCCCCCGCTTGACGAATCCCCCCGAGACTTTCAGGGTAGGAGCGGAGCGTAGTGCCCCACCTATTTTGAAAAATTCGCGAGGATTCGTCAACCGGCGCCAAAGTTTTTCAAAATAGAATGTTGCGGATTTCCTATGGAAACGTGGTCCTAACTATAACTATCTACTGGCGACCGCCAGTAGATAATATATATATATATTTTCTCTTTTCTGGATATAGTGTCTTGGTAATCATAAAATGATGGGATTAAAATACAAATTACCCTTTGTTGTCACTTTGCAGGAGCTAGTCATGCATTTTTTTTGTTCCCACCATCAATGTATGTGGTATTTCTTTAACACAAACCTAGCCAAGGAGTACTGAACAGGGTCAAAGACTAGCACAGGCTCCTCCAACCAGTGGCTTGTGAGCTGCTGCTGGCTCGCCAGTTACCTCTAAGTAGCTGTCTTACGTGCAGTCCACCCCACTAAGTTAAAAGCTTTTGCTTGGCTGAATTAAGACATGTATAATAACATTGAGATTGTGTTTTTTAAGATGAAAATGTGTGTATTTTAAGAATTCATAAGCCAACATTTAAAGAAAAATGGGTCAATTTCCAAAATATATTTCAAGCTGTGATAAATCTTGTGGCATTGGGCATAAATATAACTGATACAGTAAGCTGGCTGCAAATGTCATTGAGTTATCTATTACCCATGTAGAGGCATTTTAAATTGACAAAACCTTTTTTACATTATGACTGGGAACTCTGCTTAATACACTGAACGAACCACTGCTAGTAATCTTGCATTTGATGTCATCTTGTCTGGTGTCACTATTACAACACTAATATGATTAGTGGCTCTGGGTGATTTTCATTGAATAAAAGTAGTTCTTGTTACAGGAAAGGTTGGAGACCCCTGGACTAGCATAAAGTCAGTGGGTGATAAGTGTGGTAGCTGGTTTGTTGACACATTGTGATGTGGTGATCTGTAAAAAGGGGTGTCTTAAAAACATGTTTCTTTTTCTACCTGGCCAATGGAGTTTACTTATTTTCAATTATAGAGTGACACATACCTCGAGGTGATATTTCCACTGTAGTTAAATGGTGTCTTGAGTCAGCTGATGGTCTGTAATTAAGATGCTGTCTGTCACAGGTTGGCGTGGTGCAAGTTCCAAGAGGACCTTTTCTTGAAGGAAGGATGAGAATTTGTATACGAGAGCATCTGAACTGTCTCCCAGCAAAGATTACATATAGCAGAAAGATATTTTGCTTCACAAACCTGGGGACCCACATTTGCTTACTTATTCTTTAAACCACGGTATTTCACAAGTTTCTCACTTGCCTTCAAGGAGGGACAGTTGGCTCTTGGAAATGATATTTGTGCAAAGTACATGTTTTGGAACATTGTATCATATTGTGTTTGCGTATAGTGATCTGGGTATATGTCAGTTCTCTTTCACTATAAAATAAAGTGACTGTAAGAGAAAAGAGCTCATCTGGCAGTGTCTTCTCTGGTTAGTTTAAAACACTTATTTGGAGAAGTACTGCCTACACGCCTCCAACATTTTCTATAGAAAAAAATCAAATCCTCTTTCAGTGTGTGCAAACTGGTTATTTGTCCTCCAAGCCCACTTGGGTAGCCCTGAAGTGAAATAATTCAAACCGATGAAATGTAGAACTAAAATGTCTTCTTTATTAGTTTTTTAATTTTGCCATTTTAGTTAATTCTGTCTGAGCTTTACATTGGCCAAAATATTTTAAACTTAACAAGTACCACTGCTGTGGTTTGACTGTGCTGGAGTACAAAGACACCCTATTAAAACTGGGAATGGATAGAGGCATGTCGTTGCTGTTGCACATACTTAGCATCTATGGCAACATTAAAAATCTCGGTTCTCAATTGATTACAATTACTGCGGACGTGACTGACTGTAGAACAACCTCCATTAAAATAGTGTTGTAGTCATAGCTTGAATTTGCATCTTTTGCAAATTACTGTAAACTCAAAGACCTATTCATTAACATGACTGATTCTTCTATCATGATCTTGAGTTTGTGCAATTTTCAGAACCCCATTGATTTTCGATTAATTTTCCAAAGAACGAATAGGACACACAAGTTTTGAAAATTGTTGAAAAGTATGAATACGTCCATCACTATTGAGTCAATTTGAGAGCACCACCAGGGAAGTGACCAACTAAGTTTGTCAGATTATGTAGATCTAGTATGTATTATATTTGGTTGAAAAGAATAGAGTCTAAATGTGCAACACATTTATAATGAAAACTATTAAATAATGTAGGATGTGGGCAGCGGACAGGTTGGGGGGGCTCAAACTGTAGACTTATGTTAAAATACATACCAGTATGTAAATTCCACTGCTGTACACTTATATTGATATTAATGCCTCTTGCTTCATATTTTGATGCAGCACAAGTGGATGTATTGTCAGCTGCACTCAGGGCCACCAGTCTGGAATCTCAGGAAGAACTGTCTTCAAATGTAAACAAAGAAATCAACAGCCACAATAACTTGATCCGACAAGACCGACTGACCTGTAAACGGATTCAGGATAATGCTATGCCTTTGATAAGCGATGCAATTGAGGTAATACTTTTAATGTGCCTTTGGGTTAATTTACAGGATATTTAAAATCAGTCAAAGTGATGCAGTCCTTACGTAGTTTTTTTTTTTTTTTTTTTTTTTTTGAAAAACCTTTATTGACATTTCGATCATTGACAAGTATGGGCCTACAACCCCCCAGGGCCGGCCGCTAAGCAGTTAGAGCAATAAGATCAAATATAAACACATGCGGCACCTCGGTAAGCACAATCTTCATGTTAAGATAGTCCGGCCGGGGAGCTACGCAGGCAGGACACCAGGAGAAAAAGGGTTTTTCATTTTATGATGAAACAAAAACAGTAGGATCAGGTGCCAAACAATTTCCCAACAGCGATAAAGGGCAGGCCGCATGATAGACGTTAGCAAGAAACAGCAATCTATTGAGTCAATGGCGCAAACACAGGAAAGTCTGGATAGGGAGGATTATCAAAAACAGTTGCGCCTGCAGGCCCCCATACCTAACGCCCAGAGAACACCCCGGAAACTGTGGCACACACGGAGAGGCAACGGTTCACAGCAAAAAGGACGTACCACGCTGATCCCAGAAAGAAGAAACAAGAAGAAACGGAGAAGAGAAAGGAGGCCATGGAAAAGGAGATAAAAACTAAGAGAGAAAAGCTTCCCCCCCCCAACCCCCCGCCCTGCACCTCTGCAAATGAGTATGGCCCCTCCCCCCAGCAGTGTGCCTGTCGCCCTGGAACTAGACCCGAAATATAGAAGAAACAGGGAAGAAGGAATAAGAAAGAACCCCACCAGGCGGGGGGGTGGAGAAAATATAATAAACTGGAGGAGGGCCTTCAGAACATACCCCCGGCTTCTCCCTCCCGCACATTACGGTCTCCCAACAGCAAACAATAAGTAGCACCAAATCGACCATAACAAAAGGGGGGGAATGGGGAGCATTATGTACCGCATATGTTAGCAGCTATGTCCTGAGAGTACACAACCATGAGTCCGTCCGTCTACCAGATGACCACCCCGAGGGATCAGCCTCATCCCTGACCACTCTTGGCGATGCCGCCCATGCCTACCCCTCGACCCAGCGCCATGTCCGATGTTCCAAGGTGAAAGGGTGTCCCAAAACAAACGGGAAGCGACGCACACAGGTGGGGTGGAAGTCCCAAAACACCAACACAGTCCGCATCTCGAAGGGACGTCTTCCCCAGTGCCGCCCCAGGAGCTGCACTGCACACAAGGTCCAAAGTAGACAGATATTGCTGGTAATGTCCTTGGGTCACCGGAGGTCGTGCACGGGACGAGGCCACCACCTTCCACTCGGAACCACTACGTCCGGAACAGATCAAACCCTCGGTCAGCCGATCATACGGTAGCATACTGTCCCGAGTGTCCGGCTGTGCACCAATCGTGGGGAGGGCTGCGACATTATCCTCCTGTGTGCAGTGTGGGAAGTCCCTGTGTAACTGTGGACCGGCATGCCGCCATTGTTCCAGCGCTGATACCACACCATCGATCTTACTCCCCAAGACCCCGATGCCACGAGCCAAGGAGAAATGAAGGGCACCAAGGGCCTCAAGGAGGTCGCCGTACCCCAGCACTGCTCCCCGCGGTCGCTCTGCCACACTCCCAAAAGTCACGCACTCCCAATCCTGCTGCGACCCGGTGGACAGGATAGTAGGCTGCATCGCAACAAGATGGCCGCCGGGGAGGCCCGACTCGGATTGGGGCCGGGGCCCAGGGACAAGCGCCTCGGGGTCTACGTCGCTGGAGACAGGGGTCCGGGGGCAGGTACAAGTTCAGCCGGTGCGCGGACTCGGGCAACAGTCGTCCCCACCAAGGACCCGCAGCCGCGGAAATCCGGGAGCAGTCCGCAAGGATCAGGGCGAGCTAGGGGCGGCGTCCGGGCAGCTCACCGTCAGAGGCAGGGGCAAACACCGAAGAATCCGAGAACTGCACCCCCGGGCATGTCCGCTACGCTTTAGCAACGGGAACGGCCGTGGCGAGATGCAGGCCGGGGGCAGCACCGCTCCGGTGGACCGACTCCACCCAGTCACCACAGGCCGTTGTTGTTAGACTGCCACCCGGCCAAGGCGTCCACTCGAGGTCCCGGCTTCGGGGCCGCACGGGCCGCAAAGTTCATCCGCAGATTTCTCAGGCGGTACAGTAGCCAGAAACCCCGGAGTCACACGATCGGTTGCCACTCTCTTTCACAAACACGATCCCATGGCGCAAATTGAGGATCTAGTACAGGATATCCGTGCGGGATGCGGAGGTTCACGGAGCCGGGAGTCTACGCCGCCGTCCCGGTCGCCATCTTGGCTCCTCCCCCCCTTACGTAGTTTTATAGGCTTCAGCAAATAGCTTTTGAGAAAATGTTTTACCCTATGCAAGTTAAAATTCGGAACCGAAGGTCATCACTCATAATAAGGAATAGACATCAAGTGGCTGATACGGCCTGCTGCAAGCAGGCTTCAAGAAATTTGAGGACATAACTTTGTAATACAATGCTGAAAGCTTCAAGCACTCCCCCTCCCCCTTTTCCTTCCCAGCTAACTCTGCAGTAACTCATATTCTGCACTAAGGAGTAATGGAGGAGATCACTACCCTTGTCTGCATCCTAAGGCTCTGCCCATCCTACACTTTGCAGAACTCCTTACTACTGCCTCTCTGGAGGAGTGAGATGATAGTTAATGAGGACGCCTCGCTGACCTGTTGGTGCGTGTGGAGAACTGCTGCCCTGACTGCTGCTTTCCTTGCAGCGCCTCGCGGAACCCGCTTCGCGGGTCCCGCTTCGAGGGGTGTGCTGTCCTGGACCTTTGGACCCCTGGAGTTGTTTCCTTGCCAAAGCGGAGCCTGCAGTGGGTGTGAGTGCGCGTGGGCAGGGCTGCGAGCTGCGGGACCGGGACTACATCTCCCAGGAGTCCCCGCTAGCCCTAATTACAATCATCTGGGCCGCTCTCCCTGCCTGCCCCGCCCCCACCAACGAATTTAAAACCTTTGGGACTCCGTTATACTTTGGGACGCCTGGCTGACCTGTTGGTGCGTGTGGAGAACTGCTGCCCTGACTGCTGCTTTCCTTGCAGCGCCTCGCGGAACCCGCTTCGCGGGTCCCGCTTCGAGGGGTGTGCTGTCCTGGACCTTTGGACCCCTGGAGTTTCCTTGCCAAAGCGGAGCCTGCAGTGGGTGTGAGTGCGCGTGGGCAGGGCTGCGAGCTGCGGGACCGGGACTACATCTCCCAGGAGTCCCCGCTAGCCCTAATTACAATCATCTGGGCCGCTCTCCCTGCCTGCCCCGCCCCCACCAACGAATTTAAAACCTTTGGGACTCCGTTATACTTTGGGACGCCTGGCTGACCTGTTGGTGCGTGTGGAGAACTGCTGCCCTGACTGCTGCTTTCCTTGCAGCGCCTCGCGGAACCCGCTTCGCGGGTCCCGCTTCGAGGGGTGTGCTGTCCTGGACCTTTGGACCCCTGGAGTTGTTTCCTTGCAAAGCGGAGCCTGCAGTGGGTGTGAGTGCGCGTGGGCAGGGCTGCGAGCTGCGGGACCGGGACTACATCTCCCAGGAGTCCCCGCCAGCCCTAATTACAATCATCTGGGCCTCTCTCCCTGCCTGCCCCGCCCCCACTAACGAGAGTCTCTATTTTTTTCAACCTGTCATTCCCGCTGCGCGGGAGCGCACGCGGGAGCGTCCCGGGAGAAGCCCGGGGACAAGGGCGGGACCGTCTGTGGCCGGAGTAGGCCGGGCTGGGCCTACTCTCTTGGATCGTCCATTCGACCCCTGGTCCTATTTTCTGTCACAGCCCCTTGCCGATTATAATCCATCACTCACATTATGCCGTCCTCGGCAAGGGAGAGTACCCCATTGAAGCCGGGAGGAGTTAAAAATAGGACCCTAGAGAATTATTTCTCCCGGGCGGTGGGGGAGGGGGACAAAGAGTGCAACCTGTCCCGGTTAAGGGCAGAACGGAGACGCTCAATAGATAACTTGAAAAACACCCCCCTTGGAGAACAACCCACTACGCCCAGGGAGGAGTTGTCCCTAATAGATGATGTCCCACTCCTGCTGAGGGATTGTATAAACACTCCACCAGTTGCAGCCATGAGTATAGTCCCAGCTACCAGTCCAAGCCCTACAAGGGTGACCATTGATTTAGTCTCCCAACCCCCCCCCAGCCTCTAAGGCTAGGAAAGCTAAACCCAAGCCAGTTACTACACAAGGAGCACCGGGGCCCCCTCCTAATAAACGTAGGAGGAAATCGAAGGGAGCCCAGGGAAGGAGTAAATCTAAGATCTCTAACTCGGACTTTGGGAAGTCTTCAAAACCCCCCGTATTAGCAGCGAAATTACCGGCTGAATCACACCCCAAACCTATTGCCCGGGAGGATCTAGCTCCCGCCCTGATAAAAGACATAGGAACTAGTACCGCTAATGTCCCCCTCTCTGTTGTCCCGCTTGGAAACCTGGAATTCTTGCTAAGGTCTCTATTACTACCGATTAGCGAGAGTATAAAAAAGATTGAGATCAGACTAACTATTCTGGAGGCCACACTAGGTAGTCTGAAAATCCCGGCTGGTCATCAGGGAAGGCATCTAGAACCTACCCCCGCCACAATAGCCCCTCAACAGCCTGTAAATAGTGCAGCAAACTTAGTCCCTCTACAAGCCGCAAACGCGGCGGCCCCGCAAAAACCCCTAAGGCCCAAGCCTGCACCAACTAAGCCCCTTAACTCTAACATGCCTACTCCTCCTTCAGGCCCTGTTCATCCGGCACAGCCGGTAGATAGTACCACACCGACTCCCCTAATGAAGCTTCCCTTGAGACCACGCAGACCTAACCTACCCCCAGAGACTAATGATCTCACTGTAGTCATGGCGGGTGTCCCCTCACTCGAAGAAGGTGAAACTGAGGATTTTTGTGCCCTGAAAAGTAGGGTAATTAAGTGGTTAAACATAAATAGACCCCTCCCGACACACCTTAATAACGAAATCATAATGGTAAGAAGGGTGCCATGGGTGGGGAGAACATACAAATCTATTATAGGGGACTGCATATTGGTGAGTTTTAGGGACACAGGAACGGTGTCCTACATATGCCAAGGGAAGAATAGATCCAGAGAATCCACTATCCAAACCCTTCGTGTATCTTTCTTTTCCCCCATTATTCCAGTCCCATTGCAGCCGCCCCAAATTCATGACAACTGGGAGAGGGTTGGCAGGAGGGGGAGACACTGGGCCTTCAACCCTAGGCCATTATTTGGCCGACCAGAACAACCCTTGCACACCTATAACCGGTTTACTTGCCTGAACGGTCTAGAGGGGGTGGATTGACAAACAGATAATGTCCCCCAGGGTCACATGGATAAGGGCGTTTTGGTAGAGGTGGTGGAGGAGCAAAACTCTCAGGCTCAGCAAACTCTACCGAGTGGTGTGGGGAATTCCATGTTTGCTGAACCTAACGCTACAGCCATAGAAGGTATAGGAGGGGGACATGGGCTGGCTACACAAGGGTCATTACAGGAGATACCATCAAGGCCCCAGGGGGGTTCAAGACTGAGGGGAGAGGGAGTGAGATTCATCTCCTGGAATGTAGCAGGCATAGCGGGCAAATTTAATAACAAGGAATGGGTTGATTTTATTAGAAAATTTCAAGTTATATGTGTACAGGAGACATGGGCCTTGGTGAATAATTACCATCTACAGGGGTACAAGTGTTTTTTTGTCCCCGCCCGAAAATCCAGATCAGGGAGAGCAATGGGCGGTTTGTCCATCTACGTAGATTTAAACCTCCCAGGCTCCTGGTCCTCCCCAGATTGGAACTCACATGGGATTCAGGTAGTTCGGTTCCTCGGAAAGGGGTTAAGATTTTCTGTTCTTAACATCTATAACATTGAGATAGTAAACAACCATATCCCGCTACTAGCTGAACTAGACCATAGGCTGGGACAAGAAACAACATTCCAAAATAAGGGGCCGCCGCACGGGCTGCTTTTAGTGGGAGACTTTAATTGCCACCTCTGTCCGGCACTGGTCAAGGTAAACACAGACTGGTCACAATGTCCAATGGAGAAGGGTCCGCATTTTTCTCATACGCCTACTGGGTTGGCTCTTAGGTTGCTTCGGCTTAAGTACGACCTAGAGCACACCATTAATATGATAGACCCACAGTCAGATGGTTTACTCCCACCAACTTTCAAGGGCAGGGGTTGCTCATCTATTATAGATTATATTTTGGCCTCGAGATCCCTGATAAACAAAATAATCAGTGTAGGGATAGATTGGAGCAGTTTTAGTGACCACAATCCCCTTGTTTTGATGCTCTCGTATAGGGTGGGTGCTGGAACTAGAGTCCACCGCTCAATTGAGGAGAGGGTCACAGATCAAGGTAGGAGACTGAAATGGTCCAAAATAGATGGGGTAAAGTTTTATAAAACTTTGGGCGACAAGGGCCGACTAGCCATTAACGACTGTCTAGACCTAGAAGTCCAGGGACCAAGGGTACTGGAAGCATTTGACCAGATTGCTAACCTGGTCGATGGCCTACTCCGGACCAGTGCGCCCACATGTAATCTGGTAAATCCCCGGTGGTTTGATAAAGACTGCTCTAAGGCACTGAGGGAGTTGAAATGCTCCCTTAAGCTAAAACCAAGGGACCCTCAAAAAATCAAGGGGTGCAGAGAAAAATATAAAAAAGAGACCAAAAGGAGGAAACTTGCCCTGCAGGCAGAAGCTTGGGCAGACTTAAGAGAGGCAGGCGAAAGAAGGGATCTAGCGGGATTTTGGAGAATCATTAATAAACCGACCTTTCAAGAAAATGATTCCCCAGAGATAGGGGTTAACATCCTCCCGGAGCAGTGGGTCACACACTTTAGGGGTCTATATAACCATGAGCCCGGTATCCATGTAGAGTCACCCGTAACCACAAGTCAGGTTCCCTTGGTAGTATTCACTCTTAAGGAGATTACTGCAGGGATGGAGGGTCTGACTAAAAATAAAGCCCCGGGGCCGGATGGAATTCCCCCTGACCTGTTTCTTAGTAATATAGAACTATGGGCCCCGCTGATGACCAGGGTCATAAATACTGCAACCATTTGCGGCCTGCCACCATCCTGGTCTAAAGCGATCATCGTGCCAATCTTCAAAAAGGGCAGTAGGGATGACCCCAAGTGCTACAGGCCCATTTCCCTGATTGACGTATTGGCTAAACTTTTGGGTAGGGCAATCCTCAACAGACTGTCCGAGTGGTCCGAAGAGAATAACATCTTCTCGGACACTCAATACGGGTTTAGGACAGGGAGGTCCACCAGTGACCAATGCCTGAACCTTTACATGCTGACTGCCAAATATACTCTGGCCAGTGATGAACCCATTTATATGGGATTCATGGATCTGGCAGCAGCATTCGATCACGTCAATAGAGGAAAGCTGTGGGATATGATGTTAAGCATGGGGATTGAGAGTGGTTTAATTACCATATTAAGGGAATTACACAGCGACACCACGGCCAAGGTTCGATTTAATAGGGAGGGAGGATTGTCTGACTCTTTTCCCTGTAAGAGTGGAGTCAGACAAGGTTGCATTCTTGCCCCTTTTTTGTTCTCCCTTTATATTAATAACCTGGAGCAGTTTCTCTTGGGGTTAAAGGCAGATTCCCCAAGGGTCGGGGCGCGGCATATTCCTGTTCTGCTTTACGCAGATGACGCGGTTCTGCTTGCACGCACACCTCGAAGCTTACAAATCCTGATAGACTGGTTTGTTAGGTTCATGAGTACACTGGATCTATCTGTCAACCTGGGCAAATCATATGTACTCCTGGCCGGCAAAAAACCTTCCTCTAAATTTACTTATACAATAGGCACCCATACTTTAGAGGAGGTCAAAACGTTCTCTTATCTTGGAGTAACCTTTGATGGTGCTTTGCAGTTTAACTCCTTAGTGGTGGAACGTTGTAGCAAAATGATTGCCTCTAATGGGGCTATAGCTGGATATGGCAGGAGGCTAGGTAGATGGAGCCCGGAACAGGTGATGAACTTGTATGGCTCCGTATCATGCTCCAAAGTAATCTATGGGGCAGAAGTATGGGGCTTTGTGAACACCACTAGAATTCAACAGGAAGAAAACAAATATCTGAAATCTATCCTGAGGGCACCACCAAGTACCGCTGGAATCATAGCTCATAGGGAGCTAGGGAGACCATACTTGGATGACCTGTTAAAACTTAGGCCAATTGTGGCCTGGTTAAAAATATGGGTTAATCCAGATGCGCATCTAAGCAGAGAAATTTTATTGGACTGCTTAGATAGGACCCATTGTATGCGCATCCCCTGGCTTAAATATGTAAGAAACACCCTTGAAGATTTAGGCTTGGGAAACCTCTTCACGAACCCCACATCAATTTCAGCCCAGCACAAGAAACAAGTAGGGGAAATTTTCCTAGAGCGGAAAACCCAATGTAGGGCTGAGGCTGAAGGTGTTAAAAAGACTGTGAGGGCTCATAATCTGGTAAAGAGTGTGGAGGGTATGGAGCCTTATCTGTATCTTGTGCATAATGCACGGGATAGATTTCTTATGTGCCGTTTTAGACTGAATTTACTTCCTTTTATGTTGGCTTCACCAGCAGGTTTCACCACGTCAATTGAGCAGAAGGGACCCTGCGGCTGCGACAACAGGTCTCCGCAGGATTCCCTTCATTTTGTTTTGCTCTGTCCCTATTTCTCTATGCCCAGGCGCAGATTTCTTGTAAATATTTTTAAGAAAGCCCAACAGGAACGTGCCAGGGACGCATTAGTCTTTTTGCAAAAAGCCTCTGATCCACTAACATTGTGCTGTATTTTGAATTTTATTAAGGTTGCGGTCCAATTAAAGATGACTAGGGGAGAGGAATGAAAGACTTTGGATTTTCCTTTTTTATGATCCTGTATGTCGGTATCTCTATTTGCACTAACTTTGTATAAGGATCTTGATTAATGTTTAATGACTTTTTATCCATGTGTATATATATGTGCTTTTATGGTGTTTTTTAATCACCGAATAAAGATAAAAGAAGAAGAAGAGTTAATGAGATATCTCAGTGAGCGAAGACAGGCGCTGATGTTGTATGCCAGGGAGAGGATAGCCTATTGCTGTTCCATTAGATTGATAGCTAGAAGATAGCATGTTACAATTAGGCGTTCTTGATTGCTGCCGTGGGCTGTAATGCCTGTAATTGCCTGCCATCAGTCATTAACCAGCAGCAGCTAGGAAGCATATTGACACACACCTTTCCCATCTCCTTTGCTCAATGGTATAGCCATCCCATTTCTTCCTGTCACTGAAATTATGCTGCACAGTGGCTCCTCCATTCTGGTGGATGTACATCACTACTTCCTGTGCAAGTACATCTGAAAGAAACACATTAGTTATAGATTCCTTACCTTAGAATTACCCCCAGGCATCA
Source organism: Triturus cristatus (assembly GCF_964204655.1). Taxonomy (NCBI): domain Eukaryota; kingdom Metazoa; phylum Chordata; class Amphibia; order Caudata; family Salamandridae; genus Triturus; species Triturus cristatus. The sequence goes on along the minus strand of NC_140588.1, from coordinate 414,891,417 downwards.
GACTGGATCCGGAAAGTTTTTTTGTCAGCAGTGCCTCTGCGCGTTGGGATGACGTTCATGGCAGCTACTTATACGCCGCCCTCGCGCACTGACGTCAGTTCTTTTTTCCACGCCAGCCAGCGCAGATCCGGGAAGAGCGATACCTCAGTCATTTTTTGACTAACTTTTCCTCGACTTTTGGCAACTTCTTTTTTTTCGAGTCTTCCACTCCGAAGGTGCACGAGGGATGCCCGGTTTCAAGGCTTGTGGTTCCTGTCAATGCATGTCAGTGACCGATCCGCACCGTGTGTGTCTTTTTTGCCTGGAGCGCTACCACGACCCATAGTCGTGCTCCGACTGCCGGTTGATGGCGCCGAAGGCTTTGTGGGAGCGGACCCGAAAGCTGCTTGAACACTGGCAGTCGGTTCCGTGCCGTTCGAGGTCCCAGTCGCGGAGGAGGTCGAGAGACCGGTAACGGAGCCACCATCATTCGGGTTCGAAATCGTCGAAGTCTTCGCACTCTGGGTCGGGTAAGTCGAAGCATAAGAAGTCGAAGAAGCATAATCACTCTTCGACTTCTCCTCGTCAGTTGGCCGATCCGACGGGGCACGCGTGTGGTGCCCCCTCCCCCGGCTCTGCGCGTGGAGCCCGAAGAGTCGTTTCAGAGTTTCCCTCCCTTTCTGGGACCCATAGCGGCTCCCGCCCAGCTTTGTACGTTCTACAAGCTGATGCATGCCATCTTTGGGTGGACCGACCCCGCCGGCGTGCCTTCGGGCCCCGCAGACTCGGTTAGCGGGCCTAGGTCTTCGTTGCTGGTGGCTCTTGCCCCGTTACGTTACGCCTCCACCGGCGCCGCTTCCGACGGCACCACTACAGCGCTCGACGATGGTCGGCCCCCAGCTGTCGTTGACCCCGGCATCCATCCCGACGTGGACACGGAGCCGGACCGGCGGCAACCAACACAGGATCCAGCGCCGTGTGGGGTTTTTGTGCCCCTGTTCACTCCTGGGGTACCTTTTCAACCACAATGGAACCCAAAGGATGAGGAGGAGGACTGGGAGGGGTCAGGTGATCATTTAACTGACCAGTTGGACAGTAAACAGGACTGGAGAGAGGAACTGGGGGATGCCAGTGGTTTGGACACCTCCCCTGACCTTGGCATGTTGTCTCCTCCTACTGTTGCTACGGGGGAGGTAGCTTCATACTCAGTGGTGTTGCGTAGGGCGGCCGAGGCTCTCAACCTAGAGCTTCCCACGGTGGAGGTCAGGACTAACCTCAAGACGTAGGTGCTTCAACCGGCTATGAGCTCTTCGTAGCCTCTGCTGCCATTTAAAGAGGCCCTCACCAACGTCCTTTTGGGCACATGGTCCAGGCCCAACACAGGGGCTTCCGTGCATAGAATGATTGCCCGACTCCACCTCCTGGCTCCGGGCGACCCCACTTTCCTCTCCCAACATCCCACCCCGGAGAGCTTGGTAGTCCAAGCCTTCACTTCCAAGAGCGCCTTCCCTACCACTCCACCGGAAAGGTAATCCAAGAAGCTGGGCCACCTTGGCAAGAAAATGTTCTCTTCCACCAGCAGTGCTCTCCCAGGCTGTTGCCGCCAGGAGGGATTCAGCGAAGTTTACGATGCGTTGTGGGCTGGACACCACCAATTCTCTGGGCAGGACCATTTCAACGTCCATAGCGCTTAGTCGCTATGCCTGGATGAGGTCCACTGGCTTTTCAGGGGATGTCCATAAACCTTGATGGACATGCCCTTTGATGGCCGTTGCCTTTTTGGCGGCAAAGCAGACCATGCTCCAGAGCGTTTCAAGGACACACGGGCTGCGGCCAAGTCCTTGGGCTTCTCCACCCGCCCTGCACAGTCTACTTTTCACCCCTTTCGTGGCTACGGAAGGGGTACACCGTTACGTCCCGCCCAGAGCCACAGGCCGCAGCAAGTTACCCAACCTTCACGCGGCCGGGGACGTGGGGACAACCGTCGTGGTTCAGGGGGCCAGCGGGCGGGCCAGTCCACCAATCCTGCCTCTGCAGCAGCCTCCAAACCCTCCTAGTCTGACCTTTCAGGCCCATCAAACGCCAGTGGGCGGCAGGATTCGCCATCACCTCCCCCAATGGCGCACCATCACGTCGGACAGGTAGGTTTTGCAAATAGTCCGAAGGGGATACTCCTTCCCCTTCGAGACTACCCCTCCAGCCATGCCACCCAGATACCACCACATGTCGGAGGATCATCTGGCCCTTCACCAGCAGGAAGTTATGGCTCTCTTGGCCAAAGGAGCCATAGTGTGCGTTCCTGTCCCAGAAGTAGGTTGTGGTTGTTACTCCCTCTACTTTCTGGTCCCCAAGAAGGACAATGGGCTGCGTCCTATCTTGGACCTCAGGAACGTCAATCGCTTCCTCCGGAAGGAGAAGTTTAAGATGTTGATGCTTGCTCAGTTCTTGTCTGCTCTCGACCTGGAAGACTGATTGGTAGCGTTGGACTTGCAGAATGTTTATTTTCACATTTCCGTCCTGCCGGCCCACCAGCGTTACCTACGGTTCACGGTAGGCCACGAACACTTTCAGTTATCTTGCTCCCCTTTAGCCTTACCAGTGCCCTCTGGTGTTCACGAAAGTGATGGCGGTGGTCGCAGCTCATCTGCGCAGATCAGGGGTTTCAGTCTTCCCCTATCTCGACGACTGGCTGTTGAAGGCAGGTTCGCCCCAGGCAATTGTCTCCCACCTCCGGACTACGGCCGACCTCCTGCATTCGCTGGGGTTCTGCATCAATGTTCCCTCTCAGTAGATTCTCTTCATCGGAGTGGTTCTGAACACGACGCCGTTTCGGGTCTATCCTCCCGAACAGCGAGTCTGGGATATTTGGGCTATGATTCCGATCTTTCAGCCTCTATCCCGGGTTTCAGTCAAAATGACTCGGAGGCTGCTGGTCCTCATGGCCTCCTAAATCCTTCTGGTCGATCATGCCAGGTGGCATATGCGGGCTCTGCAGTGGGACCTGAAGTTCCAGTGGGTGCAGCATCAGGGTAATCTGTCCGATTGCGTCCAATTCTCGGAGGGCACTGCACGACAACTGCAGTGGTGGCTCACGAACCAGGATTGGGTCAATGGCAGATCCTGTCCCTTCCCCAACCAGACCACACTGTGGTGACGGACGCATCCCTTCTGGGATAGGGTGGCCACATGGGAGAGGCGGAGATCAGAGGCCTCTGGTCTCCGGTGGAGTCTGGGCTTCTCATCAACTTTTTGGAGCTCCGGTTGATTTGTCTTGCACTGAAAGCATTCCTTCCCTCTGTCTGGGGAAGAGTAGTGCAGGTGTTCATGGACAACACCACTGCCATGTGGTACTGCAACAAACAAGGCTGGGTGGGGTCGTGGACCCTCTGTCAAGAGGCCCTTCGCATCTGGACATGGCTGGAACATCAGGGCATTTCCCTGGTGGTTCAACACCAACCAGGCAGGTTCTCTGAACACCAGGGCGGACGAACTCAGACGCAGGTGTATGATGGATCATAGATGGCATCTTCACTCGAAGGTGGTGTAAGGTCTCTTTCGACAGTGGGGAGAGCCTTGGTTAGATCTATTCGCCCTGAAGAGAACGTGCAATGTCAGCAATTCTGCGTATTGGAATCTCCAAGGCGGCACTCGCTAGGCGATGCTTTGCGTCGCAAGTGGAGTTGCGGTCTGTTGTACGCCTTTCCGCCTATACCACTTCTGCCCAGAGTGCTGAAGATGATCAGGCGCGACCGGGCCCAAGTCATTCTTGTGGCTCCGGATTGGGCATGAAGAGTCTGATATCCCGAGCTGCTCAACACGGCCATCGATCCTCCGATCAGACTGCCTCTTCAGGAGGATCTTCTGTCTCAGCGGCACGGGACGCTTCTCCACCCGAACTGGTCTAGTCTCCACCTCCTTGCGTGGAGATTGAGCGGCGGCAGTTAACTTCTTTCGACCTGCCTCCGAAGTCTGTGACGTAATCTTGGCAGCCAGGAGTCCCTTCACTAAGACGGTATATGCCTGACGGTGGAACACATTTGTGGCATGGTGCACAGCAAAGGCTGTGGACCCCCTTTCTGCCCCTCTTTCTGAGGTTTACTTGTTCCTTCTCTCTTTAGCCCAGTTGGGCTCTGTTCTGGGCACTGTCAAGGGCTATCTTTCAGCTATCTCTGCCTTCCTTCGGCTGCCAGATCAGCCTTGTCTTTTCAAGTCCCCGGTAGTTAACCGTTTCTTAAAAGGCTTAACACATCTCTTTCCTCCAATTCCCTTCGTTATGCCTCAGTGGTACTTAATCTTGTTCTAACCTATTTAATGTGCGCTCCCTTTGAGCCGCTTCATAACTGTCCCTTACGTCTCTTGGCTATTAAGACTGCTTTCCTGGTAGCCATCACTTCTTCTAGAAGGGTGAGTGAGCTCCAGGCCCTTTCTTCTAAACCTCCTTTCCTGTCTGTTCATCCGGACAAGGTGGTTCTCAGAACCCATCCATCCTTCCTTCCTAATGTTGTCACTGCCTTTCACATCGGGAAGACCATCACTTTACCCACCTTCTTTCCGCATCCTTCAAAAGAGGAAGAGAGGCTCCAACGTCTGGAGCCTCCAGTGGGGCTACGCGCTCATTCCACCTGTGCGATGGCAGCCGCTACTGCCTTGAAAAGAGGAGTTCCTCTACATGACATCTGTCCGGCAGCTACGCGGGCATCACTGCACACATTTACGAAACACTACTGTCTGGACAGTCTAGTCTGGAGAGACAGCTTCTTTGGCCATTCTGTTCTTCAGGACTTTCTGGTGTGATCTTGGTTCGCAGACCCACCACCAGGGTTGGTATTGCTGGGGTATCTATTCTATGGTAAGGAATCTATAACTATCATGTTTCTTTCAGATGAACAAGTTACTTACCTTCGGTAATGCTATATCTGTAAGAAACATTAGTTAGTTATAGATTCCTTACTGCCCCACCCATCTTCCCCATTCTGCAAACTGATTTCTGGGGTTAAGGATGTCCTTTCAGCGCTCTAGTTTTGTGCACCAGTGGTCAGTGTCTTGCATGGCTCTGCGTTTCTGGCGCGGAAAGTCATGTACAGAACTGACGTCCGCACGCGAGTGCGGCGTTTAAGTAGCTACCGCAACGTCATCCCGGAGACAACGACGGACGTGGAGTCGACACGCCACCTTCTGACGCGCAGATGTACTGCTGACGAAAAAACTTTCCGGATCCAGTCTGATGCCTGGAGGTAATTCTTAGGTAAGGAATCTATAACTAACTAATGTTTCTAACAGATATATCGTTACCAAAGGTAAGTAACTTGTTCATTAGGTGGATAAACAGGTTTTTTGGGGAGATCATGCAAGATTTCTAAACCATTTGATAATTTATCATCTGTCCTAGATGGGTTCATCCTTACTTCAGCAAGCACCTATTATTTTACATCCGTTATCCAGTCTTTTGCATTAGAACTCTGAAAGCCATCCAGGTGTGTTGCTATTAGTCTCCTGCCAAGCAGAAGTGCAGTTATAAACCTTCTTTGTTTTGTTCTTGGAACAACTGTCCTTAAAAAAGCAATATAAATTTCCTGAGGTTCTATCCTCCGCGTCATGATTACTATATCTTGCAATACTTTAAGCTTGGTGCATCTATACACTCCTTGTGAGTGAACAGACCCCACAGTCAGTCTCTCTCATTTTAGTTGCACTGACAGCTACTTTTTGGATGTAATAAGTTGGATGGCTGAATAGAGCCTGGTGATAATCCTTCTGCCTTGGTCTGCTCTGACTATCAAATACAACGTGTAAATTGCACAAGGGGGTTCATGTGAAGTGCCTCATACATAAGTCTAGCTGTCCTCCATATATTTTAACATTTTCTAAACCGTCCCGCGTCCAAATGAAAATCTGCAACAGCGCCCTAGAGTATTAGCAAGGTACCAGTTTCATAAGTTGTCTTCTGTAATGAGTCCCCATGACTTCCATGTTTTCGTGTTCACATTTTTATGTAATTGGGCAAATTCGTATAGAAACCAAAGTGGAAACTGATATAAAGGCAGTATCTTACCCCATCTGATTCTAAATAACTTCCAACCTGCTACCATCACATTCACCACATAAACGGTCTATCTTAATCTGCCTTTTGTGTACTCTCAACCCCCAAACAGCATTATATCTATATAATGTTCTCCTCTGAACGAGCCTCCAGGAAACTTAAACCACCGTGCTGCCAGGTGCTATTCCTCCATTTAAGACCTGTAGCCCTACTTTCTCATATGTACACTGTGGAACATGCACATTAACTCTTTCTATTTCTTGCTCCAGTCTACATCTGTAAGTGCAACTGTTGGTTTAATGAGCATTGAGCTTGGATTTAGATGCATGCTGCATTGAAACAAATACAAAAAACTGGCGAGCACTAGCATCTTGGCTATTGCTATTCTGCCTGCCAGTGACAAACTTAAGGGTGTCCAAAAGCTATTGACCTGTTGCTATTACGCAGTAGTTTCAGTATTTTAATGCGCCTTCTCTGTTCTGCATGTAACCTTATTGGCAAAGGGTATCTCTAATTCTAGCAATGCCTCCTATGCAAATGGTCGTGGGGACCGTATTGTGTCATGCAACATTTATTTATGTTCAGGCCAGATTTTCATCCATAATGTTTTATTATCTGTACCAACACCTCAACCAATTCAGAAGGATTTGGTAGGTAAACAAAGAGGCATTTTATGTTCAGCAGTGAGATGTGTTCACAATGATGTATTTCTATTAGTTAGTCATCTCTATTTTTGTGTAGTTGCAGGGCAAATCACACCGGAGACAGAAGGCAACCTTGTTCCTCACTCCAGTTCCCACAAATCTAAGACCAAATTATTATAAGATTTCATTATTGATTCTGACCCTCCCTTAATATTTTGTTTACAGGAGTGTGATCATTTTTATGATTAACGAGCCAAAGTTAATGGGTTTCCACACTACCAATAGGTACTGCCACGAAAATGTATCAGAATATTTTTCTTTGTCCAAAGCCAAAAGTGTCTTCTCTTTAACTGCGCCCCTGGGTCCCCCAATAACGCAAGCTAAGCATCTGATATTGAGAGTAGTTATCCTACCTGAAATGTAGCAACATTGTTTTTTATTAACCAGTTGAGCCATCATTTTATTAAGCCTAATTGCCAGTATGTTGCCCAAAACTTTCTGTTAAGCATTGACAAGGGCCTACATGCTTTATAATCTAGAGAGTCTCCGTATGGTTTTAAAACACTATAATCCGTGCTGCTTTTTTCCTCAATGTGGGTAGTATATCTGTTGCCAAGCATCCTGATAAATCTGTAGCTTGCATTTCACCTCCATAATCAGTTTGAATGTGATACCACTCTGCTGAGAGCCCAACCTGGGGTATTGTCTGCATGAGCTCTTAAAAATCACCCCTGAAGGATGGACAATATCCAAGAGTTTCTTTTCTCTCCTGTCCACTCTCCATCCACATTTACCCTGCAAATGGAAAACCTGTGTAAACTGCAGCTTCTTTTTCTTAGATTCATCTATGAAGCGGCAGGAAAATGAATTTCACCCGACCGAATACATACACATAAGTGTAGGGGGTAGGTCCAGTCTGAAGTTGCCTTAATCCGGTGCTTTCACAGACTACTCATTACCTTTATAGGAATTGTGGCTATACCCATCATAGACTTCCAAAGACAACTTAGAGAAAAACTGTTTCATTGTACAAGCGTAAGCAACACAGACTGCACAGTGTGAAATCTACAGGAATGCCACGCTGTCCTACAGTGGTAAAAGGTAAGTAGGTTTTTCTTTACGCTTTCAAGTGTTTGTTGGTTTTGGAGAGGGATAGCGTACTTCCTATTCACTTGAAAAGTAAATGAAAGGCATAGTTGATTTTGAGAGTATAAATATGTCACCAACCCTTACTCTTCCTCTTCATAGCCATAATCTATTTTGAGACTTGAGGTGTAAGTTAGCTCCGTTATTTTTAGTAATGAGATGCACCACCAAAAAAAGGTAATGACTAATAGTCAGAAATATGATCAAAATTTCAAGACTTCAGTTAGCAGAGGGTCACATTACATCGCAGAAGAAAAAAATAATTAATCCAAATAGATAAAACTGTTCTTTTATTTGTTACATTTTTTAGTTTAGGAGACTTGCAGTACTTTCATTCCTAGCTGATTTCGAATGAATTGTTTACAACTTTAGGGTGGCAAATAATTTAGGGCTTTTCTACAAACACAAAATGACAGGGGTCACCTCCATTCGGTATTTTCTGCTGAAAGTGGAACTAGGTTACAATTGCTTGCATATCATCACTGTTGGTGGAAATAGGAGAAGGGACTGCGACAGATCAGTTTACCTGCAGTTAGTGTACAGTAGAAGTGGCTGCAGTTGTGATGAGTAGACCTGAAGTCATTATGTTGTGGTATTGTGTGAGTAGATGGTAGAAATCGGGAGGTACGATGGAACGTGATGTTTTGTAAGAGTTCATACTTGAAGTAGGTTGACTTGTTGATATGAAGATCAACTTAAATCTTCGTATCAGTGACACATGATGTAAAATCAAATCCTTGCTTGGACTAAGAACACCCAGGCATATTTGTATAGTTTCTGAGGAAAGAGGTTTCTGATAGTTGAGTCAAGAGTCCTCAATTATATTGATAAGCCATATAACTGGGAGTGGGAAACAGAAATCCAAGGTTGACCTCTAAGTTCAATAACATAGGACCTAAAAAGACTCCTAAATCTTTTGGAGTTTGCTGACTGATAACGAGGAGGGCAACTTTGTAGTAAGGGGAGTGCGTTACTTCTATGTTGTAAAACTTCATTCCAGTTCAATGCTCGACAAGGGCCTTGCATTCTTGCCCTTCATCTTGAGGCTGCTGGATGATATCACTGTTTTGTTGCGTGTGTTGCACCTCGGAAACAGTATGTCTCCTCTCAGATGCATATTATTCCCGAAATGTGAGGCAGTCACCAAGTACTGATCTCTCTACGACACTAGCAGAAGCAGACAATGTATTGTTTTCAATATTGAGCATGTAGCAGTGCAAATGTAAATGTATACTCCTAAAGTGTAGGTGTCTCTTACTGAGCCACTTCCTATTTCCTTGAGGGTTTGGATATGAAGTGGGTAGCATGCACTGTTATTCAGACCATTGTTAATTAAATAATAATGGTTCTACTGTGATACTATTAGAGTAGTGCGCACCTGTTCAGAATGCCTTCAGGTGTACTTAAACCTTGTTGTTTTTGTACACAGATTCCACCTTCTTACATGGAAATCTAACAAAATAATCTTTGATGTCCGATTAATTGATGATGTTGGGTGTTAATTTACAAGTTTTTATAATGTTGACTTGTGACTCTGCACCGCTTCATAGTGAGATTGAGTTCAAGTCTGTTTCTCCGGACACTTGAATGGCAGAATGCATGTTGGGGTATCTCTAATTTTGAGACTGCTGGTCTTCAGGCCCTTGGATGCCGACTTGAATATTAGCTGAATACATTTTTAATTAAATGTGGTAAAATAAGGTAATCTGTGCTAAAGGTCTGATGTAGAAATTGAAAACTAATGATAGTGGTAAGCCCTTTACGACACCACAAGTAATAGTTTAGTTATGGATCCATATTGACTTGTGGCTATAGGTGGAAAGGAGTGAAAAGTACCACTTGAAGATCTTTTCTGGTTACCCATGCATAATTTCCCAAATGCTACTGAACGATTTTGAGGTCCTCGTTATAGTAATTGTTAATGATAACCTTGTGATCTGCTCTAGCTTTAATGACCAAAACTGAAAGATGCTGTGCATCTAATTTTACAGTTGAGACAACATTGTGTTGATGCTTCATCACTCGTACACCAAAGCGTTTTGAATGGCCGAAATGGTGTAAAATATATGTGCCCCCTGCCCGTTGTATCGAACTATGTGGTACTATCAGTCTTTGACTATTATGTCTTCTTTTAGAATTGCCCAACAGCTGCTCAAAAGTTGCTGCACTAAGTGCATAAGCAGTCTGATTAACATATCTCACTTTTGATTTTGCCTAAGTTAATCTTGGATAGTACTCCGTTTCTCGTATGCACTTTAGCTATAGTCCGTTCATAATAAATTATCCATCCATCCTTGAGATGGAAATATATATATATATATATATATATCTACTGGCGGTCGCCAGTATATAGTTAGGACCGAGTTTCCATAGGAAATCTCAAAATTCTATTTTGAATAACTTTGGCACCGGTTGATGAATCCTCGCAAAATTTTCAAAACTAATGGGGCGCTCCGCTCAGATCCTACCCTGAAAGTCTCGGGGTGATTTGTCAAGCGGGGGCCGAGAAAAAAGGGGGGTCCCAAAACGCGTTTTCTCCATGCATTTTCCCATAGGACCTTTAGTCGAAGGTACAGCCCGAACGGCTGAACAGAATTACTTGAAATTTGGCAGAGAGGTAGTCCTCAGGTCAGGCATGTGCCTTTTGCATATATGGAGTCAATCTGTACAGTAGTTCCTGAGAAAATTGCAGTTAAAAGTACATAAATATCTATAGCCGCGCAACGTGCGCGCACCCTTACGTGCGCGAGCGTAATTCTGATTGGTGGTTACATGTCAGTCAACGTTCGAATCGGTCGAAATCAGGAAGTGTCGGCCGCCATTTTGTTTGTTTTGGGTGCGACACTGAAAAAGAGGTGGCGAACGTGAAAAGGGGGCAGGGTAGAGAGTTCCTGACCCCCTAGCCTTTGTCAGGAACTAGTAGGAACCCAGTCTGATTAAAAGAAAAACAAGGGTAGGCTGCTAACAAGCTACAATGATTCTAGAGGCGCTCTACTCCCAAAGGGTCAACATGTTTCACGCCTTATTTAGTCAATGTGATCTAGTGGCGATTCATCAGGACCTATGGTAATAACTATCTACACAAGTGGTATGGCTGAGGCCGGGATGGTAATCTGTCTGGATACCATCCCGGCTTCAGCGCAACGGGGTAGGTGCTGCACGACGCTTCTACGAGAAGCTGACATCCCATTTCTGATGTCTATATTCCGCTGCAGTTGATGAAGCGCAATCCTCATATTAGTTAGGTTGTGCCATCAAGTACACGGGTACCATTCCCACACCATTATACAGTGGTAGGTAGGTTACACCATACCACTTGTGTAGATAGTTATTACTATAGGTCCTGATAAATCGCCACTAGACTCATTGTAGCTAGTTAGTCGCCTACCCTTGTTTTTCTTTTAATCAGACTGGGATTCTCCCAGAATAAAGTCTTTTCCCAGGATTCACTCATCTGTTTTTACTTTTTCATATACATCTACACATACCAGGCCCCTTACCCACACAGCACCTTGACGTCCGTAACAAAAGATCTCCAATAAAGAGCCCCTTTACGGGAGCCCATCGGGTATTGAAGCGCCGACCCGACGAGGAGCAGGCCCATATGATGAAGCATGACACCTAGCTTGCTGGGTGTGTGAGGGCCCTAGTTACAAAAGGAGGAATTCCCCTCCTTGGGCACCACCTGCCTCTTTGTCTCCACATAGGTAGCCAAAATAATAAATTAATTTTTTGGCTATCCACTGAGGAACTCCGTACTTCCTTTGTTGGTCTATAACCCGGGCGTATACGCTGGACCTCATAAAAAAGCCCACAGTCCCTTTTTTTTCTTTTTTTAAACAAATGCAAGGTCTTTAACAATGGCCTGTCTGCTTCCCAGTTCACCTCCATGCTGTTTGAAGTGGTCCAACATGTAGAAGTCCAAAATAAATCTTTTGTGTAAACACATACGTTATGGAAAGTCCTAGCCTGCAGCCATTTCATCATTCCAACAAAGTCATGTTTTGAAGAAAACTCTTCATGGCTTAATGTAAGCTCAAGCGTATATGAAAAACAATATATAGTTGAAAACACATGCAATAACCTCATCTCTCTGAATAGGATGTGCAATTAAAGGCAGCCAGGTTAGAGAGAACGCCAGTCTCCATTGAGTCAGCGGTTTACAACTCCTTCATTTCTTCTGCACCAGTGAGTTTGTGGGCCCTATTAACAATATCCTATGCCTTGAGTTGTCGATTACTTTTCGAGGAAAGTAAATCGGTTTCTTGGTGCTTTATTTTGAATGCAAAGTTAAAACCACCTGGATTGGATAATCCGGGTGGCTTTGTTTTTAGCCCATAGGTACCTGTAGAATTTCCATCACCTAGGTTTCTGAAGGGACAGAAGACCTCTCTAAGAACCCTGATAATTAAGTAGCACCGTTTGAACTTAAATGTGGATCTCTTGCATTACATCATGTCACTGCTTTTGCATCAATCTCATCCTTTGAAATAAAAATGTTATCACATGCAAACTAGTCTTCCAGTCACTGGTAGGATGCTGTGACTCATCGATAACATTTGTAAAGACCGTATGGAACCTATAGGGTACTGGGATCTTGTGCCAATTTAGTTCAGCACAAAAAACAAATGGCACAGGAATATAAATGTTTCTTCTCTCAGATGTGAGCGTTTTGGATTTCAGTAATGTATTCTGTCAGGAGCCTAAGAAACATATGCATTGATGGAGCATATTAGTGCTGGGGGGAGTTCGTATCTTGGGTTGAATATGCATGCATTCAGTGATGGTGATATAAAATAAGTACCATTGTGTGATGCAGGGGCAGGTGGCGTATGGGAGATGGTGATTGACAGCTGCTAACCTCTGACAGCCATCATTCCTACCTAGTGCTAGTGGGATCGAGGGTAGCATTTCAGATTGTACTAGCCCCTTAGTAAACTTTTAGATAAAATTATTGGAGAATGGCCAAGAATACGAAGAGGGCCTAGTGCCATATTGGGAATAAAGCTTTTACTTTATTTTCTATCTTTGGAAAATAATTTCCATTTTCTGTACAGATTCTTTTTTACAGACTTACCTCAATACGAAGGGAACCATGCATTATTCATTATCTCCCCTTCCATTTTTGAATTTTACAAGCCCCCACATTGTCAGTTCCATCTCGAGCACAATGTGATATAATGCATTTCAAAGTAAAATGTCATTTTCGCTAGTTTAACTCATCAATGGGAATCCATTTGTTGATGTGTTTTAACATTTCATTTTCCATGAGATGTGTCCCATTTCTTCAGAAATCGGCGAGCAGAAAGTAGATTAAGAAGTAATGGGAATTTCCTTTTCCAAACAGAGCACAGAATCTGCCTTTCGCTACATACATAATGACTCAGACTTCAGTACCAGTAGTAGCTTCAGCCCAGAAGAAGAAAGAAAATCCAAAGTACAGGTACTTTATTTAGATTGTGTTCAATTTCTGAATGCATCTCCACACATGTGTTGCTTGCTAGTTGATGTTGAACTTGTCAAAATGTTGAGTCAAAACTTGCATACCCTCTCGTTTCAGCCTTAATAAATGTCACATAAATCTTTTCCCTTCAGAGCTATTCGTGCATAGTATGAATTTTCAGTACAGGTGTTAAATTATAAAGAACATTGAATCACATAATTTACACTGTTTACAATTTCCTCAAGTGGAGACGAGAGTTTATCAAATTTGTCATTTTTATTATCAGGCTAAATAAACCGTTTTCCCCTACAGATTGACTGCCTCCTATTTTTCACCAAGTGGCACGATTAAAAACTGCTTCTGAAGTTGCTGAAAATAAGCTATGTGCTATCTGTTATACATGTTGGCTGTACATGATTTTAGGACTATACCCCATGCACAGCTATAGCACATGTTCAGATCCCAGTTTTTGCAAGATCATTTAGACTCACCTGCATCATGCTTGCATTCTGATGTTTATTTCTTTGACAGGTGCTTGTCCCCTCCTGTTTTCTCAGTGTTCAGTTGCTTTTTCATCAATCACTTTGCTACACACGCTTATTGTGACACTGGCAGAATGCAGCAGATGACCCACATAGGCTCTTTTACCAGCCTGTGAAAGCACCATCCAATCCAAATTAGGCTCTGTGGTCCTACCATTGTGCCAATATCCTAAAATTGTCATTTGTTACAGATGCTAATCAGATGCATCTCTACTGTTATGCGGGAGCCTGTCCTCTATTCACTTCTGACCCCTTTTGCAACTGAAGACCGGTAAATATAAGAGGCTGGTATGTGTCATACTAAGCAGTCAAGACCCCTGATGTGGAATTCGTAAAAGTACGCCATTTTCTTAGGCTTTCGCAGCCTGTACCGCAGATTTCATTTAAGTATAACCATGCTAGACGTTGGAGCAATCTCACGTTTCTGCTACCCAATTGTTATTGGATTTTTACATGATCAGTCCGATTGGTGATTAAGTGCCAGGCACCCTGACACATCATGTCATAGTATTCCACAGACATCTTCACACTCTGAACCACACATGCACAACTTTCGTTTCCTCCAACTTCTGAAGGTCCCAGATCTATATGCCCCTTTATCATAGCAACCATTCCCCTGACACTTATTTTATCTAGTGCTGTACCCTTTAAGGCTATAGAAGTCTTGCAGTAACACACTGACCTGCTATCCTAGTCTTTCTTGGCCTCAGCATGTTCTACTGTATCCACTGAAAGTTTTGGCCTCTTCCTACCCATCATGCCTTTGATATTGCTGCCATTCTATCGCTACTAGATTCACTTCTCAATTCCTTATTGTTGTGCTTCCATTATCCTCTGCAGAGGAGTGCAGAGGGAGTGGAGACCGTGAGGCTAACAGCTTAGACTATTTAAATCAGCGGATTGCTGGCACTCGTGCATCAGTGTTGATGGATGCTTAGCGCTGCTGGCGAATGTAATTCTGTGAGAGGCATGTAAGCACCTTATCAAAAGCTTGTGTTGTATTATGGTAATTCCATATCAGAACTTTCCTGACCATTTTTCCCTGTTTTGAGGATTGACACTCTTCTTATGGTTTTCTTGCAGTACACAAAAATGTAATCTAAGAGATCAAGTACCCATAGAGACTGGTCATGTTGATTCCGGCTTAAGATAAAAATATTATGTGTTAATCCAGTTGTGTGCCTCTATATAGTATATCCCCAGCCCTGTTTATGTCTGTCAGCTAAGGCTTGAGTTAAGGCTTAACACTCAACATTTTGGGTGAGCATAACTGATTTCATCGTTGATGCCCTATTTTTACTCATAGGTTTGGGTTGGGTCACATTACGCATGATCATTCTCCACATTGTTTATTGAGCATGTAAATGTTGCCTGTCAACCACTGTGCAACACTCTCTGTTTGCAATTATGAAAACACTTGTGTCTCGGTTTGCAACTCCTCACAGGTGATTATGACAGGGGACCTACACCACACAATTGGGGGCCAGTGTCTTTGATATCAGAAATAACAATGCATTTATATTCTCCTGTTTATTTGTCTCTTGTTAGCAGAGTCATTGCCTATACATTGACCCAAACAAATGCCCAGAATCTCCTGAGAGGGTCATGGGATGAGCAAAAACATGTTGACCTTTTGTATTGATTGGGTTGAAGGGATTCACTCCCCTCAGAGTTTTAATCTGCCTATAGGGGACATTTAATAAAGTTTCTTATTACTCAACGATTAAGTAGTTTTATCCTACTTTTCACATTCACTTTGCACACTTTACCCATACTTGGCTCTCAAAGGGATATTATCTAGCAAAAAACGCTCCTAAACTCTCCTCCCTTTTTGTGAATTTTGCTCTGAGTAGGCAGGTGTATCCCACACCATAGAATCTACATTCATGGCCTGATGAAGCTTGCTACCCTAGGGTGGAGGAGGGTCTCCATTTAAAAAAAGGATACATTTTTCTTATTAGTTACAGTGACTAGCTAAGCATACAACTGATAATCTTCACTGGTCATATTGACCATGTGCATCTCTTTGTGTTTTGCATAGTTTATTTGGGAATGATGCTCATTTTGGTCCTTGAATCTTTCCCTTTAGTCCCATTTGAGACTAATTGTGTATAAAGAGAATATAAAGATATTATTACATCATAAATCAAGCTTGGGAATAGCTGCTCAAGACCAGAGTTGACCAGGATATGAGCCACTTCTGGAGAACTATTGTCATAATACCTCAAATGCATCCAAATCTATTTGACAGAGATTCTTCTATCAATGATGAATACTGGGGTTGCTCATTTCTCTAATGTATACTGTTTTTATTATACTCTGCTGCCTGATACTACTTTCAAATTGATCTAAGTGATTCAAGCTTTATATTGCAGTCCCTTGGGTAAAGCACTGGGACTGATGGTACATATTGACCTTATCAAATATGATGTAGACCTATAGGCACAACTTGCCCTAATTATTTTTTAATGCTGCTAGTAATTCTGCTATTCCTACCACATGGACTGAATCGGTTATTGTTCCAATGTACAAAAGAAGATAATAAGGGGGACCTTAAGTGCTACCGTCCAATTTCTGTTGTGAAGGTAGCGGGAATAATTATTTTGAAAGAGATTCAAACTTGGGGGTTAAGATAGAGGTATTTTAGGTGACACACATTATGGGTTTAGTTCTTAGTCCATTGAACAATGTTCAAATTTAAGGTTGGAGATTAATAAACGTACATCTGTCCTTGGAGGAAGCCTGCGTATAACCTTCATGAGCATCAGTTCTGCATTTGAGTGTTAGTCGCTTTAGGTTTTGTTCCACCTTGCATAAGATGGGAGTTCACTCAGCTATATGTGTTTTAATATGTTTACATCTGAATTTGATGCAATAGTCCGATATGGCCTAGGGGTGACTGCACAAGAGACCATTTTTTTTTTTAATAGAAGTAAATCGAGGCTGATTTTAGCACCTTTGTTGTTTATATTGTATACTAATAACGTGGAGGCTTATTTGAGGGGCAAGAGAAGGATACACTTAGATCAGGTAGAAAGACCATTCGTAGCCTGATCTTTGCTTACTGTAGTAATGTCAGGGACTTTGGCTGGGCTTGAAAAATTAACTTCTGGATGATTTGAAGCATGAACCCAACTTAAATAGGACCTTTATTCTTACTGTGAGCACTAAACCTTCTATATCAGAAACTCTTCTTAAGGTCTGGGTTTTGGAGAGAGATTTAGCCTTCTGCTTTAGCGATCATATTTGACAATTTTGGCAGGTGGTATCATTTATTAAATCTCAGACTAAGATTCTTTTATACCTTGGGATCAGTATTTAACTTTTCTGTCTCTCTATGGAACAAACCTCTTAAGGACATGTTGGCCATTATAACATCAAATGTAAGCATGCAATTGTATAGGGTGCTGGCTTGTGGGGATTTGCATATGTTACACCTTTACAAACCGAGAAAAATCGAATTTGTAGGCACTTATTAGGCTTATCTCAAGGTGGCACCCATCTGGTACGCCATGAAGATCTTGGTTTAAATTATATGGTGACTGCATTGAAGGTTGCCCCATTTTACCAGCACAGCTAAATCTCAAAATCATACTTGACTGTATACGCTTCCCATAAATGTCGGTGGATGGACTGTATTAAGGATTCATATCTGGAGCTAGGGCGATCAGAGCTGTATGAGACTGTGAAAGATTGAGGGTGGACAAATTCTGGGTAAAAAAAAATACATTTACGTTTCGAAGATGTTTATTAAGGAAGGCACCACAAACTGTTAAATCTGTTATGTCATTAATGATTAATAAAAACCAATTCATATATGGAACTGTTATTTAGGTCTGGTTTACACTTTTCACAAACGCAACATCTTGACCAGGTTTAGTACAGATATTTTGCATCAGTGGTTGGCTTTACTCAAGGGGATGACCTTTTTCAGATTTGGTTACCCAATGCCCTTGTGGTAATGCAGATCAGGCAGTGATTCTTCTTCTTTTGTTGTGTGGTTTTATTATTATTTTTAAGTCTCCATGTATTAAATGCCTTGAGCTTTTATTGAGACAGGAAAGGCTTTGAATTTGTGGACCAGCAGTTTTTGTGTGTCCATATGTTATCTACCTCAAAGGTCTGGTTTGCTGTTGCTTACTTTTTAGTTGGTGCTGTTAAAATGCAATAGCTATTTGCTGACAAAAGCTGACAAAAACACTTGTTTGAATCAAGAAATCCAGAAGGCCAGTATGTTGATGAATGTAGCAATCATCATTGTGAATGGTGCCGGATCTTCCTGGCCCTTGGTGAAGCTCCTCGAAGCCCAGGGGAGGAACTACACTGACAAAACCATTCACTTTCCAGGCAAACAAGTAATATTGGTTCTTACTTGATTAGGGCAAAAGTAATGTATTTAAGCTCATGCTGTCAGTAGCTACATTGTTGTGCTGTGACAACATGGGCTGCTTTGTGCTGTTTGGCATGAGTGCTTTCTTAACTTCTCTCATATATGGTTGCTAACACAACCTTTGATAACTTCAACCTTTTTTACTCATTCCAGTTAAGATGCAGATGTTATAGCAACAGCTGTGTCTTTCATTGTAACGGCCGCCCTACCGACCAGACCTCTGAAGTCTTTCCCGATGACTCAAGGTTTTAAGACCTTTAGGGTCTACATTCAAAGTCTTCAGCAGAAACTCCTCATCCTTTCTATGAATGTATCAGGGGTGTGGAATTTTCAAAATAATCTACTTGTCCATGGGACAAAATGCCACTGAGATCTACATGTCCTGTAAAATCCACTTGTCCCACCTACTCCCGTCCACACATCAAACATAAGTAGAATTCATTGCTCTTTATTTTGAGGTTGACAGGCTAAGAGGGGCCCAGTTGTAGCCCTCACTCCCTCTTCCAGCTGACAGAGCGAGGGGGTGGGGGAAGGTTCAGCACACCACTGAGTTACAGATAAGAAGGTGAGGAAAAAACAGCTTCAACCTTTTGAAATGGAAATAGAGCCATTGCACTGCCTGTTCTCGCCTGGGTCAAGTTTCGCCTTTTCTGTTGCTGTGTGCAGATATTGTGGAAATACCCGTGGGCGGTGAGGCTTGCAGAAATGTCCCTAATGCAGACCCCCTGTGCGGTTCTCTCACCTTGGGGCACAATAAAGGAGGGAAAGAATGTCTTGCTTTTAAAGGGGTATCCATGCTCTGAGCGGATGGCCTGTGTCCACAGCCACTTGCACGGTTAGGTTGTGCGCACGCACTTAAAAAATGCAGGACATTCATTTTCTTCACCCGATGGATCAATGTGAATTTTAATATGGCCTGAATACGCTTACATAAGACTTTGAGTGCTAATAAAAGAATGGCATTTTTTTGCGGTTTTATAGAGCGCGAATTCGATCTGAAGGTATTGGAGCGCTTTACATGAGCGCCTGTTACATTTACACAAGGACTGTCACATTCATTTATTTTTCTTATTAAGTAGCACTATTAAATTGGCGCCACTGCACTGTAAATCAAATGTGTTATGCAGAGGGGACATTTGGTTGTAGAGTCCGAAAATGCGCCTTCTAATCCAAGCTCACGTCCCCGCTTTACCAACGTGGTATAATCTGGACAACCTCTTTACCTATTAATTATCCAGTGTCCTTTTACAGTTAAAGTTAGCATTTAAGCAATCCTGGCAGCTCAAGAAAGAAACTGCAGCGCTGCGGCAGCTTAAATGAAATGCGTACAACGGACTTAATTATACACACTAAAATACTAGGCACCGGCCAATTGAGCATTTTCTCTCACAAATGGGAAAGATATCGCCCATTAGTGAGGGAAATTGCCCAGTATGGCAATTCTGTGTCACACATCTGGTGTGAAAGGGGGTCCCCGGGGGTTCTAATCAGCTCTCTGCATAGCAATGGAAACGTGCGCAGTTGGCATGACTTACAGCACGGCTACAATAGCAACGGTTGGTCACATCTGTTGGTACTTCAGGTGTGGAATTAACTGAATTCTGGGGCTCCCGGAGCTAGGGCACTGACGCCGAACAGCATGGGCAACAAAGACACTCTTTCCTGACATGTTATCAACAGCACAAAACGGGAGGGGGGGGGGGGGGAAGGGAAGTTGAAATGAAAGTGCTGCTAACAGCTATATATTAATATTCAAAACCCTACAAACTGAGGCAGCGTAGTGTTGGGAGGATTTGGTAAAAGGTCACAAGCCATAGTAAACACGCAGTGACTGGGCCCCAATAATAGGAACTCAGTGGGTTCATGGTCAAGCCAGGCTTGAAACCCGATAATCTTTGAAGTGCAGGCGCGCAACACCCATTGGACTCACAGGGCTTCAGCCCCCCCCCCCCGTCGCGTGTGGCAGCCCGGGATGAGACAGCTTCCCGGGCAGTCACACAGCCGCACCCGAGCAATTCACAGGTCTTTAAAAGACCATTTCCATGTTAATGAGGCCTGTTGCTGTTGTTTCACCCCTTCTACGAGCCCCTGCAGCTCCATTCTGCCTATTGCTCACCCCTTCTAAGAGCCCCTGCAGCTCCACTCTGCCTATTGCTTAAAGTTTCAGCCCCCCCCCCCCGAAATTTGTTCTTAGCCCCCCCCCCCGAAATTTGGCTCTAGTTGCGCCTCTGTTGAAGTGCAATATCCACCAGGTGGAAGAGGGGGTTGGGGGGACAGGGGGTAGGGCTGCAGCCTCAAAGCACACAGATGGAACTTTCCTACCTGAACCGATAAGACAGGAGCAGCAGCGTGAAGAGCTGTAGGCTGGAAAGGCCGATCCGACTTCCCACCTTACCGTGGTTGATGCAAATGCCGCGTAAACCGGATCCTTTGGCGGGCTTCTCTGGAAGTGGAAACCAGTGATGTTTACAGTGGTCTCTGCTAGCGCTTCGGCCACAGCCCCTCCAAAACCCCACAGTCGGCTCTCGCTCACTCAACCCCGGAGCAATGAGGATCGGAAGCCGGTGGCAGCAGTGATCTCCGGGTGCCCATGGGACAGGAGCACTAGGTAGAGGCGGCGGCAGGGTCCTGCAACATAACGGGGGCCTCGTGTAAACAAGTGGGGGCAGAATGTCAATTTATTTGCGGATCCCCCGGTACTGCGGCACTGCTTTACTGTGCCCTCTGCTTCAGCGCCCCCACGTTTTATGCTCCGTCTCACGCTCCAATAGCAGGGATGAGAGCCCGCGCTTTCTGGAACCACAAGGTTACACACGGTCTCTCACAGCAGGCGCACCGGTTCTATTCTAATTATGGAGCGATCTGCAAGCTGAGCAAAATATAACCCTTTTGAACACTCTACGAGTGCTATGGCGGGCATTATGCTAGTGCGCCTTATTTTACCTCGCGGCGGCCACAAACTCCTACTTGCAGAGACTGAGTGACGTTTCACTCCCTCAGCCAATCACTGTCTAGAGCCCAGTTATGTTCTGCCAGCCAATCAGAAGCCTCCAAAGGCTCCCGGCACGCTTCTCTGATTGGCTGTGAGCCCCATAGTGCTCACAGCCTGTTTCATTTACGTGATTTAATGTCTACTTGTCCGTCGGACGAAATAGACATTAAATCTTCTTGCCCACCGATAAAAACAACTTGGTTCGGGCGTCGGGCGATATGATTCCCCCACCCCTGATGTATGTTCTTATGACGCATTCTTTTCCCCCGCAGGGAATCACAACGCGGTAGTTACAACGACCGCGTTGTGATTCTGCATACTATTACTCCGCAAGTCGGAACGACGACATGCGGAGGGGGGGCGCTGGATGTTGCAATAGTATAATTTACTATTCCAACTCCAGTCTGTGCGGACAATAGGGAAGGTGTTGAATTTTAAATCCAACACCCCTCCCCCCCGAATTGCGGAGTAATGGTATGTGGAATCACAACGCGGTCGTTATAACGACCGGGTTGTGATTCTCTGCGGGGAAAAGATTTGTAGTAAACTTTGTTTACCCCTTTCTATTTAGTTATTTATAGACAGGGGGTTTACTGTACCAGACCTCATCAATTCTGCTAGCCCTGGTAAACCAAGAGTGACAATCATCCATCTCATTTTCTAATTGTTTCTCCCACTTGTGGTGTTTTCCACCAATGTCAGCATGTTATCCTCTGGTCCTGTATCGAAAACCTCATCTTCAGCCATGCTTCCAGTAACCCAGAAATGCTGCTATTGGTTCAAATGGACAAGGGTTTTAATTTTGATTACTGTTCAAAAAGTAGTGGCTTGCATCCAAAGAAATATGTTTCGCTTATTTCATATATCAATTTATTTGTATATTATGCAATAGAGACTACCATCAGAGCATTTTCTGTGGAGGGATAAGCAAGGTGATTTAGAGATGTTCGATGTTGCACCAGCAAGACTCGAACGTGTTCCAAGAGGATTCAGGGGGTCTCTCCAAAGAGTAACTTGGGGTTCATAAGAAAGGGATCCTATGGTGTTCTTGTATAAACTGGTGTAAACATTTGGTGGTATCCGCTTATCTGTGATGTCTTAGCAGCTTGATGGGCACCTAGGTTTTTAAATTTTACCTGCCAGAATGCCTAAGGAGAGGAAATGTCTGCTCCACAGGCAAAGCAGAGAAGTCAAATCTGTTGCCCTTTCTCAAAATGTTGGTGGTGTTGGAGTCTTAGATGTACAGTGAGAATGAGTGAATGCATTTTAGGTTGATAGGCAGTCAGTCCCTCAATCATTTGTACTTGAGTGTTGTAATAGCACGTCATTTTTTTGTAGCTGTTTTTGGTTATCTGAAGGGCTGGCAAGGCTGGAAGATCTTTGAGGTATCCTGTGGTGTGGCCAACAGCACATTGTGGCTAGATAGTCTAAAATTATCTTTCCATGATTAGTAGCCATTATAGATTCTTCAAGGGTGTGGTGTAGTTTTGGGCATCTCAGATGGTGAGCCAAGGTCTTGTGTAGATGTTGAGGCAGAAGTTCAAGTGGAATTCAATAGAAGAACCATGTGATTGTGTTGGTAAGGTGCAATAAGGCAACTGTTACATAGCTGGTACAGATGGTATAGTGCTGAATGGATAGCTTTGTAAACCTCGGGAGAGAAACTGCTGCTACTATTCATGTTCTGGGTTGCATATATTTAGCATGAGTGGTAGGGTGTTCAAATTCAATCATTCCAGTTGAGAGGCCAAGATAATGCATCGGCTGTTGTATCGGACCAACCATGCCTGCTTATTTTTTGTTCATCACATATGAACTTTGTATATAGGTTGCTGTAGCTGATGTTTTGTAGCAAATATTGTCCTGCATGTATCAATAGATGTGAAAGAATCCTGGAGACTCATTTTTTTGCTGTGAATGGCAGGGTTGGTCTTGTGCACTTGGTTGAAGTAGGGTAAAGTGGATTCTGAGTAAGATTTTGAGAGGCAGTTGAGGGAAGGGGGAAAATAAAATGTGAGCTGTAGTTTTAAGCTGTGAGAAGGCCCTACTTAATGAATACGTCCCTAGAAACTGGTTTGGCTATGCTCTAAACATGGGTTGACGTCACACCAGTTTGTCAAGCCCTGTACTCTTAAATAACCTGCCCCAGTGTTTTTACGATTTGAAATTTGGATCTGCATTTCCTTGGATGAAGTTTAATAGATCAATAGCTTAATTAGATATTTTGGGACCTTGCTTCAAAATTAATGTTTCACATTAAAACAGATTTTTTTTTTTTTTACAGAGTTTTATATAGCGCGAGCTGACCCGAATCTGGTATCGGAGCGCTTTACATAGCACCAGTTACGTTACATGAGGATACACATTCATTTTTGGTTGGCACGGGGAGATTAAGTGATTTGCCCAGAATCACGGGATATTTAGCGTCATTGCCGAGACTCAAACCCAGTTCCCCAGGTTCGAGGTCGACCGCCCTAGCCATTAGGCCAACTCCTCTCCTTGAATGTTATTTTGCAATGTTATTTTGAAATCTCACAAGAGCTAATTGCAAGGGCAGTTTTTGGTGCTTTGTTAGCAGCTGTCCAACTGTTTGGGAAGGCTTGTGTAGATTATGCTGCAATAGCCTATGTTTAATAATAGTAGAATTCTGACTAGCTTCCCTCAGTAGCTTGTTTATAGATATCATAGGATTTTCTGTGAAATAGTCAGTCAAAGGTTTTGTACCCTTGACCAGTAGGTTAGCAGGTGAATGGTTTGTTAATAGTCAATGGTTTTATGCATATTCTTTGTTTTTGCATTGTTCGGCTCGTGCCTAGAAAATTAAGCCACATGAATTGTTTTCACCCATTTGTAGCATATCTGTGTTAGAGAGGAGTTTCTTTAATGATTGAGCGAAACGGTTGATTAGTACAGCATGTCATGTTTCTCAAGCCCCAAGGTGTATATATTGTACAAGGATGGACCTATCATCTGTACCTATCTGGAATAGTAGGTAATTGTCCTAGATTAACTGTGTTGTGTGATGCAAGGGGTGATTAAGATGATCCCTAAAGTATGCCACATGAAAGATACTAAACAATTTCAGCTTGTGACAGTGCAGCAGAGAGATTGGATGTGTTCTGTGTATCCAAATGATTAGTCTAGTCAAATAAGTTAAAAAAATGGGCTAACCTAGAACTAATTGCTAAACCATGTCTGTGAGTGGATTGTTATTGAATTTTTTCCGTAGAAAACGATGGTGAAAAGTCTACCACTCTATAATGACGCGTTAATCCAATTTAGGGTATAACTGTTTATATTCCCATGTGTGGTATCATTTTGTATGTTTTTAGGGACGGAAAAGTCAAATAACATCAAAAATTGTTTCTGATGACCATAATATCAAATTGGGATTAATACAATAAACAACGATAATTATATGTTAATGTCAAAACTGTTTGGCATATTTTTTATTTACATTTTTTTAACATCATTTGAAAAAGATAAACATATTTCAATTAGATAATATATAGCACTTCTCAATATGACACTGACAAATGAAAATTGTTAGAGATAAATTCAAACAGCACTCCTCAGTATAAGAATAGTATGATTTCAATCATCGTCCATGTCCACTTCCATGGAATTGCAACAGCTTATTCCTCGACAATCCGTGCACGCATCTGTGCACACTATTCCCTGTCTTTTGCATATACATTGCAGAGTCGCACATTGATTTTTGCTACAGCCACATTTCACAAATTGTAATAAATGATCTGGTGCTGGTGATTGACTCATTCTAATGGGAGCCAATCTTCCATCTTTCACTTCAAATCCCCACTGTAACGGATCAATATGAATACCCATCCACTGCTGCACCTGATAAACTCTTGAGTGAATGAAATTTGCAGGCATCCTCTGTAGGAGGCAAGAATTCCGGTTTCACATATATTGTTGATTTTGTTGCCTTTGAAGTGAAAGTTCGAAGTCTCATATCATGTAGTGTGCTGTCTCCTGTTATTCCTCCATACAACTCTATAATAGCATTAAGACCAGCATTTTCAATAATTTCTTCTGTTGATTTTTGTGAAGTTTGGAATACGGCAGCACTTTCTTTGAAGCCGACTGATTTTCTTAGCAACTTTATGGAGTCACGTTTTCCTAATCCAAATGGTTTGCAGGTGGTATCACATCCTAATATGGCGTGAGCAAATAAGATGTGAGAGCAGACGTCATTACCTAAAGCTTTTGCTAATTTCCTAATATCATACACAGTTATGTTTTTGGAAGATTTCTTAGGTTCTGGGCAAAGGAAAATATCAAATTGTTTTTCTTGAAAATGATGGAGTAGTATGAGAAGATCGGTGTCCTCGCCAACAATGGATGTAGGATGAGTTTTGGCCGACTCTATAGCCTCCAAAACGACAATGAAGTCTACATCACTATGAGCTTGCTTTGATTTACACCCAGCTTCTTGTAACTTTTGCGATAATTGATCAATGAAGGCTTGTTTATTTTCATTATTACTCAGAAATAATTGTTTCTGGATGGCGATGGATGTAGAAGTTATGAAATTTACTTTAGGTCCTACAAATACCTCGGTTTCTTTTTAGATGGGCTTCTGATTTTGTAGAAAACGTATCTCCATATCCGTCGAATACTATTATTGCCTGGCCATACTTTGTTAGCACATATTTCTCATAGGCACAAGGCAGCTCATGGAATGTCTGATTCGGACTCCAAGGAAGGCAATGTAGTAACCACCCACCATCAATGACGAACTGCATATTTCCGGGCATGTTAGCAACGGCCGGTACTTGCTCTTTAATATAATTGGCAAGCTGCGACTTCCCAGATTCCCTCATAAGTTCATGCTTCTTGACTAAACTAGCTGGGTATGAGCAAAGCTCATAACGAAACACCTCCTGCAAATCCACGCCACTAGTCTGAACTTTCTGCCCAACACAAACGTGAAACTTAGATATTTTTCTCTCCCTGCATGTTTTTTGAATTCCAGTCACTTCTCTTTCAGTGAGTACAGATACATAGTCATCTTCTTGAAACACCACATCACAAATGTAACACTTTTCTACGTCCATTTTCACTGTATCTCACAGCGACTCGCAAGAACCTGTAAAACATAAATGAAACATTTTTGATTAACAAAAAAAAAAACAATAACAACAAAGTAACAAAACACAAACAATAGCAAACTTTTTATTTCAAAAGTTAATTGTAATATTTACGTTCCTTCACACTTTGTCATACAAGTCAACAAAAAAATTATACAAACTTTGTCTATCTGACATATTCCGTGATTATTTGATATTATGGTCATCAGAAACAATTTTTGATGTTATTTTTGACTTTCCCGTCCCTAAAAACTTATAAAATGATACCACACATGGGCATATAAACAGTTATACCCTGTATCTCAAATAATGGGCAGCCATTTTGAAAAATCCGCCATATTGGATTAACTCGTCATGATAGAGTGGTAGACTTTTCAACATCGTTTTCTACGGAAAAATTTCAATAACAATCCACACACAGAAATTGTATTGCAATTAGTTCTAGGTTCCGCAACAAATTGACTAGTCTTGATTCCTACTTTACCATCCTCACCCTAGAGAAAGATTGGAATTTCCTCCATTTCATAGTAGCAAACTCATGTTTTGCTTCACCATAGCTCAGTGTGTACTTATCATAGTATTCAACACAGTTATTGCCGACCTTTTTGTCACCTTGTCTAAGCAACAACTTGTACCAGACCCTCCTTGGGAGGTAACCTACTACAGCTTTCAATCGGTCCTGCTTGCCTTTCAGGATCTAGTATTCAAGTTTAACATTTCATAATCCTATCTTACCCCAGCCTAGAGGTGCCATTGTATGTCTTAATTTCCCCACACACACCTCCTCAGAGTCCCATTCAAGGAGGATCCGGACACTTGTTGCTAATCATAGAATCATGGCCTTTTTATTCAAGAGAATTCTGGGACGTAATGGATACAAATGAGTCAATTCTCACAACTATAGAAGTAGCATACATTAACTACATATCATTATGGGATGTGTATCTTTGTGTATTAGTGTAGTTTCTTGCAAGTGGTCTGCATGAGGCTTTTTCAGCGGAGGATATGGGATCGGCTAAACGGAGTAAACTGAGAAAATGTAGGCGATACTTATGACTGCAAGAATAACTGTGTGTAATAGGGCTGAAACAAACAGCAGCTTTCAAAACAAAGTGCATCAGAGGAATGTAAAGATGATTTGGCTCAGAGTAGAATAGAAGACACGCTAGAACAGATAAACCCTGGAATAACTACAGCAGGCGAAAGTAGCAGAGAATTTCTTCTTTTATGGAAAACAGACTCCAAAATAGTTTGTTCCTACCAACTAAAAAACTTTGGAAACTAAAACTCAGCTAAATAAATTCATCAGAAAACTTCAATGGAAAGCATTTTTTCTACAGCATTCTCAGCCAAATACTCAAAAACAAATCTCTTTTTTTAAATTGTTTTTTTTTTTAAACCATACATCTATGACCAATAAAACAATTGGGCTATCTATCGTAAAATGGTTGTTAAGTACTTGGGTATAAATACATTTTATCCAAAGAAACAGCACTTTATTCCACAAAGTGTATGCAATTCAGAATTTGGCTTGAAAGCCAGATATAAATAATACCTCAAATAAAGGTGGAGTGGTTCAGTTAATGGATGTACAATGGCACCAGGTGAAAATGCAACAACACATTGTAGAACAATTCTATGTAAAACTTGGAAATGATCCGGGCCCAAAACCGCGACCGCGTTGTCCGTGTACAGGAGAACTGGGACCAGACAGTAGCCTATTTTGGCCATATACTTCACCTTCAGCCTAAAATGTTCCCTCAGCTAGTTGTTGTAAAGTGTAAAACGAAAGGTGGCCAGGACATACCCTTTCTAACCCCAAAAAGTCCAAACTCATAGTTAACATCTTCAACCGCAACTTAGAACTATTTAGCAGATCAAAAGCGGATGTTAAGTCCATAAAGGTGAGGTGCATGGCCCCAGTCTTAGCCACTGTATATTTTAATGTCCAATAAATAAAAGTTTTGGCACTGCTCTGTTTCCTGTGCCTTGTTGGAAGTCATACTGGACCTCAGAGTATAGAAGTTTCTTGTGCCTAGGTTTCCTGTTTTGCATGCAGGACCCTACCTCTCACTTTTAGGATTGAATCCAGCAGAGATATCACTCTAACGCCCTCTTTTCCCCTTTTGAAACATAGGACCAATACTTAAACATGACCAAGATCTTGGTAGTTTGGACTCCGTAGCAACCTTAACAACATTTGTGAGGAATGGAGACAAAAAAAGCTTAGTTATCTTTAAACAAGTTAGTTGGAACCCCATCAGGCCCTAGTACTTTCCCATTAGGACTTTTAATTATAGCGATTCTCACTTCTGCCAATTGAAGAGACCAGATTAGTGCTTTTCACATTTGGGTAATATCGTCGCCATTAGTATTAGACTTAAAGATATTACTAAAATGATCTACCCATTCACATTCTGGAATGAGTGTCAATATGGAAGGTATTGTATTATCCCTAAAATGGGTAACATTAACCACTTTCAATGCAGTTTTGTACACCAACCTGCAAGAGTGTATGTCTGGTGGAACTCAGGTTTCTTTATTAAGGCAGCTTTAAGAGCATTGTGAGCGCTAGAACATGCTTTTTCATACCAAGAGTAAGCCTTAACTTTATGACTATGATCTGAAAGTGTCGTCAAATTCTTAAACTTCTGACAGATTACATCAAACTAATTTGGAATAGTTAGGGGGTCACTATGGTCCTTCAAACAGGCCATAAGATAATCAATTGTATTCCATATCAACTCGTAAATAATTGGTTAGGAATCTATTTTGGCCAACACCCCTTTTTTCCCCTGCCAAAAACACATCCTGCAAATTGACAGTCTGATTTATTTTCCTTTCCGAACTTCTAAAAAAAAAAACAAATTTGTAGGTTTTGATTGCTGGCACAGTGTTGGGGGACTTAAATATGCATTAAAGCGTGAAGATCTGAAAGGGCAATAAAATCTAGATAAGAAGCACAAACTCTACCAGTAAAACGTAGGATCACCCTGTGAAAAAGGGTCGCGCACACCTGTCGAAAAAACAGTTCCATCTCATAATGAAAGCGTCTTCCAAAGCACCATGCTCAAAGTGAACGAGTTCATTAGCTTTATATTCAGTCAGCCCACACATCCTAGTTGATTGAAAATTGCAGAGTTCCTCCAGCATCTTCTTGGAACCTTAACATTGTTCTCACTAGACTCGTGGGCCCCTCTTTTGAGCCTCTTCCTTGTTGCCATTACCTCACTTAAGTGTGTTAGTGAGCTCTGGGCTAACCTTAGAAGAACCGTTCTTCCAAATACATAAAGAGAAGCTGGTTCTTCGTACCAATCCTAAATTCCTACCCAAGGGAGTTTCACAATTTCACTTAAATCAGTCAATCCATTGAGCTTCCAGTTTTTTTTCCCTCACCCAGAATCTGTTGCGAAAAGAGCTCTTTATACCTTTTTTAACTCTTTATTTAAAATTTTGCATCGAAGAACAACAATACAACACACTTGTCAATACATGGAGTCAGTTGAAGAATAGCATAATACATGGGGTCATATACACCAGCCATACGCATGTTTCTACACAGCTCTGCCCCCCCAAGGCCCTTCCTGATAAGAGCTCTTTATACCTTGGATGTAAAAAGAGCACTCGTGTTCTATATAAATGGAATTAAAACGTTGAGCAAAATAACTCTTTGTAGCCTTTTCTGCACCTCATAAAGGCAACTCAATATCAAAATCAAGCATAGCCAGATGGATAGTCAAATGTATTTAAACTTGCTATGTTCAGGCCAAAAGACCTTTATATCTCAGAGCACATGCCACTCGTAAACAAGCATTGGCATAGCCAATAGGTCTCGCCTTTGGGACCTTATAAGTGTTTAGCCATGCAACAGTTGCGTAACTAAATACTTATAAGGTCCCAAAAGCAAGACCTATTGGCTATGCAAAGCAGCCGTGCGGCCGCGAAAGTGAAAGTGATCACGATCAAACATCAAAGTGGCCGTGCGGCCGAAAGTGAAAGTAATCGCGGTAAAACACGGCGCCCGCGCACATGCACAGTAGCTGTAGGCTGGCCTGGTAGCACTTTTTGGAGCCCTCTCAATAAGTCTCGCCAGACCAGCGCATGCGCTGGGTCAGGCGAGACCTAAAAAGGAGCCACTATGGCCTTTCTTGGAAATATTCCTATAGCTGACATTTGTAAGGCAGCTGCATGCTCTACACCACACACATTTGCCAAACATTACTGCGTGGATATTTTAGTAAGCCAACAAGCCAGTATAAGTCGAGCAGTGCTACATACCCTTTTTCAAACTATTGCAACTCCCACAGGCTAATCAACATTAAACAAAAGAGGGACCCTGAAGTTAGCAAATAAGGGAGGGAAGTAACCAGGGAATAAACAACAACAAAAGTACATAAGACTTCCCTCGCATATGAATAACACATTGGCAGTCCGTCCAGCATTTCATACATCCCACAGAACCAAGGAAAGTTTTTTTGTAAAAAAGATTTTTAATTCATTTATTTATCAAAACATTTCATTATTTTTTCTATATCTGATTAATAGAGGGATAAGACATCAATAAAACAATTATGACCACAAGCCCAGCACAATAATATAGCCAACAGGCTATTTGTAACTATACATGTTACCACCCCAACCAGACATTCAAAAACAAACCCAACACAGGACTGAAATACAATTTTAAACATAAAAAGTACACCAGACCTAGTAAACCAATACAAAAGTAGAAAAGGAAGAAGCGCCTAAACTCCCACAGGCTAGCCACTGCTTCTCAGAAGGGACTGCTTTACAGTCTGTGCAGAACATGTGTATCTACAGCCACACATGCCATCAAACGGATTGTTACTTACCCTGTAGGCATTTGTTTGTGGCATGTAGTGCTGTGGATTCATGTGTGTCCTCCCTGGACGCCTGTGGTCGTTGCAGTTTCATTATATATTAGTCATATACTTACATTTAGCGTGGGCATCACTTTTCTTACACATACCTTATAATCCTTCCTCACCCGCCCGCGGGAAACCAAAGGAGTCAATGCCCATATAACCTCGAGGAGTAGTCACTCTGTCTCATAACTCAAAAGACTTCTTCAAAGAAAAGCAACTTTCACAACTTAGGAATTAACTCTAGATGGTAGGGGTATGCAAAGCATGTGAATCTACAGCACTGCATGCTACGAACAGATGCTTACAGGGTAAGTAACATAATCCTTTTAAGTTCTGTCCACTTCTCTCTCTCTGATGAAATCGTAATAATGTAATACTAGTTAGTGTAGTGCTTTATTGAGTGGCTTCAGCTGGAAGCTGCGATGGGAGATGTAAACAAGCATTTACAATGCAACGGTCTCGGCATTGTTAAAGTTAGTGCTATTGGCATTGCTCATGACAATGCCGTTTCTTTAAATGTTTTAAAAACAAAAACATAAACAAAAATAATGTCATGATCAATGCCAATAGCTCTAACTTTAACAATGCCGAGACCGTTGCATTGTAAATGCTTGTTATAACTGACGGAGCCGGTATTCCTTCAAACTTGGTATGCCTCGAAGCTGCTTGATAAAACAACAACACCACAATATTAGTGCTGCACCGATCGTCCCTTACACGTCTTCACCTCCCAGCACCGGCGTGTGCATGCTAGCTAGAGGATGCTGGGGGAAGCCAGGGGCCCGAGAGTGCCACGAGAAGGGCTTTTAGTCGCTAAAGGGTGCTGGGGGAAACCAGGGGCCCGAGAGTGCCACGAGAAGGGCTTTTAGTCTCTAAAGGGTGCTGGTGGAAAACAGGGGCCCGAGAGTGCCACGAGAAGGGCTTTTAGTCGCTAAAGGGTGCTGGGGGAAACCAGGGGCCCGAGAGTGCCACGAGAAGGGCTTTTAGTCGCTAAAGGGTGCTGGGGGAAACCAGAGGCCCGAGAGTGCCACGAGAAGGGCTTTTAGTCGCTAAAGGGTGCTGGGGGAAACCAGGGGCCCGACAGTGCCACGAGAAGTGGTTTTATTCGCTAGAGATGTTGCATGCAGTACTTGAGTGCCGCGAGAAGAACTTTTAGGCGGTGGAGATGTCTGGAGTAAAGCGCTTCACCGCCTCATCCGGAGTAGTAAGCGCTATACAAATACAATTACAGTCCCTTCAGCCGGAAAGATTTCACCCCGCAGACCCCGATGCAGGGGCATTAACTTGCTTCATTAAATGTAACGAGGATATTTTATTCCCCAGAACAGTACCTGCGGGTTGAAAACAACCCGGTACCGCCTCAGTGGAGTGTCCCCCGCCCTCCGGTGATGTCTGACCTGTAAGACCAGAGCCTTTCTGCAGACGTTTACATGGATGTGGCCAGAGCAGGCTGAGGCTGGGAGTCCCCCGAGCGGCCATCGTGGCACCATGCCAACACATCTCTCAGTCACCCCTCCACTCTCAAGAAAGGACTAACGCCAGGGTGAAAACCAGAACGAACACAAAGGGAGGTGTGCATCTGCTCACTGGGCCCACAGTCACACCTCCCCACTGCCCCCGGTTTTCACTGGATTCTAAATGTTTTAGTCTCAAAGAGCCCCACGGACGTCCGCGTGTCACGTAAAGCGATGCCTCTGTGCAGAATTTGATGAGGGGGGTCGCGTGGAACTACCACAGGCATATACAAAGAGACAGGCCAGGCAGACCCCTTAGTGTTAGTGAGAGGGGGTGGGGGTGGGGAGTTCTCCAGAGGCCTCCAATGTTATCGGACTAGGTTCCCAGGGGCCTAGCTATCAATAGTACATCAGGTGCTGTGGCACCATTAGGCTAGCCCCATGGGTCTGAGGGGTGTGCACTGCATCCCAATTCTAGCTGTTGTCACAGACTAAATTAGAGTATGGTAATTTTTCTCGCATGTATTAAGGCCCTTGACACAGCTGCTAGCTTCCCTACCTGATCTGCCCCTTTTCCACTCAGCTGCCACTGTTGATTTCTGAGGCAGCATGGGCAGGGGGCTTGGGGCACGTGTAAGCCTTCCTTCCGACTCCACTTAGCACAGATCCCCCTCTCCCCGGAGAGCGCCACGGCTCGGGTCACGTGACCGCAGCGCTGACATCATGCCAGAAAGTCTGGAGCGCATTTGCACTCGGCAGGGAAATATGCTCCGGAGCAGATGCCGTCACCAAAGGAAGTTTTTCTAAGGGGTCGAAACCCAAAAAAAGGCGTCCGGCGGAGAGGCTCGTTTTTCTGTGTGGCTTTTCTACTGAAAGGAAGATGGGATGAAGGGTACGCTAAGTAAACAAGACAAGCGAGCGTGGCTGGATGGGGTGGAGGAGAGAGGGCAGAGAGCCCAGGCTCTGGTTACAGTAGATCGATGTTTGCCTTCGTTGCGCTGCAGAGGAGAAACTGCTCCTCGTCCCAGCAGAGGTTCCTGAGGCCCAGCTGATGCCTACAAGCCGAGGGCACCGGAAGACACCACCGCCTTTCTCCGAGGCACAGCAGAAATGCCTCGGAGAAACGCAGCGTCCTTTTCGGATTCGGGGGCGTGTTTTACTGTTGATAACTGAGACTTTCTGCAAAAAACACGCCCCCGATCCGAAAAGGACGGGGCCTGATCGGAGTGACGGGACCTCTTCTCCAATGGCTGGCCAGCATTGAAGAGGCCAGCCAATGGAGAACAGGGGAGAAGAGGGGCGGGTTCAAGCCCCTCTTCTCCAAGTCATTAAATCTCTCGACTTCCGGTTCTGTCTTCGGCAGACCGGATGGTCCCGAGACCTAAAAATGAGTGGCCGACCAACCACATGAGGATTTTATTGGTACCCTATTAACTCTAACAATTGTGTAACCATTCACTTACTCCAACCCTCTTCACTTGACTAGGTCCCCTCTGGTGATTTTCTTTGTAAAGGCAGATATGTGGAACTGCCTGACCAATCCAATGCGACCTCATGCCCCCTGCATCCTTGTCCCTGAGCATCCACGACCTGATTCAGCTCCTCCAGCCCTCTTTATGCCCCACTACCAACTTTGTAAGGTTTGCCAGTGGAAGTTCACAGCCTTTGGATTACAATCTTAAATGAGGATGTAATATAGGTTTCCATCTCAGTCAGTGAAGTTGACAAAGTTTTAATATCTGGATTTTTTGCCAGAGGAAGCCTTTCATAGTTAATACCTCAGAGGTAAGGTCATTTGTACGGATCTAGGCTGACATAGCAGGTCGTGATAAAGGCTTCCTTCTCACAATATACATTTTTTTATTTTTTTTTGCTGACGTGATCCAGAAAAGGGTAAATTCAGAGCAGTCAATAGAAAGAGTATTTAGTAATCCAATTGTACTAGTCTAAAAATGTGCCGTTGGAGTGGGAGGAGAATTAGTCTTACCCTTAGTAATCATGGAGGCCTTGTGGCACCGCCCCACTGCTTTTTGCAGTGTAAAAGGAAAAATAAAATAACTTGATATCATTTTTCTTTCCTGCTGCTGCAGCTTAGCGGGGCTGCTCTGCTCACAGAGCAGAGGGAGGATTGGTGGGCACTTTAAGTGCGCATGAATGTTTGGCCAGCCGCTGATTCCTAGTCCCTCCACCTTCTCCAAAGGACAATAAAGCAGAGTTCTGGGGCTGGTAGTCCCACAGTGATAATGTGACTGGCAAACACAGGCGTCCTGTGCTGAGTTAGCGTGTCAACGTTTTGTCTGCTTCCTATTCCCTCCTCCTGGGGCT
The DNA here is from genome assembly GCF_964204655.1 of Triturus cristatus. Classification (NCBI taxonomy): domain Eukaryota; kingdom Metazoa; phylum Chordata; class Amphibia; order Caudata; family Salamandridae; genus Triturus; species Triturus cristatus. The sequence goes on along the minus strand of NC_140588.1, from coordinate 414,856,465 downwards.
GCATAGAAGAGCGCTTCAGTGCTGGTAGTCAACACGACCCAACTGTGACCTGAAAACATCGGCATACCTGTGTCCATTCGACAGTCAGCAGCATAAATAAAATAAAATTAACAATGGTATTGCCGGGACAACTGTAGAACAGTTACCTTTCCTGCAAAGCAAGCATTCAAATATTTATTTCAAGAGTAAGTTGAAATTCTTGGTCTTAAAATCCTATCCCTTCATTTTTTAAGCCTAGTATTAGAGACCGCTTTTATTGTAGACTATTATTATCCCCCCCAAAAATATACATAATGATCATAGTCCGGTTTTTGCTCAGAGAGCTTCATCCAATGGTCGGGTAAATTATTCACGTTTTGCTCCCACCCATCACAACATGCAGCATGTTCTAGCACAATTTACCCATTGGATCTCTTCACTTAGTGACTGTACAGAGCCTGTGCACGTGGATCACATCCACCTAAAAACAGATTCTTTACAATCGGTGACAAAGCTGGTTTAAAGTGTACTTTTTGAGTTGTAAGGAGTTTTAAGTATCATTGTAGCTGCAGGTGTTGGGACTGCTTGGTTAGGTAGTGATATATTCCTGTCTGCTCCACAAATTAATAAAATGGATGGATAGCACAACTGAAATGGTTATTTTAAAAACATGAATGAATGAAAATAAATGTATAAAGCACAACTGCGGCTAGAAACGTCCTGGCGCTAGTCACTAGTAAAACTGCCACATCAGTAAACATTTTTTAAACATCAGCATTTTAATGCAAGCCTATGTATGGCATTTATGTTTCAGTAGGTGCATGTTTTTATTTTTGTGGCATATGCTTGTAATGCAAAAAAAAAATCTATTTGCCAAGGCCAACTTGATCGGTTTTACCAATGCTTGATTTAACAAGGTGTTAAAGAAGGGTAGTGCTTGTCCCCACACCGCTATGGGCAGTCATTTCTTTTCTCTATTGCTGCAGACTGCGTCATCCCTCCCTCAAAAAACAAATCTGAAATTTTTACCATAAAGTTTTCCAGGCTTGTGCTCACAAAAATATCTAGGATACTTGTATGTAATCCTCCGCATATTTGTTACCAAAGTTGGGTTCTTGATACATCACATGGAAAAAAAATTGGTAGTTTGACCTCAGTTTCTGAGGAACATATTCTCAGTCTGAAGCCATTTCCCTTCTTCAGCAGTATTTTTCAAAACATAAATGCTTGGTACCTTCTTTAGCATTGAACACTTGATAACTTAATCAACTGTGGGAATTACAGTGTAACAGTACTTCGAAGTTGCCCTCATGGTGACTTGACCCTCTTTTCTATTACCAATACAGCGTCCTCCATTTCGTGCATCATTTTCCTGGATCATGCGTTTGACTAGTGGTTGAAGTGATGGGGGGTGGGTTTAACTGCACATATGTGATAACGTGGGGTTCTACCTACATGCCAACATATCAAGCCACACAGTCCAGTGTTTTCGACACCTTTAGCGTTTTCTAGTTCTCCATTTTGTTTGTACAAAAAGTCCATAGACTAGAGCCAATATATGTCCTGTGTCATCTTCTCATCAAGTACTGAAAGAATGCCTGATTCAGTACTGTGCTAGCCGGAAACTGGCTTGGAATGGATCAGGTTAAATATTCACCTGTAGTTGAAGGCACCCTTCGTCAGCTACATGAGCTTCACAGATTTTAGTTGGGAATGGCAGGAGAGAAATTGGGCAATAGTTTTTCAGGATTGTGATGTCTTCCCCTTGTAATTTTAGAAGTGGGATGGCAATTGCCTCCTTGAAAGAATTGGGGAACTATTCCTTGAGTAAGGGATTTGTTTAAGAGAATTTTTAAACAAGGGGCTCTTAATTTCCAGAAACAGGGATTTTAAATAACAGGGGAGGTGGTAGGCACGGATCTTATGGTGAACCTAAATTTACTGGTGAATCAAGGTGGAGTGTTGCTCTTCAATAATTGCAGAAAACGCATGGACAGAAACAATTTCTTTATAGTAAAATCGATTGCTTATGAGTAATGCTGACTGAAAGGCTGTCCTTGATAGAATTTACTTTGTCAATAAAGGAGTTCAATTTATTACATAGTTCTTAAGAACAGATAATATTTTGGGTGATTCCGTCTGAATCAGACAGCTCCTTTAACGCCTTCGCTGCCAGGCCTTTTCCCCTCCTGTGCCACGCCCTTTTTTGGCTATTTGGAGTAGTGCGCGCTTAGACCCCTGTAACTTTTTGACCACATAAGGTATCCACGCCAAATTTGCGTCCTTTTCTTCCAACATCATGGGGATTCTAAAGGTACTCAGGGTTTGTGGATTCTCCCAGAGGGGTCACAGAAATTAGCCAAAACACAGCAAAATTTTGTTTTTTTTCGGAAAAATTGGAAAAACGGGCTGCAAATGAAAGCATCTGTTTTTTTCCCTGCAAATGTTATCAAAAAAGGGTTTGGAATCACCATTTTCCCAGCTTTTCGGGGATACCAGACTTTTGTCAGAAACCCAACATTTTTTACACAGTTTTGGCATTTTTCTGGGACATAGCCTAATTTTGCTATTTTAGTGCTTTTGACCTCCTTCCAGTTAATGGCAGAAATGGGTACAAAAGCAATAATGGATCCTGGAAAGCTATACAGACAAAATTCTGAATTCAGCAAGGTGTCATTTGTGTTTTTTTATAGAAACTAACAGTTAAATATAGGATAAATTAAAAATTAGTTGAAAAAAAAGCCTTTTGTGTCAACGTTTTCACCTGTAACTTCTTCTAATTATGACAGCTCTTTGAAAACAATATACCATTACATCCGCTGGACATTACTGGTTGTGGGGATATATAGGACTTGTAGGTTCACCAAGAACCCGACGAACCCAGAGCCAAAAACTGAGCAGCAACTTGCAATGGTTTTTTATTATGTACAGTGTATATAGTAATTATTCTGTAAAAATGTGTACATGGAAAAATTGGTATGAAAGACACCTATGTATTTCTGAAATGGGAACAAAATATAGAGTTTAGAAACAGTAGATATTTGCACATTTCTGAAATTGGGGATACTCATACTAGCATGAGAATTATCAGTCATTTTTTAGAATGACTTCTTTTTTACACAATCTTTCATTTGGAAGGCAGAAATGCATCGAAAGTCAATAGATAATAACAGTTCCTTTACAAAACTGAATTACCCTAAGTCTCCAGATAAAAATGGTACCTCACTTGTGTGGGTAGGCATAGTGCCCGCGACAGGAAACGGCGCAAAACGCAACGTGGTCACAACTCAATATCGCAGTGAAAATTTACCCTTTTTTGGCAAAGTGCCTAGCTCTAGTTTTTTAACCCTAGCTCTGCGGGCACCTTGGGAAACCTAGCAAACCTATACATTTTTTAAAACTAGACACCCAGGGGAATCCAGGATGGGGTGACTTGACTGCCTCCCACCAGGGTCTGTTACCCAGAATCCCATGCAAACCTAAAAAATTGTCAAAAAAACCACATTTTCCACACATTTCTGTGGTGGAAAGTTTCGGAATCTGCATGGATCCAAAAATTTCCACCCACCTTGCGTTCCCCTAAGTCTTGCGAGAAAAACGGTACCTCACTTGTGTGGGTCGGCCTAGTGCCCGCGACAGGAAACGGCGCAAAACGCAACGTAGTCACACCTCAATTTCGCAGTGAAAGATGACCCTTTTTTGGCAAAATGTCTAGCTGTAGTTTTTGAACCCTAGCTCTGCGGGCACCTTGGGAAACCTAGCAAACCTATACATTTTTGAAAACTAGACACCCGTGTGCTTCCAGGGAGGCATGGCTTGCGTGGATCCCCCAATGTTTCCTTACCCAGAATCCCCTGCAAACCTCAATTTTATTTGAAAAAATTACATTTTTCACATTTTTGTGTGGGAAAGTTGAGGCATCACCGGGCTGACACAAATTTCCTACCACCCAGCGTTCCCCTGGGTCTCCCGATAAAAACGGTGCCTCACTCGTGTGGGAGGCCCAAGTACCCGCGACAGGCAAGGGCCCAAAACGTATTGAGGCGACATGAAAATTGCCTACCTCAAAACGACCTGGTTTTGCAAGGGGGGTCACCTGGGTTTTTGGCCCGGTGCTCAGCGGCCACCTAGGGGAACCTACCAAACCCTCACATTTCTGAAAACTAGACACCCGGGGGATTCCAGGGAGGTATGGCTTGCGTGGATCCCCCAACGTTTCCTTACCCAAAATGCCCTGCAAACCTCAAATTTCGCTGAAAACATCACCTTTTTCACACATTTTTGTGTGGGAAAGTTGAGGCATCACCGGGCTGACACAAATTTCCTACCACCCAGCGTTCCCCCGGGTCTCCCGATAAAAACGGTGCCTCACTCGTGTGGGAGGCCCAAGTACCCGCGGCAGGCAAGGGCCCAAAACGTAGTGAGGCGCACTACGTTTAGGACCCTTGCCTGTTAAGGCGCACTACGGTTTGGACCCTTGCCTGTCACGGGTACTTGGGCCTCCCACACGATTGAGGCACAGTTTTTATCGGGAGACCCGGGGGAACACTGGGTGGTAGGAAATTTGTGTCAGCCCGGTGATGCCTCAACTTTCCCACACAAAAATGTGTGAAAAAGGTGATGTTTTCAGCTAAATTTGAGGTTTGCAGGGCATTCTGGGTAAGGAAACGTTGGGGGATCCACGCAAGCCATACCTCCCTGGAATCCCCCGGGTGTCTAGTTTTCAGAAATGTGTGGGTTTGGTAGGTTCCCCTAGGTGGCCGCTGAGCACCGGGCCAAAAACCCAGGTGACCCCCCTTGCAAAACCAGGTCGTTTTGAGGTAGGCAATTTTCATGTCGCCTCAATACGTTTTGGGCCCTTGGGTCTGCAGTAACCAACCATTCCCAAAAACATTCAAACCTCTTTCTGTGTTTTTGGTGGATTCATTTGCATGATGGCATTTATTCAATCCTGAGAAACTTTTCAATGATGTTTCCAAGATAAAGCACCTCAGTCTTACAAAATTGTAATTTTGTCGGTGATACTTTATGACCACCTACTGCCAAATGATTCAGTAAAGCAATTGTATCTGTCACACAATCTTCTCTAGTACTTGATGCTATCAGTAAGTCATTAATATACTGGGCTAGGACTGAATTTCTGGGCATGAACAATGACTCCAAACACTCTTTCAATATCTGATTGAAAATTGAGGGGCTCTCTGTATACCCTTGAGGAACTCTGCGCCAAGACACGGTTTCCAAACCGAAATGCAAATAAATATTAGCTCTCCGGATGCAAAGGTATCGAGAAAAACGCTTGACACAGCTCTATCACTGTGAACCATTCCGCATCACATGGAATTTGATACAGGATCAATGCTGGATTCGGTACTATAGGACAACACGGTATAACAATTTGGTTAACCTTTCTCAGGTCCTGTACAATCCTGTGCTTTCCATTAGGCTTGCGAATTTCCATTATAGGTGAATTGCATGGACTTCCTAGTATCTCTCTCGAAATTCCTTGTTCATTCAGCAGATCTATCACAGGTGTCACTTCTGCAATAACATCAGGACTCATTTTGTATTGTGGGGTTCTCGGAGAAACTGCATTAGGTTTGACTGCAATCTGAATCGGAGCAACTCCTTTCATCAGACCAATATCTTTTCCAGAAAAATCCCACACATCAGACAACACCGATTTATCTCAACGGGTAAATCATTCTCTGTGAGCAATGGGTACAACTCATTCACTAAGTCCCTTGATTCAGCATTTTGAAGACTACATCTTCGTCTTTTGTGTGAAATGCTATTCCATCTGGTGTACAATAAATGGAACAGTTCATTTTACACAACAAATCCCTACCTAGTAAATTAACAGGGCTTGAATCACACACAACAAATTTGTGTAATTCCTTAAAATTCCCAATTTGAACTTTCTTTGGCTTCGTTATAGATGTTTTAATGAGTTTGTTTGATACTCCAACAACTTGGATATTTTCTCCGGAGAGTGGTAGGTTTGGAATTTCCACAGTTCTCACAGTGGAACGGGTAGCACCAGTATCTACGAGGAAAGTAATTGCATTACCATCAGCCTCGCCATCCATATATGGACCCGATTGATCTACCACTAGAGATGCACCAAGAACGCACTCTTCCTCCCCGCTCAGGCACCGTCATTGTGATGAATCCGAATCACTCCCATCTGCTTGCAAAACATACTATGAAACAACCTGCACGTTTGAATTTGAGCATTTGTACGCAAACCAGTATTTACATTTTGTCTTTGCATTTGACCATTCACTTTATCATATTGGAGCTTGTGGAATTTGCAAATGTTGTCCCCTGTTTATCATCTGCTCTTGATGATTCTGATTCTGTACCTGATTTATCTGCACTTGATAATTCTGATTTTGGCTCTGCATCTGCTTTTGTCCCTGATCAAATGAACCTGAATTTCCATTACTATTCAACACCATCTTACACTCACGACGCCATTGGCCAAACTTTCCACAGTTAAAACAAGGATGTTTCTGTTTCAAGTACTCTATGTTCGCAAAATTACCTCTACCTTGATCCATCGGAACCATGTGTGTCACTGTATTGCCATTTGAAACTAATCTTTTCATACCAGTTGACCATCATCAGTCGCATCTCCACTCAGGTATCCTCCTTTCTTGGCTGCTCTCCTTTGTGCTAACATCAATTTCTCCTTTAGTTTCTTATGTCTCATCTCTATCATCTCCACAATATTTTGCATAATGATGAATCTCATCAACTGATTTACTCTGCCAACATAGTAAATGTTGCTGTATCATAGCGCTTACTTCTGGTCTCAAATCATAGACAAAATGATACACAAAGTGTCCCATATCCTTTTCAGTGATGTTCTCTATACCACTAAACTGTTTAAACACTTGAAGAAGCCTTTCTTAAAATGCATGTACTGATTCTTTCAGTTCTTGAGTTGTTCTATCAATCCTCACCCAATCTGTTTGTCGGATAAATTTTCCCTTTCATGTACATAATAACCCGATTGTATTTTTTCATAACCTCATCAGAAGGTGCTCCTGTTTTGGGATCTCTCTGGTATTCTTTATTCGGCTAATCTACAGCAATTTTACACTCAACCCACAAATCAGCTGAAACCACTATATCAAAATCATACTCTAAATCAACCCACAAAACTTTTGATACTTTAACAAATCTTTCAACTTGTCGGTACCATTTAACAGGCTTTTCTCTCAATCGCGGAAAATCATTCACAAATGACAAAATGTTTTGTCATGACCATGGAACATGGACATAACCACTTCCAGGTATTGCTCTCATTGGATAAGCACCAACCGCATCATCCGGTTCTGTCTTTTTCTCTGGCTCTCTCAAAGGGTACGACGGAGAAGCTACATTCACTTTAGTATTTTCATCTTTTTTTCTTTTGAGCCCATTTTCCTTTCCACTTGTCCACTTTACCCAAAACGCTTTAATGTGCTAATCAACTCTTTAATTTGTATTCGTTTCGCTGAAACATTCAAATTTTCCAAATCTCTATCTGTAAAATCAAATCTATACGTCTTTTGTAATGCTTTTGACTTCTCAATGTCCACTCCATACTCTTGGGCTGTTTCAACAAATGTCTCATGTAAATTTCTCGCTCTTCGGGTAATAATCTAACATAGAAACAGTGACTCATCATCCTGAAATTTGCTCCGTCTTTCTGGACTAATTGTACCTGTAATCCTTTCTTCTAGTACTCCTTTTAATTTAGTCACATCAACACAATCATCTTAACTCTGATTACTACAACTAGGAGCTATATCCTTAATCCACTGTGTGAGAAAGTGCCATCTTTCTTGCATGGTATGCCCCCACTTTTTTCTGAATGTACTTTGACTGAGTGTGCCCTGGACTCCTGCCAATCAGGTGCCCAGGGCCTATGTTCCTTCCGTTAAACACAAAACCCAAATTGGCAGACCCTGGCCACATATCAGCCCCTGGTAAATGGTACCCTAGGTACCCAGGGCCTTGTGACCAGGGAAGGCCTCTAAGGGCTGCAGCACTCATTGTGCCACCCTAAGAGGCCCTGTACCCTTACACACACACACTGCCCTTGCAGGCTGAGTGTCTGGGTACAAGACAAAACAAAGAGTCGACATGGCACACATCCCTGTGTGCCATGCCTACCACCTACACTGCCATGGCATACATCAGCCACCCCTCTAGCTGGGTGCCCTATGCCAATGGTGTGGGTACAGGTACAGGAGCAGGTGCCCTGTGCCCCTACAGTACCCAGGTCCATTCCCGGGCACTAAGTGCAGTGCTGCCATTTAAAAGTATATGGTGCTGGGAGCTTGTCAAACACGAACTCCACAGCACTATAATGGCAACACTGAAGACTGAGAAGTTTGGTATCAAACTTCTCAGCACATTAAACCCACACTGATGCCAGTGTGGGATTTAATGTACCAAGCACCCCAGAGGGCATCTTAGAGATGCCCCCTGAAACCTAAACTACAATCCATGTCTGTTCTGAGGCTGCCTAGGCTACCACACAGCAGACATGTTGCTGGACCCCTGGGTAGGAGAGCCCCTGCTCTCCTGGGTCTGCAACAATGCACATCCTGGGTGAGGTGCTAAATCGCCCCCCCCCAGGATGGGCAGGGGGAAGCTTCAAAGGCATGCCGCCTCTGTGAGCTTCCCCAGGCCACTACAACCCCCCACTCTGGCGGGAAGCTTGGCCGGAAACCCCAAATAAGGACAGGGGATGTGCCAGCCTGCCAACCCCACCCCTCAGGTGGGAGGCGAGGTGAAGCTCTTCTCCGGGCTCTCGCCATCTTGAAGATGGGAGGCCCTGCCCAATCAGGACTAGGCTACTGCCCCCCTCCCACAGGAGAGAGGCAGGATAGGGGATGTACCCACCCCAGGACCGGGACCCATTGGTCCCTGCCATTCACCTACCTGTAACGCCCCTAAATCTAGTATTTAGGGGCACCCTGAACCTTCCTTCCCCAGATTCCGAAATCCGAAGAAGAGCTAGATGAAAGAAGACCTGCCCTGCAGCTGCTAAGAAGTGGAAGACACCAACTGCTTTGGCCCCAGCCCTACCGGCCTGTCGACCCTCGAACCTGCTCCTGCTCCAACCCGGCATCTCTTGTGGCCAGCAACCTCACAAACCCCGGAGGACCTGGCTACCTTTTGACTTTAAGCCCACTGGGACTCCCATGAGTATAGGCTCTACTCAAAATCTACTTCTAATCCCTGGCAGCAGCCCGGAACCGCGAACCCAGCACGCTCTGCACCCGCCAAGCCTGGCCAGTGCTGGAGTGAACAAAGACCACGAGGACGACCCAACGGCGACTGTGACCCCGAGTCCGGCACCCAAGGACCTCCCTCGACACTCCTGAAGAAGCCTGCAGCCTCAGAACCAGGTGCCCCCCCAACCGCGATCAACCGAGGGTAAGATTTCCCGACACCAAAAGGCACCCCTGTACCCGGTGCCCCCTGTGCCCAATCCCGAGGTACCTTCCTATCCTCCAACTACCCAACTTACCTCTCGAAGTGGTGGTGGCACCTGAAGATTCTTCGTCCCCGAGCTTGCAGTCTTTTTCTAAACCGGAGATTTCCAATTGAAATCAATTGAGCGCCCGAAGGCTCAAAAGCACCCTGCACCCAGCCTCCCGAGTGGCCCTGGCAGTGCAACCTCTACACCTATCTACTTCCCCACTTGCCCTGAGTAAGTGACGAGGAGCCCAGCTCCCACAGCCGCGTGGCCTGCTAGTCAGCAGCCACCAACCAAGGCCCCCCTACCTCTCATAGGATAACATTGGGCCTAACTCTCTCTGCACCTGGCCGCCCTTGTGCTGCTGAGGGTGAACCAACTGTACCTACCTGACCATGGGAGACCCCTGAGTCTATGCCCAGAACCTTAACTCTGCCAGTCGAGTACTTACCTTTAAACCGATAACTCAATTTTCTCCAAAGGGTAACATTGACTGGCTTTTCCTGAAATTTCTTCTGAGTGTGGACTTTTCAAAACTTAAAATATTCACCAAAAATCAGCCGAGTATCAAACGAAAATACTCACCTGCTCTTAGGTGAGCTCCCAGTGCTGGATCTTGGTGCCCAGCACTCACTCTGAAAAATACTTACAACTGTACTTACCAGTAACCCAGTTTTCTCCCATAGGAAACCATTGACTGTTTTTCTGTGAAATTTCTTCTAAGTGTCGATTTCTGCAAACTTTAAATATTCTTTAAAAATCGTGTAAATTCTGAAAACGTAATTACTTACCTGTTTTGGATAAAGGTCCCAGTACTGAGTCTAGGCACCCAGTACTGAATTACAAAAGTAACAAGAACATACTATACCTGCAACTTGAATTTTCTGCCATAGGGAATCATTGACTGTTTTCTATGAAATATTTTGTCAACTTTTAAAATAGCAAAATATTATCTAAAAATCATCACAGTAATTAAGTCGACTTTTATCACCTGATTCCAAGTATTGACCCAGGACTGAATCTAGGATCCAGTCCTGGAATTCCAAAAGTAATCCTAAAAGTAATCTGTGGCAAATAACTTGAAACTTCCATTGAGCTCAATGCATTATTGTGTTTAGAATTGTGTTGCCTATTGCAACCACTTGTAACTTTCTACAAAAGTCAATTGCATATTGCAAAAGTATTTATTTATATAAAGCATCTCATTCTGAGAAAGTATATTTTAATTCCAATTGTTGGTTCTAAAATAAAACAAGCATATATTTTTTTATATATAAGCCATTGGTCTAGTGTTCAGTTATTGAGTGTGTGAGACCATTTGCTGGCTGAGTGTGTGCAACAAATGCTTTACACTGTCCTCTGCCTTACTGCTCGACCAAGCTACCACTTTAGAGAGTAAGGTTATATCTAACTTTAGCCTCTGCCAAACCTCTGGGGACTGTGGAATCTGTACACCCTGTACCTATTTGGGAACAGTATATACAAAGCCACTTTCTCACACACTGATCTAATTCTTCTGGCGATGGACCCATTGATCTTTGTACATCCTCACCTGACTCACTTCTAGGTTTAGCAGGTGTTTGTATATTCAATACCTCTTCAGATTGTATTATTCTCCTAGGTTCTTGATACACTACCCTTTTCGGTGTCTCATTTCTCCCTGAAACATCCAAATTGTTCCTCATGCCTCAAGACTATATTCACATTTGCACTGTTGCTTCCACTGCTTCTTTCATTAGTCCTAGTCACTTCTGGGACTGCCAAAGCATGTACTCCCATAACACACTGTCCATCACTATATAATGAAACTACTGGACCAATCGTCACTGACAACACTTCTGGGTTTCTTACTGCTTCCATCCTAACAATCAGCCTTTGCCTGTTCTCAATCTGATCTGGTCTCACTCCATTTGTCACTCTAATCTGAGGTTGTTCTTCAATTTAAATCAAAGGGGCATTAGGTATAACATTTGAAGTATGTGAATCATCTGTACTTAAACTAAGCTGTTCCTCTTGATATGGGGGTGGTGGTCTGTTTATTAGTAATTCGTTTAGGAAATCCTCATCAATGTCATCTGAATCCATTAGATTCACATTTGCATTCCTATCTTGTATTTCGGTATTATTCTTTTACTCTTTGGACTTTCCCTTTTCAATCTCATCAACCTCTCTAACAGGGAATAATCCGTTTGTTTCTATAACAGTACCTCTAATCCACTGTATTCTTACACCTATTCTGATGCTTGCCTCTTTCTCTCTTGTATGCTTCATACTCCCATTCTTCTAAAACCTCATACTGCATTGGTCTTGGATTTGGATTCAAACCATTCATCCGAAACCTCAGGTTTTTCAAAATCCTTGTATTCAAAGTACCGTTTTCAGGAAAAGCTAATTCACCTTCATCATTTGTATATTTCACCCATTTCTCTAACCATGCACACGTATGATAACCCCTTTCTAATGCCATAAATGCTGCTGGCGTAACTTCGGGAACTATTGGAATCCCTTCTCTAGTTGGAATTGGTTGATCTTTGCTAAACAATGCCTTTAACAGCTTTATTATCTTCACTTTCTCTGCTTACTGTAAGTAAAATATTATTAATGATTCTAATCCATGTAAAAATCCTAACACACACTTCCATGTTAAGTTTTCAACTTCCAATCAATAGTTATTTTCGCTGTCCAATAGCAGTGTGACTCGCACCAACTAACCAGTACCAGCACGGCACCTTTTGTGACGTTACTCACCAACTGTCCAATACCTGCACGGCTCTGTTACGTCCGTATCGCTCCTTTCACTGACCCTCCCTTTGCAAAATTAGTGTCAGTGTCTTTTGAGGTCTTTTAAACAAATAAAACAACCTACATAAACACAAATTGTCTGCTCCACTTAAAGAAAATCTAAAGTATATTCATACACTCGAAGATAAAACTCTACACTCCATCAATAAGCCACGACCAGCGTCCTTTTTGTTTTCTTACAAGCGAAAGAGTCTCGGGACTTCCCCAGTTGCGCTTACTGAAGTGACCCAAATAAACTCCCACTATTTCATTCAACAAAGTTCCCTTCACAATTCTTTAAGTTCGAAGACCGCCTAGTATTGTATTACCAGCAGACAATATACATGACCTTAGTGTACACAAACACTAAGAACAGCCCTTAAGCATATCCCGAGATCTCGGGCCTCGACGGACCCGTCCAACAAAAACTCAAATGTGCCAAAACTAACATATATTTGAACTATCAATTCTGTCTAGTCAGAAAAAACTCCTTTTTCTCCACCTAGTATTTTCGTCTAAACTAACCATCCTCTGCTACAAAAAACTGATGCAGCGGAAGCGGTGGACAGGGGGGGGCGGGGGGGCATGGGGTCATATAATATCCCACGCCAACCTTTACAATACCATAGGAAGCGTAAATACTTTGCTGGGCCCATAAGTCATTATCATTTCTTCTAGGAATAGCAATATCAAAGGTCCTCCAATAGATCTTTGGTAGAGCTAAAAGGGACTAAGTAGAGAAATCGGAGAACTATTCCTTCATGAGGACCCGTAATGAAGAAACAGCTATACCATAAGATACACCACAAATACATCAATAATATGACAAATGTGATCCTGAAAATAAGTCATGACTTGGGAAATAACAGGCACTATTCTTTCTAAGTATCTTTTTGGTATTCTTTCAGAAAATGGGAATGGTCATACACAAATACAAATCATAAGAAAAACACTTTGTTCTTAATATCACAGGTTAAACATCACATTTATCATAAGCTGAGTAATTCAGAGATCATCAAACTCATTTGAGAAATTGGGGAAGAAAGAAGAGAGTAACAAGGACCATCAGGGTAATCACAGTTCAGTTACCTCTTGGTAAATTAGTAATGCACAGCGTGCGATTAGTCAAGAAAACTATCTCCACGGGCGTAGGAGAATAGTGTGGGCAGCATCACCAGCCGATGACGTGCAAGGTCTCTAAGGAAAGAGTTCTCTGTAGTCCGTAGTGCCAGCCAGTTCAGGAATCAGCACAGCATACCACGGATGCAGGACAGGTCACCAGAATGTGAACGAGCCGATGAACATTTCCCACCAGCATCTTTATACTGACTTTGCAACTTTGTTACTCCAAGTTAGAAACTCTCCTAAACCTTACAAGTTACTCTCATTGGTCAGAACTTGGGGAGGCGAACATCTAAGAATGACTTTACAAATTTCACTAAACATTCTTGGTCTAAAATTGAATAATTTCTTAGAGAGGCCGAAGAAAACTACAATTGCATATTTTGTAACTACATAGCAACAGTTTCATTCTAAATCCTCGCCTAAACAGGAAAGAGACATACTATTCTCTGCTCTTTAAGGATGTAAATGTTATTCTTTACAAGGACATCAGGAAAGACATAAAGAGAAACATAGCACATCCCCTAACTAATACATTTACTAAGGCCTACAGGTTTTAGCAAGGAAAGCAGAGCGGAAAGAAAAATAATTTCTACATTTCTAGGCCTACTCTACTTTCCTGACGAATAAAATAGTTTTTTCGTGTTTGTGCTTGAATATTCCTGCAGTTTTAGGAAACATAAGGACATTAATATTGGACATACAAATTTCTTCTCATTCTAAAATTCTTCTTAACTCTAGAAAGAAATCTTCCATTCTACATGTGTTATTCTGACTCTTAAAAAATGCATGCAGCCTTCCACATTTTCGGTTGTACCTTCCAGGTCTTCACGTTTTAGTAACTTTGAGCAGATTTTATTAGCAAAAATCATGCTCCATCACTAGTGTAGCACCATGGTACCACCCGCCCGCCCACGCTTGAATAATAAAGGAGGGATACGTGTTGTGCAAGGAGCACTGGAAGTGTTTTCAGTGCGCACAACTGCCCTAAGCCTCCCCAGGATCCCTCCAAGCTCTCTGTGCTCCGTGCTATTCGGATCACCCGAAAGCAGTGTGAACTGTCTGAGCAGTGGTGGGCTCCTGCGGGTCCTGCCTGTGCTGAGAGGCAGTCAAAACTACAAAGCCACAAGCCGCTGAGGCACTGCAACTCCTTTATCCTCCGCAGGCCGGACAGTTGTATCAGTGCGGCCAGCTACCTGCATCTGTCTGCAGTTCTCTTCCCCCTGACTCCCTGATCTCCGATCAACTCGTGAACTCCTGTTTCTCCCTCGCATAGTCCTTGGATCCAGCACCATGCAGAATAGAGGCTGAGTCAGAGATGGAGGTGGGAGGGGCCAAGAGGGAAGAGGAAGAATATCGCATAATAGGCCCTCAGCAGGCCCTAGAAGGTCCAGAGAGCCTTAGGGGCTTAGGAGGCTATTCAGGGGATTACAGAGAAGGTGTTGTGCCCCATCACAGCCTATTGCTTATTGTAGGGAGGTAAACAAACCTCTTCAACATCCTCTCTCTAACTCGCTGGAAAAGGCTGGTCGGCGCATGGAAGGCCAAGCGGTCATTCAAACAAGGAAACTTTCTCCCCGGAGAAAAGGCACTCCTCTCTGAGCCGATACCACACTGGTTCCGCCTGGGGTGCCCCAGCTGCACTAGCTTGTTTCATCTCTACCCGTAGGTCGTCCTTCACAGGCACGGATCAGTGAATGTTTCAGCAAGGCATCATCCCAAATCAAGGCGCAGACTTGCTCACTTCTATCGGCAATCCTGCAATCTGGCCCAGGAGCACGGGTCAACGCACAGCCTCTCACCCCCAGCTGCATTTCTAGGTTGTCCGCTGTTTCCGCCTGCTCGCCCAAGCCCCATTGAAACTCTGGAATCAGCCTAGGTCATCTCCTGGGGATCCACAATGACCACAGAGCATGTCTGACCTAGAGAGCTCACTCCCCCAGCCCTGGAGAACCCGCTGTCATAGATTATACAACTTGTACTCTAAATTTAAACTTCTTAACCCCAGCTAACCTTTGAGCTCAATTAATCAGTCTGTCTGCAAACTTCTGTGAATGCTGGGGTAATCGAGAAGCAGCCCAAACCTCCCTTGAGTCCACGTCAGACTAACCCGGGTGCCCATCGAACTGAGCTTACTGAGTCCCCGACGCCAAAAAAGAGGAAAAAATGTGAAAGCCCCCTTGAATCAAGAAATCGATCTGACCGGTTCCTAGCTTCTCTGGAAGCTCAAACTGAGGGCTCCTTGGCCCAAACACCGGGCCCCAACACGGAAGTCCATTATATAACATTATCTGAAAGAGACCATTAGTTAAAGATTCCTTACCTTAGAACTACCCAGGCGTCTGACTGGATCCGGAGAAATATTTTCGTAGCAGTACCGCTGCGCATTGGTAGGTGGCGTCGGTCGACTCCACATTAGTCATCGGATGACATTGCGGTGTCTACTTAGACGCCGCTCCTGCACGCTGACGTCCGGTCTTACTTTTCCGCACCAGCCAACGTAGATCCGGAGAGAGTGTGCCCCTAGTCACTTTTTGACTAACTCTTTTTCGACTTTTGTCGACATCTTTTTTGAGTCTAACACGAAGGATGGCGGCCTGGTTTCAAGCCCTGTGACTCCTGTCACAAGTTGATGTCGGTAACCGATCTGCACCTTTGGTGCCTGGAGCGCGACCACAGCCAAAGTCGTGTTCTGACTGTCGGGCCCTGAATCTGAAGCCTTTGCTGGAGCATCCCTAAAGCTTTTGGATGCCCGGCGGTCTGTTCCGCGTCATTCGAGGTCCCGTTAAGTGGAAGGTCGCGTGACCGGTCGCGTAGCCATCACCATTCGCTGTCTAAGTCTTTGTACTTATCGGGTAAGTCAAAGTACAAGAAGAAGGTGAAGAAGCATCGTCGCTCTTCACCCTCTCCCCATCGGTTGGCTGAGGCGACGCAGGACCCAGAGCGTCGCTGTTTCCCGGCTCTGTCTTCGGAGCCCGCTGGGACTGCTCCACGCTTCCCTCCCTTTCCGGAAGCTGAAGACGCCAATGCTCCGCTTCGTGCCTTTTACAAAGCGCTCCACTCCACCTTTGGGCAGCCCGACTCTGCCGGCGTGCCTTCTGGCCCTGCGTGCTCGGCTGGGGGCCCTAGGCCTTTGGAGCCGACAGCTCCGGCCTCGGTGCTTCCGGGCCCCCATGGATCCAGGCCTGCATACGGATAGGCGCGGGTCGACCTCACAGTACCTTCCCCGGCACAGATTTCAGTGGCGACACCCCCGACGCTGGCTGCACCCCTAGCCTGTGTCGACCCCAGCCTTACCCCTGACTTAGACGCAGCGCCGGACCGATGTCTGTACCGGCGCCTGAGGGTACTTTTGTACTGCTGTTCATCCCTGGCACTCCCTACCGCCCTGAGTGGCAGCCAGAAAAGGGTGAGGAGGACTGGGAAGGGGTCTGGTGACCCTCTAGCAGACCAACTTGAGGAGCCTGACTAACAAGAGGGGTTGGGTGATGCCAGTGGTCTGGATACCTCCCGAGACCTTGGTATGCTTTCTCCCCCTACCCTGGCTATGGAGGAGGGAGCCTCCTACGCTGTGGTGTTGCGTAGTGCAGATGAGGCCTTGGGTCTTGAGCTTACTACGGTGGCAGTCAGGACTATGCTCCTGATTGAGGTGCTTCAGCCGGCACAGCCTCTTTGGAGCCCCTGTTGCTTTTTAATGAGGCCCTCACTGATATACTTCTGGGCACTTGGCTCAAGCCTGGAAAGGGGCTGCTGTGGATAAGAAGATTGCTCGATGCCACTGCCCGGCCCCTGGCATCCCACTTTGCCTCTGCCAACACCCTACCCCCGAGAGCTTAGTGGTCCAAGTCTCAACATCCAAAGGTGCGTTCCCTACTGCTCCCCCTGATAGGGAATCCAGGAAGCTGGACCATCTTGAGAAAAAGTTGTTTTCTTCCGCCAGCTTAGGACTGCAGTCGGTGAACACACATGTCTCTTGGGCAGTTACACACACTCTGTGTGGGACACGGCTGCGCAAGTGCTGCCACAGTGCCCGGAGGAGGCCCGGGCCTCTCCCACCCGCGCTGTCGGCAGAGGAGTAGACGCAGAAATGTTCGCCAGCCAGTGTGGGCTGGATACTGCCTACTTGCTGGGTATAACGATTTCAACATCAGTAGCCCTGAGGCGCTATGCCTGGCTGAGGTCCGCTGGCTTCTCTGGGGATGTTCAATCCACCCTTTTGGACATGCTCTTTGATGGCTGTTGCCTGTATGGCGACAAGGCGGACACCGCGTTCAAGAGCTTCAAGTACTCTTGGGCTACGGCCAGATTCTTGGACCTCACTGCCACCTCTCCTCCTATGAAGTCTGCATTTCGCCCCTTTCGTGGCTACGGAAGGGGTACCCCACAACGCTCCACCCAGAGCCACAGGCCTGCGTTAGCTACCCAGCCTCTGCGCGGCTGGGGATGTGGGAACCAACGTTGTCACTCTGGGGGCCAGCGAGGGGGCAGTCCACCAATGCCCCCCCTGCAGCAGTCTCCAAGCCTTCCTAGTCTGACTTTTCAGGGTTACCAGTGGGCGGCAGGATCAGCCATCACCTCCCCCACTGGCACAACATCACATCGGACAGGTGGGTTTTGCAGATAGTCCGAAGGGGCTACTCCTTCCCATTCTAGACTACCCCCTCCCTCCATGCCACCAACTCTCCATCACATGTCAGAGGGTAATTTAACCCTTCTCCGCCAGGAAGTTACGGCTCTCCTGGCCAAGGGAGCTATTGAACGCGTCCCTGTGCCAGAAGTATGTCGTGGTTGCTACTCCCACTACTTCCTGGTACCCAAGAAGGACAAAAGCCTGCGTCATATCTTAGACCTTAGGGATGTCAACTGCTTCCTCCAGAAGGAGAAGTTCAAGTTGTTAACTTTGGCTCAGGTCTTACCTGCCCTCGACCTTGGAGACTGGATGGTAGCGTTGGACTTGCAGGACGCTTACTTTCACATCCCCGTCTTGCCTGCCCACCGGCGTTACCTACGGTTCATGGTAGTCCACGAGCATTTTCAGTTTTTTGGTTTTTTTTTCAAATTCCTATTTTCAGTTCACCGCGCTCCCCTTTGGCCTTACCAGCGCCCCTTGGGTGTTCACAAAAGTGATGGCGGTGGTCACAACTCATCTGCACAGATCAGGGGTTCCATTCTTCCCCTATCATGACGACTGGCTGTTGAAGGCGGCTCACCCCAGGCAGTTATCTCCCACATCCAGATTACTGCGGACCTCCTGCATTCGCTAGGGTTCACTATCAACGTGCCGAAGTCGCACCTGATTTCCCTCTCAGCAGCTACTTTTCATTGTAGCCGTTATGGACACAGCTCAGTTTCGGGTCTATCCTCCTGAGCAGCGAGTCCAAGATATTCGGGCTATGATACTGATGTTTCAGCCTCTATCCCGGATTTCGGTGAAAATGACCCTGAGCCTGCTGGGCCTCATGGTCTCATGCATCCTGCTCGTGGATCATGCCAGATGGCATATGTGGGCTCTGCAGTGGGACCTGCTGTTCCAGTGGGCCTAGCATCAGGAGAATGTTTCCAATGTTGTCCAGATCTCGGAGGGGTCTGCAAGTCAATTGCACGGGTGGCTCACGAACCAGGATTGGGTTGGCTGCAGATCCCTCTCCCTTCCCCAACCGGAGTTCACAGTTATGGGATGGGGCGGCCACATGGGGGAGGCAGGGATCAGAGGCCACTGGTCTCTGGGCGCAATCCGGGCTCCACATCAAACTTCTGGAACTCCGAGCGATTCAGCTTGCACTGAAGGCATTCCTTCCCTCTGTCAAAGGAACAGTAGTGCAGGTGTTCACGGACACCACCACTGCCATGTAGTACTGCAACAAACAGGGCGGGGTGGGGTCGTGGACCATATGCTAAGAGGCTCTTCACCTTTGGTCATGGCTGGAACATCAGGGCATATCCCTGGTGGTTCAACACCTCACAGGTTGCCAGAACGCCAGGGCAGACAAACTCGCTGCTGGTGCATGATGGATCACGAATGGCGTCTTCACTCAAAGGTGGTGCAAGGTCTCTTTCACCACTGGGGAGAGCCTTGGTTAATCTATTCGGCTCCGAAGAGAACGCGTAATGTCAGCAGTTCTGCGCGTTATAGTTTCCAAGGTGGCACTCGCTCGGCAACACCTTTCGTCTGTATCACTTCTACCCAGAGTGCTGAAGATCAAGCGTGACCAGGCCCAAGTATTTCTTGTGGCTCCGGACTGGACACGAAGAGTCTGGTACCCTGAGCTCTTGAGCATGGCCATCGATCCTCCGATCAGACTGCCTCTTCGGGAGGATCTTCTGTCGCAACAGCAGGGGATGGTCCTCCACCCGAACCTTCCCAGTCTCCACCTGCTTGCTTGGAGATTGAGTGGCGACAGTTGACAGCTTTCAACCTTCCTCCGGAAGTCTGTAATGTCATCTTGGCAGCCAGGCGTCGCGCCAATAAAACGGTATACGCCTGTAGAAGGAACAAATTTGTGGCATGGTGCACAGCAAAGGTTGTGAATCCCCTCTCTGACCCTCTTTCAGAGGTTCTCCTCTTCATTCTTTCTTTGGCCCAGCAGGGCTCTGGACGACCACTAATGAAATTCGAACTCCCTTTCAAGTTGGCTTCTGAGAATGCATATGTTCTACTGACCAAGTGTTCTGGTTACAGTTTTGGAAAACGGTTACAGTAACTAGCAGATCTCCATGTTGTCTTTGTGGACTTGCGATCCGCATTTGACCTGGTACCGAGATCCTCTCTCTGGCAGGTACTTTCTGAAATGGGGGTCCATCTACCTACTAGATATTATGATCAGACTCCAGGAAAACAGCTTTGCGCAGATCAGATGCGGCCAAATGGGTGAACTAACCGATCCAATTACAGTCAATAAAGGTGTCAGACAGGGTTGTGTACTTGCACCCAACCTGGTCACGTTTTACATTAATGGTTTAGTCCCATACCTTGAGCAATGAGACGAGAACGCCCCAAGCTTGGCAAACATGAAGGTTCCTGCTCTCATTTGGTGATAACACCCAGCTTCTCTCCAAATCTCCTACTGGCCTCCAGAGACTACTGGACTGTTTTAAATGTTTCTGCAGGCAAAGGGGTTTGGAGATTAATGTTAGGAAAACCTTGATGGTCCTGAACCCATGCCACTCAACCAGACCGAATCCCCCTCTGGAGCATGCACACACTTTTGACTGGGGGTCACACAGAACAGCTAGACTGGTGCGCCCATGTAACCCAGTGCAGCCTCAAACTTGAACAAGTAGCCGAGGGTATTGTAAAAATGTCCCTTGGTTCACAGTGTCGTCCTATTTCACCTGCCATTCAGATCTACAATTATCAGGCCCTAGGCTCAGGTCTTTATGGCGCAGAATCATGGGGACATAGGGATGCAAATTCCCTACTTATAGCAGAAAAACTATTTATGCACCAGCTGACAGGGTTGCCTATCAGCACCCTCTCACACCCCCTTTGACCGCACCTTGGGCTTAAACCCATTACACAGAAGATCTGATTAAGACCTGTTCTTTTCTGGAAAAGAATCTGGGCCACCCCTGAATTGTGCTCTTGCCACCAGGGTCTAGAAGAAATATTGCTCATCCCATGTTCACTCATTAAACCTCGGCTGAGATATGTAAAAGGTACTCTTGCATAGATTGGGTGCTAGAGTCTTTGGAGCAACCTAGAGAAGGCCAGTGTTTTTTAAGGCACTCTTTACTTTGAGAGCAATTTTAGGACGAGATGGAGCTGGTCTCAGCCAGAAGGCTGTTTTTGCAGTCCCAAAATGGGACTTTGTCCATCCATCCATTCTTTTACTTCCAAATGGGCACGCGGCACCATGGCAGAGCATTGCCGTGTCCATCTTTCGGCAATTCTACAGAAATACTTGAGCATGTTATTTTTTTCTGTCCAGTCTATCAGTGCAGTAGGAAGACCTGGATATTTCCCCAGCCACAATCTGGGTGTCGGAGAACATTAGGTGGTCTTTGAGAATTATGACTCCTGACTCCAGTCAACTGATGGTTTTCATACTCTCCCGATATTTTGTCATTATAGAGCTAGATAAAAACGGTGACCCCCCCCTGAGATCTTAGGCTGCACTGTTGTATACATTGTACAAAATCTGCTGTACTGACTACACTCCACACCCTGCTGCACTGGCTAATCTATTTATGCGATTGTTATGAATTTTGTATGATGTCATAATGGTTTTACTGACACTTAATTTGTGTTCAGATTGTATTTTATAAAAATAATGTTTCGTATTGATAAATATGATTTTATTGTCAATGCGATTTTTATTTGAATGTGCTTTTATGGCATTATTGCTGAAATAAATTCTGATATTGATTGATATGTAAGGCTTATCGACCCCCACAAAGCCAGTTTGGTCCTAGAACAGTGATCATCTAGCAACTGCAAATTGTCTAGGAGTATTATGCTTTCCAAGCCTGACTTTCGGGGTTCAGAATCTCCATGGTCCTGCACA
This sequence comes from Triturus cristatus, assembly GCF_964204655.1. Classification (NCBI taxonomy): domain Eukaryota; kingdom Metazoa; phylum Chordata; class Amphibia; order Caudata; family Salamandridae; genus Triturus; species Triturus cristatus. The sequence continues at coordinate 414,834,598 of NC_140588.1, read as the reverse complement.
CAATTTGGCTGTTTTGGACCGTGTAACGTGTATAATGTTTGATGTATTGTTTTCTTTTTTGTTAACTGCGCAGGTGAAAACCCAGAGGTACCATTTACCTAACCTAGTCATATTCAACAAGTACTTCCTGCTCTCTGGCCCTGATCATTGCCTTCACACAGGAAAGATGGAGTTTTGCGCAGTGCACCTATATGAACCCCCACTCCTTATGCTGATTTGGTGATTCCCTCTGGTTTTCACTAAGAATTTTAGTGACTGAGGCTCTCTCCAGCTAGAATTTGTCATATAGATAAGGGTATCCTAATTTTTGTAGTAGGTTCCAGTAGCCTGCTTCTGGTCCTGGAGACTCAATTGATATAGATGTTTTCTTCCCATGAGTGAATGTGGCCTTCAGTCATTACAAAGGCTTCAATTTGTAGAACTGTCCTAGTAACTGAATAAGTCATTGCTTGTCTTCTGCGGGGACTGCTAATGCCCTGCAGGCCATTAAGCCCCACTTCCCAAACCGTCAGACCAGTGTGGTCTGATTGCCTCCTGCATACTGATGATAAAATTGTGCTGGGAGTAGTGCTATGAGATGGGAAAGGAAGATAATTTAGTGAGATCCTGTCCTTCGGTTTGTCAGGGCGATGAGGGTCTATAATGGAAACCTGCGCAAAAGGTCACCTTCAGATCCCTGAGCCCAAAATCGCAATTGCTTTTAGATCATCTGCGTTTTTATAAGATGCCCTCACGTCAGTTCACACGTCACTGATTCTTATGAAGGATATTTGAATCAACAACCTAATGTTGTTGTCTTCCTCAAGTTTTTCTCTGGCTAAATCAGAGAACAATGCTTCTGGTAAACATTTAAACATTGGTACAGTGTTCTTCCTTAACAAGCCAAGAGAGCACCTTCACTCAGATGTACCAGTCTGAAAATATCTGATGTTGACAGTCACTCCTATCTTGTCTGAGAAAACAATGTCCTTAGAATATCAGGCATCACATGACACACCCATCTCAAGTTCTGCCTGTTGCCACCATTAACACTCATAAAATGTCTACCTGTCTTTACCATCTCAACAGTGCATAGTCATTAGACTCAACTTTACATTCCAAACAAGGTTTCTTTCAACAATTTTTGTCCAGTCTGACACCAACTCTGCAGCAGTGGGCATTAAGTATGAACAGTATTTTTGATCACGTCAAAATAGTCTTGGCAACATCCTTTTTAACAGTTTTTTTTATTTTAAAGTTCTGACTTAGTGCAAGACCCAGGATTAATATGTCATAATACCCACCTCAACCAGTCTGTTTGTATTGACACATGTTTTATTTCTTCAAGTAAGCTAAACATTGGCAGAATTATGGTATTGATACCACTTAACAAATATTCATTGCTATTTTATAACGCACTCTTCTCTCGCAAAGTGATATTTCCCAATTTAGAAAAAATCTTAGGAAAATATTGGAAATGTAGGCAAGACGAAAAGACTTTTACTAGTTACTAAATGCACCATCTGCATCATCTGATGCATCCAATCAGCAAAATATTAGTGCATAGTTGTCAGACATTTTATTGATTTCTTTTTTTTTTTTACCATTTATACTTGTATTGAGACAGTAGGGAGCAGAATGTACATGTGTATGATAGGATTACAGTCAAGAATGTAATCGATACAGCTCACTAAGGACATTGATCTTACAACATCGCAAACATTTCAGGTGGCGGCTCTGAGAGGAATAAATTACTAGTGTGTATAATTGAATAGTAAAAATATTGACGTGAAACAATAAAGAGACCATATTAAAATAGACACCCCACAGACATGTACTGCAGATTCATGTACAAATATACATTCTCAAATTCTACGGAAACATTACACATAGCGAGACATAGGATTAATCTTACATCCTGACAGAAATTGGTACTTCAGTGGCATGAGGACATGCAGTAGGGCTTGGTGGTGTCTCTCTGGCTCAAAGCCATACGTTGAAGGGCTCCCAGATGTCTTTGGGTCTGGAAGCCATGGGCATAAGGTCCCAGTAGAGTGTCAGTTGCTCTTGGCAATAGGCACTATCGTGTAACCAGTCTTTGACTTTCGGGCCTCTTGTGGCTCACCAGTGTAGTGCGAGGTGACGTCTCGCAAGAACTAGTATCATAGCTGTTAAGCGGCAGTATTCTGAGCATTTGTTCTACATACCCCATGAGCATCACCAGGGGAGAGCGGTCCCAGGGCTGGCCAGTAACTGCTTGAATAGTATTAAAGACCCCCTCCCAGTAGTCCGCAACCATGGGTCATTCCCAAGCAACATGGAGAAAGGCGGCCCGCCCCTTCACGTCTACACTTCCAGCAATTTGAATTATCCCTAAGTTTTATTTTAAATAGTTGTAAGGGGGTTCTGTAGAACCTGTGAACAAATTTAAAGTGGATTAGTCTGTTTGTAGTTTGGGGATAAGTAATGTGTCTGGGAACAGCAGTGGGCCCATTGCTCATCTGTTGGTACATCTCCGAGGTCTAGGCGCCATAGTGCCAACGCCCCTGGATCCGACCATGGTGTATGCAATTAAAGTAGGATGATGACCCAAATATTATTGCTTAAAGGCCCCAGGTCAGTGTAAAATCCTGCTTCCCCATGCCTCTTGTAGGCTAACACAACCATCGAGACTCAGTCAATTATTTATATAGGTTCTATAATGTGCTCTTAGCACGTTTAGTTCAGGATCCTGCTCAGCCCGTAACGCACTGATAAACTAATGTTAGGCACCTTGTGTTTTACAGAAAGCACTCTACTTTTAAATTTAGCTTCATTATTACCCTTTCTGCTTTCCTAGAAATTTGCGAAACATCTCTTTATATTATTTCAAATATCATCAAGTGACTTGTCATGTAACACAGACACTACTCGAGGATTAGTGTAAGCGGCCAACATCTTAGTTTACTACATTTAATGTTTCTGCCTCCATAGGTTATTGCAGCCTTTATCCACCCCACATAGTTTTCCTTTAGCACGTGCACCCTTAATTTAATATCTCCCGTAAATATTCATTCAGGAGTTTGGTATTCTCGTGAAAATATACTTCCCTTAATTTGACTTTACTCGCTTACCTAACTCTTTTACTTGAAAAGTTGATAATCAGAACCAGAATCCATCATATACCTAATATTTCGGTTCCGTATAGTGATGGTGCGGACAGTCTTATCACCATCAAGTGCCAACACCAAATTGTCAAAATTCCTCCTCTGCTCTTTACATTGCAATGTTTTATAAACTGTTCTTTTTCAATCTGCACTCCTAGGCAAATATGTATGCACGCCTTACTTCATGCAAGGCATTTCTTTTTCCTATTACACTAAGGTTATCATATCATCATATTTGGACATTGTTCAGCTGTAGAAAAATGATGTTCGAGGCATATGAGCTGTAGATCGTATACTTCTGCATAGATTGCCATATGGTGTTGGGCTCGGATGTTTGCACTTTGTTTTTGTCTTGGAAGAAGTCTTTTGTAGTCACGAGGTAGGTGACTCCCACTTAGGACGATAGTGCGCATGGGCATCGACTCATCTTCAGATATCTTTTTCCGCCATCGGGTTCGGATGTGATTTGCTGCGCTCCGGGTTGGTTTCGAACCCCCCTTCGATGCGCAATTCCACTACACTCAACGGTATTGTCTCAATCGAGTTTTCCTTTCGACGTGCATCTTTAAAACAAGCTCCTCAACCTCTATCTTCGGCATGGGCCGTTGGGCCAATCCGCGCTAACCATGCCTGCAGTCAATGGAAAGGACTCCTTTCAAACAATGCCCCGGGTGTGGTGCTTAGTTCACACACACAGATTTGCACGAGGTTTGTAACTTCTGCCTCTCCCCAGAGCACGAAAACAAGAACTGCGAGGCCTGTTTATCTTTCAGGTTGAAGAAAACCATCCGTGATAGTCTGGCTTGACATCAAAGAAATGTCTTGCGGAAGCAGCTCGATTCCGGATATTTTCGGAGCAGATCCCAATGTCCAGCCGGAGCAACAAGGTGATGATGAAAACATCTGTCTCCGAGGCCGACGACTCTGGCGTCGAAGCAAAGACACTCACCTCAGCTCCGCGGTCCGCGAGTACCGAAAACCCTCTCCCAAAAAACAAACCTAAGGCTCCGGTAACACCCTCACCCTCGGGTCGACACCGGCAACATGTCTCAGAGGCCCCGCCCTCAGGCCCGGCTATGAAACCTAAAGAGAACCCTTACGGCGCTGGCTCGAGCCAACCCCATTCCGCCCAAGCAAAGATGTGCCACTCTCTTCGTTGGCATCAAAGACAGCCTGGACGCCTAAGCCCTCGGCGTCGAAACATACCAAGGACAAACATTCGGAAACAAAAAAAAGTCTTCGGAGCCGAAAAAAGTCTCGGACTCACAAACTCCAATAACAAAACCTAAGGAGTCCAAAACCCCACAGAAAGCCTCAGAAACGCGGTCCAAAGAACATTCTGACCCAAAATCTTCGTCACCGAAAGCAGACAATTTACCCACACAGCATGTACCTGATTTTTCGGATCCAAAACAAAAAACTCTCTTTCTTGACCCTCAGACTGGCAAAGGTGTCGCCAAGCCTCCAAAAAAGAGAAAACTGGACACTTCAGAGCAATCTGAAATACCCTTGAAAGGAAAGGAGATGAGTACTAACACCTCCCCACCAACTTCTCCTCCAGTTGATCCAAGTATTCTGATTTCTCCACCACACTCCCCTCAACATACTTTTTCACCTCAAACACCAGATACTGAGGATGATCATACTGACAGGGGAGAAAATATAGATCCACATGGGGATGATGATGCACATACCATCCCACATGACGTAGACTTTTGGGAGGAGTACAACACAGATCCCGACCCACACAATGACCCGGACCGCTATCTGTCTAGGCCATTAGCACCAGATGACAATATTGGGTTCGCCCAACTAATCAATAGGGCTGTCCAATACTACGGGGTGCGATTACATTCTGATCCCTTAAAGGAAGACTTTTTACTTTAAACCTTTGCACCCTCCCAAACGTCCACGCACACCCTGCCAATGTTAAAAGGCATGCTCAAAAAAGAAGATTTTAAGGACCCTGTCAGACCCAGGATTTTCAACACCAGGATAGATAAAGTATAAGGCAGCTCCCAATGACCCAATTTACATTAAAGGTCAAATCCCTTTGGATTCTCTTGTGGTGTCTAATGCACACGAGGGCAAACTCACAGAGTACCGGCAAACCTCCCCCCCCCCGCTCCTGATGAGTCAAAATTGATAGACACATCTAGTAAACGTATTGCGGCATAGGCTGCAAATCATTGGCGAATTGCCAATGCCCAAGCTTTATTGGCCAGATACGACAGGGCTCACTATGACTAGCTTGAAAAGCTCATGCAACACCTTCCTGACCAGTACAAACAAAAGGCCAACTACCTTATCCAAGAGGGGAAATTAATCACAAACACCTCAATTAAATGTGCACTCGACGCGGCTGATACCGCATCCCGCGCCATTAACACTAACGTTTTGTTATGCAGGCACGCTTGGCTCCGGGTCTCTGGATTTAAACAAGAGGTGCAATCTGCTATCCTAAATCAGCCCTTTGATCAAGAGCATCTTTTCAGGCCATCAGTTGACATATCTTTAGAAAAGATTAAAAAAGATACGGAAACAACTAAGTCTATGGGGGCCTTACAATTCTCTTCCCCTAGAGGCTCTTTGCGCCGCTCCTTTTACAGAGCTGGCCCCAAAACCATTGACTCAGAATATCCCTCTTCATCCTTTAAGAGCCCCACTCAAACATCCTCCAAAGGATACTTTTGCAGAGGCTACAGAGGCAACAATGGTAAGGGAAGAGTTCGCGGCAACAATAAGCGCACCTCCCCAACCACCAAACAGTGACTTCTCTGCACTTCCCCCTCCCCCGATCATCCCACTCCTGTCGGGGGACGTCTCTCACAGTTCCTACCTTTCTGGAATTCAATCACAACAGACAAGTGGGTAAGACCAATTATCCAGTATGGTTACTGCCTGGAACTCACCTCTACCCTCTACACCCCCCCCCCCCCCCCCCCCCAAGAGGTTCTCTCTCTATTACAAAAACATGCAATAGAACCAGACCCCTTGCCTCACCAAGGCACGGGGGTTTACTCCCTCTATTTCCTAATTCCAAGAAAGGACGGATCTCTCAGTCCCATATTGGACCTCAGAACACTAAACCTCTACATTCAGTCGGATCACTTCCACATGGTCAAAGGTTCGGTTATGGGGGATGGGGGTGATCCGGTGGGGGATGACGGGACCCCGGTTCCTTGAGTGCACTATACAGGGCTTCCCCCCTCTGCTCTTGCGGTACTGTCTGTTGGGATTGCTGGGAGGCGGACTCGACGGGTGGTGGCTGAGGGTACTTCTGATAGGTACGGGCGACATGCTTGGGTGGGTGGGTAGGGAGGAGGGGCTCGTTGGGGGGGATGTTGGGAGATGGGGTGGGGGTATTTTGGCTGTCTCGCACACTCATGGTGGATTACTCCTGTGGATGCACTACCTAGTAGCACGGACATTATTGGGGTGAATGCTGTACAGAGGTAGCTTATGTGCCGGGGTGATTATTGCAAGATGTCCTGATTTGGCTGGGGGGAGGACTATGGGGGACGGGGATTGACTGCATTGTGTTCTGTGACCTAATAAAGTTTGTTTAAAAAAAAAAAAAAAAATCACTTCCACATGGTCACTCCCCAGCAGGTGCTCCCACTATTTCAACAAGGCGACTTTCTCTCCACTCTGGATTTTAAGGACGCCTGCTTCCATATTCCCATTCATCCAGCTCACAGAAAATCTCAGGTTCGTGGTAGATGATCAACACTACCAATTCAAGGTCCTCCTACTCGGGGTGACTACAGCACCCAGACTCTTCACCAAGTGCCTCGCAGTATTTGCGGCCCACTTAAGAAGACCGCACATTCCTGTCTTCCCTTATCTGGAAGACTGGCTCATAAAAGCCAAGTCACACAGCAGCTGTGTTCAACACACACACAAAACAATACAACTGCTTCACAACTTGGGATTCATGGTAAACCTCCCCAAATCCCATCTCCAACCGTCCAGCACACAACAGTATCTAGGAGCTACAATAGACGCTTCAAAAGCTCTAGCATACCCCAACCCAGTCGGGATGAGCACCATACAAGCTCTAGTAGGAAAGTTTCAGCCTCAACACTCACTACCAGCGCGAGTGTTCATGCAGTTAATCGGGATGATGGGCTCTTACATTCTCCTTGTCCCTTATGCAAGACTCCAAATGTGCCCCTTACAGGAGTGTTTGGCACGTCAGTGGAACCAGGCTCAATGTCAGCTACGGCCGCACCCATCGCTCTCTGCAGTGGTGGAACACACAAAACTTTTCCAAAGGGCAGCCGTTCCTCAACCCAGTTCCACAGATAGTGCTAACAGACTCATCGCTCACCGGCTGGGGAGCTCATCTTCAAACCCATACCATTCACGGCATATGGACCCCTCAACAAAAACAATTCCACATAAATTACCTGGAATTGTTGGCAATCTTCCTAGCGTTTTAAAATCTTTTCAACTCCACTTCGTAAGCAAAGCTGTCCTAGTCCGTACAGACAACATGACAGCAATGTATTGCATACAAAAACAGGGGGGGGACACACTCTGCAGATTTCACACCTAGCTCAAAGCATATGGAGATGGACCATTCCTCAAAACATATATCTCCTTGCAGAACACCTCCCAGGAGTACACAATAAACAGCAGATCCACGAATGAGAACTTCATCCTCAAGTCCTGCTTCCATTCTTTCAAATATGGGGCCACCCAGAAATAGACCTGTTCGCCACACACCAAAACGCAAAATGCCCAAGCTTTGCATCCAGGTATCCACACCCATTGTCCAAAGGCAATGCGCTATGGATGAACTGGTCAGGCACATTTGCTTACGCTTTTCCGCCTCTCCCACTCATTCCGCTAGTGGTTCGTAAACTCAAACAGCATTCCCTCACAATGGTCCTTATTGCTCCAACATGGGCCCGACAGCCATGGTTCACAACCATCTTGGAACTATCAGTAGTTCCTCATCAAAAGCTACGCCTCTCCCCCAAGCTTCTCACTCAGAACCATGGAGAGATACGGCACCCAGATCCCAATCAACTCAACCTTGTCATCTGGCACCTGAAGTTTTTAGAGTTTGGCTACCTTAATCTCCCGTCAGACTGCATGAACATCATTAAAGAGGCTAGACGTCCTACCACTAGAGCTTGCTATGCCGGAAAGTGGAAAAGATTTGTAATTAACTGTACAAATAACAAAATCACCCACTAGATGATTCTATTCAAGACATCTGTTACCTTTTGCATCTACAACAATGTAACCTAGCGTATACATCCATTACACTACATCTTGCAGCAATAGCTGCCTATCGCCAAAACAGACAACATTTGTCTTTGTTTAGGGTACCAGCTATCAAGGCATTTATGAAAGGACTTAAAAGAATAATTCCTCCTAGAGTTCCACCCTCTCCAGTATGGAACCTAAATGTGGTACTTACCAGGCTCATGGGTCCCCCATTCGAACCTATGCATAAATGCGAATTACAATTTCTCACCTGGCAAGTAGCTTTCCTGGTTGCAATCACCTCTCTCAGAAGAGTCCGTGAACTCCAAACATTAACCATACAAGAACCATTTCTCCAAATCCATCATAACAAAGTGGTTCTTTGGACTAACCCAAAATTTCGACCTCAAGTCGTCTCTGCTTTCCACCTTAACCAGTCTGTAGAACTCCCAGTGTTTTTCCCGCTACCAGACTCAGTAGCAGAACGGGCTCTTCACACGCTAGACTAAAAAAGAGCGATAGTTTACTATACTGAAATAACAAAATCCTTTAGAAAGACTAAATAACTTTTTGTGGTCTTCTCACCACCTCATAAAGGCAATCCTATCTCAAAAACAGGTATTGCAAGGTGGATTGTTAAATGCATCCAAATATGCTATGCTAAAGCCAAACGTACCTTAACCATTACCCCTAGAGCTCACTCCACACGTAAACTAGGGGCATCAATGGCATTCTTAGGGAGCATTCCCCTAGATGACATCTGCAAAGCAGCAACTTGGTCTACACCACACACGTTCACAAAACACTATTGTGTAGACGTACAAGTAAAACAACGAGCTAGTGTGGGCCAGGCTGTATTAAGAACACTTTTTCAAACCACTGCAACAGATACAGGAAGCCACCGCTAAGGCGGTAACTGCTGTATAGTCTATGCATAAGTATACGAGCTACAGCTCATGTGCCTCAAACGGAAGATGCTACTTACCAGTATTCATCTATTCTTGGCAAGTAGAGCTGTAGATTCTTATATGCCCATCCGCCTCCCCGGATACCTCTATCTGTTCCAGTATGATTTTACTCCGATATATTACACATGGGCCTCCTTTTCTATTTCTTACCAACTCCTTCATAACCCTCCATGGCAAAACAATCTGGAGATGGAGTCGATGCCCATGCGCACTATTATCCTAAGGAGAAGTCACCTACCTCGTGACTACAAAAGACTTCTTCCAAGACAAAAACAAAGTGCAAACATCCGAATCCAACACCAGATGGCGATCTATGCACAAGTATACGAATCTACAGCTCTACATGCCAAGAACAGATGCATACTGGTAAGAAGCATTTTCCTTTCCTTCATTCCTTCTGCCAGGATATGCCTACTTTATTCCCTTTAGCTAAAAAACAAATGGCATCTTCCTCAACTTCACTATTGCTATTATGACTCCTCTCTTTAAAAAGCTCCATGAATTGTTCCATCACTCAAGCAATAGAGACTGTTTGGTCCGTAGTGAGGTTCTTGCACCCCAGAGCACATTCCTCTGCTGTAGTGCTGTATAAGTGAACATTTATGTTCGATTAAGTTGTAAAATTGTAAACTATTGCCCAGTATTTTTAAACCCCATTATGTGCCTCTACAGGTTCATGCATTGGTTATTACCGGGTGTATTACACTAGGTCTGGCTACACCAAGGCTTTGCATAGTTGCCACAGCTTCTGCATACACGCTTAACCTAACGCAAGAATCTCGTTGAAATGATGGCAAGTTATCAAATATTTACGGTCCTTCCGTACCTAGCAAACAAAATAAAAAGGCAATTCCAGCTTTCAGTTTTTATCAAATAATTGCTGAAATTTCGATGCCACTTTTATGAAGACTAGAATGTCTATGCTGTCCATGAGTTCTGCAGATCGCATCCTTTAAACCAAGTCAAATGTAAATTGAGGCACAGCAGTTCTTCGGAGTGCAATGTACATCAAGCCTTGACTGTTCCAGTTAATCCCTGTAGGTAGTGCAGAGAATTAAGTAACCAAAACAAGATTTTTTGGGGTATTTATTCAAACAAAAGCCTACCTGTGTGAAACTGTTTTTAGCACTGTGCTAGCATAATGTTGAACTGCAGCATAGTTTTATTTTCTTCTGGTGCTTATCTGTTGGATATCAAAATGTTTTTCTTCCTTTCAAATTAACTTGTGCGGCGTAAAGACGCATCAAGTTTATCACTTAGACTTGGAGAAGTGCTCATCACATTAATTACCAGTTTTTATTTCTAAACTGGCAATTTGCCTTGTCAGTATTGTGTAAGTAAATCGCGCTGACTGTTTTTACCATCAGTCAGTCAGCCCTGGGCGTAGTTAGCGGAGTTTTGCTATGCGGAACTCCGCGAAGTGACAAAAAAAGGCTGCGAACTTCCACAAGGTGCGGAGTGCTGTGCGAACTGGCATCCGTGCTGGTCTTTCTGCCGCTCTGGTAGAAATTCTACCCGAGCTGCAACTCGCGCTTGCGAACGGGAACAAACCTCCGCTGCACTATCCGAAGCTGTGTTTTCTGCACTCCACGAGCTCTGCGGAGCTCGCAGTGCAGAAAACTCTGCGAACTGAGCGGAGTTCACCGCCCAGGCCTACAGACAATTCATTTTTAGTGTATCTGAGAAACTCAGGAATCTGACAGGACTTGCTAACACACACCAATAACGGTGAGTCAATGGGAATGCATTGTTTAGGTAGCAGGTAGGCGCCCTGCACAAGGTGAATGCAAAGACCGCCGTTGCTAATTACCACAACAGATGAATGATTGCCTTTGACCACTACTAATATTCACACTTGGCGCACATTCTCTGACACTCCTATAAAGCCAATAAAAAGGAAGAGGAGCGGGCAGTGGCATTACTGTGAATATCATAACCCATTAAGGACTTGCAAGTTTAGTAAATCAACAAAAGCCAGTATAACATTGACTTCTACGTTAGTAACACCAAATCCATTTGCAAACATGCCATATTGGTAACTGAACATTATACCTTCAGTGAAAAGTGGTTCTTTCTGTACTTGGCCATTCTCTCTGGCCTTCTAATGCTAGCTTGCTGTTGGTCACAAATGTCTGCTACTCTCATGCGGACTGTGGTGGCAGCCTTGCAATGACACATTCTTCTCACCCATCTTAGGGCTTATAATCAGTTACTAATGGACTGAAAACACGTGGAAATTGGCATTTTTTTTCTCCAGTTATAGCTTTTCTCTGCTTTTACCTCAGGCACTTTCTTTCAGTGTTATTTTCTTGTACTTGTCCTATTTGCCTTACGTAGCACGAGGGCGCCATTTAAGTGAATAAAATGTGAGCACATCATCGGTTTTCTCTAGTCCTGGCTTCTTCAACGAGTAGCTCGCTGACTCCCTGTAAGAAGTTCTCTTGTGTGCAGCCCAGCCTACTAAATTAGGAGCTTTTGCTTGATTGAATAAACAGGTGTACACCAAAATTGCAAAGCATGTATTCTGGAAGACACCATATCCTCATAAATTGATGTTTTCAGAAAAATAGATTTCCAAAATATATTTAAAGCTGATATTTGAGTGATAAACTGTGCTGCGTTGGGGAGACTTATTGCAAATATTACCTTGGTGTCAGGAATATAACAGCTGTGGCTTTCAGGTATAACTTGTGTTAGGAATTCCAAATTGATAAGTCTTTTTTTTTTTTTGCATTACTGCTTGCAAAACTGCCTGGTGCCCAGAGGTGGACACTACCAGTGGTCTTGCATAGGGTGGTCAATAATGTAATCGTGTCTGACCCAGTCACTATTTCAACACTAATAATAATAGATATGAAAGATTTTCATAAAACAAAGGTAGTTCCTATCACAGAAAAGGTTGGAGAAATGTTGGAGACCCCTTCTCTAGTCCTTTGTCCTTGTGATCAACGGGCACATGTTTTGACTTATTTTGTTTTGTCCAAAATACTCCCCCACTATACCCCTCATAGTATTTTGGCACTTCTACACCAATACCACCCTCTTGTATTTCCGAGACAACTTAAGTGCGGCTGTTAGATCAGAATAAACACATTGGAGCCAGAACACCTGCATTCCCCCTCTACTCTCCTCCTGGTCCTTCCCTATTATATGCCTGCTGGTGGCCTACTTACCATAGTGGCAACCTCTTTTACCTGTGCCTTCTTTCCAACTAATTTGATATTATTCCCCTGAACATGCACACCAGATAATCGCTGCCACCATGGTTACTTCCAGCCTATACTTTTATGATTTTATAACGCATTTCACAACATCTTTGACAGTTTTTATTTGGACACATAAGCCTCAGTCCTGGCCTCTATATGCGCATGCCATTCAGGTTTTAAAAATTGCATGCACTTAATCATATTCAAAAATGGTAAAAACTAACGTCTTTGACTTCCATGTGTGTAACTGGTTGTACCCAGAGTACTTTCTTTTGCTATACAGCTAAACCTTCAGATTTAAAGTACCTCACTACTTGCTTCTCTTTCCATTACATGCAAAAAGCCCAGGACCCTACATTTTCACCGTGTCACCACATGATCGTAGTGTTAGATGTAAAATCCCTATTTCTACCTAAACCAAATTACAACCTCTACCTGCTTTTTCCCTTGTCCAACTGAATTAATCAATGTATTACTCTTGGTGAACACTTCCTGCACCTCCAACACACTTTTCCCTAAATCATGACCCTGTCATTGGTTACAATACTGTCTATATTCTATCATAGCAGTTTAATCTTGGTTGTTGCTGTCGTCCTGCTAAAAAGCTCTTTCCTATCATCTTAAATATTATCTGCAGGACCTTTCCTGCCACATTTTAAAACATCTTACAAACTGTCTTCTGCCAAAGGCACCCCACTGACTGAGCTCTTATTCGTATCTCACACTTAATCCACAATGCCTCCCATTTCCACGATACCATCACACTTTTGACCTCTTGGCGTTCCTTCAATCTTGTTTACCATAGCATCTCCTCACAAGCTCAATGCTTCGCTTACCTGGCTTTCAACTAGTTTTCCTCTTGTCTAGCACCTGGACTTAAGAAATGGTTTGATTCTCCATGCTAAGCATCCATCCTTCTCATGTACTTCTCCCTCACCAACACTAAACTCTACAAATGTTTTTCCAGTCTATTGTTTATCTCAGCACAATTCTAAAACAACCATCAAGACCCGGCCCCACCTGCAGTGCAGTAAGATCTGCAAATCAACCAAGACGACCACTGTCCACAAGACCATAACAACTTGATACTAAAAGCAGCTTGGGTTTCTTTGATCTGAAATTTAGTGTCTACACTTATCCAGTTCCCCTCCCCACACCATTTGAGTTCTAGCAAGTGTACGCTTGTTTTAATTTTAAACTGTACAGCATTTCTTGTCTGAACATTTTGCTAATAGATAAAAATGCATATTTCTATCCAGTTGAGCAGGTAGATCTGTAAATTAGATTCTGTAGTAGGGGATCTCTGTGTATAGTCATAATCTATGAATAGTCCCGCCCATGTGCGGGGACCCCGGAGCAATCAAAATATCTCTTAAGCTGTCCTGCATTTGCAAACCTGCAAAGACACTTAAGAGACAGACAAAATAATACAGCCTAATAACAATATGGCTGCACTGGCCAGCACTTCATCTGAAGTGAACACAAAAGCCAAAATAAAGATTAAATGTCATTTTTATTCACATCTGACATGTTCCTTTATTGCATCACACTCCCTTCACCAAAATCCCTTTAAACAATAGAGAGGAAGGGGTGGACAGACAAGCCCTATAGGCTGTCATTATGTGTCTGCTAAAAGGATACCGTGCCTTTAAGGAACTTTCCAGAGACCCCCGGTATCCCAGGATGCACAGCCAAAGCAAGTTACTTTCAGTTCTTTTTTCCGGCTCCTGCTAGCAGGACCAGGAAGCATTGAGCTCTACCCTTTTGGGTGGATGTTTTGGACTAAAATTGGTTTTTTTAAGATAAAAGTTTGTTCATTCGTCGTCTAGAGCCTTTCTCTGCTGCATCCTGTAGTTTGGTGCAGTTTGACCCACTCTATTTTAATTAACATGGCTTTATTTGATAAATGCCCTGAGTGTGGGAGGAAAATGGCCAAGACGGACCCACATGATGTCTGTATTCTCTGCTTATCTTCACATGTCCCTGCTACATGTGACATCTGCAAGACCTTCTCCAAGAGGACCCTGAGGGACAGAGAGAAGATTTGCCTTCAGGGACAGGAGAAGCAGAGAACAGGTGGGACTTCTGGGCATGGAGGATCTCCTTCCCCTTCCTCTGCCCATGCTTCAGCCACTGGAGGGACCTCCGGGCAGAAAAAGGAGCAGAAACGACGCCTACCGGCCGGAAGATCCCGTTCGACATCGAAGACGACGACATCGACGGCGAGAGGTACAGCACCGGTGTGTTCGCCGTCGATCCAGGGCTCTGGATCTCGGCGTCCTCGACGTTCGACGTCGAGAGAGGGGCCGGCGAGACCTAGGACTAGGTCGCCGTCGAAGACTTCGCAGTCGACGTCGACACACCATCGACGTCGTACTGGCCCCGCGGACAGCGCCGCTCGCCGTCGTGGCGAGCCCGCTCATCTCCTTCGCCGTCGACTCATAGATCGACGTCGACGACATCGCCGTCGAGACACCGGCGAAGGCCGTCGAGACGAAGGAGATCGCCGTCGAGGCGACGGAGATAGCCGTCAAGGCGAAGGAGATCGCCGTCGAGGTGACATCGCTCACCGTCGACGTCGAGAGGCTCGCCGTCGAGACGAAGGCACTCGATGTCGAGGAAAGACGGGGGACGCCGTTCGACGTCGAGGGGACGCAGTTTGCGTTCAACGGCGAAGAGAAGCCGTACGAGGTCGACGCACAGTTCGACATCGAGGACGAGATCACCTGGTAACACTTCTTCAGTGATTACGATATCCAGTCGTGGATCTAGGAGAGGAGGACGCTCTCCCTCGTTCACTTCAGCCTCTTCACGGGGTAGACCCGCAAAGAAGAGAAAGGGGGACGGAAGTCCGGACAGAGCTAGTCCGGGTTCTCCTGCAAGGGGTGATGGACGGAGTGAGGCTCCAATGGACCCCCTGCCACTGCCCCCTCAGCCGCGGCTTCAGAAGACTCCTCCTCCTCCTCCTCCCCCTCCACCTGACCCCCGGCCCCCTGTGGCGCCTCCTAAGCCACCTCCGCTACCACCGCCTCCGGTGCCACAGCTCCCGCCTTCTCCGCGGCTACCAGTGGCTCCTAAGACCCCATGCAGACTGAGATCACGCTCTAGATCTCGCCGGCGGTCACGGAGTAGACACAGATCGTCCACTCACACAAGGCATGGACGACGGAGGTATAGATCTCGATCCAGAGGCACGAGGTATACGGACTCTTCTGGCACTGGACGGCTTTCCCCCACGTTATCGGAAACACCGCCTACTAGAATCTCGCCAGTGGATGATATTGCCACTTTCCAAGATGTACTGATGAGAGGGGCGGCAAAATTGGGAATCTCAGTGACAGTATCAGTTCCCCCTACCTCTGTGATATTTGAGACATTACACAAGGCGCATCTATCACGCCCCCTCCTCCCTCTGGTTCCTGGTCTGGAGGAACCAGCCATGGAGGTCTACTTGACACCAGCCGTGGTGAAGTCTGCTCCCTCAAGGTTGCAGAAGAAGTACAGGGCCCCTGATTCGGACCCGGCGTTCCTCAGGGTGGACCCACCCACGGAATCTGTCATTGTGGTTGCGGCTAGGAAACATGCCACGTCGCCCTCTTCAACAGCTCCTCCAGATAAGGAGAGTCGCAAGATGGACTCCTTGGGGAGGAGGATGTGCTCTACGTCGGCCACGACTATGAAGGCTGCTAGCGCCTCCGCTCTGCTGGGTCGCTATGACCGATCATTATGGGACTCCCTGCAACAGTTTGCTGACTCCCTGCCTAGGGATAAACGGGAAGACTTCCAGGAGGTATTGAATGAGGGCATGATGGTCTCCAACCAGATCATCAGTGCAGCGGGGGATGTGTCATTGCTGGCGGCCCATGGGTACTGTCATGGAGTACACATGAGGAGACATTCCTGGCTGAGACTTACCTCTCTAAAGCCTGAAGCGCAGCAAAAGATTGCTAACTTACCTTTCTCTGACATGACGTTGTTAGGGTCTCATGCGGATGACGAAATGGCCCGCATGAAGGCCGAAGCAGAAACCCTGAAGGCCGTGGGGTTGGAAAAACCCAAGGAACAGAAGAGATCATTCCGTTCCTATGGCAGGCGTTATTCTAAACAACGCGGCCAAGGGCGTCAGTCTGGTCAACAACAGCAACACCAGCAACAACAGTTCCCGAGGCAGTCCTTCCAAAAGCGCCAGAGGGGCAGAGGACAGCATCAATCCTCTTCGGGGAACAAAGGCCCGGCCGGGTCGAAGCCCTGAAAGGTCACTTCCCCCTCATCCGTTACCCGCTCCACTGGGTGGGGGGGGAAGTATTCAATACTACCTGGCAGAGTGGAGAACAATAACTCAAGACAAGTGGGTTCTGAATATTGTTTGCAATGGGTACAGTCTTCGTTTCACCAGCCCGCCTCCACAGATCCCACCAGTGCGCTCTCCCTACATGGTGCGAGAGCTCCAGTGGGAGGCGGACATTCTGTTAAAGAAGAAGGCGATAGAGACTGTTCCTTTGAGGCAAAAAGGAAAAGGTCTTTACTCAAGGTTCTTTCTCGTCAGAAAAAAGGACAAGAACGAGTTCAGGCCTATTCTAGATCTGCGTCAAGCAAACAAGTGGATCCGCAGAGAAAAGTTCCGTATGTTGTCCCTGCATCAGATTTACCCTCAGTTGCATCGAGGAGACTGGCTGTGCGCCATAAATCTGCAGGACGCTTACTTTCATGTGCCGATCGCACAAAAGCATCGCAAGTTCCTGATGTTTCTGGTAGGCAACAACCATTACCAGTATACAGTACTCCCGTTTGGTCTGAAGTCTGCTCCAAGGACGTTCTCCAAGTGCATGGCAGTGGTGGCGGCACACTTGTGGAAGAACAAAGTGTTTGTGTATCCATACCTGGACGATTGGCTGATCAAAGCTTCCACGTACCAGGAAGCCCAGTGTCATTTCAACAGGACAGCTGCCTTGCTTCATTGCCTGGGACTGCACATCAACATGACTAAGTCAGTGCCGATCCCTGTGCAGTGTCTCCAGTACTTGGGGGCCTCAGTCAATACTTTGAACGCAAGCGTGTGTCCTTCGGAGGAGAGCCGCTTATCTATCCGTTGGAAGGCCCTGCACCTCCTCTCAGCCCACTCTCCTGCAGTGAGGACGGTGGCCTCTTTACTGGGATCAATGGCTTCATGCATCTTTCTCACCCCCAATGCACGTCTGCATATGAGGCCTCTGCAGGAATGTCTGGAGGATCAATGGGACCAGAGGCGGGGGCGTTGGGAGGACAAGATTCATCTGTCCCAACACGCTCTACAGTCTCTGAAATGGTGGTGCTCCTCAGAGAATGTCTGCAAGGGGACTCCCTTTCACAAGGATATTCCGGTCCAGACCATAGTGACCGATGCGTCTCTCCAGGGCTGGGGAGCGCATTCGGGCCCTCTTCAGATTCAGGGGATATGGTCACAGACGGAGATGACTTACCACATCAACTTTTTGGAACTCAGAGCAGTACACTTGGCCCTGAAGGCGTTCCATCCCTCCTTCAAGACGAACTCCCTGCTAGTTCAGACGGACAATACTACTACCATGTATTACCTCAACAAGCAGGAGGGCTCCCGTTCACGCACGCTGTCTCGGGAGGCACAGACGATCAGGAATTGGCTGGTGGCCAGGGACCTAACGATCAACGCAACCCATCTGCCGGGAGTGCAGAATGCCCAAGCCGATGCGCTCAGCAGGCTCGTTCAAGAAAATCACGAGTGGGTGCTAAACGACGACGTGCTAAGAGACGTCTTCGCAGAGTGGGGCACTCCGGATATCGATCTGTTCGCTACGGCAGAAAACAGCAAATGCTGCGACTTCGCGTCCAGGTACTACCAACCAGGGACGCTGGGGAATGCACTATGGATCAGCTGGTCGAACAGCTTTCTCTACGCCTTTCCACCCATTCCCCCGATTCCGGCGGTGCTGATCAAGCTGTCGCAATCCAGAGCCAGGATGATCCTGATTGCTCCGGAGTGGCCGAGGCAATGGTGGTTCGCCGACCTTCTTCACCGGTCTGTTCTACCACACCGGCGCCTGCCGTGTCGGCCGGACCTTCTCACGAAATTCGGAGGACAGATGGTTCACCCCAATCTCTCGTCCTTGAGTTTGGCAGCATGGCTCCTGAGCTAGTACAGTATGGACACTTGAACCTACCTCATGACTGAATGGAGATCTTGAAAGAGGCGACTAGGACTTCTTACGCCTATAAGTGGAAGAGATTCTGCTTATGGTGCACGGCAAAGGACATCGACCCTACATCCTGTAAAGAAGATGTTATTCTGCCTTACCTGCTGCAGTTAGCTCAATCTGGGCTTAACTTTCAGTCTATTAAAGTTCATCTCGCAGCTTTGACTGTGTATAGAAAGGGCCCTTCCCAAACCTCATTTTTTCAAATCCCTGTGATTAAAGATTTTTTGGGGGGTTTGCTTAAGGTGTTTCCCCCTGTTAGACGACCTTCTCCACCATGGGAATTGAACGTGGTGTTGTCCAGATTAATGAGGGAGCCTTTTGAGCCTATTCATAAGGCTTCTTTGCAGCATTTGTCCTCGAAGGCTGCCTTCCTTGTGGCCATTACATCGGCCAGGAGAGTAAGTGAGATTCAGGCTCTGTGATGTCAAGGGCCGTATACTGTATTCCATGCTTCTAAAGTGGTAATGCGTACTCATCCTCAGTTTTTACCTAAAGTGATATCTGATTTCTATGTAAATCAAATGATAACTTTGCCTACATTTTTTCAGCATCCCTCCTCTCCGGCGGAGAGGTCTCTGCATTCACTAGATGTGCGTAGAGTGTTGAAATTCTATCTAGATAAGACAAAAAACATCCGCAGGTCGGATCAACTGTTTGTAAATTATGGTTCGGTAAGAACTGGTCTAGCTACCTCGAAACAGTCCATCTCCAGATGGATTGTGTCCTGTATTCAGCTCTGTTATCAGAAAGCTAATAAGACGTTGGGGGTAAGCCTACAGCGCATTCGACTAGGGGCAAAGCAGCGACTACAGCTTTGCTTAGGAATGTTCCAATCGCTGACATTTGTAAGGCTGCCACCTGGAAGTCGGTCCATACGTTTACAAAGCATTACTGCCTGGACTCTGATGCTAGGGCAGATGCGCAGGTTGGACAGGCTTCGCTGAGGAATTTGTTTGCACAGTGATTTGTTGGTGTTCGGTTTTTACTCCACCGCTGTTTATTGGTTGGGATGGGCTTGCCATTCTATTCATAGATTATGACTATACACAGAGATCCCCTACTACAGAAGGAGTAGTTTCTTACCTGTAACTCCAGTTCTGTAGTAGGGGTATCTCTGTTATAGTCATAAGCGACCCTCCATCCTCCCCGGTGGAGTAAACTGACAGTATCAGGCCTGTTATACACCTTCAAAAAGAACTGAAAGTAACTTGCTTTGGCTGTGCATCCTGGGATACCGGGGGTCTCTGGAGAGTTCCTTAAAGGCACGGTATCCTTTTAGCAGACACATAATGACAGCTTATAGGGCTTGTCTGTCCACCCCTTCCTCTCTATTGTTTAAAGGGATTTTGGTGAAGGGAGTGTGATACAATAAAGGAACATGTCCGATGTGAATAAAAATGACATTTAAACTTTATTTTGGCTTTTGTGTTCACTTCAGATGAAGTGCTGGCCAGTGCAGCCATATTGTTGTTAGACTGTATTATTTTGTCTGTCTCTTAAGTGTCTTTGCAGGTTTGCAAATGCAGGACAGCTTAAGAGATATTTTGATTGCTCCGGGGTCCCCGCACATGGGTGGGACTATTCATAGATTATGACTATAACAGAGATACCCCTACTACAGAACTGGAGTTACAGGTAAGAAACTACTCCTGCTATCTTAATAGGAAAGCCCTTCGCATTGCTCCATAGAAATAAGGTGGCGTTGCCACAGGTAATTTTCAACTTTAATGTTCATCAAATGAATGAGATAGTAGTTTCCTCCTGGATACCACAGTTACCAATAAAAGGTTTACTAGCCATTTGTCAGAAAGATGTTCCACTATTGCTCTGAAGTTGCAGTCCTCCATTCCTAGTTTGTAGAAGTTGGGCTCGCGCTAAATTGGAGCACAAGTTTCGATTTAAAAAAAATCAAAATTGATTGCCTCCTACATTTACTTTGCCTTTGCTATATCTCGTGGAAGAGGTAATAGATAAGTATGTCTTCAATATAGTCTGTGAAAATGTCATAAGAAATCAGTAGCTGGCTTTTTCTTTATTTTTTCCATAACTAATAGAGGATGACCTTAACAATCAAATCGGAAGCGAGGAAGGAAAGCTCAATGCATTGATCTTTCATAGGGACAATCCATGCTTTTAACACAGATAGTTGTTTTTCTTCCTTAGGATGTTATACCTCAGGCCTTATTGGATCAGTATATATCCATGACTGATCCATCTCGTGCACAGACTGTTGACACAGAGATTGCTAAACACTGTGCCTACAGCCTTCCAGGTGTGGCACTGACACTCGGGAGGCAAAACTGGCACTGTCTACGAGACACCTACGAGACACTGGCTTCAGACATGCAGGTATGTCAGTTTGTTGAAATGTATTCTAGCTAAACAATCACTAACCCTTTTAGTTTTTCTTTTGCTATTTTGTAAAGGCCAGTGTTATATGCTAGAATTTAAAACGTGTTGCAAATTGTTGTCACTGATGATGCACTGTTTGAATTATTGTTCCGTGAGTTAAATCTGTTAAAAACGCGGCAGCGTTCACGCTCTGTGAACATTTGTTTGAATACTGAAGGGGAAATCGTGGTTCTTCTGACCAGCTCACAAAAGGCTTCATGGGTAACTTAGGTTAGGCATTCTTCTAAAGTGACCTTAGAGGGAGAAAACAGTTCCCTTCTTACCTAACTAATTGCTTCACTTTTGAATCTTTTACAAACTTGCATGTTTTTTTTTCTTATTTTGCTGATTACGGTGTACCTCAGTTGTGCTGGAAGTTTTGCAGCGTGAATCTTTCTGGATTCACTATGCTGTGCATTATTCCGCGATCTTGTGGTTGGGTCCGGATTCGTAGTCTTTCCTTTGTTTTTTTTTTTTTTTTTTCGTAGCCCAGGTGGGCGTCAACGTCCACCATTTGGTGCACCTCCCGTGACGTCGTCGTGCTTCCTGCGGAAGTCCCACCTTTGGGGCGCCATCTTCAGATTCTTTTTTCCGCCGTTGGGTCTGGATCGTCATCGGGAAGCTCCAGAAGTTCACTCGGAGGAAGAAGGAAGAAAAGCGAGTTTCATCGATAGAATCAAGAGAAGACATCAGGAAAGAACAGATTTCGACAGGAACGCGAAGAAAAAGGACCAGCGAGCCTTTTTCTTTGACAACCTTGGAGAATGCACGCTCAGAGACCCTGAGCGAAATGGACAAGACGCCATTCAAGTTCTGCCCAAACTGCCACCACAAGTTCGCGCAGAAAGACCTGCATCCGGTCTGCAACCTCTGCCTGCCGGTGGATCATCAGAGTATCGACTGCAACGCCTGCTCAGTCTTCGCGCCGAAGACACTCAGGGTGAGAGAGAGGCAGAGGAGAGCCAACGCCAACATGGAGGGCCAAGGAAAACCCCCGACACTCTACGCGCTGGGCCTCGACACGGACGACGAGGACAACGTCGCCGAGACAGCCGAAAACTTCACGGTCGTAGAGACCGACAAGAAAAAAGAAGACGAGGTAAGAGAATCGTCGAGCGCAAATCAAAAAACACCTCGAAAACACGAGGGTGACTCGAGAAAAACTGAGTCAAGGTCCACGAAGGGAGCCCCGGCGCCGAAAACTTCGACGTCCAAAGGGGGAACTTCGGACAAAAGGCCCAGCGGATCCTTACAAAAGGACTCCCTGGCGCAGAAAGACGCCGAAAGGCAAGGGTCGTCGAAATCATCCCATGAAACGGGCCGATCGACGCAGAAAGAACGTTCGACGTCGACGCAAGTTTCATCGAAAAGACCCGCGGTCGACGCCGAAAGCATCTCCGAAATGGAGAAAAAGAAGAGGCGGCTCGAGGCCGAAATGGAGAACATCCTTCAAAGGAAGAAGGAGTTCGACGCCAGGATGAAGGAATTCAAGATTCCAACGGTTTCATCGGCGGACGTCGTCGAAGTCGAGGATGAGTTCGACGCCGAAGGGCTGACAAGGGACCTCGAAGAGGAAGAGGAGCCCTATTATGAGGAAGAAGCCGAGGAAGAAGACCAACAATCGTTCTTCGAATCGGCGACATCTACCGGCAACGACGTCGAATGGCAAGATCTCGACACCGAAAACCCGGAGGAGGCCGTGGACACGTACCCCTCGAGGCCTTCGCCACCCGACGACATCGGGGTGTACAATATGGTGGTGAAGAGCGCAGCAATGGCCTTCGGCGTCAAACTCGACGAGGAGAGGCCGAAAGCAGATTTTCTCGTCGAAACACTGCTCCCCATCCAGACTAGGAGCCAGTTCCTCCCCATGCTACAAAGCGTGATGAACCAGGGGAGAGAAGCCTTCAAGGAGCCTGCCACCTGTCGGTCGATCACGCCCAGGACAGAGAAAAAGTAC
This sequence comes from Triturus cristatus, assembly GCF_964204655.1. Taxonomy (NCBI): domain Eukaryota; kingdom Metazoa; phylum Chordata; class Amphibia; order Caudata; family Salamandridae; genus Triturus; species Triturus cristatus. The sequence goes on along the minus strand of NC_140588.1, from coordinate 414,811,516 downwards.
AAACACTCCTCCCTGGACCCACCTTACATCAAGGGTAGCGTCACCGCAGACTCCATCATTGCCTCCACGGCCAGGAGAAGGGCCAACGTGCCAGCAACCTCGGGCCCACCTCCAGATAAAGAGAGCAGGAGAATCGACCTCACAGGCAGAAAGGTCGAGAGGAACGCCGCAATGCACTGGCGCATGGCGAATTCAAATGCACTCCTAAATAGACACCAGTACCAACACTGGGATGAAATGGGGGAGCTAGTAAAGCACCTCCCCGAAGAATACCGCCAGAGAGCCTCTCACCTGGTAGATGAAGGCAAGAACATCGCCAACTCCTGTATAAAGACGGCGTTGGATGGGGCAGAGACTTCAGCAAGACTCATGGCCATAGGGGTCACAGAAAGGAGGCATGCATGGCTAAGAATCTCGGGATTCAAACCGGAAGTGCAGAACAACATCCTTGGCACCCCCTTTAACGGAGAGACACTGTTCGGAGCAACGGTGGACGAGAAGCTCACACAGCTCAAGAAGGAGAACGAGACAGCGAGGTCCATGGGGGCCCTACAGCTGAGGGGAATGAGACGAGGAAATCCCTCGAGGAGACCCTACGGTAGGGGTGGAAGCCAACAGGGGACGTCGCACCAGGCGTTCCAACAAGGTCAGCAGGGCGAAGGTCACGGACAAAGTCAGCAGAAGCAAAGCTGGCAATATCAACCTCGGGGCCAGTCCTTTCGAGGGAGAGGGAACGGACGTGGCCAAAGGAGGAGAGGGGGCGATCAGCCCTCCTCAAAGTGACTCAGCACGCAAGAAGACGCCCACCCTCGTCAGGCCCCCAAGGGTGAGGCGCAAAAAGGTGTCATCAGGGGGAAGAGAAGATTCAAGAGCCTACGAGCATACGTCACCGGTAGGCGGAAGGCTGAGGTTCTACCTTCAGGAGTGGCGGCGCATAACCACAGACAAGTGGATACGGAACATCGTGCAGTACGGATACTGCGTAGACTTGGAGAAAAGACCTCCAAACAGAAAGCCGAAGGGAAGGCAGAGATCGGCCCAAGAACTGGCAATACTCAGAGAAGAAACACGGAAACTCCTGCAAAAGGGAGCCATAGAGACAGTGCCGTTCAGGGAACGCAACAAAGGGGTCTACTCAAACTACTTCGTGGTTCCGAAGGTAGACGGAGACCTCAGACCCATACTGGACCTCCGGTACCTAAACAAGTTCGTCAAAACACAAAGGTTCAAAATGACTTCACTGCAGGAGGTACTGCCACAGATAAGAGAAGGGGACTTCATGGTCACCGTGGACCTCAAAGATGCCTACCTTCACATCCCAATCAACAGAAGGCACAAGGGCCTTCTAAGATTCAACATCGAACAGGAACACTACCAGTTCACAACCCTGGCCTTCGGATTAAAATCAGCGCCAAGGGTCTTTACAAAATGCCTGTCGGCGGTAGCTGCACACCTACGAAAGCAGGGAATACACGTATACCCCTACTTGGACGACTGGCTGGTCAAAGCAAACTCACGCGAGAAGTGCGAGAGGCACGCAAAACGCGTAACAGACACCCTCACAAATCTGGGGTTTTCCATCCACTGGGGAAAATCGTCGCTGGAACCGGAGCAGGTAAAGATTTTCCTGGGGGCAAAGATCAACTCCCTACACAATACGGTTGTGCCCAGCGACAGGAGGACAGATACTCTACTGAAGGAGACGCAGCTCTACCAGAAGGGGCGAGCTCTGACAGTGAGGGCGGTGAGCAAGATGATGGGAATGATGGCGTCCTGTATCCAGCTGGTGCCGAATGTACGCCTACACATGAGACCATTCCAGGAATGGCTGCAACAGCAATGGTCACAAGCAAACGGAAGTTGGGAGGATCTAGTGGTTGTTACGCACGCAGTGCAGGAGGAGATAACTTGGTGGAACAGAGACAACATAACAACGGGGAGAAGCCTGACACCACCAAGCCCAACAGTGACCATTACCACGGACGCATCACAGAAGGGATGGGGAGCGCACATGGACAACCTCAGGGTGAGGGGTCTATGGGCTCCAGCGGACGCGGTCCGCCACATCAACTACCTCGAGTTGAAAACGATACTGCTAGCCCTGAAGGCATTCCAGAAACACCTGTTCGGCCAGAGAGTGTTGATACAGACAGACAACACCACGGCGATGTTCTACATCAACAAACAAGGGGGGACACAGTCGTTCCCCCTCTCATCCCTAGCTCAGGAGATTTGGAGATGGGCCATACCTCTCAAGATAGATCTCCTGGCAATTCACCTGCCAGGGAAGGACAATGTGGAGGCAGACTGGCTGAGCAGGCAGACCTCAGCATCGCACGAGTGGGAGCTCAATGGCCAGGAAACGGAAAAAATCTTCCAGAAATGGGGGACTCCCACAATAGACCTGTTTGCAACACGCCACAATGCAAAATGCCGAAGCTTCGCGTCCAGGCAACCAGATCAGCAATCCAGGGGAAATGCCCTATGGATAAGCTGGTGGAGGACATTTGCCTACGCCTTTCCACCGATACCCCTGTTGCACAGAGTGCTAGAGAAGTGCAGAACCAGCAACATGACTCTGATCCTGGTGGCTCCACAGTGGGCGAGGCAGACATGGTTCTCACAGATTCAAGAAATGGCGCAAGGCAATCCGTACAGGTTCGAGAGGAGAAAGGACCTGCTCTCAATGCAAAACGGAGAGGTCCTGCACCCAGAGCCAGAGAGCCTCAACCTGGCAGCATGGCTCCTGAAGACCTAGAGTTCGCACACCTAAAGTTGCCTCAGAGCACCATGCGAGTGCTACGGGAGGCAAGGAAACCTACTACAAGAAAGTGCTACAGCGCAAAGTGGAAGAGATTCACGGTGTGGTGCAGGAAAAAGGGACTGCAAAACAGGATGACAAGAGACTCAACTGTGCTGAGGTACCTCACTCACCTTCTAAAGAGTAACCTCTGCTCGAGCTCCCTAAGGGTACACCTAGCAGCGATCGTTGCCTACACCAGAGGTGAGAAAGGTGGAAGTTTCTTCACCTCGCAGGTGGTGAAGAGATTCATGGAGGGAGCCAAAAGAATGGCACCCCCGAAAAGGTTGCCGCCGCCGGCATGGAATTTAAACGTGGTTCTGACGGAGCTCATGAAGGCGCCGTTTGAACCCATTCACAAAGCCACTCTACAAATGTTGACGATGAAAACTGCCTTTCTAGTGGCCATTACCTCACTACGCAGGGTGAGCGAGCTCCAAGCACTAACGCTACAGGAGCCCTACATTCAAATTCACAAAGACAGGGTGGTCCTCAGGACGGACCCCCACTTCATGCCCAAGGTAGTGTCGGCGTTCCACATGAACCAGACTATCCAGATACCGAGTTTCTTCCAGAACCCGACTACAAACGCAGAGAAGGCCCTGCACACCCTCGACGCCAGAAGAGCGGTGATGCACTACATTGAAAGAACCAAGGAACTCAGGAAGTCGAAGCAGCTGTTTGTGTCCTTTGCTACCAGCTTCATGGGTAGACCAGTGACCAAGGGCACCATCGCTAGGTGGATTGCCCTCACTATTCAATTCTGTCACAAACAGGCTGGACAGGAGCTAACGGAGGGGGCCCAAGCCCACTCCACAAGGAAGAAGGGGGCCACAGTTGCCTTCCTGGCAAACACGCCCATCCAAGACATTTGTCTCGCAGCAACTTGGGCATCTGTGCACACGTTCACAAAGCACTACTGCGTGGACATTCAAATGAATAAGGAAGCACAGGTCGGACAGAAGGTGCTACAACACATTTTCAACGACCAGCGATCATCTTCCACCCAGCCACCACAGAAATAGGAAAACCGCTACAAAATCTATGCACAGCATAGTGAATCCAGAAAGATTCACGCTGCAAAACGAAAAGTTTCTTACCTGTCGGTGTAGTTTTGCAGCTTGAAGATCTTTCTGGATTCACTAGCGAACCCACCCACCTCCGCCAAGAAGATGAGGCTGGAGGAAGAGGGGGTGAAATGGATAGGATCAAGAAGTGGAAACGTACAGAAATATGGACAAAAGGATTAATCAATCGCCTAGGGTTAAAAAAAAAAAAAAAAAAAAATAGAAAAAACAGGGGAAAAAGAACCCGAAGATGGCGCCCCAAAGGTGGGACTTCCGCAGGAAGCACGACGACGTCACGGGAGGTGCACCAAATGGTGGACGTCGACGCCCACCTGGGCTACGAAAAAAAAAAAAAAAAAACAAAGGAAAGACTACGAATCCGGACCCAACCACAAGATCGCGGAATAATGCACAGCATAGTGAATCCAGAAAGATCTTCAAGCTGCAAAACTACACCGACAGGTAAGAAACTTTTCGTTCTCAGAAGTGGGCTATCACTTGAGTTTTCGTTGTGTGGCTCTCCTAGACGACTTTAGGTCTAAATTTGAGCAACATAGAGGCAATAATATACTTTTTCTTTGGTGGCCATTGTAGATTGCGTTGCCTCACCTTGTGTGCATAGCATTCATATTTGAGCTTCTGTTTTATTTCGTATTTTGTCACCTGAAGTTAAGATGCAACAAGTAGGCTTTTTCCTACCTCTGGGCAGATGTGTGGAAGAATGCCCCTTCCTGAGTATGCTTGCTACTCTCAAGAGCTCTGCAACTTTATTTATCCCTGAGGCGTTCATTCAGCTATGTGCATAATGGAGCAAAGAGGAAAAAAAGCTTTGCAAAGACAAAATGACATGTGCAGAATGTTTATGCGATATTCAGATGATGCTTTAACATCGCTCTATTTAATCAAGTACGAGGAACACTGCTGGTTCTTCCACAGTAAGAACAAAGATAGTGTTCTGATCGCTGAAAAGAGATCTGTCATAAAGAAGTGTAAGGGTCTCCTTAAAGGAAAAGAGTTGGTCCGTTACAAAACACTGACTACTTGATTAAAAAAAATGGTGCTCCATTAAGATTACCCTAACCATGGACAATCATCCACAAGGGACAGCATCCAGAGCACCATAGACTAAAGATCATCAGGTAGCCGCCTTGTCCCTCTGACAGACGTAGAAAATTTGCCTTATTTTTGTTTGCCAGTGAATTTCTAAGGTTTTTTTTTTTTTTTTTTTTTGAAACCGTTTATTGCAGTTTATAAAAGTTACAGGTATGGGCCTACAACCACCCGGCCGGCCGCTAGCAAAGCAAAAGTATGGTACACATGTACAGTAAGAAGTCTCTCAGCGGTACACTGTGGAAAAACAGGAGCAATCAATGGTGCAGGCCTCACCGCCCCAAGCCCACAGTACGGTTCCATTTTCTTAACATAAAACAACATCAAAAAACCACACCCGCAAGGCAACCCATGATCCAAAATGACAACACGTGCTCCAGTAGTGGGGGATCCAAACCAGCAGCAAAACACTGAAGGGGGGACTGGGAGTAAAGCAGGGACTGGGGGACCGTGTGTCCGTGGCCGGGGGAGGGGGGGGCCATCTAGGGAGATGGAGCAGGCGAGGCAGCCGGCAACTGTGGCGGTTCACAAATACCCCCTCGGTAGGCGTTCCAGGGGCCCCAGATTGTCATCCACGCCCCAGGCTTACCCCTCGCTACATACACCACCTTTTCACGGAACATACACCAATCCATGTGCTCTTTCCAAGCCGACACCGCAGGGGGCCTCTGGGATCCCCACAACTGAGCAATATCACGCTTCGCGATCATGTATCCCAGAGTCACCCACCGCGTCTGTGGAACCGAGTAGTCATTCGGCTCCCATACATTCAACAAGCACCTCCTCGCTTCAGGCAGCAGCGCGACACGCGTGACCGCACGCAGGACTTCATGCACACCACGCCAGAATCGCTCCACCCTCGGGCACTCCCACAGAATATGCATAAAGGTCGCCAACGCACCACAGCCACGCTTACACAGTCCGTCACCGGCAAAACCCATACGTAGAAGCCTTGGCCCCGTCACGTAGACCCGGTGAAGGATCTTGAGCTGGACGAAACGAAGGCGAGCCGGGATGGCCACCTCTTTCGGAGAGGCCACCGCGGACATCCAGTCCTCGTCGTCCAGCTCCAGCCCGTCGGCCACCCAAGCCTCGCGTAGACTAGCTAACAGGCCCGATCTATCATTAATCAGCTTCTTATATATGAGGGAGATCGTGCTGTCAGGGACATGGCCATCTAGCACCCTGTCCTCTAGGGGGGAAGACTCCGGAATGGATGCAACATCCGGGAAGACGGAGCCCAGCGCATGGCGGACTTGCAGGTACCGAAAGCACTCAGTGCCCTGCAGCTGAAACCCCGCCTGCAGCGTCTCAAAAGTTTTAAATCCCCCCCTCGTCCAGAGATCTCCCACCGTGCTGATGCCGATCGTGTCCCACTTCTCGAAGCCCTTCGATGTCCACAGGGAGCCCAGCCGCTCAGACGCATACAGCGGCGATGCCCGGGTCAAACGGTCCTTCCACCCCATAGCTGCATTAGCCGCGTGCCAGACACGCACCATGACCCGCGTCGGTCCCGTCAGACGGGAGTCGGGGGCGCCAGAATAGAGCGCTCGACTATAGTCGCCGCCGGGCAGGAGCATCTTGTCCATCTCAAACGCCGGGTTTAAGGCGGGCCCGTAAAGGCCATGATTGATTGCAGCTAATTGGGAGGCCCAGTAATACCGTTTGATGTCCGGGAGGGCGACCCCCCCATCGTACCACGGGAGCGTCAGTTTAGCCAGAGCAATGCGCGGTCTCCCGTCCCAGAACAGGCGCCGCTGGAGGCCCTCCACCTCCCGGAAGTAGCGTGCCGGCACCAGGTCCATAGTATTCTGGAGGGCGTAGAGGAAGCGCGGCAGGGACATCATTTTAAACAAGGCCGCTCGGCCGAGCGGCGAGAGTGGCAGACGCCGCCAGCGCACCACGTCCTCCTTCAAACGCTGGAGGGGGGGCAGTAGATTCCGCTCATAGCGGGCCTCCGGGTCAAGAGTGATGTATATACCCAAGTACCGGAAGCCCTGGGAGGCAATCTGGATAGGACAGTCCCGGGGGAGGACCGGAGCCTCCCCGGAAATCACATAGACACAGGATTTCGCCCAGTTGATGACCAGGCCTGAGTTGCGACCGAAGGAGCGCAAAACATCAACTAGGACAATCAGTGATTTGCGCGGGGAGGCGAGGTACAATAGGATATCGTCCGCATAGAGGGACACACGGTCCTCATGCTCGGGGGTCCAGCGGAGACCACGGATAGAGGGGTGCCACCGCAGCCACTCCGCCAGGGGCTCCAGGGCCAGGGCCAACAGGAGAGGCGACAGGGGGCAACCCTGCCGCGTGCCCCGTCCCAGCGCGAATGGGGCCGAAACTCGCCCATTGACCACCACCTGCGCCAGCGGGTCCGAATATAGCAATTTGACCCAGCTGATGAAACCCGGGCCGAACCCAAACTGAGCCAGCATCGCCCAAATATACGGCCATTCAAGCGTGTCGAACGCCATGGTGGCATCTAGGGACGCCAAGATGGCCGGCTCCCGTACAAATGGGGCACGCGCGAGCACTCCGTGCAAGCGCCGCAGATTAAGCGCCGTGTTGCGGTGTGGTATAAAGCCCGATTGGTCTTGGTGGACTAAGTCGCCCACCACACCAACCAACCGGTTGGCCAACACCTTGGCGAGGATTTTGGGTTCCGCGTTCAAGAGAGAGATCGGCCTATAGGACGTGACCCGCTCACGGGGCTTACCCTCCTTGTGGATCACCACAATTGTGGCCAGTCGCTGGTCCGGCGGGAGGGAGCCCTGCGAGTGGGCCGTCAGGAACATCGCACGCAGGTGGGGCGCCAACACGTCCGGGCGTAGCTTGTAGAGCTCAATGGGGATACCATTGGGGCCCATGGCCTTGCCGGATGCAATCGAGCGAATAGCCGAGGCAATTTCGTCCGAGGTGGGAGGGGCGTCCAGCGAATCCCTGTCTTCCACCGCAAGGGAGGGCAGTGCAATATCCCGAAGCAGGGCACGTGAATCTTCCTCCGAGCAGGAAGAAACCGGGGAATAGACTCCGCGGAAATAATCCGCAAAGCAGGAGACAATGGCTTCCGGCTCAGTGACACACTCACCATCCACACCCTCAATCACAGGCACCACACGGCTCGCTCGCTCCCTCTTATCCAACCACGCAATCAATTTGCCAGCTTTGTCACCCACATCATACAATCGCCCCTGCTGCTCTCTACTGAGGCCCCTGGCCGCCTCCGTGACGAGGGCCCGATAGGCCGCCTGCTTTAGGTGTAGAACATGCAATTTGGCCTCCGTTACCCCGCTCCCCAGGTCACCCTCCAGTTCTGCAATCTCGGCCTCTACCCGGGTCACCTCCTCCCTCTAAGGTTTTTTTAAATGCTAATTTCTAACTATAAGGTGCCTGAAACCTGTGGTTTTTTTCAGTGAATTTCTAAGGGTTTTTTAACTAGCAGTCAAGTTTGCCATGAGTGGTGTAAAAAGGGGTCTGGGCCTCAAACCAGCTCTCGGGAATTCCATTACGTAGGACTTGCGTACCAGGAGGGCTTCTGGAGTAAACTGGACTTTATTCCCCAACCAGTAGCGCGCCAGGAGTTGCATTTACAGAGTAGTTAACAAAGAGGGCGGGGCCTCCGGCAAGTTACCAGCTTCCTTTCCTTGTTTTTATTTTAGGGTGGGGGCACGCAGCCCCACCTCCAGAGGCAGATTTCAGCTCCAGGGACACCATCTCCTGGGGCCAGCCTTTAAAAAAAAAATAAAACAACAATTCAAGGGATGGGGGGGGTTATCAAGTGTCAATCCCTCCTCCCCCACCCCCTTACACACACACACGACGATTTCAATCGCACAGGGCCCGGCCATTCCTTTTTTCTTTTTATTTTTTTTGCAAGGGATATGGGCCGAGCGGCCCCCCTCTTGGGCAATTTTCAGCCCCGGGGCATGGCCAGATGGTTGGGGACCACGGGGGGAGCCTGAAGGCCCCCGTGGTCTTGGCTTGATCCCGCTTAGTTTCACCTAGAAAACAACATGGGAAATTAAATTTTCTTGTTCATTAAGCACGACATACTGCCCACAGCATTCAGGGTAATTCAGATTCGGAAGCACATTTGGATATCAAGCTTCCTACCAACGAAAGATCGTTTCTCTGCTCCTTTAAAACAGTTTCTCTAAAGTGTTAAAAAAATAAATCCCCTTTTTTTTTTAATCTAATTGGGTACACTGGCAATAACGCAGTCTGAAAGGGAGGGGTGGGGGTGGTAATGTAGAGTAATCCAAAAAGCAAATAAAGTACTGTATTGTAGTTGCTTTTATTTAGAACTTCATAACCTTGATGAGGTCCTGAAGAACTTTTATGGACGGATAGCATGCTAGTCTACTGTGGTGCTACGGCTAGAACGTTGTTGGGGACTAGAGTTTCACTCTTAACGTGTTTTGTCTTAAAAGAGAAAACTAGTCCAATATAGAACATTTAAGTTTTAGATTCTGGTGTATGGATGGGTAGAAGCGCATGAATGCACTGTAGTGTAGTTCCTATTTCCCTTATAGGCTCTGTGCTTTGGAATAATATACACTATAGTTTTTGCATAGGACTAAGGTCAGTATGCTCCTATCGAGTACATTAAACTCAATTACTTGTGTGTGCCAGCTAACTCAGAGGTCACTAGAAACTTCTCGAATGAACAAGAAGGGAGTAGTTTCTGACAACCGCATGAACATGACAACTTTGTTTCCCTTAGAATCGGAACGCGTCTCAGAATCGTGGAAACAATAGATTCACTCCGTCAATTGTGCATGCTTAGTTTCTTCAGAATTACACAGAAATAGATAGACGGGCGTTTCAATAAAAGGGTTTATTGAACTGTCTTGTCGTGTAAGAGATATGAGCCTTTACAATCGTTAGATAGTAAGCAAGATATACTCACAGCGTAAGCAGTAAGAAGAAATAATACTGCAATAGCTTTGTCTTTTAGTTATGACATGTAATCATATATACATAAATAAATAACACAGGCTAAAAAGTGAATACTCGTCTGATGCTTCTATAATAGTCCTACCCCAGTGTACCTTACCTAAGTGTAGTTCGAGGTAAGAAGTAGGTGCTGTTTTCTATAGTATGGTATATACTAAGTTTAGTATGCCAAGAGTCCCTCTAGGTTCTAGTTGGCTCCATACCTTTAGAATGAGCGAGGTGGGAATCTCTATCCGGGTCTCAAACTCTAACACCCCGCGAAGGCAGTCAGAAGACTGGAAGCTGGATTCTCTGCGGGCAGGGATGACAGGGTCTGGGCAGTGCGTCAGGCCGGGATATGGTCTCTTCCGAACTTGCCGTGGCGAACCGTGCAGTCAAGTCGTGCTGAGTCGTGCCGTGGTTTGCCATAGTAAGGGAAGGCATATTTATACCTGGAAGGTGCTTAGGAATGCTAGTATTGACATAAAGTCGTGCAGAGGAAGACGTCATGGATAAACCCCTAAGTAATAGTAGTTCATGCATAATATATGAGTTCTTGTAGAAATCAATAATCCTAGCTAGGGAAAGTCCCGTTTGGCTTAAGGGTCTGGTTTCTAAGAACTCGTTGTGACGTGAGATGGACGGATGTAGGTGACCATGCCTGTATTTGGTTAGCATGGCTAATGCCTAAATAAGGAGTGGGATTCTATGCCTAAATAAGGGCAATGTGAATTGTGCCTATATAAGGACATGATTCGGGGAACCCTATATACGGGTATCTAAATCGAAACACAACACCCACTCCATTGACGGATGATCGATATTACTAAATGCTAAACATGCTAAACACATAAAATTGAGTATCACATGTTCACTAAAAACATCTGTAAAAGCATACTAAAAGTCTGCTACAGATGAAATACAGGTGCTGTACATATCAAAGCAATGTTGCATTCTAAGCATATATTTACAGTGAAGGCTAAGAGAATGAACAAATATATATACACATATGTAATGAAATGGTCCAGTTTTACAGAAAGGAAAACATTTCAGAGCCATTTCATGATTACATAAATGTGGAAAAAAAGGTGACCGTGTGTCCCTGGAAGTGTTTCAAAGAAGTCTGTTCTCTATGAATAGTTCAACTGTAAGCAGAACTTTGAGCCATAAAAGAAAGTCAATGTTCAAAAAAGTGCGAACTTAGGAAAGGTTCAAATTTAGTCTTTTTGTTTTGAAAAAATGAAGACCAAATTCATAGATTATATGGTACACTGTGAGCCAAATCAAAAATTATTTGAAGATGCTGGGGAAAACATGAAATCCTCTAATCCTGTAGACAAAAAGTTGTCTATTGTAGGCAATAGGTCGATTACGTCGTTTAGAAGACGAACTGCACATGGATGTGATGCATCGTCAGTAGCAGTGTTCGTTGATACCTGTGTGCCTGTTGACCCATCTCGTACCTCAGCAGTAGCATGTTGCGTCTGTGAGATCTCAATGAATGCCGTCCTCAGGATCGGTAGCCTCTGGGGACAACACAGAGCATGGGCCGTTATCGGGTCCAGCAGAGTATTGATCTCCGTTGGCATGACTGATGGGAGTGTTAGACAGATGTCTAGCAAGCAATCTTCACCGCAAAGCAGGCAGCGTAGAACAGGTAAGATGCAATCTTGCCAGATTGGTCTGAACGACAGAAACCATGTGGTATTTAGTTCTCGTAGACGAGGTAAACCCAATAGCTGTACTATGCGCTCACAAAACTTCCTTTCCAGGAGAGCATTCTCCAAGGTGCTGGGAGTGACGCTGGTGGATTGGCTTGCCATAGCGTAGCAGTAGGAATAAAAATAGGATTCCTGCAACGAGTGCTAGAATTAGCGGCAGACCACCAAACGCCGAGTGCATGAAGTTTGGAATGATTCCGAGGACTGCTTGAAAAGGAGTTAACAGTCCCGAACATACGGTCTTAAATACATGCACAATACCGCTCGTATCGGACATGTTTAAGGTACATCCCAACATTTCTGTGAAATGTGTAGGGCAATTTGTCCTTAACAGAGCCTGTATCTCAGCCGAAGTCCTTGCGACTTGTAGTTCATAGGTTTCTTTGGCCGAGGTCAAAGGCACGATTTGTTGTAAAAGAATGGCTTTTATTCTGCTTAAAGTATCAATTCGTATTGAAGAGATGTTCAGTGAAGGCCATAAAGGCGACTCCCTGACTGTGTCTATTTGGGAAAACAAGACTTGCATACAGCAAGTGACCCTGGAAGTAACCGTTACTAGATATGGGATACCTGGCAACATGCCACAACAGCTCTGATCATTCAACATGAGGTAACTCCCATTTGAAAGTTGTCCAAACGTTGGATTAATCACAGCGGCTGGTGAACCTTGCAGGTGGCAGGATAAGTTTGAAGTGGAACCGCTACAGGCCCCATGTAATCTAATATCCCGACATATGAGTGAACCGCTCAGTGCATTTTCACAGTGTGTACCGCTAATAAACACTTCACACCCCCCACTCCAACATCTGTGTGTGTGTAAGGTAAATCCCAGGATGTCCTGATGTATTCTTTACCCAACCTTTCACATTTGCCTACTGGCATGTTTTAAGGCAATACTGAAAATGGAAAGTTGTAACAGGCAGAGTTATTTTGCCACGAATGATCCATTCTGTAGCTGGTTTTTCTGCTACCGTAAACGGCAATTTTTCCAGTTTTTCAATGCTCAGCACTGAAAATCAGGATTCGTTAAAATCGCTGGAACCAGTGGATCACTTGTTACATTGGTGTAAACAGGTGTATCAGGACAAACTGTTATTTGGGTTTCAAGAGGAATGAGTTCCATAGCATTGTTGCTTAGTCCTTCATTTCTTACTGTGGGATTTTCTTGCTGAGAATAACCCCGGGCTGTTCTTGAACCCTTGTGGGAGTTGACAGAAGTGACGCTGGGTCCCCATTGTTTTTTTTTTAAAAAATTCTTTTTATTGTAAATTAACAAAACAAATAGTCAGCACAGATATACAAAACATGTTCGCACTTATAGATGTAGGGGAGTTCATACAGTTACAGTTTAAGAATCAAGGCTGCAATTTACATTTATCCACAAGGTTGATATATACTGATCAAGTGAGGTCCTGGTCATCAAGGTCTATGCTACGGGGTGGGCTACAAAGTTCTCCATGGTACGTGTTCCAGGCTCCCCAAATTAATGACTACTTCTTCGGGCATCCCCTTGCGACGTAGAGTCTTTTCCCTAAACATGCACCAGTCCATATTTTTCTTTAAGTCCGCTAGCACTGGAGGCTGGGCGGCACCCCAGTGCTGAGCTATATTTCTTTTTGCAATCATCAGGCCCAATGTTACCCAGATCCTGCCCATCCTTCCCACGTCCGTTGGCTCCCACACGTTCAGCAGACATCGCTTCGCCTCAAGGCGCATTTCTAGGTTTAAAACTTCACTCATCACCTTGTGAATTTGATACCAGTAACGCTGAATAAGATCACACTCCCATATTATGTGCATGAATGTCCCCTCTGATCCACACTGGCGCCTGCACACTCCCTCCTCAGCTCTCCCCATTCGGACCAGACCGGGCCCTGTGACATACACTCTGTGAAGTATCATGAGCTGAACAAGTCGTAGCCTGGCCGATATGGCTACTTCCCTTGGGGAGGATAGGGCCTCCTGCCACTCCTCGTCGTCTAGCTCAAAGCCGTCTCTCTCCCACTTTGCGCCTAAGATCTTGTAAAGGATCGACTACGCTATTGACCAGTTTTTTATAGGTGAGAGATATTGTTTTTTCTGGTAGGTAGCCGTCTAGCAGTCTGTCTTCGTGAGGAGTATACTCTGGGACAGAGGAGCCTGATGGTATGAGTGACTGTAATGCATGGCGGACCTGTAGATATCGAAAGTACTCTGTGTTTGAGAGCTCATATTTCTGCTGTAGTTCAGGAAAGGACATCACCGCCCCTTTAACCCATAAATCACCAATGTTCGAGATCCCGATGAGGTCCCACCTATCAAACCTTTGTTTTCCAAAGATCTCCTAGGATCTCTGAATTCCAAAGAGGTGTGGCTGCAGTCAACTTCCGATCCCACCCCAAACTCTTAGTGGCAGTGTGCCAGATATGTACTGAATGCTTAGTCGGTCCCGTCAGGGGATAACGCTTTGGTTTGGAATATAGGGCTCTATAATAGTTCTAGTATGACCGGGTCTCTTCGGATACACGCCGCCAGGGGCTCGAGCGCCAGGGCAAAGAGAAGAGGGGAGAGGGGACACAATTGCCTAGTGCCACGCCCCAACTCGAAAGGCTCAGATCGTCTGTTATTCACCAAGACCTGTGCCAAGGGCTTGGTATAAAGGAGCCTAATCCATCGGATGAACCCCTCCCCAAATCCAAACTTCTTTAGTACAGCAAACAGGTAGGGCCACTCTATAGTGTCGAATGCCATTGTGGCGTCTAGTGAGACTACAATTGCCGGTTCTCTTAACGTGTCCAACCTCCCCATCACTCCATGCAATCGCCGGAGGTTCAAGGCTGTGTTTCTGTGGGATATGAAGCCCGACTGGTCAGGATGGACTAGGTCGCCAAGCACTTTATTCAGTCGGTTGGCCAGCACTTTAGCGAGAATTTTGGGTTCTGTGTTGAGGAGAGAGATGGGTCTGTAAGACGTACTATTCAGTCTGGACTTGCCCTCTTTGTAGATTACTATTGTGGCCACCCGCTGATCCAGCGGCAGCTCTCCTCGCTCCCTACTCTCCATAAACATAGCGCTCAGTAGAGGGGCCAGTTTATCTGGCGCTAGCTTATACAGCTCTATTGGCAGGCCGTTGGGGCCCAATGCTTTGCCCGCCTGAAGGCGTCTTATCGCTGTTGCTATTTTGTTGGTGGTAAATTCACTGTCTAGGAATGCTTGCTCCTCGGATGGTAGGAGAGGAAGGACTATATCTCGGAGCATGGACTGGGAGTTCTCCGATTGTTGTGTGTATGATTTGTAGAGGGTACTATAGTGGGCTGCAAACGTGTTTACGATTGCCTGCGGGTCCGTGAGAGCGTAGCCACCTTGATCAAGTATTTCCGGTACTAGTCTGGATGTAATTTCTCTTTTGTCCAACCATGCCAGAAGTTTTCCGGCCTTGTCTCCTAGATCATATACCCTACCCTCCGAGTCCCTTTCTGCAGACTTCGCCCTATCCATGGCTATAGCCTTGTATTCATCTTTTTTTAAGCTGTAGGGCGTGTCTTTTCAGGCATTACCCCCTCCTCCGAACTCCTCTCTAGATCGAGGACCGCACTCTCCACACTCAACAGGTCTTTCATTTTATCATTTCGTTTACCTGCTATCAGGGAAAGCGCTTGCCCCGGATCACCGTTTTGAATGCCTCCCACAGTGTCTGGGAGGAGTCAACCGTACCCTCGTTCTCTTGGAAATAATTATCCATGGTCTCCACTAGGGCCCTGCGCACGGCAGGGTCTCGGAGGTGCCACAGGCAGATAGGAGCCACCCTGCCCTCCCCCCTCCACCCCAGCGCCACCTGCATCCAGACTGGGGAATGATCGGAGATACCCCTAGCCAAATGTCTTATTTCACGGATATTCGTGAACGGTGTGGTGGGGACGATAATGTAGTCAATTCGTGAAAAACTGTTATGTGCCCCAGAATAGAATGTGTGTTGGATACTGTCTGGATGGAACACCCTCCATGTGTCGGCTAAACCAAGGGCTTCCAGAAAATCGGGAAGCCATCTCGCCCCTGCGCCCATGTCTCGTGGGGGGCTTCTGTCTACTACCCCAGAGACCACTGAGTTAAAATCCCCTCTCATTAGTAATAGGCTGTCCGGCAATGAGAGCAGTACTGTCCCAAAGTCTGGGCCTGTAAACCCGGAGGGACATAAACTGATAAGCAGATGACCATACACCCCTCCCACTACCCTGTGATGCCTTTATATCGCCCTAAGTCATCTGTCCAGGTGGATTGGATCATAAAGGGAAGGGAGGTGCGCACCAGTATTCCTACCCCACGAGAGCCGGTTGTAAAGCCAGCATGTGCCGTTAAATTATACCCCCATCTGTTTAGTGCCCTACAGGTATGTCCCACCAGATGGGTCTCTTGAAGTAGGACCACGTCTGGCGCCTGTCTCCTGATGTATTGTAGCACTACACCGCGCTTGATCTTATCTCGCAACCCATTTACATTCCAGCTTAGTATCTTAAGATTGCAGACCTTCCCCATGACCAATCAAGTAATCTATATTGGCTCTCAGTCCCCATATTGCTGTTTTATTCCGTGCTGACTCAAAACATACAAATCACCCACCTACTATCCAAACCCAACAACCCCCCTCACTGCCCCCCTGCACTTTGGGCCCAAACCTGCCCATGATCCTAACTTGCAGAGGGCCTGTCGCCCAACTTAACTAAAAGTAGTAACGTGGGCATGTAAGAGTCTCTCCATCCCTCCCCTCCCCCCAAAAAATATACTTCAAATGTCTCATCTGCTGTTCAGGATAGTAATTCCCACGATCCGTGCCACTCAGAGCCTTGCCTGAATTCTCGATGATGTCCACCTTCTTGTACCACACTTAAGTCCGCTGTTCCGGGGTCACGCTCCTTGTCTCTACGCCAGATCTCTACCCAATCCGATGCAGATTCCGGGGTGTCGAAGAACCACGTTTTGCCATCGCTTTCGACTCTTAATCGTGCAGGGAACAGCGTGGTGTATTTCAGTCCTCTGTCTCTGAGCATTTTCTTTATCCCTAGGAAGGATCTGCGTTGCTGCTACACTGCTTGCGTGAAATTCGGGAAGGAGATTGTTGCGTTGTCATACTTGAGTGGTGGGCCAGCTCTAGCGTTCTGGAGGATCACATCTCTGTCGCGATAATTCAACACTCGTGCCAACATCTGCCTTGGAGGGGCTCCCGTTTTCGGCCGTCCGCCAGGGACTCTATGCGCCCTTTCTATGACAAAGAATTTTGAGAGGCCTTTAGGTTGGAGGTGCTTGAGTATGAGTTCCTCGATGAATAGGTCCAGGGCCTGTCCTTCCGTGCGTTCCGGCACTCCCAAAATGCGCACGTTGTTGCGACGAGTACGCCCTTCGTAGTCCTCGAGTTTACTTTCTGCGAACTTGCGAAAGCTTTGCAACTCTCGTATTTCAGTCTGCAGCCGGGAGGTGTCGTCGACCAGGCTCGTTGTAGTGATCTCCAGTTGTTTGAACTTTTCACCCATTTTTGCCAGGTCCACTCTTATTAGTGTGACGTCAGTTAAGATCATGTCCATCCTATGCTCCAGAGACACCCTCACTCCAGAAATGGCTGCCATGACTTCTTTCAGTGTGGGCTCCGCCGTGCTATCGTCCGCTCCACTGTCCGTCTTATCCTTGGTCCGGTGGTCCTGGGGCGAAGTTTTCGGGCACGTGTAGCGGTCCAATTTATTCTGCTGGTCCATTTTGGACCCCTTCGAGCTCGGCATTACGTTGGGGATCTGCTTTGTCTCTAGGCAGTACCCCCTGTGGTCTCTGGCTTCTCTCCGCTGCGTCCCTCTCACTGGCAATCTATGCCCTCCAGCCTGATAAGGACCATATGTTCAGTCCCTCTCCGTCTGGCACAGTGAGTGAGTTGCCTCGGCTGCACTGCTGGTTTTCGTTGGCCCCACCACTCCCACACCTCCAGGCCTCAGAGGATAGTGGTCTGTCTGCTACCCTTCCTTTGGCCGATCACTTGTACCCATGCCCCTTGGGCTGCTGATCTTCAATTTCCCCTTCCTTAATTTCTTGGTTCAAATGCCTTTTTTTTTTTCGGCTGTAAGGGTCTTCTCTGTGTGGTTCTCCCCTGCCCCTTCAACGAACCGGGGATGTGCCTGTAGCTGAGGTGGGGATAGGCATGCAGGCAGGCCGGAGGCTGAGCTGAATGTCCCGGTACCGATGTGCCCCACCGATCGCTGCACGTGACCACGGCGCCCCCCCACGTGAGGAAAGGTTAGTGGTGACTGGGCCTCAGTCTGGAGCTCACCCGTCGGGACCGACCCGACGGCCGGGATCCCGCTCCTAGCCGGCGTACGTCACATTAGCAGTTGCTCTTCCTACCGCATCTCTCGGCTGCGGGGCCCGCAGAGGCCGCCATCAAGCCCTGGCAAATCTCTGCTTCCCGGGGTGTGCAGCCACGATCAAGGCAGCGGCCCGTTAAGCTGACGTTCCAGTGCTCGGCTATTATTTTGGGTCGGCAAATTGTGGCGGATGAAAGCAGGAAAGGGGTTTGAAGACTGAGCTCGTCTAACCAGCGGCCGTCATCCACTGCCGCTTGGCCACGCCCCCTGGGTCCCCATTGTTGAGAAAGCTGTCAAGTACCTACTTTATGTTTTGACAAAAGAAACCATTTGAAATATCCAATGTAGTTTTATATTTTTTACACACAATGTGGTTCATTAATGCTGTACTATGTGCATTTTGCCCAGCAAATGTTTTAGAAAAAGTGTTCAGCTGTCTGTAATCCAAAACTAGACGATGTGTTGTCTGGTTTGGAAACCAAAAACAAAGGATTGTTCATTGATGAGGTGCATGTTTCAATCACCATTTGGTATTCAAGTTGATCGAAGATCTCCCTGACCTGTTTTTTAGCTTCTTGCTTAATTGGGTAATGCCTTTGTGCAGTTGGTTGACATTTTACTTGGACCTTGTGGTGAGGTGAGTCCTCATCCCATCCTACATGATTTTTGTATAATGCTGGGGCCTAGGCTACTGCCCATTTCCTGGCATAAGTATATGTTCGAGGCATATGAGCTGTAGATCACACACTAAGGATAAGATCGCCATCTGGTGTTGGGCTCGGATGATTGCAGGTTGTTGTTGTCTTCGGAAGAAGTCTTTGGTCACGAGATTGGGGACTCCTCCCCTGGACAACAGTGCGCATGGGCATCCACTCCATCCTCAGATTGTTTTTTTCCGCCATTGGGTTCGGATGAACTTTTTCCGCTCCAGCAGAAAACTTGTAGCAATCACTACAACTCTCAAAATTTGAAAACTCGACGTCGAAATACATATCGGACCGACTCCGGACGCGGCTGATGGGAAGGACACCTTTTAAAAAATACCCCCAATGTGGAGCAAAGTTCCCTCATAGCAATCACCACGAGGTCTGTAATTTGTGCCTTTCACCAGACCACAACGAATCCAGCTGTCCAGCCTGCGCCGCATTCCGTTCGAAGAAAACCATCCGGGACCGAAGAGCTCGACGCCATATCATGGCCAAGCCGATTCCGGAACCAGAGGACATCTTTGCACAAGGTGTCTTTGACGACGACTCCGAAGATCTCCAGATCGTGTCCGAGGCCGACGATTCTGATCCGGGGCAGCCTGTGAGTACCAGCCCCCCTACCCCAACACCACCCAAAAAGACATTGGTCAAGGCTCTGCCAGCTGGGCCCAGTCGCAATCCAAAAACAACTTCTGAAGCCCCGCCCTCGGGCCCGGCTCCGAAGAAAAGTAAGCCTGCAGGTGGCTCGGGCTCGAGCAAACCTCATGTCATTGTGCCTATAATACCTTCGGCACCGAAGCAAACTCCGAGACCGAAATCTCCATCGGCCCCGAAACGTCACTCGGCGCCGACATCTCCACCGGCACCGAAACGTTCTTCGGCGCCGAGGTCTCCACCGACACCCAGAGGCTCGTCGGCACCGAAAGGTCCTTCGGCACCCAAAAATCCACCGGAACCGAAAAGTTCTTCTGCACCAAAAACATCTTCGGTGCCAAAACCAGTCCATAAAGAACACAAATCAAAATCCGAAACAAAAAAGTCGGCGCCAAAGCCGCCTTCGGACAGTGAGGAACTCTTTCGGCCTGATCCAAAGCAAAAACGGATTTACATAAATCCCAAAACTGGACATGTCACAGCGGTGCCCTACAAGAAAAGGAAGCTGGACACAACACCTCCTCCAGTACCTCCAAAGAAGGACTGTGCCACTTCACCCATACGTCCTTCCTCTCCTACATTACCTCCTATTCCATCCCCTCCACCCCCACCGCCTTCACCTCTACCATCTCTTTCTCACACACCACCTCCACAGGATGATGATGATTTAGGGGGAGGGGGAGACCCAGATTTCTTTACTTATCCCACTGATCCTACTGATCCCTTTACACTCCCGGACACAGCACCAGTAGATGACTGGACTTACCCTCTGCCTGATATGCCTGACCCCACTCCATACCCCTCAAAACCCTCCCCTCCTGAAGACCATTTAGGGTTCGGTCAGCTTATTAACAGAGCAGCATCGTTTCATGGTGTCACCATGCACACCGACACTCCTGAGGAGGATTTTCTACTCGACACTTTTGAGCAGTCCCAGAAAACAGTCCACATTCTACCCATGATTAAGGGAGTGATAAAGCATGCCAATGAGGTTTTTAAAGACCCTGTCAGGGCCAGGGTTCTCAACCCCAGAATAGAAAAAAAATATAGACCGGCGCCACAAGATCCTGCGTACATCAAGGCGCAACTCCCCCTAGACTCACTAGTCGTATCAAATGCCAGAAAACGGGCGAACTCCCAAACAACCGGAGACACGCCACCCCCAGACAAATAGTCTAAACTCCTAGAGGCTTCCGGCAAAAGGGTTGCCGCTCAAGCTGCTAACCACTGGCGTATTGCAAATACACAAGCCCTATTGGCTCGTTATGATAGAGCCCATTATGATCAACTAGAGAATCTCTTGCAACACCTGCCTGAACCATACAAAACACAGGCCACTGACCTCATCCAAGAGGGCAAACTAATATCCAATGCCTCCATTGAATGTGCATTAGACGCAGCGGACACCGCCTCTAGGGCAGTCAACACAAGCGTATTGCTTAGACGCCACGCATGGCTGCGCATTTCCGGCTTCAAGCCGGAAGTCCAAACCACCATCCTTGCTCAACCCTTTAATCAGGAGCAACTATTCGGACCTGCAGTAGACACTGCCCTAGAAAAAATGAAGAAAGATAATGAGACTGCCAAATCTATGGGAGCATTGCAGTCTACTCAACCCAGAGGCTCCTTTCGTCGCTCCTTTTATAGAGGAGCTTCCAAAAATGTGGGAACAGACAACTCTTCCACCTTCAAAACATCAGGTCAAACATCCCCTAACAGAGGATATTTTAGAGGAGGTTATTGGGGAAACAATACTAAAGGCCGAGGACGGGGCAACAACAACAACACCCGCACCTCTACAGCCACCAAACAGTGACTTGCCACCACTCCCCCCAGACCATTCCACTCCGGTCGGGGGAAGACTTAAACAGTTCCTACCTGTCTGGAATACCATCACTACAGACAGGTGGGTAAGACAAATTATCCAATCTGGCTACTGCCTCAAACTCATACACCCACCCCCAAACATACCACCCAGGCACCGTCCCATGACGTCTCACCACCTCACGCTCCTCAAACAAGAAATACAGTCTTTGCTTCAAAAACACGCAATAGAACCTGTTCCACTACAACATCAGGGCACAGGAGTATATTCCCTATACTTCCTCATTCCCAAAAAGGACAAAACATTAAGACCCATACTGGACCTCAGACTACTAAACCAGTACATACAATCGAATCATTTTCACATGATCACTCTCCAACAGGTCCTTCCATTACTTCTACAAGGAGACTTCCTTGCCACGTTAGAACTCAAGGACGCATATTTTCACATTCCTATGCATCCCGCTCACAGGAAGTATCTACGATTCGTGGTAGACGGTCAGCACTATCAGTTTACAGTTCTCCCATTCGGAGTAACAACTGCACCCAGGGTGTTCACCAAATGCTTGGCAGTTGTGGCAGCATATCTCAGGAGACAAGAAATCCATGTCTTCCCCTATCTGGACGATTGGCTCATAAAAGCCAATACTCTAGACAAATGCGTTCTCCACACTCACCGCACTATTCAAACCCTACACAACTTGGGATTTACCATCAACTATCCCAAATCTCAACTACAACCCTCCCAAGTACAACAATACCTGGGAGCCACCATAGACACATCCAAAGCAGTAGCTTATCCCAGCACAGCCAGGATAGTCAACATACAAAGTCTCATCAAGAAATTTCAAACACGACACTCTCTCCCCGCAAGAGTGTTCATGCAACTCTTAGGCATGATGGCGTCATGCATCTCCATAGTACCCACGGACAACTTACCGATCTGGTGTTGGTGGACAGCCGCTCACTTCGCTCGCTGAAGTGGTGGACCCGCAAGAGTGTTCATGCAACTCTTAGGCATGATGGCGTCATGCATCTCCATAGTACCCACGGACAACTTACCGATCTGGTGTTGGTGGACAGCCGCTCACTTCGCTCGCTGAAGTGGTGGAACACCATCAACCTGTCCAAAGGGCGGCCGTTCTTAGAGCCCCTTCCACAAGTTGTGCTGACCACCGACGCATCTCTCACGGGGTGGGGAGCCCACCTCCTTCAACACACCACTCAGGGAAAGTGGGCTGCTCAACAAAACAGCTCCACATTAATCACCTAGAACTTCTAGCGGTGTTCCTAGCACTGAAATCCTTCCAAGTGAATCTACAAATCAAGACTGTCCTCATCCGCACAGACAACATGACCACAATGTATTACATACAGAAACAAGGAGGGACACGTTCTCTACAACTGTCCCAACTGGCGCAACAAATTTGGAGATGGGCAATTCCCCAAAACATCTACCTGCTAGCAGAACACCTCCCAGGGGTTCAGAACCAGGTGGCCGACCTCTTAAGTCGCCACACACAGCAGATACACGAATGGGAACTACACCCCAAAGTCTTACTCCCATTCTTCCAAAAGTGGGGACAACCAGACATAGACCAGTTCGCCACACAAGAAAACGCAAAATGCCCAACCTTCGCCGCCAGGTTCCCACACCCATGGTCAAAGGGAAATGCAATATGGATGAACTGGTCAGGCAGATTTGCGTACGCTTTTCCGCCTCTCCCACTCATTCCATTTGTGGTACGCAGATTGAAACAACAGTCGCTGACACTCATCCTAGTGGCTCCCACTTGGGCACGTCAACCCTGGTTCACCACACTTCTGGAACTATCGCTAGTTCCACATCAAAAACTGCATCTCTCCACGGCTCTTTTAACCCAGAACCATGGAGAAATCGGACACCCAGATCCTCAAACACTGAACTTGGCAATCTGGCTCCTGAAGTCTTAGAGTTCGGGTACCTCAACCTTCCTCCAGACTGTATGAATATCATCAAAGAAGCCAGGAGACCTACTACTAGGGCATGCTATGCTGCAAAATGGAAACGATTTGCCATTTACTGCTCTAACAATGACATACAACCACTGGATGCTTCCATCCAAAACCACTGGATGCTTCCATCCAAAACATCATTTGCTATTTATTACACTTGCAAAGATGCAATTTAGCGTATTCCTCTATACGTCTACATCTAGCGGCATTATCAGCCTATTTGCAAAATAGACAACACCTGTCCCTCTTTAAGGTACCAGCCATTAAAGCATTTATGGAGGGTCTTAAAAGAATTATCCCTCCAAGGTTACCACCTTCCCCGGAGTGGAACCTTAATATTGTTCTAACAAGGCTCATGGGTCCCCCATTTGAACCAATGCACAAATGCGAACTGCAGTTCCTAACATGGAAAGTGGCTTTCCTCATCGCAATCACATCACTGCGAAGAGTAAGTGAAATACAAGCCTTAACTCTCGAAGAACCCTTCCTACAACTACATCGGAACAAAGTGGTTCTTAGGACGAATCCAAAATTCCTCCCTAAAGTCATTTCCCCTTTCCATCTAAACCAGTCAGTCGAACTGCCAGTCTTCTTCCCTAATCCAGACTCAGTAGCTGAGAGGGCATTTCATACCTTAGATGTTAAGAGAGCCTTGCTGTATTACATCGACAGAACCAAACCCTTTTGGAAAACCAAGCAACTGTTTGTTGCTTTCGCTCCACCACATAAAGGCAACCCTATTTCCAAATCGATTATCGCCAGATGGATAGTCAAATGTATCCAAATATGTTACCAAAAAGCTAAACGTACTCTTACCGTTCCCCCTAGGGTGCACTCCACGCGTAAAATAGGGGCTTCTATGGCATTCTTGGGGAACATCCCCTTAGAAGACATTTGCAAAGCAGCCACATGGTCTACTACACCCACCTTCACTAAGCATTACTGTGTTGATGTGCAATCCAAACAACAAGCTTCAGTAGGCCAAGCTGTCCTAAAAACTCTATTCCAAACTGCTGCAACGGATACAGGTGACCACCGCTAGGGGAGACACTGCTATATAGTCTATCCTTAGTGTGTGATCTGCAGCTCATATGCCTCGAACGGAATATGCTACTTACCAGTATGCATCTGTTCTTGGCATGTAGAGCTGCAGAGCCACACACGCCCACCCGCCTCCCCGGGACCTGTATCCGTTCCAGCATTGTCTTAATTAGACACTACACATGGACATCCTTTCTCTTTACTTCTTATACACTCCATCATTTCCCATCATGGCGAAAAACAATCTGAGGATGGAGTGGATGCCCATGCGCACTGTTGTCCAGGGGAGGAGTCACCAATCTCGTGACCCAAGACTTCTTCCAAAGACAACAACAACCTGCAATCATCCGAGCCCAACACCAGATGGCGTTCTTATCCTTAGTGTGTGGCTCTGCAGCTCTACATGCCAAGAACAGATGCATACTGGTAAGTAGCATATTCCTTTAAATGTATAGGAACATGGTTGTAGAAGGCTGGCATAATGATGTATTTGCCATGTGGGCACTCCCTGACAAATTCTGGTGGCCAGTCTTTTTCTGCTAGAAGTATATCATAACCCCTTGAAAGCTTTTCCCAAAAGAGTGCTTTCACTTTTCTTGGTATGTCTCCCTCCATCCGGAGTGTTATCTCCTATAACTTTTGTGGAGAACTAACCCTGGTGTCTAAAGTTTCAACTGTTACGTACTCCTTCAAGTCCACTGTCTCCAGAAGTTCCTTTAGGTTCTGGCGAGCTATTGTTACTTCTGCTGCACTGTCCAGCATTGTCTGAGCCCATTCTCCGTTTTTGAGTTGTCAGGATTTTCGGCATGTCTGATCTTCAGACCTGCTACCTTTTTCTTGTTCAATTGAGGTTTTGGTTTGTTTTTCTCAACATGTTGGTGGTCTCTGGACTTTTCGCGTTCTTCTTTGTGATCTGACCGTCCTCTTCTTTCGGATGTCTGTGAAGATGTCTGACAGGTACGAGAGGAACGCGTATCAGTATCTTGATACCTGTCAGGTTTTTTCAAATTATCCCTATTCCTGAGGTTATACCTCCTTTCAGAGTGCTCGTTTTGAGGAGACCTACCTCGGGATTGAGACAGTTTCTCTTTTGAATGTTGTTTTTTTGTTTTCCCAGTTCTTTTTAGAAGATGTAGGATTGTGTTTAATTGAGTCTTTTTCAGGACCCTCAGACAGTTGTGGTTTAACTGGTTTTCCACCTAAACTGTGTCTGCCTAATTCTTCATAGGATTTTTCTATTATTCTGGGTAGTTCATGTTGATGTTCTGTTACATCAAATTCCCTTAATTTCTGGCGGATCCCCACTGATGCTGCCTCCCCTTTAATATTAGATGATAATATTGTTAAAACCTGGTTGAAGTTTTTATAGTAATTTCATACCTAAATTCAGAGCAGGCTCTGCCCTGTATTCATTTTGAATTTGTTTCAGGACATCCGGTATTACCGCAATAGACGGAACACCATGTGTTGTGGTATAGATGGCCTTAAAGACTGTGCCCCAAGTGGTGCAGTTTTCCAGATGTGGTGTGATCCCCATTGGTTAACAGATTGTTAGGATTCTGTGTTTCCCATAAGGGCTAGTATTAAGAAATACTGCTTCGATTTGAGTAATTTTTTGAGCTATCCAGAATGTAATTTGTTCACGTTTTGTGGGCATTTTACCCATGACTGTATGTTAAGTCTGTGGAGTAATTTTTAGTTAATTCCCCTGAAGAGGGGTTTGATTTGTATTCATCAGGTGGTTCATCTTCTTTGAAGAAGTGAAACATTTTTGTTACTGGACTTGATTCTGGGAATGTAATCCACGAATAGAATACCTCTGTCTGAAAAGATTCATGTGCCTCTATCACAAAAACCGCTCTACCACCTCTTAGTGTTAGGCCATGTTTTATAAGTTTTAGAGTGATGGCTCTCCTTAAATTTGGATGGATGTTTATAACACCCTCATCGGTTTCATTTAAACCTGTTACGACTGAATCAGCCGTAGCCTCTGTATCCGACATTTTGTTTAATGAACAATGCAGAACAGGTTTCAAGGAAACAAAGATAAGGTGCACAATATTTTGGAACACTGTATCCTTCAACGTTGAACAAACCAAACAGCTAATACATAGGATTTTCGTCCTACTCCGCTATGGCGGATATTATCCCTACCCACTCCAGACGTCTTATGGAGTATTATGAGTAGGGGTCTCTGAGAAAAGCACGACTGAGTTACTTCAGTATCTAGTGTTAAATTAGTGCCTTATCAAACTGTTGGGCGCCATGTAGTGTAGTTCCTATTTCCCTTATAGGCTCTGCGCATTGGAATAGTATACACTATAGTTTTTAAATAGGACTAAGGTCAGTATGCTCCTATCGAGTACATTAAACTTAATTACTTGTGTGCGCCAGCTAACTAAGGTCACTAGAAACTTCTCGAATGAACAAGGGAGTAGTTTCTGACAACCGCATAAACATGACAACTTTGTTTCCCTTAGAATTGGAACGCGTCTCAGAATCGTGGAAACAATAGATAACAGTTTCACTCAGTCAATCGTGCATGCTTAGTTTCTTCAGAGTTACACAGAAATAGATAGACGGGCGTTTGAATAAAACGGTTTATTGAACAGTCTTGTTTCTCGTGTAAGAGATATGAGCTGTTACAATTGTTAGACAGTAAGCAAGATATAATACGCACAGCGTAAACAGTAAGAAGAAATAATACTGCAATAGCTTTGTCTTTTAGCTATGATATGTAATCATATATACATACATAAATAACACAGGCTAAAAAGTGAATACTCGTCTGATGCTTCTATAATAGTCCGACCCCAGTGTACCTAACCTAAGTGTAGTACGAGGTAAGAAGTAGGTGCTGTTTTCTATAGTATGGTATATACTAAGTTTAGTAGGCCAAGAGTCCCTCTAGGTTCTAGTCGGCTCCATACCTTTAGAATGAGCGAGGTGGGACTCTCTCCGGGTCTCAAACTCTAACACCCCACGAAGGGAGTCAGAACACTGGAAGCTGGATTCTCTGCCAGCAGGGATGACAGCGTCTGGTCAGTGCGTCAGGCCGGGATATGGTCTCTTCCGAACTTGCCGTGGCGAACCGTGCAGTCAAGTCGTGCTGAGTCGTGCCGTTGTTTGCCATGGTAAGGGAAGGCATATTTATACCTAGAAGGTGCTTAGGAATGCTAGCATTGACAAAGTCAGGCAGAGGAAGACGTCATGGATGAACCCCTAAGTAATAGTAGTTCATGCGTAATATATGAGTTCTTGGAGAATCAATAATCCTAGCTAGGGATAGTCCAGTTCGGTTTAAGGGTCTGGTTTCTAAGAACTCGTTGTGACGTGGTATGGACGGATGTAGGTGACCATGACTGTATTTGGTTAGCATGGCTAATGCCTAAATAAGGACTTGGATTCTATGCCTAAATAAGGGCAATGTGAATTGTGCCTATATAAGGACATGATTCAGGGAAACTTATATATGTTTCTAAATCCAAACACAACAGCACCACAACTGTCCAGCTTGGCCTATGTAGAAAGAGTTTTTGTGTCATGTGTTTATGGTAGAGACTGCTAAAACCATGTTGTAAAGAAGCACCTGCTGCTCCAATGTAGGCGGGCATGAGAGAAGTGCAGATACCTACCGTTTTAAAAGTGATCTCTAATTACAGATTGCACCACGTTGAATATGGGCCTAGGACAGTGTTCAAAGATGAAGGTTCTCTCCTTGGGAGGTGCAGTTGTGCATGAATTCTAATGTGTCTTAAAATGCACACAGTGGCAGCTAATGGACATTCCTTCGTAAGGAGCATTCTCCTCCAGGATAATCCTCATCGAATTTGGAAGCACTGAAATGTCCTACCTCTGTAGCAAAAGTGTGTGTGTGTATATGTATGTGTGTGTGTGTATGTATGTGTGTGTGTGTGTGTGTGTGATCAAGCCACTCCGGTGGCGAAACGCGTCATGACAGAAGGGAGACTCTTATACTTTTTCAAATAAAGAGTGTTCACCGACGAAGAGGAGTTCGTGTATTCTTGTTTGTGGAGAAACTGATGAATACTTCGTGCCTATATATATATATATATATATATATATATATATATATATATATATATATATATATATATATATATATATATATATATATTACTGAAAAAACCCATAGGTTTCAGACATGTTATAGTTAGGAATTAGCATTTAAAAAAACCTTAGAAATTCATTGAAAAAACCATAGGTTTCAGGGCTGTTATAGTTAGCTGGATATTTCGCTCGTACAAAACCATTGAAATTCCTCTTATAGTTCTACTAACTATAACTCGCACGCCCGCAATCCACTGCTGATGTCACATATTACATCATTCATGACATGGTCAGTGACCTCACTGATGGCATCTCAAATGACATCAATGATGACATCATACAGTGAATGTGGTTTGGGTCGATATTTAAATATGTATTATATATATAGCAATCTGCATTGAAGAATGAGTGGATATATAAATATCTGGATGGAGGATTTAGTAGCAATGTGATCGACTGTTTACTTGACTAATATATAGTGTCTCACTAAATATATTGGATAGTGACTAAACTGTATGAATATCTGCATCACTTTGTCAGTTGCTGTGTAAACTGCTGCACCAGTTGGTTACTAGCTATGTGAAAGTCCATATTAGTTGTTGATTAGTTAACTGAGTATTTGTATGGGAGAATGAATGTGTGTGGGGTTCGGTGGTGGGGGGGGGGGTGACTGCCCAAAGATGTGTGAATAGTTAATTCAGTAGGTATATGAGGTTAAAGACTACATGTTATTAACAGCTGTTTGGGTGAGTGAATATCTTTATGGGTGTGATGAGCAAATGTATTTCTCAATGGTACATGTCCAACAAACTAGAAAAATAAAAAGCAGTGTATGTGACAGTTGTATATAAATAAGTATACATAAGACTCAGTGATTGTATGAGTGACTGTATGGATAACTGTATACTTGTAATAGTGATTTTATAACACACTAAGTATGAAGTACTATCTATATGAATAAATGAAGTGGTGTTTGTATACATGTGTAACTGAGTAAATGTAAGTATGATCTATTGTTTGCATAAGTGAGTAGGATGACTGCATAAGTGAATAGGATGTGTGCTGGTGTGTAATGTCGATATAGGTGTATAAGTATATTTGATAGTGTTCTATTGATCATTGACAGCATGTATGAGTGAGTCTATAGGTAAGTGATTAGATGTGTGTGTAGATCTAGGAATCACTGAGTGGGTTTTTATAAACTTGTATTGATGAAACCCCTCGCTGCCATCGCACGCCAACACAACCTCAACATCATTTCCTACGCCGATGACACCCAGCTGATTCTCTCCCTCACCAGAGACCCCGACACCGCCAAACCCGACCTACACGAAGGGATGAAAGATGTCGCCGAATGGATGAACATCAGCCGCCTGAAGTTGAACACGGACAAGACAGAAGTCCTCATCCTGGGACCGTCGCCCTCCGCATGGGACAACTCCTGGTGGCCCCCGGCCCTGGGCACCGCACCCAAGCCAACGGACCACGCACGCAACTTGGGCGTCATCCTGGACTCCTCCCTATCGATGACCAGACAAGTCAACGCCGTCTCCTCATCTTGCTTCCACAACCTCCGCATGCTCCGCAAGATCTTCAGATGGATCCCGACCGAGACCAGGAAGACTGTCACCCAGGCCCTCGTCACCAGCAGACTAGACTACGGAAACATCCTCTACGCCGGTACAACAGCCAAGCTTCAGAAAAGACTTCAGCGTATCCAGAACGCCTCCGCCCGTCTCATCCTGGACGCCCCCCGACGCAGCCACATCTCGAGAAGAAGGCGGATGCTGCACTTGAACGTTTTAAAGAAAGTAAGGCTACGGCTAAATCTTTAGGCCTTCAATCCCAGTCGAGGGGTTCGTTCAAGAGGTACAGGGGTTTCGGAAGGGCAACCTTTCGTTCTTACAGGCAGCCCCAGCAGCAACAACAGCAGAGCACTCTGTATAAGGGGTACAGAGGCAGAATCGGGGGTCGCACACGTGGCCGACAGCTCTCCTCCTCCTCTTCCTCAGCCCCTCCCACCACCGCAAAGCAGCCCTAGATCCACCATTCTGGATCATGTTGGTCCTGTGGGGGGTCGGCTTACCCATTTTCTAAAAGATTGGGAATCGGTTACTACAGATCTTTGGGTTCTAGATCTTGTAGAAAATGGGTATGCCCTTCCCTTTCGGGAATTCCTTCCAAATTACCCTCCTTGTCAAGGGGTTTGCTCAGAGAACCACCGGCTTCTCCTGCAGGAGGAAGTCCTGAAGTTACTAGAGAAAGGTGCGATAGAGGTGGTTCCAGAGCAGGAGTGGGGTTAGGGATTCTACTCCCGGTATTTTCTGATTCCGAAAAAGGACGGCAGATTGCGTCCGATATTGGACCTCAGGATCTTGAATCTTTATCTGAAGCAAGAGAAGTTCAAGATGCTCAGCCTTGCGCAGGTTCTTCAGGCGCTGAATCAGGAGGACTGGATGGTGTCGATCGACTTGCAGGATGCGTATTTTCACATCCCCCATCCTGAAGTCGCACAGGAAGTATCTCCGATTTACGGTAGGGTCGCAACATTATCAGTTTGCGGTCCTTCCATTTGGTCTTACTACTGCACCCCGAGTCTTCACGAAGGTGATGGCAGTGGTGACAGCCCATCTCAGAAGGTCGGGGATTTCAGTCTTCCCCTCTCTGGACGACTGGCTGATCAAAGCGGAGTCGCCAGAGAAGGTGCTTCATCATCTGCAGGTTACGACTCAGCTGTTGTACAAATTGGGTTTTTTGATAAATGTACCCAAATCTCACCTGGTGCCCTCTCAGCGCAACCTGTTCATTGGGGCGGTACTGGACACTACTGTGTCGAGCATTCCCACCTCCTCAAAGGATTCTCGACATACAGGAAATGATTCCTTTGTTTTACTATGGAGCTGTCGTTCCAGTCCTGAAGGTCCTTCGCCTGCTTGGTCTGTTTGCTTTCTGCATTCTGTTGGTCAACCATGCACGCTGGCACATGAGGGCCCTCCAGTGGTGCCTCCACAGGCAGTGGTATCAGCACAAAGGAGATCTCAGGGAGTCTGTGAGGATCTCCAGAGAAGCTGCGGCAGGTCTGTTTTGGTGGAGCGTGGAGGGCAATCTGTCTCAAGGAAAGCCCTTCCATCGGTGGCCACAGTAATAACAGATGCGTCCACTTTAGGGTGGGGTGCTCATCTGGGGGATCTGGAGATCAAGGGTCTTTGGTCTCCAGAAGAAAGGTTGCTTCACATCAACCTTCTGGAATTGGGGGCGATAGATTTGGCGCTCAAGGCCTTCCTCCCTTCCCTTCGCGGTCAGTCGGTTCAAGTCTTGACAGACAACACTACCACGATGTGGTATGTCAACAAGCAGGGAGGAGTGGGGTCGCATTGTCTCTGCAGGGAGGCTCTGCGTCTCTGGTCCTGGGCTCAGGATCAACAGATTTGCCTGATGGCAAATTATCTGGCCGGGGTTCTGAACGTACGTGCAGACAGTCTGTCGGCAGTTCTCCGCCGACCACGAGTGGAGGCTTCATCCGGAGGTGGTTTGTCACGTCTTTCGGATGTGGGGAACTCCTCGGGTGGACCTGTTTGCCACTCGCGAGAACTCTCACTGCCCGTCATTCTGCAGTCTCCAGTATCCGTTGCAGGGAGCTTTGGGGGAAGCGTTTCAGTTGGGATGGGACTCGCGCGTTTCCTCCCATACCTTTGATTCCTCGGGTTCTGAGAAAGATTTGCCAAGACCGGGCCCAAGTCATTTTGATCGCCCCGGATTGGCCAAGAAGGGTGTGGTGTACAGATCTTCTCCACCTCTCCTCGTGCCCTCCGCTCCGTCTCCCTCTCAGGGCAGACCTCCTCTCGCAGTCGCAGGTTCTACAACCCCACCTCCAGAGCTTACACCTTCATGCCTGGAGATTGAATGGGGCAACCTGAATTCTTTTTCTCTCCCGCCAGATGTGGTAGATGTAATTTTGTCTGCCAGACTTCATTCCACCAAATCTATCTATTCCTATAGGTGGTCTAAATTTGTTCTCTGGTGTGGGGAGAAGTCAATTGATCCTTTTGAGGGCTCGTTTATCTGTCATTCTGCAGTTTGCCCTTTCTCTTGCTCAGCAAGGCTTTGCTGTGGCCACGATAAAGGGATATTTATCGGCTTTGTCGGCTTTCCTTTGCTTGCCGGATCAGCCGTCTTTATTCAAATCGCCTATTGTTTTGCGATTTCTGAAAGGCCTTACAAACAAGTTTCCTCCTACTCCTTTTATTGTGCCTCAATGGGACTTAAACCTGGTCTTCACTTATCTTATGGGTTCTCCCTTCGAGCCCTTGCATAAGTGTCCCTTGAGATTGTTGTCTTTCAAGACGGTTTTTCTCCTTGCAATCACCTCTGCAAGGAGGGTAAGTGAGCTTCAAGCTCTGAGTTCAAAACCCCCGTTTTTGACCATTCATGCTGAAAGAATGGTACTCAGGACCAGGGCTGCTTTTCTGCCAAAGGTGGTAACTCCTTTACATCTGGGGCAGTCCATTACCCTTCCTACCTTCTATCCTCCCCCTCACCCTTCCAAGGAGGAGGAGAGACTTCACCACTTTGACCCTAAGAGGGCAGTGAGCTTCTACCTTGACAGGACAAAAGACTTTCGAGTTGATGACATCTCTTCATGGGCTGCAGGAAAGGCAGAGCGGTGCACAAGCGCACCCTTTCCAGATGGATTGTCTTGTGCATCAAGATATGCTACTCTTTGGCTGGTAAGGAACCTCCAGAGGGTTTAAGGGCCCATTCCACTAGAGCGAAGTCTTCCACTTCTGCTTTGTCTAGAGGTGTTCCTGTGGAGGACAGTTGTAGGGCGGCAACTTGGGCCTCCCTCCACACTTTCACAAAACATTATTGCTTAGACACCGAGGTGAGGAGGGACGGACACTTTGCTCGTTCCGTCCTTCAGGACTTTCTGGTATAGAAGGGTGGACACCCTCCTCGTGGAGTGGGACTGCTGTGGGAATCTATTCACAAGGTGAGGAATCCACTGGCAGATGTATCCATCAGAAGAACAAGTTACTTACCTTCGGTAACGCTTTTTCTGGTGGATACAGTATCTGCCTGTGGATTCCTCACTGACCCACCCGCCTCCCCGTTGTCCACCCTTGTATAGCTTCAGTATATGATGGTGTTTCAGGATGAATTTATTCCTGTCAAAGGCATTGTGTTTCTTTTGCCTTTCTATTTGATCTCCACACTGTGTGTTGCTTTGTATATTATGTACTGTGTATACTGTGTATATATATTGTTTGTCAGTCCGTCCGTATGTCTCGAAGGCACGGGAAAAAATGGGCGGAACTGACGTCATCACGCCGACTAGGTCTTCTTATGGAAGTGGTGACGTCAGCGGAGTCGCGAGCGGAGCCGTGTCTCTGTGACGTCGTCTTCGGCCTTATCGGCGTGGACTCCTACAAAAGTTTCCGAATGTTGCTGGCGCCGGGGATATTCACAAGGTGCGGAATCCACAGGCAGATACTGTATCCACCAGAAAAAGCGTTACCGAAGGTAAGTAACTTGTTCGTTACTGGTAGGTACGGTTACAATTACTTTTCAGGATCAGTACTGGGCTCAAAGATGCAGCACTGAGGTCTCTCCTGATAACAGGTGAGTAAATCGAAATTCGTAGTTCGGCTGATTTTACTTTGGTTGAGTATATATAGAGCCACATTCCTACACCATGCCCTCCCTTCACCACTGTGTAAATGTGCCCTGTGTCCATTTTAATTTAGGAGATTAAGTCCCCTTGAATCCTGAGTGTCCCTAGGGTCCAAGCAGCCCAATAGGTACCTCCAGTAAGTGCCACAGTGCTGCGTTGCAGAGAGGTGTAAAAAGGGGCACGGCTTGGGCCACCTCTGAGAAACAGCGCAGTGGCGCTTACTGGAAGCACCTAGTGGGCTAGTTGGCCCCCTGGGGCTCTCAGGATTGAAGGGGAATTATTTCCCCAACTTAAAACGCGCCACAGGGCGTGTTTTCACACGTCACCTCAGGCCCCGTCCCCTCCCTTCCCGACTGTGTAAACACGCCCTGTGTCCGTTTTAAATTGGGAGATTAAGTCCCCTTAAATCCTGAAGGTCCCTAGGGTCAAAGTAGCCGACTCGGTACCTCCAGTAAGCGCCGTTGCAGAGATGTGTAAAAAGGGGTATGGCCTGGACCACCTCTCTGCAACGCAGCACAATGGCGCTTATTGGAAGCACCTGGTGGGCTAGTTGGCCCCCAGGGGCTCTCTGGATTGAAGGTGAATTATTTCCCCAACTTCAAACACGCCACAGGGCGTGTTTGCACACGTCACCTCAGGCCCCGTCCTCTCCCTTCGCCCCTGTGTAAACGCACCCTGTGTTCGCTTTAAGTTGGGAGATTAAGTCCCCTTGAATCCTGAGTGTCCCTAGGGTCAAACTAGCCCACTAGGTACCTCCAGTAAGCGCCACAGAGCTGCATTGCAGAGAGGTGTAAAAAGGGGCATGGCCTCTAACACCTCTCTGCAAACCAGCTCCATGGCGCTTACTGGAGGTACCTGGTGGGCTAGTTGGCCCCCAGGGACCCTCAGGATTGAAGAGGAATTAATTCCTTAACTTGAAACGCGCCACATTTCACCTCAGGACCCGCCCCCTCACTTGTCCACTGTGCAAATGTGCCCTGTGTCGCGTTTTAAGTTGGGGGATTACCCCCCCCCCTTGAATCCTGAGGGTCCCTGGGGTGCAACTAGCCCACCAGCTACCTCCATTAAGCGCCACAGAGCTGCGTTGCAGAGAGGTTTAAAAAGGGGCGTAGCCTCAGAACACCTCTGCATCGCAGCCCCCTGGCGCATACTGGAGGTTCCTGGTGGGCTAGTTGGCCCCCAGGGACCCCCAGTATTCAAGGGGAATTTGTTCCCCATCTGCAAACACGCCAGGGGGCGCGCTTGCAGAGTGCTGACAGGAGGGGGCGTGGCCTCCGGCGCAATGCCGGTATTTCTATTTCTATTTTGGCCCTGGGGACCCCATCCCTCAGGGCCTGACCTCTAATTTATTTCCCCCTCCCGGGGCCTTAATCAGCCCTGGGGACCCCATCCCCTGGGGCATGTCCTTTTGTTATTTATTTATTTTTTTTGTAGGGGGGCTGCGTTGCCCCTCTCCTCTGGCCACTTAAGGCCCCGGGGATGCCATCCCCCGGGGCCGGCCTTTCTAATTTAGTTATTTATTTATTTATTGTAATTTTTGAAGCGGGGGGCCGTGTGGCCTCTCTCCCGGGCCACTTGTAGCCCCTGGGACCCCATCCCCCAGGGCTGGCCCTCTCCGTTGGGGGGATTGGGGACCCCCCCACGGTCCCGCCGGCTCCACGCGTCCTTCGAGAGCCGGCATTGCTTTTCCACATGGGGAGCTGCTAACATGCAGCTCCCCGTGTGGAAAAGCAATTTGGTTGGAATTTTGAAAGAGAGAGCAGGCTTCCTGCTCTCTTTCAAAATTCAAACCAAGTTTGCTATGGCAGGCCGCCCTGGGACACTGCAGGAGCCGGCCCTGGGGGGTGGCGGTTCCCAGGGCCATCATTGGCTCCAGGGGGCTTGGCCCCCCTCCCACCATTTTCCAACGCCCCGGGGTGTGGTGGTCCCTGGGGCTGGGGGGTCCGTTATGGACCCCCCAATTTAATATATTTAGAGCCCCGGGGAGGTGGCTGTCCCCGGGGGGGGGGGGGGGGGTGCCCCCGCAATGTAAAGTAAGTTGAGCTCCAGGGGGTGGCGGTCCCCGGGGGGGGGGATTGGGGCCCCCCCACACTTTATTTTCCTACATGTTACCGGGATTCGGCCCCCCAGGGGCTAATTAGCATCGAAGCGCGGGAGGCCTATTTTTTAACTATTTTTTGGGCCTTGGGGGTCCTTGTGGGACCCCCTGAGCAGGCCTAGGGGGTCAGGGTGTTTCTACCCTGCCCTCTTTTTGCTTTCTGCGCGTTTTTTCTTCTGTTTTCTTGTGCTTGTTCCTGGTTTGGAGTGTTG
This sequence comes from Triturus cristatus, assembly GCF_964204655.1. Taxonomy (NCBI): domain Eukaryota; kingdom Metazoa; phylum Chordata; class Amphibia; order Caudata; family Salamandridae; genus Triturus; species Triturus cristatus. Next base: position 414,775,287 of record NC_140588.1, on the reverse strand, counting down.
ACAACCAATTAGCATACAGCTCGTGCTCGGCAGGGTGCGCGGATCCACCACGCCCATAGATGTATCTATGATTTTACTTTTGATTTTCTCACGAACTACTGAATGGATTTACACCATTTAACCAAAAGGCACGACTCTGAACCAAGGGCTACCTTTTTGCCAAATTTGGTGTAATTCCGTTCAGCATTTTGGGCGGTAGCTGCGATTAAAGGTTCCTGTGGAAAATTGCTTGGGGAAAACACGTTTTGGGACCCTTTTTTCTCGGCCCCCGCTTGACGAATCACCCCGAGACTTTCAGGATAGGAGCGAACCGGAGCACCCCACCAGTTTTGAAAATTTCGCGAAGATTCGTCAACCGGCACCAAGGTTATTCCAAATAGAATGTTGCGGATTTCCTATGGATAATAGGTCCTAATTATAACTACCTACTGGCGACCGCCAGTAGACAATATGTCCAAACAATGAGGATCAATTTCAGGCGCGCTCTCAGCGGGTGCTAGCGAAGGGCTAAACCTTAAAGCCTAGGGCAATTGCCAAAGTACGCAGCACTCAGTGATTCCTGTATTCCAATTTTAATTTAGACCAGCACTACTCCTCCAAGCGTTTCGACCTCACAGGGTATGTATGTATGTGTGTGTATGTGTATGTATGTATGTATATATATATATATATCAAACAACAGGGTGTCCCCAAAGGAGATATCGCACCTGGAAGGGTTACCGCTCTCCACCTCCAGCAGCAGCAAGCACTATGAACTCTGGCAGCTTCCCATTTGCATAAAGCCATACGCGTTTCAAGCCGTAGCCCTTGTTCACTGGCATGCAAAACAAAGTGAGGCAGCAAAGATAATTAGGAACACCTTTATTTCGTTCAGAGTCCCGCCCAAGTAGGCGTCAGCAGGCATGGCATTCTGGTAGATGTAGTCCATCTGCTGAGACTCGCGTTCCATGTAACACCAAGTGGCTCTGCTGCCTCACATTTGCGAAAATGTCAACCCGGTTGGGTGGAGGTTACCAAGAGGGTCACGGTGCTGCTCCCAATGTGATCTGGTTGTGAGGCCCCTTCCACTCCCGAACCGTGCCTGCAGTCGCAAGCACCAGGATCTGCTAAAATCCAGCGGCGGGACGTCTCCGCGGCCGGACAAGCCGCAAAATATCAAACAGGGTGTCCCCAAAGGAGATATCGCACCTGGAAGGGTTACCGCTCTCCACCTCCAGCAGCAGCAAGCACTATGAACTCTGGCAGCTTCCCATTTGCATAAAGCCATACGCGTTTCAAGCCGTAGCCCTTGTTCACTGGCATGCAAAACAAAGTGAGGCAGCAAAGATAATTAGGAACACCTTTATTTCGTTCAGAGTCCCGCCCAAGTGGGCGTCAGCAGGCATGGCATTCTGGTAGATGTAGTCCATCTGCTGAGACTCACGTTCCATGTAACACCAAGTGGCTCTGCTGCCTCACATTTGCGAAAATGTCAACCCGGTTGGGTGGAGGTTACCAAGAGGGTCACGGTGCTGCTCCCAATGTGATCTGGTTGTGAGGCCCCTTCCACTCCCGAACCGTGCCTGCAGTCGCAAGCACCAGGATCCGCTAAAATCCAGCGGCGGGACGTTCATAGTGCTTGCTGCTGCTAGAGGTGGAGAGCGGTAACCCTTCCAGGTGCGATATCTCCTTTGGGGACACCCTGTTGTTTGATATATATATATATATATATATATATATACTAAAAAAACATATACGTTTCAGGGGCGTTATAGTTAGCTGGACATTTCCCTCGTACAAAACCCTAGAAATTCCCCTGTTATAGTTAGTTCAGCCAACTATAACTCGCGCCCCCGCAATGCACTGCTGATGACGTCACATATTACATCACTCATGACATGGTCAGTGACATCACTGATGACATCTCAAATGACATCACTGATGACATCACTGATGACGTCATCCAGTGAGTCTGTGTTTCTGTAAAGTTTTAATATGTTTAATATATATATTGAAAGGCCTGTTGAAGAATGAGTGGGTGTACAAGTGTGTGAATGGATGATTTTCTAGGTGCGTAACTGACTCTATAAGTGAGTCATTAAATGTATCTTACTGCAGACTAGTGACTAAACTGTGTGAATTTCTGTATGTGTCTGTGTGTTGGTGTATAAGTGGCTGCATGGTTTTGTGAATACCTATACGAATGTGTATATATGGGTTATTGATTGGTTGTCTGAGTATCTGTATGGGTGCCTGAGTGTTTGTGTGGGTAGGGTGTGTGTGACTGTGCATAGATGTGTGAGTGGATGATTCTATGGTGCATGGTTTTAAGAGTGCAACTGTGATGGACTGTATGGTTGGGTGAGTGTATGTAGGAGTGTGTTAGTGATCGAATGTATATCTCAGTTGTACATGTGTCAGTAACTACATATGTGAAACGCAGTGTAAATGTGTGTAAGAGCATATAACTATCTATATGTGAGTGTGTGATTGAAGGAGTGCCTGTATGAATAAGTGTGTGCTTGTATTAGTAATTGAATAAGAGTGTCAACATTTGTTAGTATTTTTATGAGTAAGTGAACTTGAGTGTGTTTAACTGTATAGGTGAGTAAATTGGACTGTGATTAATTATTTGCATGACTGACTAGGTGTGTCAGTACCTCAATGGATAATTGGCGGTGTGTGAGTGTCTATATAGGTGTATAAATGCATATGATAGTCCTGTACGGAGTGACTGTAAGTATGAGTGACTGTACAGGTTGAGTGAGTGGAGAAGTATGTACACCTAAGAGTCAATGAGTGGGTATGTAGTTATTGGTATTGGAGTATCTATGGTTTTCAAAATGGCCGTCTGAAATTTTGAGTCTGTGTATCAAAGGGGTGTGAGAAGATGCACTAATTCATCACATGGATGACGTCATCAGTGATGTCATCAGTGATGTCACTGACCATGTCTTGAGTGATGTAATATGTGACGTCATCAGCAGTGCATTGCGGGGGCGCCATCTCTTTGGAGAGAAGATTTTTTAGACTAAGTTTACACTTAGCTCTAATTTTTTCAACCAAAAATGGCTTCAGGGCAGCAGGCATCACCTCATACTTCTGAGGATGAATTTTTGCCAGAGGCACCACCCAAAAAACGTTTTTATTCAGTGGTGTGGAAATTTTTTAATTTTCCCGAGGGGCAGAATAAGACCAATGCCACCTTGGTCATGTGCAAGATTTGCAAAAGAGTCCTATCGAGAGGGGATCCTAACAAGAAATACTCTTGCGGCACGGCAAGTATGATGAAGCACATGAGGACCCTTCATCCGAACAATCTTGCACAAGAAGAGTGCCGACGGATGAGAAACACTCCTGCTCCATCCACCTCATCGCAGCCGAGCACATCAAGGGTGCATCCATCAGCCCAAACCTTGAACATCCGTCCTAAATTTCATTTTTTTAAAGTGCTCTGCACTAAGTGCAATAAGACTTTGTGCTATGGTGAGCAGGCAAGAAAGTCACATTTGATTAGTTTTTTTTTATTTATTTTTTATTGTTCTCTGAAGTTCATTGTTTAGTTTCTCCTGTTTTTTTTTTTTTGCAGAAAAACCCCCAAAAATTACAAATTGTTCAGAAAACCCCCAAAAAAATTATAAAAGAAGAAAAAAAAAAGTTCTTGTAAGAACTAACTTTCCTGGTTTAAAAAAGAAGCTACATTTCTTTGTTAGTTTAGATGAATGAATGTGTAGTATGTAATTGACTGAATGAATGCCTTAGTAGCTTATGGTGGATGTAGAAGTGCAGAACTATGAGGAAGTGCTGCAGCATCACACAGTAACCTCTTTAACTGCAGTGTGCTGTAGTACTTCCGAAGCACAGGGATGCAACATATGTACATAAATATGTTGCAAATCTATGATTCTCTCTGCACGGCTGCTTAAACTGCAGCCATGTGGTTACACAGGCACCCTTGCACCATAGTGCAAGGATATCTGTATCATGTGCTGTTTGTTTTTCTGCAGGAAGACACACCTTCCTGCACAAAAAGAATGAGAAAATGCATTTTTCGTCTTCAATGTATGCTGAACATTTCAGCATGGATTGAAGATATAAAAATGTGGAGAAATTAAAACAATTCTCCTTGTTGTGCTTTCCTACACCAATTTTAGAATGGTGCAGCTTTCATACACATATCGAGATTTCTGATAAATCTAGACGTGTGTTGTTCTATGAGTATTAAGTGCAATCATGCACAAAAACACTTATAGAACACCCTTTCAACACAAAGTCGTGTGCATGATGAGGTTATATTTACATGGAGTATAAAAAGTGCACAGTGCCTTTTCCTCTCTTTGTAAATATAAAAGAGTATCTTGCACAATAACTATGTTGCAAAAAGTGACATATTTCCGTTTTTAAATTTCCTTGCGAATGATAGAAGGTAAGCACAGAGTTTTGTCTGCAAAGATGTTCAAAGAAGAATGATTGAAATGATTGCGGTCCTTCAACAGCTAAAAAGGTGAAATATTTTTAACCCCTCAAATCTCTTTTTTTGCAGGTCACATGATATCTGATTATGGTCAGATTTCAAAACTACATAAACAGTGTTTTTAGAAACGTGTTTCAACTTTGTAGCTTCTTGCAGGCCTCTTCATTCTGCATATTGAGACTGTTAAACTTACCTTCACAGTAATAGGAATTAAAAATGGTATACATTTTTTTCTGTTTTTTATTCAAATATAAATTCATATAAATTGCTTATTTTAAAATTTGGATCTGTGAAAGAAAAGGAAAAATAAATTATAACATGTAATACATTTTTTACAACGCAGCATAATTTCCACAAAGTAATTTTTTTGCCTTTTTTGCTGTTCTCAGAATATATTAAATTTCACTAAAAATAGTGATTTCAATCGTACTCATCACTTAACAGAGGGCAAAAAAAACAGTGTCAAAGATTGTTAAAAAAAAAACAACATGCCATTCTCAAAATACAAATCACAGAAATATAAAATGCACACAGCTAACAACTTTTTTTAACTTTAACTTACAAAAACTGTAAATGATGTCGCTATAAAAAATTCACCAAATCTAAAGTTGAATTTTTGGAGGATGCACCACGCCCTCGTTTTCCTTCCGTGATGTGGAAATGTTCTACTTTTCTCGAGGGGCAAACAAAGACCAATACCACCTTTCTCATGCACAAGATATTCAAAAGAGTTCTGTTACGAGGGGATCCTAACAAAAAATACTCATGCGGCACAGCAAGTATGATGAAACACCTAAGGACCCTTCATCCAAACAATCTTGCACAAGAAGAGTGCATACAGATGAGAAACACTCCTATTCTGTATCTGTAAAAAAGAATCACAAATAAATGTATATTAATAACTTTCAAAATTATACTATTCCATTACTGTACAAACACATTTTATATAAATACTGACTAAAACTATGTCCCTGAACCACAAGTGTGACAATGGTTAAAACACTACATGCATAGTGCATACTACTTTGAAGCAGTTCATGCCCTAAAGCCTACCTCACTAAAACTCTACATGCTAACTGACTAAATGATTACAGTACTATAAGGGGAGACACTGGGTGAGTGACAGGGTGTTTGCTAGAAGAGTATGAATACTAACTAGGGAATTGAAGGTGTGAAACACAACTGTGTAGGTGATTAGAGGACTGCATCCATACTGCATAGGCATTTAAAGCAGACCATGTGCTAAGGCCTAGCTCACTGCATGACTACTTGGGTACTGACTGAATGATTAGAGTACAGCAAGGAGAGTGCCTAGGTGAATTTATAAGTGCTAGGCTGTTCGAGGCATATGAGCTGCTGCAGTCACATTATTGCATTAGATCGCCGCCTAGTGTTGGGTCCGGATGTTGCACGTTGTTGTCTTGGAAGAGTCTTCGAGATCTCACGAGATAGGTGACTCCTCCCCTGGACTACAGTGCGCATGGACAGCTCCTCCATCGTCAGATTGTTTTTTTCCGCCATCGGGTTCGGATGTACTTCTGCGACGCCAACTTCGACTCCGAAGTTCTCAACTTTCTTCACGGCAAATCCAAGTATCTCGACTGGATTGCTCTCCGGTCGATACCCTAGAACTTTACGAGACTTTATTTCTCATATTTCCATTGACGAAGGCCTCCGGGCTTATCGACGCCACTTGGGCCTCGGGCCCATGGAAAGGACCCCCTTCAAAAAATGCCCCCAGTGTGGTGCTAAATACCCACACACGGATCATCACCCGGTGTGCAACAGATGCCTATCTCCGGAGCATAGAGAAGAAGACTGCTCAGCCTGCGCACTCTTCCGTTCCAAAAAGACAATCTGGAACCGAAGGGCCCATCGACAAGCGATGCATCGGCAAGCACCGGCACCGGACGATATCTTCGACGACCCCTCGGATGCCGAGGACTCGGACGATCGACAGCTCGTCACAGTCGAAGAATCGGACTCAGATGACCCAATCCCATCGGGGCAGCACGTGAGTACCGATGCCCCTGTCCCAATCACCCCATATAAGGCTCCGGTCAAGACATCGCCGCAAGGCCTTCGTCACGATCGAAACATCCCTTCGGAAGCCCCACCCTCGGGCCCGGCTCCGAAGATAACAGAAAAGCCTTCCGGTAGCTCGGGACCGAGCAAACCGTATCTCCCTACACCCAAAATGCCTTCGGTGCCGAGAAAAACACATCCGGATCCGGCGCCGAAAGACTCGACTGTTCCCAAGAACGTCGAGCCGTAGCTTCTCGAGTCGAAAAAGGTCGATCCCAAGAAAAATATCGACCCGATAAAGTTAATCGACCCAAAAAAGACTAACGACTCCAAAAAGGTCACCGAGCCTAAAAAACAGATCGAACCCAAGAAAACGGTTGATCCGAAAAAGGACGTCGAAGTCAAGAAAGCTCCCGAACCGAACAAAAACAAGGTTCCCGAGCCAAATAAGTCGAAGCCGAAGCCTTCAAATCCTTCGACTCCCAGCAAAAAAACACCAAAAATCCTCGGTGCCGAAACCACCAAATACAGAGGAGGAGCTGTTTTTTCCGGATCCTGTCGATCCAAAACAGAAAAGAATCATCATAGACCCTAACACAGGTCATGTGGTGCTCCACAAGAGGAAAATTCATCCTGCATTACCCTCTCCTATTCCTCTAAAAAGGAAGGACATTGCTACTTCTCCTTTTAGGCCTGTCACCCCTCCTCTCTTTCCTATTCTGCCTTATGTACCATACACACCCCCCCATGCCTCCACAGCCTGTTGGGGACCCAGACGACGACATAGATAATGATCCACAGGACCCTTATGACGATCCTGATGACCCAAATCCCAACCTGGACACATGGGGAAGCCCATATTCACAAGACAATAACACACATCTTCTAGACCCCACACCATACCCTTCAAAACCATCCCCTCCTGATGACACCATTGCATTTCATCAGTTAGTGGACAGGGCTGCTAGTTTCCACGGGGTAGATATGCATGCTGACCCTCTGGAAGAGTATTTCTTGCTGGACACCTTCCCAACCACAGAAAGAAGTGTCCGCACTTTACCCATGCTCAAAGGGGTTCTAAAACATGCACCAGAAATATTCAAAGACCCCATTAGGGCTAGGATACTCAACCCTAGACTGGAAAAGAAATATAGAGCAGCACCCCTCGACCCTACATACATCAAGCGTCAACTACAGCTGGACTCTTTTTAGTAGTTGCCAACGCACGAAAGAGGGCAAACTCACAAACCACTGGCGATGCCGCACCACCAGAAAAAGAGTCCAAACTACTAGAGGCATCAGGGAAAAGGGTGGCTTCACAAGCAGCCAACACCTGGAGAATAGCTAACACACAAGCATTGTTAGCTAGATATGACAGGGCACACTATGACAAACTAGAGGAGCTGCTACAACATCTCCCTGACCCATATAAACAACAGGCAACTGATCTTATCCAAGAAGGAAAGTTCATCACTAATGCCTCGATAAAGTGTGCTCTAGATGCAGCTGACACAGCCTCTAGAACAGTCAATACAAGCGTAATGTTAAGAAGACACGTCTGGCTTCGCATATCAGGTTTCAAACCTGAGGTGCAAACCACTATTCTCAATCAACCCCTTAACCAAGATTTCCTCTTCGGGCCTGAAACAGATGTCCTACTAGACAAAATGAAAAAGGACACTGACACCGCTAAATCTATGGGTGCACTGCAGTCTTACCAATCCAAACGTTCCTTTCGTAGATCCTCCTATAGAGGTACAGGGAGAGGGAATAACACACAAACCTCTCAACCCTTCCAAACTACCTCTCAAAACACTTTTAAAAAAGGCAGAGGAGGATATAGAGGAAACAATTCTAAAGGCAGAGATAGAGGTAACAACAACAACCGTACCTCCACCACTCCTAAACAGTGACCTCCTACACCTGTCTCCAGACCACTTAACACCAGTCGGAGGCAGATTATCACAGTTCCTACCTGTCTGGGAATCCATCACAACAGACAGGTGGGTGAAGCAAATTATCCATTCTGGTTACTGTCTGGAACTTACATCTACCCCACCCAACATACCACCCAAACACAGACCAATGTCAGAAGAGCATACCATACTATTGCAACAAGAGGTCTTAGCAATGCTACAAAAGCACGCTATAGAACCAGTTCCTCTGCAGCAACAAGGAAAGGGAGTTTACTCCCTCTATTTCCTAATTCCCAAAAAAGACGGCTCCCTCAGGCCCATTCTAGACCTTCGTACCCTCAATCACTATATACACTCAGATCATTTTCACATGATCACACTCCCAACAAGTACTACCACTACTACAGCAAGGCGATTTTCTCGCCACGCTCGATCTCAGACGCATACTTTCATATACCCATTCATCCCGCACACAGGAAATACCTCAGATTTGTAGTGCAGGGACAGCACTACCAATTCAAAGTCCTACCCTTCGGGGTAACAACAGCACTAAGGGTGTTCACAAAATGCTTAACAGTAGTGGCAGCACATCTACGGAGACAACATATTCATGTGTTTCCATATCTAGACGATTGGCTGATAAAGGCCAAATCACATCACCAATGTCTGCAGCACACTGTGTCCACAATCCATCTATTACACAATCTGGGATTTTACCTCCACTACCCAAAATCCCATCTACAACCCTCCCATATACAGCAGTATCTGGGAGAAACAATAGACTCCACAGTAGCAAAGGCTTACCCAGCTCCAGCCAGGATACAGAACATTCAAGCAATGATCCAAAAATTCCAACCTCAGACTCTCTTGACAGCAAGAGTGTTTATGCAACTCATAGGCATGATGGCATCTTGCATATTCATAGTCCCAGATGCTCGGCTACAAATGCGTCCCATACAAGAATGCTTAGCAACACAATGGAACCAGGCTCACGGGAAACTAAAGGACCTAGTGTTGGTAGACAGTCGTACCCATCGCTCTCTGCAGTGGTGGAACACACAAAACCTTTCAAAAGGACGACCGTTCCAAGAGCTAGTTCCACAGGTAGTGTTGACAACAGACGCATCACTCACAGGGTGGGGAGCCCATCTACTTCAACATACAGTGCACGGTCTATGGACACCGCACCAAAAGATACACCACATAAACTACCTAGAATTACTGGCAATATTTCAGTCAATGAAGGCTTTTCAAAAACACATAGCCAACAAGACTGTCCTAGTCCGGACGGACAATATGACAGCAATGTTCTACATACAGAAACAGGGGGGGACACACTCTCTGCAGCTTTCACGCCTAGCGCAAAGCATATGGAGATGGGCCATTCCACAAAACATCCATCTTCTAGCAGAACATCTCCCAGGAGTAAACAACCAGATTGCAGACCGATTGAGCAGACACAGTCAACAGATCCACGAATGGGAACTTCACCCAGAAGTCCTACTCCCGTTCTTTCAAGCATGGGGGCACCCAGACATAGATCTGTTCGCCACAAAAGAAAACGCAAAATGACCATCCTTCGCAGCCAGGTTCCCACACCCGCAGTCGAAGGGCAATGCAATATGGATGAACTGGTCAGGCAGATTTGCATACGCTTTTCCGCCAACCCCACTCATTCCATTAGTGGTACGCAAACTAAAGCAACAAACACTTACAATGATCCTGGTTGCTCCCACATGGGCACGACAACCATGGTACACAACACTCCTAGAACTCTGTCGTCCCTCCTCAACGACTACACCTCTCTCCAAAACAACTCCCACAGAACCATGGAGAGATGCAACACCCAGACCCCAATCAAATGAACCTAGCAATCTGGCTCCTGAAGTCTTAGAGTTCGGATACCTTAACCTGCCTCCTGATTGTATGAATATCATCAAAGAGGCAAGACGTCCCACTACCAGAGCCTGTTACGCAAACAAATGGAAAAGATTTGTTATTTACTGCCAAAATAATCAAATCAATCCTTTAGACGCTTCTGTCCAAAACATAATTTGTTATCTGCTACACTTACAAAGATGTAATCTAGCATATTCATCTATAAGATTACACCTAGCTGCTATTGCAACATACCTTCAAAACAGACAACACGTGTCTCTTTTCCGCATACCACCTATTAAGGCGTTTATGGAAGGGCTCAAAAGAGTAATCCCTTCAAGAGCTCCACCTTCTCCAGTCTGGAATCTTAACATTGTACTTACTAGACTTATGGGCCCACCCTTTGAGCCTCTACATTCTTGTGAATTACAGTTCCTAACATGGAAGGTGGCATTTCTAATAGCAATTACTTCACTCAGAAGAGTAAGTGAATTGCAGGCACTGACCATTCAAGAACCTTTCATGCAAATACACCAAAATGAGGTAGTTCTCAGAACAAACCCTAAATTCCTACCAAAGGTCATAACTAGTTTTCACATTAACCAATCAATTGAGTTACCTGTCTTTTTTCAAAAACCACAGTCAGTAGCTGAAAGGGCACTCCACACACTGGATGTCAGAAGGGCCCTACTCTACTACATAGACAGAACTAAACCATTTTGAAAGACAAAACAGTTGTTTGTGTCTTTCTGTCAACCTCATAAGGGTAACCCTATCTCAAAGGCAGGGATAGCCAGATGGATAGTTAAGTGCATACAAATATGTTATCAAAAAGCTAAACGCACATTAACTATTCCCCCAAGAGCACATTCCACGCGCAAAATGGGGGCATCCATGGCTTTTCTAGGGAATATCCCCTTAGAACACATGTGTAAGGCAGCTACATGGTCTACCATACATACCTTCACTAAACACTATTGTGTTGATGTGCAAGCCAAACAACAAGCTTCTGTAGGTCAGGCTGTCCTTAAAACACTTTTCCAAACTACTGCAACTGCCACCGGTAACCACCACTAGAGGAGGAACTGCTATACAGTCTATGCAATAATGTGACTGCAGCAGCTCATATGCCTCGAACGGTAAATGCTACTTACCAGTATGCATCTGTTCTTGGCATGTAGAGCTGCTGCAGTCACATGCCCACCCTCCTCCCTGGTGCCGGGCACAGTTGCAGTACTATCTTATTTAGATACATTTACATGGACACCTTTCTTTCTATTACTATCCTCCATCTTTGCCACAATGTGGCAAAAACAATCTGACGATGGAGGAGCTGTCCATGCACACTATAGTCCAGGGGAGGAGTCACCTATCTCGTGAGATCTCGAAGACTCTTCCAAGACAACAACGTGCAACATCCAGACCCAACACTAGGCGGCGATCTAATGCAATAATGTGACTGCAGCAGCTCTACATGCCAAGAACAGATGCATACTGGTAAGTAGCATTTACCTTTCGCACAGGGAATGGATTACTACTTGGTACTGAATGGGTCACTAGAGGAGTGCAAAGGCAGTGACAAGATGTTTGCTGGAAGTGTATGGATACTGACTAGGGAATTGAAGGTGTGAAAGACAATTGTGTAGGTGGTTAGAGGACTGCATGCATAGTGGATAGGGGTTTGAAGCAGTCCATATACTAAGGCCTGGGTCACTGGATGAGTACTTGGGTACTGACAGAATGATTAGAGTACTGCAAGGAGAGTGCCTGGGTGAATTTATTAGGGTTTGGCGCAGTGAATGGATTAGTACATGATGCTTAATAAGGTCACTAGAGGAGTGCAAGGGGAGTGACAGGGTGTTTGCTGGAAGTGTATGGATACTGACTGGGGAATTGAAGGTGTGAAAGACAAGTGTGTAGGTGGTTAGAGGACTGCATGCCTAGTGGATAGGGGTTTGAAGAAGTCCATGTGCTAAGGCCTGGCTCAGTGCATGAATACTTAGGCAGTGACTGAATCATTAGAGTACTGGAAAGAGAGTGTCTTGGTGAATTTATAAGTGTTTGGGTTTTGGCACAGTGAATGGATTAGTACATGGTGTTGAATGGGTCACTAGACGACTGCAAAGGGAGTGACAGGGTGTTTCCTGGAAGTGTATGGATACTGACTAGGGAATTGAAGGTGTAAAAGACAAGTGTATAGTATGTTAGCACACTACATGCATACTGCATAGACATTTGAAGCAATCTATTTGGTACTTAGAAACTGACTAAATAATCAGACTACTTCTAGGACAGTGCTTAGGTAAAACTTTTAATTTTTCAGTTCTGCCACAGTGAAGAGAATAGTACATGGTACTGCACCTAGTGTCAAACCCTGACTCATTGTATCAATGCATAAGCAAAGACTAGCTCCTAATGCTACTAAAACTTGACAACATGACAGGTTTTAAAAGAGTTATCTGCTAAAAAATACACGATGTTACCAAATGCTTCTCTCACAGTGGTTCCCAAATGCACACAGACTCAGTGTGATTCTAGACAACAACCACTATACCTAGGAGTTTACCAAAAATCATTCACTACTGTGGAAGTGGTAAGGGAACTGCACACAATCTTCATATTTCAGGACTGCACTTTTGTGTCAAAGCCTGACTCATTTAATCAAAGCATAAGCAAAGACTGGCTTCTAATGCTACTAAAACCTGACAAAATGACCGGTTTTAAAACCGTTATCTGTCAGCAAATACACAATGTTACCAAATGCTTCTCTCACAATCCTTACCCAAATGCACACAGACTCACATTGCGATTTTAGACCATCAAGACTATCCTAGGAGTTTACCAAAACTCATTCACTAGTCTAGAAGAGTTAATGGTACTGCACACAATCTGCATATTTAAGTACAGCACATCAGTGTCAAAGCATGACTCATTTAATCAAAGCATAAGCAAAGACTGGATTCTAATGCTACTAAAACTTCACAACATGACAGGTTTTAAAAATGTTATCTGTAAGCAAATACATGATGTCACCAAATGCTTCTCTCACAGTGATCCCAAATACACACTAACTCACACTGTGATTCTAGACAAGCACCACTATCCCTAGGACTTTACCAAAACTCATTCTTTACAGTGCAAGTGGTAAGGGAACTGCACACAATCTACATATTTCAGGACTGCACTTTTCTGTCAAAGCCTGACTCATTTAATCAAATCATAAGCCATAACTGTCTTCTAATGCTACTAAAACTTCACAACATGACAGGTTAAAACAGTTATCTGTCAGCAAATACACGATGTTACCAAATGCTTCTCTCACAGTGGTTCCCAAATGCACACCGACTCACTGTGTGATTCTAGACAAACACTATCCCTTGCACTATACCAAAACACGTTTCTTCATCTAGAAGTAGTACTACATTTTAGTATAGAAACATAACTCATTTCACAAATTCATAAACAATGACTGGTTTCTAATTCTACCAAAATATAAAAACAGCACAGTTATCTGTCTGCAAACACATGAAAAACACACATGCTTATCACAGAATGGTTTCTACATGCTCACATACACTGTCAATATGATTGTAGAGAAAAAAAGTACTCCCTACACTTTAGCAGGAGAAATACATTAGTCTGATTAAAATCAAAATAGTCTACATACATCCTCTCACAATTAAATAACTCATCTTTCAAGGTCTTTTGTAGATTAAGAAGTATATCAGTCACTCACCATATTTTCTTTTACAGAATCTCTGCACTGTGCACCTCTCAGCAAAAACAAAGAATGGAAAAGTTTCCCTTTCATTTTCCACACATATACATCAAATCACAATCCTTCACACATAAACTCAAAAGCAAACACATTTCTATTGGTTAAACATTTCAACCCTTTCCAACTGAAATACATTTCAACACTTCCCCCAAACTGCCTTCTGGCTGTTACCATAGAAACAGGTCATGGAACACTGCACTAAGCACACAGGTCAGAAGTTCAGCACACAATGTTCCTACACAAGAGAGGAAGTGTACTTCACTTTTCAACATATCAGCTAATCATATATAATGTTCCTTACAATCTGTTTTTGTTAACCAATAAGAATCATACCTTTAAAAAACAGAAATATACACCCTACCTTTCAGTGTACAAAGTAGTCATACAACCAATGATTTCTTGTCGTTTTAAAAAAAAAAAAATCAGAGGATCCGCGCAACTAACGCGATAGGATGCGCGCACCGTGCGCGCATTTCGCCGTTTAAAAAAAAAGGGGGCCCCAGGGGGTCCTTCTGGGACCCCCTAAGCACCTCTAGAGGGTCAGAGTATTGCCACTCTGCCCCCTTTATATGTTTTACACACTTATTCCCCTTGCTTCTTCAGCCTCGCTTCTACCGAGGGAGAAAATGGCCGCCGACAGTTCCTGGTTTCGAATGTAGAGAGACACTCGACAGCCAATTAGCATTCAGCGCGCGATCGGGAGGGTGCGCGCTCGGTTCGGGGAGGGTGTGCTCACGTTGCGGGTAGGGTCCGCGGATTCTCCCCGGTCATAGATATTTATGTACTTTTAACTCTAATTTTCTCAGGAACTACTGAACGGATTCACACCATTTATGCAAAAGGCACGAGTCTGAACTGAGGACTACCTCTTTGCCAAATTTGGTGTCATTCCGTTCAGCGGTTCGGGCTGTAGCTGCGACAACAGATCCTATGGGAAATTGCCTGGGGAAAATGCATTTTGGGACCCACCTTTTTTCTCTCCCCCGCTTGACGAATCGCCACAAAATTTTCAGGGTCGGAGCGGATCTGGCCAAAAGTTTGGAAAATTTCGCGAGGATTCGTCAACTGGCGCTAGACTTATTGGGAATAGAATGTTGCGGATTTCATATGGAAAATAGGTCCTAACTATAACTACCTACTGGCGACTGCCAGTAGGTAATATGTATATAAGTGTTTTCTTGAATTTGTATTTGTGTTGCCTCTTTCAATAGCAATACACTGAAAAGAGCAGATATTTATTGTATTATTGCACCAGTAGACAAACTAACTGAAGACAAACTACGATAATTTTAAGGCAATAGCGGAAGTATGTTCTCAATGTTTATGACCATGTGACACTGGGAGGGTGTATCAATATTGTATAAAAAATGTCGGACTGCGTTTCTGTATGTGATCAAGGATACTCTATGTCCGAAACGCGTCATCTTGGAGGCTGGTGAGCAATAAAGAACTTTTTGCCATTTCGCCCGCTGGAGTTCATAACTCTCTTCTCGCCGTGTAGAGGTTTGGGGAGTTTTCAGTACAACTGAATGATTCATCCAACTATGAGAAACTTAAGGAGGACCCAACACCTCTAATCATGAAAACCTTCCACAATATTCTTCAGTATTGGCTTCAGGATGGATTGCTTGATGAGAATGAATTGGGCTACTTACTGAGCAAAAACCCGGTAACACCAACGATTCATGTACTACCAAAGGTACATAAAAGCCTAGACAATCCACCTGGACGTCCAATTGTCTGTTCCTGTGGCTCCTTACTAGAAAACACCGCTAGATTCCTGGATATCTTTTTGTTCCCATTTGTAAAAAACCTACCGTCTTACATCAGAGACTCGATGAACTTCCTTAACAGGATCTCCAATATACCGTGGAAAGATGAGTACACAATGATAACTATTGATGTTGTATCACTGTACACCTCAATTCAGCACGAAGATGGGATCAAAGCCTGTGAATCCTTTCTTCGATCAAGATCATTGAATGTACTCCAACAGACCAATATGCTAGTAGAAATGCTTCGCCTCTGTCTCATGAATAACATCTTCATTTTTGACAAATCCTATAAGCAAAGCAAAGGTACAGCAATGGGGACTTCCTTTGCGCCCACATATGCAAATCTCACCATGGGCATGTGGGAGGCAGAACAAATTTGGTCAGACAAAAGCAAACCGATGATGGAGCACATTATACTTTGGGTAAGTTATATAGACGACCTGTTTCCAATATGGGAGGGGAAACAGAGGATCTGACCATCTTCCTCCAGGGTCTCAATAACAACACCTTTCAACTCCAATTCACGTACAATGTCAGCAAAGTAACAATTGATTACCTGGACATTTATGTCTACATAACAAAACAGAAGATCTGCACAACACTCTTCCGAAAATCTACTTCATGTAACAGCATTTTATCAGCTAATAGTGCACATCCTAAGTGTTTAAAATGGAGTGTCCCATATGGAGAATTTTTAAGAGCACTGAGAAATTGCTCAGAAGAAGGAGAGTTTCTCTCACAACTTGATGAGATGTATCGGAGATTTCTAATCGGAGGATATCCTATAACAGTGTTAGACAATGCTAAATCAAGAACCTTACAAAAGAAAAGAGAAGCTTTACTACTACCAAAGAGAACTATGGAACAGGGTGAGAATCCAGACAGGAACAAAATGAGATACATCACGCAATTTAACTCCTCTAGCAAAGCGATAAGGGATACACTCCAAGATCATTGGAAAATCCTAAGAAGAGATGACGACCTAAAAGAAATTACATCAGAGCATCTTAACATCACATATAAGAAGGTACCCTCTCTGGGAGATATTCTCACACATAACCATCATCTAAGAATTGATCTAGGAGGCAGCAAAGCACAATGGCTAAAAGCAAAAGGATTCTTCAAATGTTTTAAGTGTTAAGCATGCTGTCATGGCCTGAATCAACAGAAAACTGACATCATGTCTGGCGAACAAAAGGTAATTAAAGAAACAATCACCTGTGAAACCACGCACGTGGTCTATGTCTTAAAATGTGAATGCGATAAGGAATACATAGGGAGTACCGTGAATAAATTAAAACTGCACATTCTGCAACATCTAAGGGCTATAAAGAACAAAGCTTTTTCTTATACAATCTCCAAACATATCTGGAATGTACATGGTGGCAACTTTGATAATCTAAAATACTACGGAGTGGAACATATCCCTCAGACCATTCGGGGTGGAGATCGTGATCATTTACTGAGACAAGCAGAATCTAGATGGATCATCATAAAAGGAACAGATACCATGGGGTCTGAATGCGGATGCCGAACTGCATAATTTCCTATGATGCACATTTGGGACAATATAGCCGTATAGACAATGACCAATAATTAAGAATGCTTTTGTGGCAAATATATATATATTTTTTATATATCTTTTTAAATCTAGCCTTAAACATATAGAAATATTATGGTATGGGCAACAGCTACACTATATGGGAGATGTCCACTGGAAAATCGAGCTACTCTGCTCCTGATGATGTCCTTACCAGGATCCATTTTTTTTAATGATCGGAAGAATAGGTAAAACCCAGTAGAGATTTGGGGGATTTCCCTGGACTAGCCGGTCTGTGGCTATCTATGACAAATTGTCATTTATTAGTTTGATTGACTGAGTTAATTTAAGACGATGTGCAGCTTACAAAAGGGAGTATAAGAACAGTGGGACATAGTAGAATCTGGGAATAGTGAGGTACTTTACCGAAGACATAGATTCTCTTTCCCTGATGATAGGAAAGGGTCAGGATCCGTAACTACTATTGGTCTACATTTTCCCTCTATTCCGGTACTTTACCAGGACCAGTTAATAACGATCTTTATCTTTTACATCCACCCCCCCCCCCCCCTTTAATCCTACTGATAGGAAAGGGTCAGGATCTGTAACTACTATTGATCTACATCTCCCCTCTAATCCGGTACTTTACCAGGACTAGATAACGATCTTTATCTTTTACATCCCCCCTCTAATCTGGTACTTTACTAAGATTAAATATTAACGACCTTAATTTTAAATGACTTACCAACTTGTTTGTGATGATGGTTTTGTGTCAGACGTGACACTTACTGTTTTAGCCCATGAAGACTATAAATATATACACTGGGAAATCATGAGAGCAATCCAACTACTGGGTGTCCTTAACTGCTGTTACATCCTCATTTATATTCAAATGTTGTATGAATTTATAAAGTTCTGGACTCTAAGTACATGATACGTTTATATATGAGGCCACGCAGTTGCTGGGTGTTCTTTAACTGTTGTTGCAAGAATATATATTCAAATGCTGCATGAATCTACAATCCTCTTTGAAATTGAAAGTATTTTTAAAGTCTATATATTAATTCATTCAGTTTAAAACGATCAAGTCTAAATCTGATGAAATTATTTTTTCTTTTGTTCCCTTAATGACCCATTTCTTTTAAATTTTGGGATCTTGTTTGTTGTCAATTGGGGGCGGGTCAAACCAACCCCTTTTTAAACACCCTATACCCACTATCACATGACCCGGACGAAGGCCTCTGGCCGAAACGCGTAGGTTGTCTTTTTTGTTTCCTGACGCACCCTGCATGTTTAAAACTTATGGAGAACTGATGAAGAAAAGAAGCAAAATAAATATGAAGCGAACAACTTGAACTTAACTGGATCTGCTGTTTGTGCTGCCTTTCTGTGACTCTGTGACCCTCTGGGACTTAGTGGTTGTCGAGGGTCTACACGGAACATTTCTGTGTAGAGATATATATATTTATATATATATATATATATTACTTCAACTCCTGTTCACGCACTCGTTTTACCGCTGCAGGTAGGAGGTCGGACCACAATTTGGTGCTTAAAATCTGTTTATTGTCTGCTCACAAGCACAGCCCTGACGCGTTTCGAACCCACAGGCCCTTGATCACATGACGCAAATAGCAGTCTCAACTGGGCTTTTGACCATTTTTTTCTTTTTTTCAAAGGTGCATTTTTTTCTTTTTAAAGTGACAGGTGCTTACAACATCTCTAGTGGTATCGTATTTGAAATGGCAATGGACATAGAGGAGTTACCTAATAGCTGGACATATGCCTAAATAAATAAATTAATATCCATTGTTATAAAATCACTGGAACAATAAATATATAAATATATAAAACTGCCAATGAATTACATACAATAAATAAATTACAATTTAAGAACTGCATAAAATATCATCTAACCATTCCAATATTGCAATGTGGTTTTATATCTGACATAGTGTCTCAATTATAACATATAACCATTGAGTATATTCTTGATATTTCCCAAAAAATAGGCTCCAATATTTGCAAATGGAACTGTTAGTAACTCACGCTGTATGGTTGGTGTCATTCAAGGAGTTTGTAATTTCCATGCCCATATCCTAATTTCAACAAATTGATCTTTTTGCGATGTTACTAGATAAACTTATATGTGTATATTGTGACGTGTGTATTGTTTATTGTGTAAACCTGTACCACCTAATCTTAAACCCTTAACCCCTTCGACGCGCATGACGGAACGGTTCCGTCATGCACGTCGGTTGCGCTGTGCGCATGACGGAACCGTTCCGTCATGGCCCCGCCCGCGCACGGAATCTTCAGCGTGGCGCGGAAATCCGCGCCGCGCTGAAGAGGTTAAGAACAGAGAGACAGTTATAGTTTACTTTTAGCAAAAATGTTAATTATTTATTATTTTCAGAATTAATTTAAGACTCTTGAATTGTACGACTTGATTTATAGGCAAGTATAGAGATCCTCCGTTCCGTTGAGGCCCAATGGTTGTTTACTATCTAATTGCAAAATGTACCTGGATTCCAACTTTCTTAAGGCCTTTTCTCTATTGCCCCCTCTCTAATTGTGTGGCACGCTGTCAATCAAAAAGTATTTTAAGCCATTAGGATCTCCATTGTGTGACTCTTCAAAATGGCGTGCTACGGGGTAGGTTTGGTCTTTGTTTTTTATAGCACTCATGTGCTGGAGTATCCTTTTGTGGCCCTGGAGAACCGTGCTCCCAACGTATTGAAGGCCACATGGACACTCCAGCACATAGATCACATATTCAGTTTTGCATGTCAGGAATCTATGTATAGAAATTTCTTAATCCCTGAAAGGTGTACTATAGGAGGTTTTGTTTTCTCCATATTGACATGCTTTGCACGATGTGCATTTGAAAAAGCCTTTACGTTGGTTTAACCAAGTAGTCTTTTTGCCCTCCCAAGGGTCATTGTGGACCAATTCATCCCTCATTGAAGGCCCTTTGCTGTATGTGATTGCTGGTTTGATTGGCAGAACATGACCAATGATAGGATCACTTAATACAAGTGGCCAGTTATTCTTAATGATTTTGTTGATGGCTTTTGCTTGTTTACTATATTCCATTATAAATCTAAATGTTTCCACGTTTTGTGCAGATTCTTGTTGAATGAGGCTGCTGTTTGTAATGCCGCTGCTAGTCTGTGTTCTCAGAAGACTATCCCTGCTAATTTTGCTGCTTCTTTTGATAGCCATGTCTATTGTTTTTTTGGAATATCCCCTCTCAAGAAATCGTTTTGTGCTAGCCACCTGAGCAATATATAGATCATCCTCATTGCTGCTTATACGTTTCAATCTAAGCATCTCACCGTAAGGTATACTTTGTATGAGATGTTGGGGGTGAGCACTAGTGGCGTGCAATATGGCATTGCCTGCAGTTTTTTTGCGATGCAGTTTAGTGGCAATTTCTCCATTATTTATGTAAACCTGAACATCTAGAAATTCCAAAAACCAAAGGAAATGATGGACGGAGTGTTGAACATTGCAAGTACTCACCCCCAGTCAACTGATCTGGGTTTAATCCATCACCGTTCTTTAGCCCACTCTGCCACCCCAGTTCAGACATGGCCATATGCAAATCAGTCTGACCCTGTGCCTCATGGGAACAGTCCAGCCCGAACAGCCAAGCCATGTCTTCCCTGGACCGGAAACAAGCTTCCTAGGACCGGTTTCTGGCATTTCAGCCGTCTTCAGCCAGGCTTGCTTGAATCCAGTGGCAAAGTGAGCAAGGGACTCACGTCTGAGCATACCCTGCCAATTTATGGCGAACAAAGCAAAAACCAAAGGAAATGATGGACGGAGTGTTGAACATTGCAAGCACTCACCCCCAGTCAACTGATCTGGGTTTAATCCATCACCGTTCTTTAGCCCACTCTGCCACCCCAGTTCAGACATGGCCATATGCAAATCAGTCTGACACTGTGCCTCATGGGAACAGTCCACCATATAGTCGCTTATATTGGCTGTAAATTCTAAATTCAGATTGTTGGAATTGAGATCTTTGATGAACTCTTCCGCCTCCGGCCGGGTCTCCTGCCGGATGATGAAGAGATCGTCCATATATCTAAGCCAGACTTTGATATTGACTAAATGTTCATGTTTTTTGAGGTGGACCAGCTCCTCCCACCAACCCATGTGTAGACATGCATAGCTGGGGGAGAAGCTGGCCCCCATCGCAACGCCTCGCAATTGTTGATACAAAGTGTTTCAATACATAAAGATATTGTTATTTAAACAGAATTCTGTCATATCTTTAAGCATTTTGTTATGGTGTGAACATTGCGAGGGTCTCTGGTCAAGGTAATGTTGTAATGCCTTAATGCCATCATGGTGATTGATTGAAGTATAAAGCGAGGAAACATCTAATGTGATTAAAAGATAGTCAATGTTCCAATTGAAATCCTTGATTTTGTATAGGAAATCCCATGTGTCACGAATATAACATGGTAACTGTTGCACAAAGTTCTGAAAAAATTAGTCTACATATATGGAAGTTCGTTCCAACAGACTGTTTCTTGCCGAGATGATAGGTCTTCCCGGTGGGTTTTTGGGATCTTTGTGTATTTTTGGAATAAAGTATATGATCGGAGTTATGGGATGATCATTGCGAAGGTAGGAATATTCATCTTGTGTCAGTAATCCTGCGTTTTTCCAGGCAATCAGTTTCATCCTGTAGATGAGTTTTTATCTTGTAGTTGCTTCATAGCCTCATTGTTGTAATCCGATTTGTTCTATAGGACTAAGTTTCCACCTTAGTCTGAATTGCGGATGACAATGTCAGGGTTGTTTTTAAATTTCTTCATTAATGAATGATATTGGATTTCAGTATTATTTTTCTTAGTCCTTATGATTCTTTGTACTCTGTGGTTGAGTTTTTTTATTTCTCCCACAATGTGTTCATGGAATATTTCAATTCCATCCCGAGGCATTATTGGATTGAAGGTAGAGATCGGTTTGAACCTCGTTTTTATCATTTGTAAATCCATATTGTTATTTGATGCCCATTGGTCTTGTGAATATTGAGTCGACGTCATATTTTCATCTAGTAAAGTTTGCAATATGTTCAATGTGGGTATGTCCGCAATTTGTCACATCTATGGGTGGAGATTTTGGTAACCCAAGTTCTTGTGTGTTTCCTCCTGCCTCTTCTGGTTTCTGTAACATAAAATATTTTTAAATTTTAGTTTACGTATGCTTCGATATACATCCATACGTGTTGAGGCATACTCAAATGAGCTTTGAGGACAGAATAGTCCTAAGGATAGTATTTGTTCTTCAGCTTTTGTTAAATCTATGTTAGCCAGATTTATTATTGTGGGACTTATTGCTGGTTTTGTCGTCTCCAATTTTTGCGTGTCGTTCCTCTCTTTTTGGAAGCGTTTGTGTTTTGCTGCTCGCCTCTCTGCGTTTGGTGGTTGATTTTTTTCCGTAGGGTTTCCCTTGATTTCTGGGGCATAGCGTTTGTCTGCGTTCTCTGCATAAAAAATCCACTTCTTCTACCAGAGAGATTTGTACAGGTGCTTGTCTTGTAGTATGACCACCGGCATCTGCTTCTGATTCACTTTCTATCGCAGAGCTGAGGTCAGAGTTGGAGACTGTTCCCATTCTGTTTGTACTACCTCCTGCATTTGATTTGGGATCCTGTATCATACCATATTTGGATGCTTTGATAGAGTCAAATTTTCTTGCAAATGTGAAAATAGGACCACATTCATAGTCCATGCGGTCTCTGGGAAACTTGAATGCTTTTCTTTCACTGATAATTTCCTCTTTTTTTTATCTTTTTGTCATCTCTTCTTTTAATTTGTTCAACTCTTCATTCTGTCCCATTGTATTTAATTCTGTGTTGAGTATAACGATTTCATCTTGTAATTTAATGCGATCCTTTTCCGCATATTTTACCAGAATCATTACCAGCTTCCTTGATGAGTCTAGGTTAGTCTCTGCCCACTCTCTCATCTCGGGATCCGGGTTCTCATAGCTAGGAGCTTTTAGAATACGTAATCCTCTTGGTATTCTTCCTACATCCAAATATCGTTGTAGGGATTTTGCCTCTCACCATTTGCTTTGCTCTGATTTCATATTTTTCTCCAAAATCTTTATTTGTCTTTTAAACTGATGTTTTTTGTCCCCTAAGTTGCATTCTGGGAGATTGAGTGCATGGTGGGCGTCTTAGAGTCATCAAACATATCTGCTGCAGCTGCCTCTCTGTCCTTTAGCGCGTCTGCTGACATGGTAAAATTATTGACTTTGAGCTTACACTAATGTAGAGTTTAATTTCGGCACGTAGCGCAAACACAATTAACTTTCCTTGTGATTTAAATGCAGCTGCTGCCTTGCACACCTCTGACCCAGCGTTGTTTACAATCCCGAACTGCTCATTCGCTTGCACTCGCCGGTAAATGCGCCCGTCACATCAAAGATGGGTGTTCGCTTACCTTCGAGTGCTTCAGCGATCGCGTGTCATCTTGTCTTTGCGCTGGGGGGCTTCCGCTCATTAATCATCCCGGATTACTCGGTTCCAGGCTCGATGAGCTGCGTCTCCCTTGAAGAAAGCTTCGCCACTTAAACAGAGGGGGTCCAAGTTACGCCGGAGGAGACAAAACCGGCTGCTTCATATTACTTCAACTCCTGTTCACACACTTGTTTTACCGCTGCAGGTAGGAGCTCGGACCACAATTTTCTGCTTAAAATCTGTTTATTATCTGCTCACAAGCACAGCCATTACGCGTTTCGAGCCCACAGGCTCTTGATCACATGACGCAAATAGCAGTCTCAACTGGGCTTTTGACCATTTTTTTCTTTTTTCAAAGGTGAATTTTTTCCTTTTAAAAAGACAGGTGCTTACAACATCTCTAGTGGTATCGTATTTGAAATAGCAATGGACATAGAGGAGTTACTTAATAGCTGGACATATGCCTAAATAAATAAATCAATATCCATTGTTATAAAATCACTGTAACAATAAATATATAGATATATAAAACTGCCAATGAATTACATACAATAAATAAATTACAATTTAAGAACTGCATAAAATATCATGTAACAATTCCAATATTGCAATGTGGTTTTATGTCTGACATAGTGTCTCAATTATAACATATAACCATTGAGTATATTCTTGATATTTTTTTATTTTTTATTTTTATTCATTTTATTAGTAGGAGGTAGAATCAGTATCAAAAATTGTTACTGGCATTAAATATTATATTGCACAAAACTATTTACCCCTAAGCCGCAAGATCTCATAAAGTCACTAAGTTTACATCTATCTCCCTAGGTCCCCGTATGTCAGCATCCATACGCATATTCCATTTATGGGCGGGACATTCCAAATTGATTCAGAATATATGGATATGCTAAAGATTTATCGGACTATAGTGATTTTTTGTATTTATACACTAAAACTTTAAAACATTATTGCTGTCCCTATAATAAAATTTCAGGAGATTGAAAGGCAATATAGAGCACACAACACTTTTTTACTTTGCACTTTATTCATTTGGGGCATCACCACACTTGTTCAATTGCACATTAAAAATCTTGGCAGGACAGGTATTTGGGCATTTAAGCATTCATTACTTGGCAGATTCAGCGTCCATGCATAGTCATGACAACACAACATATTTATGTAAAACTGGGATCTGTGTACAGAAATTGTTTTACAATGAATTGTAAATATATGTAAAGTATTTATACTTATAGTGGTCAAAAAATTTAGAAATATGTTTACACTGATCATAGTATGTTGCCTACTTCAATTATTGCAAATTAAGCACTAGCACTTTAAATTTGATACAGTTTGAGTCGTGTCATGTGATCAAGGCCGTGGAGCGGCCAAAACGCGTCATGGCGGACTAACTTGGTGGCAATAAAGAAACTCTGCACCTATTTTGGGTCTCCGCTTGTTTTTTCCAGCTGGAATGAGAAGTAGCAAACGAGAACCGCAATATATATTAGGGGGGGTGGGAGGGGAGAGAGTGAGTGTTTTTAAATGTTACGGAGCACTCACAGGGTTAGTAATCTCTTTTAATTGTAGCAGACAGCTGTAATGCTTTCCTTAGTCTTTGTATTATAATACAAATAGCACACACAACTCAAGATCTTTTAAATGTCACAACGATTCCTCCCATTGGAGGATTTCTCATTGTCACTAGCAATGACGGTCTACTTCTGTATTTCACTTTATGTTGCTGTCTTTGGATGCCATATTTGTGTAGTGTTATTCCACTATGTAAATGGTGCCAGTGGAATAACACTGCACAAATATGTCAGACAGAGGCAGCAAAATCTAGTCAAAGACGGCTGTAGTCCTTTGTTGCTAGTTACAATGAGAAATCCTCCAATGGGAGCAATAGTTGTAACATTTAAAAGATCGTGAGTTGTGTGTGCCATTTGTGTTTTAACTGAAAAGCACTGAGAAAAACATTACCGCTAAAATGTGTCTGCTATAATTAAAGAGATTACTTACCCCGTGAGTAACTTTTTGGAAAATGCATTGCGTGTGAGACCTACCCTCACAATTTCAGGGATGCACTCGCCCTGGGTTGTGGACTGGAGGTGGGACTTGGTGTACTGCAATGGTTGTGACAGTGCCTGAACCACCACATTTGAAATCATTCCCACCACCCATGCGCAAGTTATTAAAACTGAAGGATGCCTAGTTTTTAAATTGACACCTGCAGGTAGTGTTTTCATTCTGTGCGGCTGTGGCAAAGGGTAAATGGCACACACAGGCACTGATTACTTAACCCGTGGATGCTCCGTAACGTTTCGGAAAATGCGTTGTGCCTGAGACCTTCCCTCACGATTACACAGATGCGCCCACCCTGAGTTCGGCACTGGAGTTGGGATCCGGTCTACTGCAATATTAGATATATAATATCTCCACTGAAAAAACAAAGGTTAAAGTGAAGTTAAAGTTAGGTGGCAGTTCTCTCTTCCTACTCCACCCGGAGATAACCGTTGTGACAGATGCATTGTTTCTAGGTTGGAGATGTCATCTGGGGGAGGAAGAGATCAGAGGAGTTTGGTTTCTGGAAGAAGCCTGCTTCCACATCTTGGTCACAGGTGATTTGCTTTGCATGTAAAGTGTTCTTCTGACTATCAAAGGGGGGAACATGTGCAAGTTCTCACAGACAACACCACCCCATTGTGGTCCTGCTCCAAACAAGGCAGAGTAGACCTTGCTTCTCTAGAAGTGGCTGGTTGTTCAGGGCATCTCCCTGGTTGCACAGCACCTGACAGGATCTTTAAATGCCAGGGCAGACAAATTTAGCTAATGTTGCCAAGCGGATCACAAATGGTGGCTAAACTCAGAGGTGGCACCGGGGTCTTCCAGCAATGGAGAGAACAGTCGCTCGATCTTTTCGCCACCTCAGTAAACATGCAGTGCACATGTTTTTGCGTTTTGTAATTCCCAATACAATTCTTGCCCTGAAATGCCATTCGCCTGCATTGATGTCTGGGACTCCTGTTTGCCTACCCACCTCTATCTCTTCTGCACAGATTTATGAAGGTCAGGCCTAACCGGTCCCAAACCATACTTGTCTCTCCGGTTTGGGTGAGGAAAGTGTGGTACCTGGAACTTCTGACCATGAGCATCTATACGCTGATCCGGCTGCCCCTTAAGGAGGGCCACCTGCCGCAGCAGCAGGTCATCCCCCCCCCCCCCCCCCCGCCCCCACCTGGGCCTGCACAACCTACACTTCCAAGCTTAGAAATTGAGCAGCAAAAGTTGATGGCTTTCAGTTTTCCACTGAGAGTAGTTGATGTTATACTGGCAATCTAGCGTCCCTCTACTAAAACTGTTAATGGAGGTCACTGGGAGAAGTTTGTTGCATGGTGTTTCTCCTGCAACATACAGACTTTGCAGCACAGTTAGCGGATACAGTGCTGTTCAGCCAAGCAAGGCCTTTCTGGGGCAGAAGGTAAAGGTAATTTGGCTGCCCTTTTGGCCTTTTTATGTCTACCCGATTAACCACATCTTTTTAAATCACCCATTGCGGTGCGTTTTAAAAAAAGGCTTTATTTGCATGTGACTGGCAACACCTTTTGTGATGCCGCAATGGCATTTTAACTTAGTTCTGACATTCCTGATGTGTGCCCCATTTGAACAAGTGCACAGCTGTTCTTTACCATTATTGACACCGAAAACAACATTCCTCATTTCTGCTAGTCGTATGAACAAACTTCAGGGTTTGACGGTCCTGCAGCCAAATTCTAACTGTTTTCTAGTCAAAGAAATGTATTCAGACAAAGGCTGATTTTCTTCTGGAGGTTGTCATGCCCTTTCACAGAGGGCAATCCCATCACCGTAACTCCTTTCTTTTCCCCATCTCATTCATCCAAAGAGTAGGAATCCTTTTATTGGCTTGACAATTTGAGCAGCTAAACTGTAACATTGATAGTACCAGAGAGCACAGGGGGTGATCAGCTGTTTGTGTGCTTCTCTTCGGCAAGGTTTTCCCTGGTCTTAATTTTGGCACTGCCTCCCATTTATGCTGCCCTTGTAAATAGGGGGCAGCATCAAATTCAATGGGTGTTGCAGGGGAAACTCCCACCGCAACACCCACTGCCCACCCCTTTCACGCTAAGCATTGGGTGAAAGGGGGTCATATTTACAAGGCACCATTAAGCCACGTTAAGTGGCTTAGCGCTGCCTTGTAAATGAGGCTAAGCCCCTATCGCCACAGTAACGTCGCATAAAGTGATCCCAAGGAGATAGGGTCTTGTGAGTATGCCCCTTAAATCCTTAGTAATTCGAGTATTTGTTTTGTGTGCACGTGTGTTTATTTTTTTCGATTTACTGTTTTAATGTTTGAAATTTAATTCCTACAAATTACTTGGGGGTCCCCGGCTTCCAGTGGTGACTCAATGGGGGTCCTCAGGAGTAAAAAGTTAGGGAACCACTCTTATGGATTTTACACGGAGCTGCACAACGTCACCTACTAATACACGCGGGAGTATCAATAAAAATCTTCCAGATCCAGTCTGGCTTTTGGGAAAATTCGCAAGTTGAGTAATCCACAGTTTGATGAGTTTTCACCAGAAAATGCTTTACCAGAGGTGAGTAACTTTTTCTGATGGATATATCTGCCTGTGGATTCCTCATCTTATGAATATCCCCTGTGCCAGCATTCCGCTGAAACTTTTTTCCCTAGCTCTCCACGCCGCTGATGTCGTCACAATGCCATAGCTCCGCACACGCGGCTCCGCGTGACGTCACTGGAGCCACGTCGGCGTGATGAATTCAGTTCCCTTTTTTCCGCGCTGTCAACACTAATGGTTTTTCTACGGATTCTCCAATACTTTCTCCTGGATACTTTGTATTTTTCTGGTTTCCTTCTGTGGTTTCAACATGTCTGCTCCAAGGAAGTTGGGCTTCAAGCCCTGTAAGGAGTGTGGGAGGCAGATGTCGATCACTGACCCCCATGAGGACTGCTCGTGGTGTCTATCGTCTGATCACGACTTCGAGGGCTGTCCTTGCTGTGGGAAAATTAACCCGAAGGCCCTGAAGGAACGAGAAGCCAAGCTGTACATGGCTAATGTGAGAAAAGAAAAAAGGGGTCGTAAACGTTTGAGGTCGTCAAGTTCACATGATTCGAGGAGGAAGCACAAGAAGAGGAGGCATAGGATCTTGACGCCGTTAGTTGAAGCCTGTGGCTCCTCGACGTCGTGTTAAGGACTTCGTCTCTCCTTCTCCTTCAGTGTCTCCGGCCCATTCTCCTTCGTATAAGGGGACTCCGGTGCAGTCTCCGACTCCAGATGGTTTATCGAATCCGGCTGATGCTGAGACGCCTTCGGCTCCTGTGGCCCCGGTGGTTCCGACTCCGGAGGCTCCTCGATCGGATCTCGAACCAGCGCAGTATCCTTCATTCCCGGCGCCGGGTTCGGATTCCTTGCATTTTTTAAATGTGATGTATGGTGTGTTTAACAGGGCCTCTTACCCTTCTGGTGCACCTTCAGGTCCCATGGGTCCTCTGGCATTTAATTTGGGTGTGCCTCACCATTATCCTCAGGCCCCCTTCGTGCCATTCATGCAGATGACGCCGTCATGGCAAATTCCGGCTCAGAGGATGTCGACGCCGTATGGGCAGTCCCCGGCTCCATCCAGCAAACCTTCTTCACGGATTCTTTCGATGCAGGTTGCTGCTACGGATCCGCCTTCGACGCCGCTCCCGGAGCCATCGACGCCACGTGTGGCGCTGCCGACACCGCAACCGAAGATGTGCTCGAGGAGAGAAGCGCAGAGGTTGCTAGAGGAGGAACAGTGCCAGGCTGAAGATATGGAGGAAGGTGAAAATTATGAGCCTGAGGATATGTTCGAGGGTCTGTGTGAGGCAAGTGGACTTGACACCTCCCAGGAGTGGGACTTTGCTTCTCAGAAATCTTCTCCTTCGAAGGAAGTGGCACCTTACCATACTGTAATAAGGAAGGCTGCAGAGCTCTTGGATCTGCAGCTCCCTATGGATGAGTATAAGCCTTATTTGCTTACAGAGGTGCTTCATTCTCCGTCCTCTGTGGTTGAACCACTCTTGCCTTTCAATGATGCCCTGAAGGGGCCTATCCTTGAGGTTTGGTGCAATCCTCTTTCTGCTCCTGCAGTTTTTCGATCTGTGTCCAGAAGGTACAGACCTGCCCCTGGAGATCCTGTGTTCCTTTCTTCCCATCCTTCTCCTGAGAGTTTGGTGGTGCAGGCTTCATGGTCCAAGCACTCTAAGGGTGCCTTTCCACAAGCTCCTGTTGACTGGGATTCCAAGAAGCTTGAACAATCTGCAAAGATGGTCTTCTCGTCAGCGAGTATGGCTTTGAAATCCACCAACTCTACCTTTTTGTTGGGTAGATACATTCATGCCCTTATGGACTCTGCCAAGCAGCTGCTTCCAAAATTATCTGATGAAGACGGGGTAATTTGAGTGAGGTTCTAGCAGACTCTCAGGCTGCTGCTCGCCAAGTCATCCAGTCTGCCCTGGACACAGCAGATTCGGTGGCCAGGGTGATGGACTCATCCATTGCTACTAGAAGACATGCATGGTTGGGGTCTTCTGGGTTCTCACCGGATGTACAGGCTGCCCTTCTAGATCGTCCCTTTGACGTATCTAGACTTTTTTGGGGGAAAGCTGACTGCTTTTCAAAGGTTCAAGGACAGTAAGGCCACAGCGAAATCCTTGGGTCTACAGTCTCAGGCAAGGGGTTATGGCTATAGAAGATACCGTGGCTTTGGGAAATCTTCCTTTCGTGGTTCCCGTCAGCCGCAGCAACAAAACCCCTTGTACAAGTCCTACAGGGGTAAGGGCAGAGGTTGCCTTCGTGGAGCAGGTTGTCAGCCCTCTTTCTCCTCCCCCTCCATCTACCCTACTCCTCCTGGTAATGCAGGAAAGCAGCCCTAGATCCGCCATCCTGGATCATGCAGGTCCTGTGGGGGGCCAGCTTACCCATTTTCTACAGGATTGGAAATTGGTCACTTCGGACCTGTGGGTTTTAGATCTGGTAGAAAATGAGTACACACTTCCCTTCAGGGAATTCCCTCCTCCTTACCAAGGGTTTTGCAAGGACGATCATTTAATTCTTCAGAAAGAGGTTCTTGTCCTGTTACAAAAAGGTGCAATAGAGGTGGTTCCGGTGCAGGAAAGGGGTCAGGGATGCTACTCCCGGTATTTTCTGATTCCCAAAAAGGATGGCAGGTTACTACCCATCCTTGATCTCAGAATTTTGAATCTGTTTCACAAGCAGGAGAGGTTCAAGATGCTCACCCTAGCGCAGGTTCTTCAGGCGCTGCAACAAGAGGACTGGATGGTGTCCATCGACTTGCAGGATGCGTATTTTCACATCCCAATCCTGAAGTCGCACAGGAAGTATCTCCGGTTTACGGTTGGTTCGCAGCATTACCAGTTTGCGGTCGTTCCGTTTGGTCTTACTACTGCACCTTGAGTCTTTACCAAGGTGATGGCGGTGGTGGCTGCCCATCTCAGAAGGTCGGGGATCCCAGTTTTCCCCTACCTGGACAACTGGCTTCTGAAAGCAGAGTTGCCAGAGATGGTGCGTCATCATCTGCAGGTAACAACTCAACTGTTGTTCAGATTGGGTTTTTCGATAAATGTGCCCAAGTCTCACCTGGTGCCCTCTCAGCGCAACCTGTTGATAGGGGCAGTACTGGATACCACTGTGTGTCTAGCTTTTCCTCCTCCGCAAAGGATTCTTGACATTCAGGAAATGATCCCTTTATTCCACAATGGAGCGGTTGTTCCAGTTCTGAAGGTCCTACGCCTACTTGGTCTGTTCGCCTCCTGCATTCTGTTGGTCAACCATGCACGCTGGCACATGAGGGTGCTCCAGTGGTGCCTCCGCAGGCAGTGATATCGGCTCAACTGAGATCTCTGGGAGTCTGTCAGGATCTCCAGAGAAGCTGCAGCGGATCTGGCTTGGTGGCGTGTGGAGGGCAATCTGTCTCAAGGAAAGCCTTTTCATCTACCTCCATCGGTGGCCACAGTGATAACAGATGCCTCTACCCTAGGGTGGGGTGCTCATCTGGGGGATCTGGAGATCAAGGGTCTTCGGTCTCCAGAGGAAAGATTCTCATATCAATCTTCGGTAATTGCAGGTGATTCATTTGGTGCTCAAGGCCTTTCTCCCTTCCCTTCGCGGTCAGTCGGTTCAAGTCCTGACGGACAACACTACCGCAATGTGGTATGTCAACAGCAGGGAGGAGTAGGGTCGTACCGTCTCTGCAGGGAGGCGTTACGGCTTTGGTCCTGGGCTCAGGGCCATCGGATTTGCTTGATGGCGAATCATCTGACCGGGGTGCTAAATGTGCGTGCGGACAGTCTCAGTCTGCAGTTCTCCGCCTACCACGAGTAGAGGCTTCATCCGAAGGTAGTTCTTCCGGACGTGGGGGACTCCTCGGGTGGACCTGTTTGCCACTCTCGAACGCGCATTGCCCGTCATTATGCAGTCTCCAGTTTCCCGATGCAGGGGGTTTTGGGGGACACGTTTCAGTTAAGTTGGAGCTCGCAACTCCTTTATGCGTTTCCTCCCATACCCTTGATTCCTTGGGTTCTGAGGAAGATTTGCCAAGACTGTGCCCAAGTCATATTGATGGCCCCGGATTGGCCAAGAAGGGTGTGGTACACAGATCTACTTCACCTCTTATTGCACCCTCCGCTCCGTCTCCCTCTCAGAGCAGACCTCTCGCAGTCGCAGGGGCAGGTTCTTCACCCCCACCTCCAGAGCCTGCACCTTCATGCCTGGAGATTAAATGGGGCAACCTAAGTTCCTTCTCTCTCCCTCTTGGATGTTATCTTATCGGCCAGGTGACACTCCACTAAGTCCATTTACTCCTACAGGTGGTTATTTGTTAAATGGTGTGGAGCGATCTATTGATCCCTTAAAGGCTCATCTTTCTGATGTTCTTTGTTTTTCGCTGCATTTGGCCCAGCAGGGTTGTGCTGTGGCTACTGTTAAAGCTTATTTGTCGGCCTTATCGGCATTTCTTTGATTGCCTGATCAGCCGTCTCTTTTCAAATCTCCAGTGGTTTTAAGGTTTATTAAGGGCCTTACTAATATGTTTCCGCCTACTTCCTTCATTATGCCCCAGTGGGACTTAAATCTAGTTTTAACTTTCTTAATGGGTTCCCCATTCAAACCCATGCATAGTTGTCCTTTGAGGCTGCTGTCATTCAAAACGGTCTTCCTTGTGGCTATCACCTCAGCCAGGAGGGTGAGTGAGCTTCAGTCTTTGAGTTCTAAGCCTCTGTTTCTGACTATTCATGCTGAAAGAATGGTTCTCAGGAACAGGGCTGCTTTTCTGCCTAAGGTGGTAACTCCCTTCCATCTAGGGCAGTCTATTACCCTCCCTACTTTCTATCCTCCCCCCTCACCCTGCCAAGGAGAAGGAGAGGCTGCACCGCTTGGATCCTAAGAGGGTGGTTAGTTTCTATCTGGATAGATTGAAGGACCTGCGATTGGACCATCAGCTCTTTGTGGGCTACGTTGGATGCATGAAGGGCAAGGCGGTGAACAAGCGCACTCTATCCTGGTGCATCATCTTGTGCATCAAGATCTGCTACGCTCTTGCTGGTATGGAGCCTCGTGAAGGAATTGGAGCTCATTCCACCAGGGCTAAGTCATCTACTTCTGCCTTGTCCAGAGGTGTTCCTTTGCTGGACATCTGTAAGGCCGCAACTTGGGCCTCCCTCCACACTTTCGCGAAGCATTACTGCTTAGATTCCGAAGTGAGGAGGGATGGCCACTTTGCGCGCTATTTTGCAGGACTTTTTAGTATAGAAGGGTGGACACCCTCCTCCGGGAGTGGGACTGCTATTCATAAGGTGAGGAATCCACAGGCAGATGTATCCAGCAGAGGAACAAGTTTCTTCGGTAACGCTTTTTCTGGTGGATGCAGTATCTGCCTGTGGATTCCTCACTGACCCACCCACCTCCCCGTTGTCCACCCTTTTATACCTTAAAAGAAGTATTCGTTAATATGTTGTTTCATAATGTCATTCTGTATGCCTCTGTTTGCCTTTGTGTAGGCTTATAGGAAATGCTTGCTTTCCTTTTCACTTTACACTGTGTGTATTTGTGTGAATACTGTGTACTGTGTATGCATTGTCTATATGGTTGGTCCACCCGTTTTGCCTTCGTGGCACGGAAAAAATGGGTGGAACTGACGTCATCATGCCGACGTGGCCCTCTTATGGCTCCAGTGACGTCATGCGAAGCCTAGTCGACGTGGAGAGCTAGGGAAAAAAGTTTCCGCGGAATGCTGGCGCAGGGTATGTTCATAAGGTGAGGAATCCACAGGCAGATACTGTATCCACCAGAAAAAACGTTACCGAAGGTAAGTAACTTGTTCTTCTTCACTGTAACAAGGCTGGCTGTTCTATAGGAAACACTGGGTTACATTATTACATTTAGCAATGCTGATTTCAGTTAGGAAACAGAAAAATAATAAAACTATTTTAATTTGTTATTAAAAATACAATTTAATGATTAAGTCAGATTTTTTTATAAATGTTAAGGAAAAGTTACTCATAGAATGTTATCTGACCCTTGCCTAAAGCTTCTGGAGACCCGTTTGCATTTGTTCTCCCACTTGTGCCAGCTAAGAATTACCATTTGGAGAGATGTGAAAACTGCTTCCAGAGCAGAAAACAAAGGCCTGGGTGTGAGGAGATGTTGCTCCCTTGACAGGTTTTTCAGTGGAATTGGGCCCTGCAACTCTGTTAGCGTCAAAGAGGCCTCCCCTGTCACTGGCAAACGTTAGCTGACATTTGGGCTGAACCCTTCCTTTGTCCCCGAGCCAGGCAGTCTCTAGTCACAGTGGGCCTCATTTTGACATTACTGTGTCAAATCCTGCTTGACATGCCTGCTGGGGTGTACCTTTATAACACTTGGGGCTTAGTTCAAAGGTCAAAAAGAGTATGCCAAAGCAATTCTTGTGTGTTGCCACTGTCTGGTTGCTGGAAAACTCAGCTTTTTTTCAAGACTTATGTCCCTGGGTTTATTCTGGGGTACAGGGACTTCTCCAATCTGGATTTTAGTGTTAGGTGTGGGAGGACACTGAGTTTACAATACTACATATCCCTAGCCCAGGTTTAATGTGGTAGAAGGTTTCTGCCATCTTGAAAATGCCCAAAGTGGGTAGACTTGGCCCCTGAACCTTTTACCCCATTGGTTAGTGAGTGCCAAGGAGTCATTCCTACCCACTAGCTTGTGCCACGGATAAATGTGGCATCCCCAGGCACCCACTTTAGAACTTTCCGGACCCTGAGGAAGGTCGGAGAGTTGTTTTGCAGTTTTACTGTTTTGGTAGTGAACAGGTACTTTGCACATTGCCCTAGGTTAAGCCAGTCTGCTGTGTGCCATAGCTACCAGGGGGTTGAGCTCATGTTAGTGTTGTGACTTTATAGCTTCACCAAAACAAAGGTTTTGATTGTCCCTTGAGGTGTGTAGTAGCCTACCCCAAATATTAATCCAATTTCTTACAGAGGTGTTTAGTTCTAACCACATATTCCTCAACTTATTTTCGTCAACTTTTGAATTCCCGCAGTCTCCAAACTGAATCTGAGAGATTTTCCAGCAGTTGCTCCCCTTCGCCAATAGATAGTACCATCAGGCTCCACAGCTGCTTCATCCTGTCTCCCGAATTGACAGACTTATTTAGGTGACACCCCAGTGCACTGACATCAGTCCTTTTCTGTCCCCACCTTCAGGGATCCTGAACTTCACTCACAAACTTTGCCTGTGCTTCACCAAACTTCAGATCGTTTTTTTTTCTCTTAACCACATTGTGCAAGTGATTTGTCCCTCAAAAACCTTCAGGCTTCTTCCCATTTTATGAGCGAACAGCCATCACATCGCGGCAGTTACAACGCATGCCGTTACGTCGCATGCGTTACAACGCAAGCGACGCTACGACGCGTACACAATACGACGCGTCCCATTACATCGCATGCGCTTTTAAAACACGTGATGTAATGGACGGGTTTCGGGATGGAGGTGCGCCAGGGCAGACGAGAAAGATGACGCTGGAACCGGGAGAGAGGAACCACGAGGAGAGAGAGGTAAGTGTCAGGTGGTCATGGTGTATTGTAGTGTTTTCAGGTTTAGGGCTTAGTGTTGTCAGAGGGTCGTAGTGTAGGTACTGTTTTAGGGTTTAGGGTCGTGTCAGGGGGTCGTACTGTAGGGTAGTGATTAAGGGTTTGGGATTTAGGCTTTAGGGTAGTGTATTTTGTACTGTAGGGTACTGTAGTGGAGTGTGTGTTATGTAGGGTAGTGTATTCGTGTTGGGGGAGTTATTTCGAGAGAAAAAATTGCGATGTAAAAAAATGTGGGGGTTTGGGTGAGTTGTAAAGGGATTTTGTATGCATTTCAAAGGAAATGCGAAGTAATGGTTTGCGTTGTTAAAACTTGCGTTGTGACGGTACATGCAAACTAAAAACTGCGATGTAAAGGCATGCGTTGTTTTAGTTTACGATGTATCATCATACATCCCATTTTCTGCTGGAAGCAGATGTCAGTCTCTAACCCACACAGCTTCTGATTTTTGGTGTTTTGGAGCTAACCCAGTGCTTAATTTGAGTTGGTGGTTTCCGGTGCTCGGCACCAGCACTTAATTCTCAACACCGGCGCTTGTGACAGCTGGCACAAGAGGCGCTGACTGGCTAGTTTGGAGATAACCACAACCGGTAATTATTCATTCAATATACATTAAAAAGGACTAATATCTGCCTCCCAAGCCATTCTTAGGGGCCTGAAATAGTCTGAATTGTCAAACTTGTAGGAGTGTAATGGTTAGTAGTTGTGATGTTACTATCGTTGGCAACATGGCTGGGGCAATGTGTGATGCAAGCAGCAGTGGCCTCCTGACGAAAGCACTGGCACTGATTTTATTTTACAAATTAGGCACTGATCTAGCCATGGTTTGGAGTCATGCAAAAGTGCTCCCTCGTCCATCCGAAATGGAATCAGTGAGTGGGAGGCAAAGCTTTACCTTGCCATGCTTAAGAAGAGAGGACGATTCCACTCCAGGTCCTAATCAAAGTTTCAATCCTCTAGTAAGGCCAAGTCCTGGCAAAAAACACAATTCCACATTGGAGGTCTCTTGATGTATCTTGAGTTTCCTTGGCCAACTGCAACTCCATAGCAGGTAGATGCCTTCAAAGAGGCTTTCCCGCAAATTACAAATGATTCCGGGTCCCTTTTGAGCTCCTTCTTGCCCCTTCGACTCTTCAGGGCCCTCAGTTAGACTCCCACCAGTGGGCATTTCCCACTCACTGACTGACTCATGTTGACCTCATGGCAGTGCTAGTACTCTTTGTGGATGGCCACGTTAGTTGCCACAGCACCGAACCTGGCTTCAGAGACGCCAGGTCCGGATCAGACTTGGATGCTGATCTCGAATTTAGAGCAGGGTTCAACTATATCTCGCCCAGTGTCTCGCTTCAAGATTACCAAGGTTCAGGCAGTAGTGATTGGGGATGCTCTTGCAGTGCCTTTGCTTTAGTATCTTCATGGCTCCAAAACGCATGTTGTACACGAAATTCACAAAACTTAGGGAGATGATGAGCAATGGACTGCCCACTTGTGCCTGAACTGTGCAGGTAATGGGCTTTACCAAGAACTCTGGTATACAAGTGATCTTAGTATCTCACCTGAAACTGCATTCTCCGGTGGAATGTGCTTCTTGTGCTGTGTTTTTAGGCAGGTCAGTAGAGGTCTGGCAGTAACTAAGGTTGATATATTGATTGAAATTTTGCAGCCTGTCCCTTCGTCTTTGGAACAGTTACTGCCTTTCATTGAAGCCATGACAGGCACTTTGGCTGTGGTGTGTGAAAATCCTTTCTTAGCACTACTGGTAAGCTATCCCATAGTAAAGCACCACAGATCTTGTGTTGGTGACCCAGCTTCTTTTACTCTGTGTCCCTCATTGGAAAGTCTTCTGGTGGAGGTTTCAGCCAGTGAAGTAAATCTAAATGCATTTCTTGTTGCTCCACCTGATAGAGATTCTAAATACATTGGCACACTTGACAAAGAGGACATTCTCCTCCCCAGCTTAGCCTTATGCTGTTTGAATGCAGTCTGTCTGCTAGGCAGATACACCCAACCCCTCCAGCACATGGCACAGAAGATCTTGCCCGCTCTCCCCAAGGAGTTTTGGAACCCTTTCATTCGAGACAATACATGGTTGATAGGATGCAGCCAAATAATTTTTACATGCCGGTCCGTACACCACAGACTTTGTAGGTCACGCTATGGACAATAGTGTGGTCATTCGCCATCTCGCCTAGAAGAATTTCACTTGTTTTTCTGGGGATGTGGTGGCATCTCTCATAGACATGACTTGTGATGGCTCCTGGCTGTATTGGGGAAAAAGCGGATTCGGTTGTAGGGCATTCAATAGATAGCTATGCTAAGAGCTGCTCCTTGGGCCTGCAATTCTGGGAATTAAGGGATTACTCCCAGGGCCTGGCTTATCTCCAAAGGCAGACTTTCCAGCATGACGGGGTTACAGCGACATGCCACCAAGCCATTGTAATTCCCACTTAGGCAGTCACTTAAACCAATGGGGGATAGAGGTAGTATATGTTTTTACCTGCCCAACTGATACAGTTTCCTAAGACCAGTGGATCCTGCAGGTTGCCTGTCAAGGATTTGCCCTTTCCTTTTTAGGTCTCTCCTAGCGACGCAGCGCATGTGCTGCTCGGCTTGGCGATATCTTTTGTCATCGGTTTTTCGTCGGAAGGGGGACAGGAGATGTGTACGGACAGGAGATGTGCACTCTGTATACGCGCACATCTCCTGTTCCACAGCGTTTTCAGGACAACGCGTGCATGGCGCGCTTTCACTTTCCCTCCCTCTCCCCCGTGAGGGGGACATAACATGTTTTCGCTTAGCTTGTTTAGTTAAACAATAGGGTTGCTAACGCTGCAGCAGCCCGCTCGCCGGAGACAGAGAGAGAAGCATCCAGGCGCCGCGTT
Source organism: Triturus cristatus (assembly GCF_964204655.1). Taxonomy (NCBI): domain Eukaryota; kingdom Metazoa; phylum Chordata; class Amphibia; order Caudata; family Salamandridae; genus Triturus; species Triturus cristatus. Next base: position 414,736,407 of record NC_140588.1, on the reverse strand, counting down.
TGTCCAGAGGAGACGGGCCCTGCTAACCTCTGCCTGCGACGCGCAACGAGTCTGACTGCCTCTAGGCACCATCCATGAAATGTGGGCTTTGGTCGCTACTTCCCCGCTTCAACAAATCGAGTGATTCTACGCAAATAATTTCAAATGTTGAACTGATATGGCAGAGTTTAGCCACAGGTGGCATTGGGGGTCATTGCAGGGTAAAGTGGTGGTCACATTTGAGATACATGAGTGAGTGCGGCAAATCAGGTGCAGAGCGTAGTATACAGCACAAGATGCCAGTAGCGTCAGTCATCATCTAGATAAATATATGCAACGACCGATACCAAGGCAGCAAGGCATTATCGAGAAGAGAATGGGTGATATTTCAAACAAGTTAAGAGTCAATATTGTATAGAATTTCGATCATGAAGGGGGCTATTTTATTTTTGTTGCTGAACTGAGTCTGTGTGGTTGTTGGTAGTTACACAACTTATCTTTTGCTGCTCGATAAGAGTGCCTTCCCACAGATCGACCAAAAGAATGCTTTTTCAAGAGTGACACCCCTGTGTTCCAATGGTGCCCACTAACAGCTACAAATAAGGTCAACGTTCTAAAGCCGGCACCTATAAAACGTGATTGAGTGGACTAAAGAGCAAGCACTCTCAAAAGCGTTAAACACAGTTGCGTGTTCTTGATTCGTTCTGGCCACTTACGTTTTTTTAGGTCGAGCCAGGGCAGCGCATCACGGACTACCGAGTTTCCAGCCCCCCCGCCGCCCAATTACGTCCCAAGGCTGCAGTTCTGACAGACTGTGCCAAAGAGCGATATTTACACAAAATGTTTTTCTTCTTTCAATCCATTTCACAGGGGAATAAATGAAGGGGAGGAAAGACAGCAAGTTTGACGAGGGAAAACATGGGGCTCCAAGGACCACCTCACCTCTCCCGCCCCCTTTCACCTGAGCTGGCAGGACAGGACGCGGTGACCAGCGCCGTGCGGACTCAACTACCCCACCCCCAGCTCTTTGCCAACAAGCATTTGCAATGCAAAATGTCTCGCATTTGCAAGAGTTTAAGCTATTAGCATTGTAAATGACAATGTCTTTATTTGTTTTTAAAACCAACACGTAAATAAAAGGTATTGTCATTTTACAATGCCAATAGCTCAAACTCTTGAAAATGCGAGACCTATTCCATTGCAAATTCTTGTTGTTCATTTACCACGCTCGCCGCCAATTCCTCCTGTTGTCGCTTAGACTTTGGCAGAACATGCCTCAATTTTTTTGCCAAAGAGTTCAGACAATACTGGCCAAAGTGGCAAGTGAAAAGATGCCAAAGGAGAAGAAAAACAGCAGCTGGTACTCATCCGGTTTACAGATCCCCAAAAAGAATGGCGGCTTTAGGACAATTTGAGACCTTAAATGAGAATGCAGCCTCTACTACAGACTTCGCTAACTTGATCTAGAGGACACTAGTCCCAATAAAACAGCGCAGTAAAAATTCTTCTTTTAGTATCACAGCATGGATAGACATTCTCTGTGTTTCACTTTAGATGAAAATATATATGGAAAAATCATCCTGTACCCCCCAAAAAAGTAGCTGCAAGCTTACCGCTCCTCTTAGAAAACTCATGTGAATGTGTTGCACATACTATTTTTACGTTATTTATGTCCATTTTAAATAGATCCTTTTTAGGTCTCGCCTAGCTATTGCGTTTACGCAATTGCTATGCGAGACTCTAGTAAGAGGGGCTCCCAAAGTGCTCCCAAAAGTGGATTGCATGGCGAGCACGCGCACAATCACGTGCATCGTGCCGCCATGCAATCCGTTTGGGGAAGCGCTTCAGCCCACTGGTGCCCTCGGCATCATACTTCAAAGGGTCCTCTCCCCCGCCTGGAATGCCTCCCCCGCCATGCGCGCGCGCCACGCTCTGCCGCGTCACAAACTTACTTTCACTTTCGCGGCGGACGCGAGCGTCCGGACCACTTTAGAAGCCGGGCTTGTTTATTATCTTTATGCTGCTTTCTTTCTAGAAGTGATTCAAGTAAATGAAAATAATGTTTTACGTGTAGGTAATCCCTGTCTTTATACTTCAGTCGTTTTACTCTCCATCAACAATTCTTGTAAACGTAAGCAGTTTTGATATATATCACAGTACTTCTTGCTCCCCCTTTCAGCCGATCGTTCAGAGTCCAGATAACGCACCCACTTTGCTAACGAACAACAGTAGATGGACGAGACCACGAGTAATATTTTTCATTTTCACAGATCGCTCGCACATTTATGATCATTCACAAGACTGTGTTTGTGATCACGGCTGAGGTGTTGCCTTCACTAGAAGCCTGTGGGCGCTGCAGGAAGCGCTTGTTTCTACTGATGGCGGAAACGCGCCGGCGCTCTTTGCACTCACTGCGCCCTCCCTGAAGCAGGGGCAACTGCTGCTCCCATTCACCAGTGAGAAGCGCTCGATAGCGCCTAGAACGGAGGGGCTCTCGCTCAAAGAAACTGCACCAAGCACGCGTTTGTGTCAGCCTCCAGCAGGCCCTGCGCCTAGAACATAAAGGCGCTATATGGTGAGAGTAGCAGCCTGCCTCTGGGCGACATGCTAGGTTCACCCCCCCCACCCCCACTTAATTCTCGTGGTCCTTGTCTATAAATTGTGCACCACGAATCAGTGGCGTTTAGTTCGGCACGGTAGACTTGCTTTGTGCAGCACCAGACATGTCACCTTTCAAAACCCTCGAAGCGCTAGGAGACCTACTTTGCACATAGTTACAGTGCCTCAATGCGAGAGCTGCATGATCTAGGGTCGGAGGTGAAGCCACGTGACCCAGGAGGGTGTAGGGGGGGGCACTGCGTCTGCACATGTGAAGCAAGCCTCGCAGCAGGCACACACACACACCGAGCGAAGCTCTTGGGAACCCGACCTGGTAGAACTGAGGTTGAACTTAAAGCACAGCCCCAGGCCGATCCTCGCAGTCTGATCACGGTTTATAAGGGACACCCCATTATTCTTAAGACCTGGTACTCCTTTCATCATCCTCTAGAGTCTATTTGTAATTTGCTTGCAATGAATTTGCAAAATCCCGAAGGGTCTGGGGTTTGACACCGTGCATGGTTGCAGAACTCTCCCGTTAGAAACCCTTTGTTGCACCTGGCAGCACATAAAAGATACACACGCTGGACCTTTTGGGCCAGCAGAGATCTCATTTTTTAAACCTCATCCCGGACATGTCCTGAATGCAAAGTGAAGAAATTCCTGACAGATGAAGTTCTTCTAATGTACCACAGAATGGAACCGACTCCTACTTTGAGGGGCGTTAATAGTGTATTAAGTCCCTTAGGCTTACAGGGCAACATAAATATAAAAGAGCAGCTTCACACTCTGGTGCTGAGCACGGGTCATTGGGGTCATCTATCTAGAGCCCGTGCGCCTCACTCCTTAAGGCCCCCGTTCTTGGGTTATCACGCACGAGAGGAGCCCTGCTGCTGATGCGCACAAAACGCGTCCCCTTGCAATGACACTTCTCCTCAATCAGTCTTCTTCCCCTTAGTCATTTATTCTTATCTGCCCCTGCCTCCAGTTTTCTCTCTCCTTCTCCCTCCCCCGTTTCCCCTCCCCTCTCAGAAGGGTATGCCTTTCTCTCCATCTTTCTACCCCGTCTCTCCTTTCATTTCATGGCACCGCCATTGCCAGCGTGTTCTCTTCCACCTCTTTGAACGGCTGCCTCTGGCGCAGCAGCTCTGCGAGTGTTTCTCTCCCCCCTCTCTCTTTTCTCACTCCTTCCCTCCCCCTTCCTCTTTTCCATTTACTCTCCCCCGCCAATCTTCATCACCGCTACCCCCTACCAGTCTGACGGCGAGAGGAGAGACTTGCCGTGAGAAACTGGCCTGAGTGATGCATGGAAAACTGAGTCAGCACCGTGAGGGGACTGGTTTACTGGGAAGCGCTATATTCAATCCAGTCTTATGTACACGCACATAACAAAATTTTAGGACCTGCCATTTAGAGGCAGACAGAAGGGGAACCGTATATGTTCAATGCATTAAATCTCATCACGGCACATTGTAGCAAACGTGAAATAAAATTAAAGGTAATGTAGCAAACACATAGTAAAAACATGAGAATATCCTTTTATGGTAACGTAAAAAGGAAACCGACTCTGGGTGCGAGGTGAGGGGCGACAGCTCTACATACCTTCCTCTTTAACATTCCCCTGCCACGATACTTAGCTTTTAGTATATACTATTGCGCTTCATTGACACAATAACAAAGTGCTGAATAGAGTAGAATGAAAGGCGTGGTACCAGGGCACTCGTTTTAGGGGTTTAGATAACAAGGAGGGAGGGGTTCATAGGAAATGTAATGAGAAGCGGCAATACGTAAAAGCTGGCAGTATGGACATGGAGTCTACCCCGGCACGGGACACAGCCTTCCCTCCACGAGCATCCCACTGTTAATGGCTGGCAGGACTGAGTTTAATATGCATCCCGCCATTGTATTTGGTTTTGTTTACTCCTCACGTTAGCAAACCGAGCTTCGGTGCCTGCAGTGAGATCAGCGGGTTTGGCATTCGGTGTGGTTTTGTCAGTGGTCGAAGTGGGGAAAAAAAAGTAGGGGAACTGTGGGCGGAGACTCAGGGGGGCGGGAATAAACCAAGGATTGGATTAGTGGGCGGAGTCGGAGGTGTGGCTAGAAATAGCAAAACATACCAATTTTTGAACGTTTGGCATTTCACTGACCAGTTACAGCTTATAACGTTATTTAATTCAAAGAATCAATAAACATGTTTATTTGAGGTTTAATATACAAGTTGTTTATATTTAATTCATTTACAATGTGGGACATGTTTCCAATCACAGAATATTCCAAATACGCTTATAAGTGGAATCATAAGCCATTTGTCTCCGAGCCATGCAGTTTCTTTCATCTGCACTTCTCCTCCCTTTTTCTAACCATTTCTGAACATAAAATTCAGGTTTAAATTCTATGACAGGTGGCCCCACGATATTTATGAACATTGTAGAAGACAGACGATTGATTGATATTCTGTTCCGCAGTGGTGTGAGCACATCATTCATTACACTAAAGCCCCGTTCACATTCAGCAGTTGAGGTACAAAAGGTGTTTATAATGTGCATTAATGGTTTCAGGCTTTCAGAGATGCAATTTTTATTTTGTTTGTACTCTCTGAAACCAAGGATGTACTGCCTGGTATCAAATACATGCAACCTGCTACAAAGGTTTTGTAATTCTCCCTCACCGTATAAGATGTCTACTGGATCTGGCCAATAAACTGGTTGTAGGAGTTTCATTCTATGTACTAACTCTTTGTATTCTATTTCATCATTGTTTGTGGTTGTGCATCTAGAAACATTTGATGCATTAGACATTGTCATCCTTTTTCGCAGGTTATTTGCTAAGCTCCTAAAGAACTGTGCCCTATTGATGCTAACACAGCCTTTGTTCTGTTGCAGTCCTACACCAGCAAACTGCATCCGTTCAGCAGCATCTAATGCAGTTGTAGCAAACATCTGTATTGAACGATCGGCCTCATATATGGTCATATCACGCCGCTGCAGCCTTCTGGATAGGTCACCCAATTCTGTGAGAGCATCATATAAAATGCCCATATTTTCAACAAACACCAGGGAGGTTAATAAACGGTTTAAACCAGCATATTTCCTCTGCTCAATGTCACTCCTTGTTGAGTCTTCTGAAGATTCCATGAAATGTTTAATAAGTCCTTTGTAGTTATTCCAAACAGCTCTCACAGATCTTTCACTTGAGGACACCTAACATACATCTAGCACCTTTCCAATTGCCAGAAGTCTTACTTCTACCTCCAGAGCACATTCCCCAAGCTCTCTCTGATTTTTCGGAGAGGCATGGTAGGTGGTATATAGTTTATCAAAAAAAAATTTGAGCTGATTAATGCCTGCGACTTCTTTACAAACATCACCCACAGCAAGCTCCAGCTTGTGGTTAGCACAGTGCCCTGCACTCAACTGTGGATATTTCAATTTCAGAAGAGTTGCCACACCGGATTTCCTACCTATCATATTGGAAGCACCATCTGTTACAAGCTGAACCAAATGACTTTTTAAATACTCATCAGTAAAACCGTGTCTCTCTAATCATGCAAGTAAGGTATCTAAGATTAGATCTGCTGCTGTGCTTGGCAACTCAGCAAGGTCCAAGAAAAAGGTCAGTGGCTCATTGTGTTTATCAATACATGCTCTTACACAGATAATTAGTGTGGTCAATTTACTATTTGTGAGCTTAGGGACATATTTATGGGAATGGTGGCCCAGGGCAGCACAGCAAGTTACTTTGCTGCGCTGCCCTGCGTCAAAGGGAAAGGGCGGGAATGTGCCGTATTTATCCAATATGGTGCATTCCGGTCTTTTCTCCCTGCATTGGTGCCATTTCGACAGCCTAGCTTCAATGCAGGCACACTTGCCCCATGGTGCAAGGGTGCCTCCTTTGCATGCAGGATTGTTTTTGTGCAGGAAGGGGCACCTTCCTGTACAAAAACAATCTTGAGAGGCTTTTTCATCTTTCTATGTGAGCTGCAGAATAAAGCACAGTTTGAAAGAGGAAAAAACAAGGAGAAATAAAGATATTTCTCCTAGTTATGCCTCCTCTGGGGCAGCGCAAGATTTTGCCGCATTCCCAGGAATACAAGTCCTTGTAAATCTATGAATGCGTCAAAAACCGTGGGGGTTGTGTGGGAGACTTTTATTATTGCAGGAAAACTACTGCGTGACAAAGCCACTGCTGCTCTAGGGTGTGCTGCTTTGTAGACCTGCCCGCAAGACTGGTGGTGAACCTGGGTATGAATTGTGGTGGACAGGGCTTCAAGTTTACCCAACTGGCCACCGGTAGGGTTCACCTGCTGCTGCTAAGAGACCAGGGCTTCTAAGGTCTAGTGGGGCTTTCTAAAGTCTGTCATGGGTGCTCCCTCAGGAGTGGTCTGATGGACAAGGCACGAAGGCTGAACCAGGTTCCCCAGTTCCAAATTTGGTAGCTCTGGCCAGAATGCCACATCATATCCCCACCGAACACCCTTCTGCCCCACTGAGTGAAACTAGCACTGTCTTCACCTACAACCCAATTCTGCCCCATTATAAGCACCTGGATGTGACTCATTTCAAATTATGGAGTGCCTGAAAAAAAGGAACAACATTCTGGGAAAAGCAAATACTCATAGGGAATGCAGGATTATGTAAAGCATGCAAAATATAAGCAGGAACGACATGTTACCTTAACGCTTTTACTCTCATTCAGAAATCAATGAGTATTTTTTGTCTCAAACATTGAGGACATGAATATAGGGCTCCTCCTGTACACATGTGTTAAGCAGTGCTCAGAGACAAAGGAACTCTTCAAGAGAATCTGATCTGACTCACGGAAACCCACAAGGGCTCCTTCTTATCCACAAATTGTGCACTCTTGATTGTCAGCGCCAGGATGCCTGTTAGGTGAGAGTGCGCTTTACAAGTGAGATAAATAAATAATTCTTATTCATGTCATCCAGCTAGCTGCTCAAACATAGTATAGCACATATGTATTCAAGTGTCCTGCAAAGAAGAATGAGTGTGAGTAAGTAAATGTGGGTGTGAATGATTGAGTGCCTGAATGTAACTGAGCATGAGTGAAAGAGTGTATGTCGATGAAAGTGAGAGAAAGTGAGTGAGAAGGAGTCACGTAGAGTAAGTGAAACTGTAAGTTAGAATGAGGTAATCAGAGTAGGAAAAAGTGGTGAGACTGAGGGAGTGAGAATGTGATACCGAATGTTGAAGAGTGAGTGCAAGTGAGCAATTTTGAGTAAAAGGGAAAGTGAATGAGAATGAATAATGGGGGTAGTGAGCCTGAGTGAGATAACATGTGAGCAAGCAGGACAAAACACAGGCCTTGGCAAAGTGGAGGTAAATATTTACTTATGGGAGGAACATATTGTGCATCTTGAAAAAAAATGTGGTCAACTCCTGGGGATGTTGTCTTGGCACAGTAATGGCTTTTGAGAGAATTTGTGTAAAAATGGGGTGTTGAAAATAAAATGCAGGATTTGACCCTATAGCTTTTTTTTCAAAATTATCTTGGGAGTAGCAACACCCAGACTGCAAATCCTCCGGGCCCTCCTTTATCTCTTCTTAGTCTTACAAGGCCCAGTAAATCGCACTCTTTTCCAAATCTCTTTCTAAATATTATCACTCTCAAAAACTGTTTTTTCTATGTAATTTTCCTTTGATGGGAAGAGGAGGTTTCTGAGGTGGTAGTATCAGGCAAGTGACACTACTTGGGCTCCCTCTGTTCGAGCCTTCATGGAGGATCCCTCTTCATTGCTACCTCCACCTGACCCCAGACAGGCTTGATTATCCACTACTCCTCTCCAGTGCACCTTATCTCACAGCTGACCTTGGGCCCCAGCCCCATATCAGGCACCATCGGGCTCCACTTTCATTTTTCCCGGTAAAAACATTAGTAAAATCACCTTCAAACTTAAAACATTGAATATAGCAGTAAATATAATTAGCACACACTTTAAAGTATGTTCCACAGTAGCCCTTATGACCCGACTGCTAATTAAATAAACAAAAACAGAAAGGCCATGACAAGGCCAGCTTTAGCGCTGATGCGAAAGTCTTTTTTGGCGCCACACCAATAATCACTGACATACGCCACAAGTGCTCCTCATCTCCCCATAGCCCCTCCCCCTCATGACCTCCTCCTCGGATTCCCTCACTGCCACCCTCCACCAGTGCCCCTCATTTCGCTGTAGCCCCTCCCCCTCATGACCTGCTCCTCAGAATCCCTCACTACCATCCTCCAGCAGTGCCCCTCATCTCTCCCTAGCTCCCCCCTCCCCCCCATGACCTCTTCCTCGGATTCCCTCACTGCCACCCTCCAACAGTGCCCCTCATCGCTCCATAGCCACTCCCACTACCTCCTCCTCGGATTCCCTCACTGCCACCCTCCAACAGTGCCCCTCAGCTTTACGTAGCCCCTCTCTCATATGCATTTAATTTGTTGTGTAGCGCTACTCATATCAGTGTAGTGTGTGTCAGTACTTTACACCACGCACACATTATACAGAGACAACGAATCATACAAGTATGTAAATCGGCCTACAGGGAATGTCACATAAACCAATGAGGATTACAAGGTGTATGAATCACATGTCATCCATACTGGTGGGCAGTTATTTTAAGAGGGTTTGGTCTGGAGAAGCACAAACTCCGGATTTAAAGAGTACTCCAGTGGTTAGGGGTTGGCTTTACTGATAAAAATGCATATCTGCCCAAAGATACTCATTTTAGCAACATTAGAATAATGAAAGACTGGGGAAGTTCTAACTATATCACAAAACAAAAAACGCGAAGTTCTAACTATATCATTCAGGTTTGCATACAGCTCTTTGATGACAGTTCATTGGTCACTGTCCTATGTTAGGATTGTAACTTCTGAACTTCAAGTAACACAAGGATCTCTGTCACAATGACAGTAACCCACTGAGCTTCCACATAAAATACAGTTCATCTGCACTTAACTACTAACAGAGAAATGATTGCTCTCCAGCAGCATCATTAATCCCCAGCGTTATCTGGGCATTTTTTAGGTCGAGGACGTCCGGTTTGCCGAAAGGCAGAACCGGAAGTCGGAGATTTAATGACTTGGAGAAGAGGGGCTTGAACCCGCCCCTCTTCTCCCCTGTTCTCCATTGGCTGGCCTCTTGAATGCTGGCCAGCCATTGGAGAAGAGGTCAGTCATTCAGATTAGGCCCCGTCCTTTTCGGATCGGGGGGCGTGTTTTTTGCGAGACGTCTCAGGGAGGAGACAACAGCAAAACACGCCCCCGAATCCGAAAAGGACGCTGCGTTTCTCCGAGGCATTTCTGCTCTGCCTCGGAGAAAGGCGGTGGTGTGCCTTTTGCTTTGCCTTGTTTAGAAATAAAACCACTTATTCATTGCCCTTTTAAATAATCTCGGACCTTAGCTTAAAATCATTGCCATGTCCGTTAAAACAGGTCTGTTATAATCATATTAAGCGTGGCAAAAAAGTTTCAAATGGACAACTTTTCTCACTCTATATCGTGTATTGGCTCAGCAACTTCTCGCGCTCTCCCGTACCACGATGGCACACTGCCAGGCTCTCACGCCCCGCTAGAGCCACAAAACAAAGACCTAAGGGACGTGCTCGGTTGAGAGTTGTTAAGTAGGCAAGTGAAGGTCCAGCAATAGCTCACTTCTATCACCTGCAGCGCGGCAGTAGTCAAACCTGAACTGTACACCCCGAAACACACAATCCCACACCGGTAAATTAACTAATTAACTCGGATCAACTGAGATTCCAGCTAAACCTTAACCCGTCTCTCCAGTAAGGGTGAACGTATCCAACACATTTGGACTCAGAAGCCAATCGGCACGTAGGAATTCTGAACGACGCACTAGGATTGGCTGGGGTGCTCCTAATACTCTTATGCTAGATGACTATACATTAGCAGTACCGCCCACTCCCAGGCGACTACTGGAATACGTTGAGCCTTGAGATTTGCTGTTAAATTCGACCCGGAAGTGCTAAAATTACGGACAAATGACATCCGTTGAAGACTAGCTATAACGAGTGGATGAATACATGGTTGGTTCGCCTAAGTAGGGGACGGTTGGTGATCGTATTTGGGATCTGCTTTCCTTGTTTCGAGTGACACGTTCTTTTCCGATCCCTGCGCTAACTACTGTTTGCGCAGGGATCGGAATTACAAGTTTTGTGGTAAATACCAGATAATCTGCAATTTTCCTTAGGTAAAATTTGGCATCTAAAACCTTCCCAAATTTACCTAGAGGAGGGAGTGGCCCTATAAATACCGGTACATGCAGATTTTGATATGTAAAACACCAAATTCGGCATGTTTAGCCTCGTTTAAGAGACACCACTTTAAATCGGTTTGTTCCAGCTTGTAATAGCCATGGAAAGGAATGTGGCATCTGGGGACTCTGCCCCTTATGGACTCCAACTGCGGGAGTCGGTGCAAGGGGTTGCCTCTTTACGGCTTTCCAGGAAGCAGACTCAGTTATTGGTGAGACGTCGTCGACATTTTTTTTTATCTATCATGAGGAGGGAGGTGGTAAGGCTACGTATTCTTTTTGCAAGTCCATTGGCACACTGTGTTCTTTTGGTTGGTTATGCTGTGTCCTCGTCTGTATGAAACGGGGGGGGGGGGGGGGGGGTAGGATATTTTTATAGGTGAGAACTGCAACATAAGTAGCCTGAATGTACGTGTACGCTTGTGCGACTCTGTCCAGTGCGCTAAAGTTTGCCATCTAAACAGGCAGGGCAACTGGTGCTCCTTTATGTGAAATTGCAGCTTGTTTTAAGAGAGTGCTGCCACAAGCCCTCCTGAAAGTGCATTTCGTATAGCACAATTGAAACGCGCTTTCAGGTCGAGTCGGTTACTTTTGGTGTGTTTTTTTTTTTTCTTCGTTTTTTTATCCTCACTTGTGATCTGAGAATGCTTTCCGCCTCGTTGAGTTAGTATTTTCATTTACCGCATGCTGGTTGAATAAGCAGGGAAGAAACTCTTTAGTTTCTCCAAATTTTGAAATGTTGATTAGATATTCCAAGAATGTTATTGTTATGTACATTTCTATATATTACATTTAATGGAACTGTCGACATTTTATCTGAAGCTCGATTTCATAAAATAAACAAGCATTTACAATGCAATGGTCTCGGCATTGGTAAAGTTAGAGCTATTGGCATTGCTCATGACAATGCCGTTTCTTTAAATGTTTTAAAAACAAAAACATAAACAAAAATAATGTCATGAGCAATGCCAATAGCTCTAACTTTACCAATGCCGAGACCGTTGCATTGTAAATGCTTGTTTTATTGTCCTATTGTTGTCCTGCATCAGCCATGATAATGATAAAAACGGATTAAATGAAGCACAAACAAAGTACATGTCCTGCTGCACCTGTGCAGAATTTAAAAAGAAAAACAAATAGTGACACATTCTCCTACCTACTCCATTAGTCAATCTTAGTGTCGCAGCCTGATGTGATAAGCAGCTGCAGGGGTTGGGAAAGGTGAATCAAAATAAACAAACTTATTTTCTCCTGCGCTGCATAGAAAAAGAATATCCACGCAGCAGGACAGTAGGCAAAGGTTACCACAGCCAAAGAAAGGATTTGTCCCTTTCGCCATGCCCCTGTTGGAGATGAAGCGGTGAAAAAATAAACAAAGCCTCGTTAACATGTAAATGGTCTTTTAAAGACCTGTGAAGTACTCGGGTACGGCTGCGATAATCTCAAACTGTCTGTGTGCGCGCGCCCGGGCGCACACACAGGACGGGGGAGGTGGGGGGGCTTTGAAGCACTTTGAGCCCCATGGCGTTTCGCGCCTGCCTTCAAGCCCTTACTAGAACCGGGCCTGAATTAGGGCAGTCCGGGGACGCTTTTTTTAAATCAATAAGTAGGGGCACGGACTAGCATAATTTTTAAAAGTAGGGGCACGCCGTGCCCTTCCGTTCCCCCCCACTTCTAACACTGGGTTTTGTTTTCACTTTGCGATATCAGGGATTGCGTAGGCGTTGGCAGTGAGATCAGCAGCTCTACAATTGTGTGTGGTTTCTGTTTCAGGTGCCTGCCTGGAGATCAGATTTTTTTTCTTCTGTGTGTGGAGCTATTGGCATTGTAAATGACAATGCCTTTTATTTATGTTTTGAAAACCAACACCTAGATAAAAGTTTTGTCATTTACAATGCCAGTAGCTCAAAGTCTCGCAAATGCGAGACCTATTGCATTGCAAATGCTTGTTGTAGATGGGATCTGCATATCTATCTGGCCTCTTACTATCCCTACTGTATGTACCCAGTCATAGTCCCCTCTCCCGCTGTGGTGTCCCCCTCTCCCGCTGTGGTGTCCCCCTCTCCCGCTGTGGTGTCCCCCTCTCCCGCTGTGGTGTCCCCCTCTCCCGCTGTGGTGTCCCCCTCCCCCGCTGTGATGCCCCCTCCCCCTCCCCCCCGCTGTGGTGCCCCCTCCCCCCCGCTGTGGTGCCCCCTCCCCCCCGCTGTGGTGCCCCCTCCTCCCCGCTGTGGTGCCCCCCTCCCTCTGTGGTGCCCCCCTCCCTCTCGCTGTGGTGCCCTCCCTCTCGCTGTGGTGCCCTCCCTCTCGCTGTGGTGCCCTCCCTCTCGCTGTGGTGCCCTCCCTCTCGCTGTGGTGCCCTCCCTCCTGCTGTGGTGCCCCCCTCCCTCCTGCTGTGGTGCCCCCCCTCCCTCCTGCTGTGGTGCCCCCACTCCCATCCGCTGTGGTTCCCCCCTCCCCACCCGCTGTGGTACCCCCCTCTCCCGCAGTGGTGCCCCCTGTCCCGCTGGCTGTGGTGCAACCCCCTCTCCCACTGTGGTGCCCTCCCCCCGATTTCATTTTCTCCTGTGCCCCTACTTTCCCAGGACGCTGTTTCTTTCTTCTTGTTCCGCTCAGACTCCACCCGTTCTCTCCTTCAGACATTGACGGAAAATAGGCACGGGATGCACCGGAGTTTGAAACCCAAGCATAAATGCGATAGCAAGTCCTTCCCACATCCCTGTCCTTACTGCTCTGCTAAAGTCAAGTCTTGCTCCCTATTGCTTCTACCTAGAAATATTACTCACTGCACAGTATTAATCCAATCTTCCTTTTCTGATATTTCTGTCATTGCGATCTTTACATAGAATGTCCCACTTTGAGTCCAATTTTCCAAGGACATGGTAGTTTGCCTGAGGTGGGTTGATATTGTGTGTGTGGGGGGGGGGGGGGGGGGGGGGGTGTTGTATGTGTGTGGTTTTTTTTCTGTTGGCTGTAATGTGCCTCTTTATGTTGCGATGGTGGCCTCTATATGTTGCGATGGGGGAGTCTGCACTGTTGCTACTCAAGCTGTGCCTTTACTGTGTGTAAATTAGACGTACGCATTTAGGTGTTACATTTGTAATTGAAACTGAAAATATACTCCAAACTCGTTTTAAATCCAACTTCGAGTTTACTTTTATTTACTCAGTAATACAAAGCTAATAATTACTGTCGAAAATGTGAGTTTATAAATCTGTTTTACCGTGTGCCCTTAATATTAAAGAATATACTCTTGCCTTTTCAGTGGAAAGTTCGGAGAACTCTAGCCTTCTCTATCCATGAGATCGCTGTGATTCTTGGAGATAAACTCACGGCTGCAGATCTGGTTCCAGTCTTCAACGGGTTTTTAAAAGATTTAGATGAAGTTAGGATAGGTGTTCTTAAACACTTGTATGATTTTTTAAAGGTAAGGATTGCATGCATACGTATGTGGGGTTAATTATCAGATGGAGTTTGAACATTTTCACTACTCTTTACAGATAGGTTTTGTACACCAATAAGTACAGTTACATATATATGCTGCAGTAATATTTGAAACCAAAATTGCAGTTGTAAAAGAATACAATGATCTATTGCTAAGGAATAGTTAAAAAAAGAAAGAAAGAAAACAGAACCTTCTCATATTCGAGGATATTGGTCCTGCTATAGGGTCCCGTAAATTCATAATGAGGTTACATATCTGCAGAATACATTGTGAACTGTATGGATAAGCTGTCCGGGTTTCAAAACGTAAAGTAGCTTTTCTGGTATTTAGTCAACTTCTGCCAAAATCTTCGTGCACTTTGCTGATTGAAGTTACAGACCGCACTGCTTTTGCCGAATCTAGTTCTTCTGGCCTCTCAAAAAATAGTATCTCAGGAGGCAAGTACTCATATGCTGGGACGTATCTTTTTTTTAAATCACCTTTTCACTTTATACATTGACTTTAACTGATTACAATTAAACAAAATGACTTTGATGCAAGTTTTATTGAAATGTATGGTAAACATACATTTCTTTTTTTCCCATACACACTTTGCAATCACTTTATGCTGTGCCATATCTTTACCTTGTATCTATATTGGGCAATCTCCATAGTTCACAGTGAAGTCCATTTCGTATTACTAGGTTGTCAATCACACTGCGAGCTGCTTTGGTGCCTTTCTTTTTGTCAACTTTCCCCATGTTTTTATGATTGATGTTTTATCCTTTCAACTTTTCATGGTCCTCTTCTGGCAACATTTAGTGGTGCTTTCCTATGTTTTTATTAACACGTTTTTGTCCCGTTTTTCCTCTTATGATTCTTTTGCACAGAGCAGTATAACGTTTTCAGTTTCAAGGACAATTTTCCTTTCTATGTAGCCTTGCCTTTTAGGCCTTTAACTTTTCTTTTTAGCTTCCATACAACCTTTGGCCCAGTGTCTCCCTTTACACTGTCCTTTAAACCTTTAGCTTCTGATAGATTCTATCCGATTAGTCCATTGTCCTAATCTTGATTGTCCTAATCTCGATTTTCCCCAAGTCCTAATCTCTATCTTTTCTCTATCTTATTTATACGTTCTACTCTCAAGGGTTTTCCAGGGCATGCAATTATAGTCTATGCAGCCAAGTCAATATGGTGTGGGAGTGAAAATTAACTATTATTTTTGAGTTGATGAAAGCTGTATTTTCTATCTAGGTAACCTGATTATTAATATGACTGTGAGGGGGCGGCTGCGATTGAGTGAAACGGACGAGGACGATTTTATCTTTGAGCGTTTGGGACATTGGAATGTTGTGTTTCCTACCCAAGTAATTTTTGCATCCTTTTCTCTATAGGCAGATGTCTGGGCCAAGACTCTGGCCTGGTAAACCCCAAGCCATGTGCATAGAGCACTTGAGGGCTAAAAATGACAGTCATGTAATTTGCAGTTTTACTTTTGAATAGTATGAATTGATTGGAAATGTTTCTGACTGCATTCCTCATGAAATGTTGATTTATTTTTGTTCTGAGGTAACTTGAAGTTTAATTGGTTAGTCTGTTTTGGAGATACCCGTTATAAACTTTATTTGCATACGTTGTGTATGAGAGAGTGGAAGGAGTAGCTTCATAGATTTCTGAAGAGCGGCAGCTGTGAGCAAGATGC
This sequence comes from Triturus cristatus, assembly GCF_964204655.1. Classification (NCBI taxonomy): domain Eukaryota; kingdom Metazoa; phylum Chordata; class Amphibia; order Caudata; family Salamandridae; genus Triturus; species Triturus cristatus. Next base: position 414,720,435 of record NC_140588.1, on the reverse strand, counting down.
TCAGAGGTCAAACAGCTCGAGTGTTTCAGAAGGTGATACATTATTTTCCTGTTCTTACAACTGATAAGGAGTATTCACAAGTATGTGTCTGGGATTTCACAAGATAAGATCAGAGGAAGGATGTTCAAGCCTCTGGCAAGTTTAGTTAACTGCTTTGATGATTTCAATCTAACTTGCTAGTGCTTTTCTTCCTCAGTCCTCTTGCTCTAAACCCGGGAGGAACTGTCATTTCGATCTGGCAATCACTTGTGGTAGCATTCTGACCCATTGTTCTTTTGACCACCTTAGATTAGACCCAGCCATATGCAAATCAGTCTCGGTCCTGTCCCAATAGGAACAGTTCAGACCGAGCTGCCAAGCCATATCTTCTCTGAACAGGAACATAAGCTACTCAAGACCAGTTTCACCCTGATTTTGGGGCTCGACAGTCTTTTGCAACTTGGTTCCAGTGGCACAGTGAACACAGATCCCATATCCGGGCATACCCTTGGCCACTTGGTGCGTGCATCAAACACACTAAGGTGATGGGAGAAATGCTTGCAACAAGTCTAACCACTGGCAATTACTCTGGAATGCTACCTCGAGTGTGCATGTTCTACGTAGGAAATCCTCAGTCAGCAAATCTTTGCTATTAGTTTGAAGAATAGATGTGCAAAAAGGTGTTAAATTTATATTAACATTATCTGCAACAATCAAATCCTAATAGAGTGCAACCACAACTCTATTCATGCGCATCCTTGCTATGGGATGGGGCTAGGCTGCTTGAAAGAAAGATCTGAGTACTGTGAAATTAGGCAGGCCGAGTGTTGAGAATAAACAATGAAAGGTTACTTGAAAGAACAAATTCAGTGAAGGGGTATGAGGAAGCTAATTAAGAGCAGGAAAAAATGTAGAAGAAATTAACAATCGGAATGAGTGATGAGAAGGAAGGAAAGGAAAGCACATTTATTTGTAAACCCTAGAAAACACCTTCCCTGTGTGTGTTCTGTACAAAAGAGAGTAAACACGGACAACCACTGATTTATACAATTTTTTTACAATACTGGAAAACACTAGGGAAAAACCCATTGGAATTCACAAGAAATTGAAACTGGAAATTGGGGTATTAATGAAGCACCAGGAATGTAATACAGTATTGAAGGTGGCAATTTAGTATTTTTTATCTAATTTGATTTTAATTTAGATTTTTTTTTAATTGCATCGTCAGAGTAATGAAAGATGAATTTTGTACAGGCCAATGTAATATACATATGTAAACATCAATAGTAAGAAGGGGTTGTTGTGGTGTGTTATCTGATAGAGACTTCTAGGCACAGATTCCTTACCTTAGAATTATCCCCAAGCGTCAGACTAGATCCGGAAATTTTTCGTGGGCAGTACCCCTGCAGGCCAGTAGGTGGCATCGTTCGGCTCCACGTGGCGTCGTCTGCGCCTGAAGTGACCAGCGTGCAGCCACAATAGGTGCCGCCCTAGCCGGCTGACATCAGTTCTTTTCTTTTAGCGGCAGTCAGTGCAGATCCGGAGAGAGCTACCCCCAGTTAGTTTAGGACTAGCTTTTTAGATTTTTTTCAAAGTCTTTTTGAGATTGGTCTACTGGTTTGGCCGGATATCCATTAATAAGGCGGGCTTCAAGCCCTGTGGCGCTGTTTTTTTTTTTAACTTCAGATGTTGGTGATGGACTGATGTGCGACACCTCAACTGTCTCTAATCCGGTTGAGAGGAAGGTCCTGAGATAGTTCGTGGAGCCCAGGATCCTCACAGCACTCCAAGACTCTTAGGTAAGTCCCACAACAAGATGAGGGAGTGTTGTCATTCAAGGGCTGGCTCAGTTGAGCCTGGACTGGCGGCTCCGTGCCTCCTTGAATTTACTGCAGCGACACTCGCCCAATTTTGCGAGTTCTATGAGGCCATGCAACTCCTATGTGGTGGCACGTTACAGCTGGTGTGTCTTCGGTCCCTCTGGTTCTCTGTCCGTGGTTTCGTCCTGGGCTCTAGTCGGGTCCCTTGCTACCACCTCGACGCCGGTCCTGCCGCCCCCATTTTCATCCCCGACTTGGAGCTAGATGTACATTGTCCAACACCAACTCTGGCGTTGACTGGAGCCATGTCTTCCAGGAAGGAGCCCGAAACCTATTTTTATGGGCTGGGACTTTGGGAGGGGTTGCTGGACCCTGGAAAATACCAGCTGCTGGACCCCCACATGGACTGGTGTGAGGAATTGACGGACGCCAGTAAACTGGCTAATTCTCCAGATACTGGTATGCTTTCGCCTCCTACCGTGGCTACGAAGGAGGGGACTTTTGCTATGGTGGTGAGAAGGGCAGCCAAGGTCCTGGAACTTAGCCTACCCTCAATGGCAGTAAAGACTAACGTCGTAACAGAGGTGCTTTAGCCGAGAGCAACCCCCTCAGAACCACTTCTCCCTTGTAATGAAGCCCTCGTGGACATCCTGTTAGGGTCTTGGTCCAAACCCTGCATAGGGGCTCCTGTGAACAGGACTATTGCCTGCCCCCACCACCCCACCTCAGGAGACCTCCATTTCCTCACACAACACCCCGCCCCGGAGAGCTTGGTGGTCCAAGCTGCCACCACCTGTGTAAATCCATGTGCATTCTCTACCACTCCACCGGATAGGGAATCCTCACAGGATAGGGAATCAAAGGTGCTGGACACCTTAGGAAAGAAAATGTTTTCTCTACTAGCTTGGCACTGCGAACATCACGTGTCTTTTCGGCCGTTACTCCCATGCCCTGTGAGATTGAGTTGCATAGGTGCTGCCCCTGGTCCCGAAGGAGGCCCGTGCCTTACTCCCCCAAGTAGGGCCGGCTCTAGGGCAGTGCGACCGGTGTTACCGCACTGGGTGCTGACTCTTCGAGGGGACACTGTGTTTGGAAGTATGTTATGGTTTCAAAAGCACCTGCTGCTGCTGCATTTTGCAATTTTCATACAAAAATAAAAATGTCAAGATAACTCTGGTGATTAATGTTCTTCCTGGAGAGAAGAGTTTTGTCTAGTGAAAGTTTTAACTCATTTTATGATAGCACAGAGGGTTAATATGCCTGCTGCAAAGAATGTGTACCTTGCAGATCACAAAGTGCATATAGTTTAAATAGGTCAGTGCTTTTGTCAGAGAGATCCTTTTGTTAATAGCAGCGTAGATGTTAAAATTCTAACATAGAACAGTGGGCTACTAACTGTCATCAAAGAGCTGAATGCAAACTGCAAGGTATATATTAAAGCATTATGATTTTTTCCTCCGTCTTTCATTATTCCAATGCTTCAAAAAGGGTTCATTTAGTTAAAAAAAATCCTTATTATTAAATGTAACCCCCAAACATGGGGTTATGTTTTAAATTCGGAGTCTGTGCTTCTCCAGTCCAAGCACTCTTAAACTATACTGTCTACCAGTATGGATGACATGTGACTCACCTTATAGTCTTCTAGCTTATGTAACATTTCCTAAACACTGATTTACACACACATGATTGTTCTGTGTAATGTGTGTAATGTAAAGTGCTCTGACACCCTACAATGGTATAGGTGGTGCTATATAACTAAATACATCTGAGAGAGAGTGGTTATGGAGACTTGAGGGGGCACTGTTAAAGGGTGGTAGCGAGGAAATCCATGTCGGGCACCAGCAAACATTGTTCCACAGGGCGTCACTAGCGCTAAAGCCGGCCCTGCTCCCAAGTTATGTCTGACAGGAGAGATGCAGTCAAGTTCTCGATTTGATGTGGGCTGGGTGGAACAGTTTCTTTGTCTTTGCCTTACAGCGCCACGCCTGGCTTAGAACAACTGGCTTTTCAAGGGATGTCCAAGTGTTGATACGGCTAGGTCCTCTGGTCTTTCCATGGCCCCTCGCCAAACACAGACTGCCTTTCATGGCCAAAGGAGTTTCCAGCTGTATCTTTACCTGCCCAGCCACCACGGTATGCAAGCTTCCCAGCCTCTGCGCGGGCGTGGACGCAGTGTTCACTGACCCCATTGGTTTGAGCAGCCAGAGGTTGAGCCAGTCACCCCCGGCAGCCTCCAAACCTCTTTAGTTTGCCCTCTTACCATCATGGGCACTCAGTGGTAGGCAGGATACATCATCAGTTGCCCTACTGTAAGTCTATAACATCAGACTGCTGGGTTCATCAGATTTTCTGAAGGGGGTACTCCCTTGCCTTCGTGACTACCCCCACCCCTTCATGGCTACCTCTCCCCTTCATGCCTACTCCTCCACCCATGCCACCCATTTGCAACTAGCTGATGAAGGACCATATCTCCTTGCTCTGTCTGGGACTGCTCTTTTGGCCAAGGGAGCTATAGAGAGGGTGTTGATGCCAGAAGTAGGTTGTGGTTGTTATTCCTGCTACTTTCTGCGCCTTATCAATTTCTTCCTCAAAATGTTGTTGTTCAAGATGCTCATGCATGTTCATGTCCTGTCTACCCTGGACCTGAGAGACTGGATGGTAGCTTTGGACTTGCAGGACACCATAGGCTTTATCTGTGGTTCATGGTAGATAGCAAGCACTTTCAGTTTGCTGTGCTTCCTTTTGGCCTTACCAGCGCCCCTCAGGTGTCCACCAAGGTGATGGTAGTTATTGCAGCTCATCCGCGGGGATCAGGGGTGCCAGTCTTCCCCTATCTCAGTGACTGGATATTGAAGGCCCAGGTTGTCTTCTCCCACCGCCAGACTGCGGCAGACCACCTGCAGTCGCTGGACTTTGCTATCAACATGCCAAAGTCACACCTGACTCCCTCTCAGGCGCTCCCTTTCATCAGAGCTGTTCTGGGCACGTTGCAGTTTCAGGGCCAATCCTCCAGAACGGTGATCCAGGATATTCAGGCTAGGATACTGATGTTTCAGCCCCTTTCCTGGATTTCTGTGGAGGGCTCCTGGCCCTCATGGACTTCTGCATCCTACTTGTGACATGCCCGCTGGCATATGCAGCCTCTGCAGTGGGACCTGAAGTTCCAATGGCCGAAGCATCAAGAGAATTTCTCTGGCATGTTCCACATCTCGTAGGGAACTACAAAATATCTGCAGTGGTGGCTAACGACCTGCGATTGGGTCAGCGGCAGACCCCTCTCCCTTCCCCAACCAGATCTGAAAGTGGTGACAGATGCATCACTGCTGGGATGAGGCGGCCATATGGGAGTGGTGGAGATCATAGACCTCTGGTCTCTGTCAGAATCCAGACTCCATATCAACCTACTAGAGCTCCGGTAATTCGGCTGACATTAAAAACCTTTCTACCATTCATCAAAGGACGGCTAGTGCAGGTGTTCTTGGACATCAACACCATCATGTGGTACTGCTGCAAGCGAGGCGGGATGGTGACCCTTTGTCAAGAGGCCCTGCTTCTCTGAACATCCGGGCATATCCCTGATGGTTTCACAGCTGGTGAGTTCTCAACGCCAGAGTGGACAAACTCAGCCGAAGATACCTAGCTGATCACTAATGGTATCTCCATCCCGAGGTGGTGCACGGTGTCTTTCAGCAGTGGGGCCTTGGTTAGATCAGTTTGCCACCTCATGAGAAGGCTCAATGTCAGCGGTTTCCAAGGCAGCTCTTGCTCGGAGACTCTTTTCGTCTCAAGTGGAGCTCAGGCCTCCTTTATGCCTTTCCTCTCATACCACTCCTGCCCAGAGTCCTCAAGAAGATCAGAAACAACCGGGCCCAAGTCATCTTTGTGGCTTCGGACTGGGCTCGGAAAGTTTAGTATCCCTAGCCGTTGAACATGACCATTGGTCCTCTGATCAGGCTGCCCCTTCGGGAGGATCTTTTGTTGCAGCAGGGGAGGATTCTCCACTCAAACCTGTCAACGCTCTGCCTTCATGCATGGAGATTGAGCGGCGACAGTTGACAGCTTTCGACCTTCCACCAAAAGTCTGCAATGTTATCCTGGCAGCCAGGGGTCCCTCTACCAAGACGGTATACACCTGCTGTTTTGGCAAGTTTGTGGCATTATGTACAGAGAATCCGATTGATCCTCCTTCTGCTCCCCTTTCTCAGGTCCTTCTTTTTATCCTCTCTTCCCCAGCAGGGCTCTGCTCTGTACACACTAAAGGGCTATCTTTCTGCCATCTCAACTTTCTTCGGTTCCCAAATCGGCCATCCCTCTTCAAATCCCTTGTTGTAAATAGGTACTTGAGAGGTTTGCTACACATGTTCCTACCTTCACCCTTCATCATGCCTCGGTGGTCTTAATCTAGTCCACATTTTTCTGATCTGTGCCCCCCTTCGTGCCATTGCACAGCTGCCTTCTCGGGCTCCTTACCATCAAGATGGCCTTCCTGGTGGTAATAACATCTGCCGGGAGGGTCAGTGAGCTTCAGGCCTTGTCATCCAAGCCTCCGTACCCGAACATAGACCCAGATAAGTTGGTTCATCGCACTAGAGCTTCCTTTCTGAGGAAAGTTGTCACTCACTGGTTAGAGGCAGCAGACCCGAAAGCAGAGGACGGCCTGGGACCAGGGTTCAATTCCCGACGCGGCAGGGTTGTGGATCAGGGCCAGCGGACTTGATAATTCTCGCCTCGGTGCCTACTCTAACCAGGGATCACACTCGGCAACTCTGGGCATTAGCTTGCCTCATCTCCACAACGGCCCCCAACATTCGCCGGGGATGCCTGGTTTCACCTTGGAGATACCCAGGAGGGACCATCTCACAGGGATAGCCAGGACGGGTTCCCCAGCGGTCTACAGTGGCACGATGCCTCAGGGCAGCAGTGCGCTTTACAAGACACATACATTTACATTACTCCTTTTCATGTAGACCAGTCCAGCACCTTGCCTACTTTCTAGGATCTACCACATCATTCTACGGAAGAGGAGCAACTTCACCATCCAGACCCAAAAAGAGCATGGTCATTCTACCTTGACCACACGAGTTCCGGTGGGCGACCAACTCTTTGTGGGGTATGTTCGGAGCAAAGAAGGGAAAGGCCATGCAGAAGCGGACCATTTCCCGATGGATCGTGCTGTGCATTAAAATCTGCTACGTATTGGACAAGAAGCAACCCCCAGAGAGCTGGCATGCTGATTCCACCAGAGCCAAGGCTGCGACCACTACATCAGCACCTAGCGTTCCAGTCCTGGACATTTGCCAGGCAGCAGCGTTGTGCTTCTCTGCACATGTTTACCAAGCACTACTGCCTGGACAGTCCGGTCCGTAGGGATGGCCATTTTGCCTTTTCGGTCCTGCAGGAATTTAGTGTAAAATAGTTTTGCAGACCCACCTTCAGGGAGGTATTGCTTGGGTATCTAGTCTACAGTAAGGAACCTGCGGCTAGAATTCTCTATCAGATGTACAAGTTACTTACCTTTGGTAATGCCATATCTGGTAGAGACTCTATTTAGCCACAGATTCCTTTCCGACCCACCCATTCTCCCCTCTCTGTGAACGGGTTTCTAGGGACAAGAATTTTCCCTTTCAGGGCCCTAGTTTTCCACATCAGTGGTCAGTGTTCTTCATGGCTCCGTGCTCCTGGCTTGGAAAGTCGTGAAAAGAAGCAGACGTTAGCAAGCTGGGATGGCACCTAATTAGAAACCACACATGTCACTGTGTACTGCTCACGAGAACTTTACAGATCCGGTCTGACACCTGGGGATAATTCTAAGGTAAGGATCTGCGGCTAGATGGTCTCTACCAGATAAAATGTTACCTTAGGTAAGTAACTTGTTCAGAAAAGCACAACGATGTAGCCTGAGGATTGAAGTCGCACAATGAGTAATGTATACAAAAAAAGGATATGATGATTTTAACAACTGTAATACACAGTGAAATAACCAGAGGGATAATTGCCCATCAGAAATATAATATGGAAGACTTTGTCTACATATTTTATGTATGAGAGTGAAGTCTTATTTAAAAAGTCTGTTCGTAGTATGTCTGGCTGTAGATACATATGCTCTGCATACTCCTGCTATTTAGTGTTTGTCTCAGAGATTTGCAGGTTGTTTTTCCTCAAAGGATCCTTTTGAGTCACTAAATGAACTGTGACTCCTCCCTTAGTGGGCGGTGCCTATGAGCACAAACTCCATGTTAGATTGTTTTTTTTCCTAATTGCACCGTTCCCAATTGGGTTTGGCATCCCCCAACCTTCTGCACTACTATATACATCTGTTCAATTGAACTTTATAAGTTGCACCTTCTTAATTTTTTTTTTATTTCCGTTGGTAAATAATTTTTTTCTCAACACTTCATAAATGTTTTAATTTCTTTTATTTCAACATATTACTTGTTATCCATTCATTTTTATCCTGATTTGTGTGCGCCACGTGCTTTCCATGACCCCAATGCATTTTGGGCTGTATGATTAAGCCCTTTGCCATGAGGGTTATGTTTCATTCAGATGAGTGAATTGAGCGTTACCATATCTGCTGGTACCTAGTTATTCTTCTGCATTCTCAAGTAGGGTGTCTTAAAGACACCCAGTGATCAGTGGAGCAACCTGAATAGCTGTGAACTTGAGTAGAATCTAGGATTAAAGGATAAAATGATTGAAGGATGGCAGACACAAACACAAGAACACTCCAAAAGTGGAGCGCTCTGAAAACAATCAACTATTCATTTTTTTTCCACCATCTGGTTCAGCCATGTACCAATGAGGATCTGCAATTCAACATGTCTGCTGTGTTTCTTTCAGGGCTACACTGTGAAAACGTAGACTCCCACCTTTATAAGCTCCTCTTCTTTTATTACGCTTTCCTTTTCATTCACACCCTCTAGAGACTGACGCCCTGTGCCAGAGTCCCTGACCCAGCAAGAGATTTCTAACCTCTTCCAAACCACAAAGAAACTACAGCTCTGTGACGTCCAGGGTCTTAAGTAGACAGCACTCGCCCCCATTCCTGGCCTTATACTGAGGCAGAGCACCGGTCACGAGAGAGTTGGGGTTTGAGCGTCGCACATAAGACTGTACCACCTCCAGAACCATCACCAGCTCCGGTCCGCATCAAGCAGAGGCCTGCATCCTGAGGATGGATTTGTCCAAGGGTGTTGGCCCCCACCCTCCTCCTGTCCGTGGAGCCCTACACAGCGCAAAGCCACTGACAAGCCATGACATCACTCGAAGTTGCGGGTATCTTCAACACTGGCTACTTCAAAGCCAGCATCGACTTCGAGAGCACTATTGATGACTGATTTGCAGAGACACTGCCTCAAAATAGGAGGCTTGCCTTTGAGAAGGAGTCACCCTCTGATCTGATGCCCAAAAGACTTAAATACAAGGGCACCATCCCTTAACCTTATGCTCTATCTCGGCTGCCTCTTCCAACTCTACCAATACCAACTCCATCACCACAATCTCTGTGCTTACACCATTCCATCTGCTCATGCCAGACTCACATGAAGGGTCCTCATGCTCTTTGTCCAATTCAGGCAGCCCTTTTGGCCCTGCTGACCCTTATGACACTCCCTTCAAGCCAGGGCCTACTGATGACCCTTGGACCAACTATGATAGTGATCCTCTGGGCAGCCCACACCACAGCCACTGCTCCATCAGGGCATCTCCCCCTGATGACACCATGGTGTGCCACTAGGTCCATGGCCACCTTTCACAAAGAGGACATGCAGGTCTTTCACAAGGAAGAGGACTCCCCTCCCCCCCCCCATCCAATGAAAACAGGCTTCAAATCAGAGCAGACAGTGCATTTCCTGTCCATGCTCAAGATCAAGGCAAATCCACTCCTGAGACATTCAAGGAGTCCGACAAGGATTATACCCAGAGTAGAGAAAAAGTAATCTGCCTATATCGGAGGTTATGTACCCACCGACTCCCGGTTCTTCCACACAGTCTGCAAAAGTGCCTTAGATCAGGCCACAGGAAGCTTAATACCGCTGGTGTAAGGGTAGCCATAGGTGCAGTTACCCACTAGCACATAGCCAACTCCATAGGGCTGTTCTCTGGCCATAACCGGTCCCAATGGCAAAAGATGCAGGAACTGGTCTAACATCTACCTGAGGATTGCAGAGATGGTGTCCGACGGCAAGACTGTATTCAGCATCGTGGCCACAACAGACACAGGCTCCCTGTTTAACACCAGTGTCCTCCGATGCTATGCCTGCCTAGTTACACATCTCTGGGTTCTAGCTGGAAGTCCAACAGCATCTTCTCAACCTCTGATTCTATGGTGAACAGCTATTTATTTGGTCCACATGTTGATGAGGTGCTGTAAAATATCAAGACCCCAACATCGCAAAATTGATTGCTGGGGGGAGTTCCTTTTGGAGATATCATCCTCGAGAAGGAGCTAAGGCCGCCTCCTCTACCAGCCACACTTCTATCAGAGGCAACAGTGGTCCTCCACCAACAGTCTGGGAGGGGCTACGCATAAACTGCCTACAGTAGCAATAGGGCATGGGTAGAGACAGTCCCAGTAAAGGGCCCTCCACCTCCAAGCACAGACTTGACGCCTCCCAAATCAGACATCCCCTGGAGGGGGTCGGGGGGGACTGCAAGGCTTCTACCCACCTGGGAAGACATCACCTCAGATCAGTAGGTTGTCAGCCATGGCTACTGCCTAGAACATATTATGCCCTCAACAAACCACCCCAAACACATACCCTCAAAGGTGAACACCTTCTCTGAAAAGGAAGTGAAGTACTCCTCCTCAAGAGCATAATAGAGAGGGTGACTCCTCACCACTGGGGCAAGGGCATCTCTTCTTTACCTCCTTATTCTCAGGAAGAACTACTCCAGGCAAATCCTGGACTTCTTGCCTCTCAATAAATACATCCCACTGTCCCAGCAAGGTGACTGCATGACAGAGTTAGACCTTAAGGATGCTTGCTTTTACTTATTCATCCACCCCGCCCACTGGTGCTACTCATCTTTGTGATAAGTGGCTAGCAGTACCAATTCAAACTACTTTCCTTGGGGGTCGCCACTGCCCTAAGTGTATTCACCAAGTGCCTAGCGGTGGTAGCTGTGCGTCTAAGGATGGGTGGCACTCATGTGTTCCCTTACCAGGACAATTGGCTGATACAGAACATCGGTTTACTCAAACTGCGATCTCCCCGCTCTGCAGATTGGGATTCATCATAAATGCTATGATGTTCCTCCTTAATCCCCTTCAGGGCCAGACCTTCCTGGGTCCCTCCTAAACGCCATTGCAGGCAAAGTTTTTGTTTTGTATTTAAGCAGTTGCTGTCTCTTTTTCGGACTTATCCCTACCTCACAGAACTTTAATGTGCTTTGTAGGGATGATTGCCTCATACATCACCATAGTACACCAAGCCAGGCTCCACATGCGCCTCTTACAGGAGTGCCTCTTCGAGCAATGGTAATTGGCAGAGGGTCACTGGGCATATCCAGTGTTGGTGGGGGTCCATTGCTTTCTGCAGTGGTGGAACAGCAACAACCTGCTTCAGACCAGGCCCAGCAGGAAGTCCCCGTTGATCAGGTGAATATTAACATGGACTCATCCCTCCTAGGCTGAGGGGTGCATCAAGACAACATGAAAATACAGAGGATGTGGTCCACCCCACAATCCTCCAACGTAAGGCACTCTATATCAATTGCCTCTAGTTTCTAGCCATGTTTAGCTCTCAAATCCTTCTTTCAGAACATCTAGGGCAAAGTACTTCTTATCATGACGGGCAACATGACCACCATATAAGCAGTACTTGTTCTTCCCAGGTCTGAGCACTAGTGCAACAGATCTGGCACTGGGCCATCTGCCACCGCATAACCTTCTGACAGAGTACGTTCCAGGAGTAGACAGTGACTTTGCCAACCTTCTCAGCAGGTCGCATCAACAAGTCCAAGTCCATGAGTGGGAATTCCACCTACAAGTACTATTCCCCTACTTTTGCTGCTGAGGTACCCTACAGTAGACCTGTTAGCCACCCACGACAATGCTGAATACCCAAATGTCTTCTCCAGGGTCTCACCGCCCATGGGCAATGTTCTATTTGCCTATGTTTTTCCTCCTCGCCCACTCATTCCATAAGTGGTAAGGAAGATGTTGCAAACATTACTCTCATTCATCCTGGTGGCTCCCACTTGCGCTAGGCAGTATTGGACCTCAACTCTTCTTGGGGTGTCCATCAGCCCTCAAAAGAAGCTCCACAAAAAGCTGGTCCTTCCCACACACCACCAAGACTAAATCAGGCACCCATACCCGAGACATCCCAACCTAGTGATCTTGCACCTGAGGTCTTGGAGTTTGACTATCTCAGTCTCTCACAGGACTGCTGAATGCCTGCAGACATACTAACTATGCATGTTATGCCGCGAAGTGGAAAGGTTTCATCCACTACTACATCTCTAATACCTTCTAAAGCCCACCGTTCTGGACATTGTCTGCTACCTCTTGCACATGCAAGATTTAGGGTGCGCCTACAACTCTATACATGGCTACAGCTAACTGCTGCCTTCCTGGAAAACAGGCAAGAATTGGTAATCATTTAGGATCCCTGTGATCAAGGCATTCATGGAATGATTCAGGAGGATAACCTCCAACCCCAAAGCTCCATGGAACCTTAATATTGTCCTCATCAAGACTCATGGTCCCTCCCAGCCTTTTGAATTCTGCACTCTTGCCCTTTACAGTTCCTCTCCTGGACGAAGGCCTTCCTTATAGCCATAGCTTCCCGCGGGCAAATCAGCAAACTGCAGTTATTTCCCCTTTCAAGTTCACAAGGACAAGGTTGTTCTCAGAACTAATTCAAAGTTCCTTCCCAAGGTGGTACTCCCTCCCCACCTCAGTCAGACTATAGAACTTCAAGTCTTCTTTCTGCAACTAGACTCTGTAGTCGAGACTACACTTCACACTCTAGATATTAAACGGGCTCTCATGAAGTAATGCTATGACTCATCTTAAACAAGTTTGACCAGCTCTTTGTAGCCTTTGTCAAACCACTCGAAGTGGCATTCCATCTTGAAAGGCTGGCATAGCAAGGTGGGTAGATAAGTGCATCCAGACCTATCGCAAAGCCAAAGGAACCCTGCCCTCCCCACCAGAGCACACTCAGCCAGCAAAAAAAGGCACATTCCTGTCCTTTTTGAGCAATATTTTGGTAGCTGAAATATGAAAAACAGCAACCTGGTTAACATTACACACATATTTACCAAGCACTATTTGGACATCTTGGCCCATCAAAAGGCAATGGGAGGGCAGACATTACTAAGAACTTTGTTCCCCACATTTGCACCATCCACCTGCTAACAACAATTTATAGAAGGTACTGCTCTACAGTAGGTGCAGAGCATGTGTATCTACAGCCATAAATGCTACGGACAGAAAATGTTATTAATGCTGTAAGCGTTTGTTTGTAGCATGTAGTGCTGCAGGTTTACATGCGACCACCCTCATCAACGGAGCCGGTCTGTTTCAGATCTCTCTTCTTACCAGTTTTTGATTTAATTTATTACCCTCCCAATACACATTGTCACCATGCCACGTTTACTCGCCACTCCTTACACACGGTCACACTGTGCGAAAAACAATCTAATATGGACTCTGTGGCTGTGCGCATTGCCCACTAAGGAAGGAGCCACAGTGCATCTTGTGAAGGAAAAGACTTTTTCAAGGAAAAACAACTTGCAAACGTCCATGCGCAGCTCTGGATAGTAGTGTGTGCAGAGCATGTGAATATACAGCATTATTCGCTAGGACCAGATGCTTACAGGATAAGTAAATTTTCCTTTGTGACCTAGTTGTTTGTCTTCTTACAGCTCCTCCACTTAGACAAAAGAAGAGAATATCTTTACCAGCTGCAAGAATTCTTAGTGACCGATAACAGCCGGAATTGGCGCTTTCGAGCAGAACTGGCAGAGTATGTATTTACCTCTGATAAGTGGAGTGTTGTGTTTGGTTTTTTCTTAATTGAATCACAGCCTTTTCACATTATTTGTAATGGATACTTCGCTACTTTTCCCTAAGGTCTTACTCTCAAGATGGTCACCCCTCGCCACTAATGTGTAATTGGTGATTGCCAACATTAAGTACTCATGATTGTTTTTGTATTAAGTGCCTATCAATACCAAAATATCAATATAAAAAACAATTCACTTACCAGTATTTCTAAATCAACAGGCGGGTTTTCTGGCTGAATTTACCAAGAAAGTCACAAACCGGCTCTAGATGACAGCATTCTTAATCAAATTAGAACGTGGCTACCCAACAATAGATCTCTGCAACATTTCAAAATAAAAATGGCAAGACTTTGTGTTCAGAATACTGGAACCAGGTTTATTGAGTAAGGTAATTTTGTTGAAGTCACTAAGGGCATTACTTTTCCTTCAATTCCTTTGATGCCCACCATTCTACTGAAACTTTGAAATTGCTTAAACCCTCCTTTTTAATACATACAAGTCATCGCTAAGGAAGGCCCTAAACAGCCCATAGGACAGTTTGCATTATATTTAAAAAGTAGGATTTGTTTCTTTAGTTTTACTTGTTCTGGTAGTGGAATGACTCCTAAATTAGGTTTTCACTAGCGTAAGGCATACTTCTCCCATAGGCTAACATTGGCTTACCTTATTACGTTTAATAGATGCTAACGTTTGATTGGGAACAGGTAGAAACATCAGGTTTGGATGGAAATGGTTTGCATATAAAAATCCTCTTTAATGGTCAAGTCAGATTTAAGTCAGAGTTCTGAAAATGTCGCTTTTATAAAGTTTGCGTTGTCTTGACCTAATCATTTGTTGCTGTCAGTGTCCAGGGTCATATGACTGTTAATAGCTTAGCTTTTGGACTTTGTGTTTTGCCCCCAGACAGTGAGACATCCGGGGGCTAGCTGTGGGCAGGATGGGCCATCCTGCCAGAATGGCAGTGGGCAGAGCTGTCCCTGCCTCACTTAAACTTTAAATGACTGCCTCCAGTACAATCGCAAATTAACGTGCCACTAGCCTTTTGTCATCCCAGATGTCTCGTAGTCTTGGCAAGGGAAGGAAGGAACTTTCCAGAACCAGATTTGGCGTTAGCCTAGAAGATTCCCCCACTTCAGAGGCTGGCATCTGGTATAAATATTGGACCCTCGGAACCCTTCTTCAGTACATTCCTTGACCAGTGGAAGACTTCAGAAGGACTGCCTTGGACCCCTAGAGGACAGCTCTGCTTGAGGCTTGCCTTGCCTCCTAGAGGACTGCATTGTTTCTTGAGTCCTGTCTTGCTGCATGAATCCAGGACTACCAGACACTCTAAGAGCTAGGATGCGTGCCTCCTGCGTGAGCTACAGGGACATAAGCTCCAGAGACCATGCTCCTGGCTTCTGCTGGAGTAAGTCCTAACTTCCCAAGTGGTGGTGCTGAACCCTTCTTTGTGGAGTTAAAGGTGCTAATCCTGCCTAACCCTAAAAGTTGGCACTTGGAAAAGATTTCACCAAATTGTGACTGAGAACTGATGGAAGACCAGGACTGCACTAGTCGCCGATCCGCCCAAGGTGCATCACTGATCGACCTGGGTTCGTGGTAGCTCCAACTACTTTTTTCTCCACTGCAGCAAATCCTGTTCATCAGGACCTCTCATGAAAGTATCACACATTGTGGAGTCCTCGTCGGCTACAGCCTGCGGCTTCGACCTGCTGAAGATTTTGACTTCCAAAAAAATGACAAGTCTTGAGGTAAAAATCTTGACAGCGACTCCAGTGGCTCCCTGACGACTCCTCCTTGGACACCGTCCGCTGCCTTGCCACACTGGACTTTTCTTTCTCAGGAACTTTTCTTCAGAATTTCTTCTAAGTCCAAAGGTAAGCCCAGACCAAGCCCAATCCACATTGTGTATCCGTCGCAGTCGACCTTTCCACTTTGGCACTTTTTCTCTCAACTAGATACCTGCGGTTGTCATTTTCAGCTTTTAGGCGCTATTTGCCTCTAAAAACTTTAACTCTGGTTCTACTGATTGGATGTAATTTGTTTTGGTGTCATTTTACTGAATAAACTGTTCTATGTTTTTCTAAAGTGGTTTGGGATTTTTAAAAATTTTTTTTTTTTTTTAAAGAAACCTTTATTATACAATAAAATACAGACAAGGGCCTACAACCACCAAGGCCGGCCGCTACAGAGCCCGAGGGCCCGCAATGCAACACATTCAAATGAACCAGAGGCAAAGCTCCCGGCAGTTCGTGAGCACATGCAACAGGCCGTGGCCATAGGCCGAGAGCAATCGGAAAGAACAGTTTCATTTTCAATTAAATACAAAACTCACTCAAGGCAATGAGAGTCCGAAATAGCAGCGTGCGCTTCCCAGGACGGGGGACAAGGTACAGTGTCCGAAGCAGTTCTTGACAGGAAGTGGTAGCGGGGGGCAACGGGAAGATAAAGCATGGAACACACCTCACACAATCCCGCAGAATGTGTGGCTAGGGGGACAAAGCAATATCGACCTCTAACGGCAGAGGCGGGGTGCAGATATGTCCACGATATAAATTCCATGGACCCCATACCTTAGTCCATTTCCCAGGCTTGCCTCTCGCCACATACACCGTCTTTTCCCTAAACATACACCAGTCCATATTCTCCTTCCATACCGCGATCGTGGGCGGCCTTGGGGAGCCCCACAGCTGTGCAATGTTACGCTTAGCCACCATGTACCCCAAAGTCACCCACTGCGTCTGTGCCACATTATAGTCATTCGGTTCCCAGACATTCAACAAACACCTCCTAGCCTCTGGCAACAGAGCAATGTGCGTGACCTCCTCCATTACGGCGTGGATATCGTTCCAAAATCGCACAACCTCCAAACATTCCCATGGGATATGAAGGAAGGTACTCGACAGGCCACATCCACGCTTACACAATCCGTCCCTCGAGTAACCCATACGTAGCAAACCGGGCCCCGTGACATACACTCTGTGGAGGATCTTCAGCTGCACGAATCGTAAGCGGGCCGGGATCGCCACCTCTTTCGGGGAGGCCACTGCCGTTACCCAGTCCTCATCGTCCAGTTCCAAGCCGTCGCCCGTCCATGCCTCCCGCAGACGGGTCAGCAAGTCCGCGCGATCATTAATAAGTTTTTTGTAGATCAGCGAAATAGTGCTGTCGGGCACATAGCCATCCAACACTCTATCCTCCAGCGGGGAATATTCGGGGATAGCAGCAACGTCCGGAAAGACCGAACAGAGCGCATGGTGAACTTGTGCATACCGGAAGTACTCTCTATCATTTAATTTGTATTCGGTTTTAAGCGTTTCAAACGTTTTAAAAGACCCCTTCGCCCAAAGATCACCCACCTTACATATACCAATCATATCCCATTTCTCAAAGCCTTTCGTTTTCCACAAACAACCCAGCCGCTCGGAGGCATACAACTGCGTCAACCGAGCCAAGCGACCCCTCCACCCCATTGCAGCACTCGCCGCATGCCACACCCGTACCGCAACCTGCGTGGGTCCTGTCAACCGTGCATCCGGGGTCACCGAATACAGCGCCCTATTATAATCCCCACCCGGGAGCAGTAATTTATCCATCTCGAAGGCTGGATTCAAGGCAGGACCATATATCCCGTGGTTCACCGCCGCCAATTGAGACGCCCAATAGTATCTTTTTTTTTTTTTTTTGTAAAAACCTTTATTGACATTTCAACCAAAGACAAGTATGGGCCTACAACCCCCGGGGCCGGCCGCTAAGCAGTCAGAGTAACAGAAAGCAAATTTTAATCACAGGCAGCACCTCGGGGAGCAGATTCTCCATGCTAGTATACTCTTGGCCACTGAACAGCCCAAGTAGGGACCAGGATACAAAAGGTTTTCATTTTATAATAAGGGATAGAAGGATCAGGTGCCAAACAATTTCCCAGCAGCGAAAAATGGCAGGCAGAATAGTAAACGTCCAATAGTATCTTTTAATATCGGGGAGGGCGACCCCCCCATCGTACCAGGGGAGCGTCAACTTGGCGAGAGAGATCCGCGGCCGCCCGTCCCAAAACAGTTGGCGCTGAAGACCCTCCACCTCACGAAAATAACGGGCTGGTACGACATCTAGAGTATTTTGCAAAGCGTACAAGAAGCGAGGTAGCGACATCATTTTAAACAATGCCGCCCGTCCGAGCGGCGAGAGCGGAAGTCGTCGCCACCTCGCGACGTCGGCCTTCAATCGCTGGAGGGGAGGGAGAAGGTTTCGCTCATAGCGGGCCGCGGGATCCAGAGAGATAATGATTCCCACATATTTGAACCCCAGTGTGGCAATCTGGATAGGGCAATCTCGCGGCAAAAGGGGGGCCTCGCCCGAGAGGACGTAAACACATGACTTGGCCCAGTTGATGACCAGGCCAGAGTTGCGACCAAAGGAATTCAATACGTCCACCAATACAATTAGCGACTGTCGGGGAGAGGTGAGATACAGAAGGATGTCATCCGCGTAAAGGGAGACACGGTCATCAAACTCCGGCGTCCATATAATGCCCCGCAGCTACGGCTCCCAACGCAACCAGGCGGCGAGAGGCTCCAAATAAAGTGCAAAGAGAAGGGGTGATAACGGACAACCCTGCCGCGTACCTCTCCCCAGTGCGAAGGGAGCCGACACCCTACCATTCACCACAACCTGAGCCAGTGGGTCAGCATATAGTAATTTTACCCAACCAATAAACTCAGGGCCGAACCCGAATTTCGCCAACACGGCCCAAATATACGGCCACTCCAAAGTGTCGAACGCCATAGTAGCATCTAAAGATGCCAAGATGGCCGGCTCACGTATAAACTCCGCTCTAGCAAGCACGCCATGCAACCGCCTCAAATTCAGGACGGTATTCCGATGGGGTATAAAACCGGACTGATCCTGATGAATCAAGTCGCCCACAACCCGGACCAGCCGATTAGCCAATACCTTAGCCAGAATTTTGGGTTCTGCGTTCAACAGCGAGATGGGCCTATAGGAGGCGCAGCGATCTCGCGGCTTCCCCTCTTTGTGTATCACAACTATGGTGGCGAGACGTTGGTCAGGGGGGAGGGAGCCCGCCGCACGTGCCGCAAAAAACATGTCCCGGAGATACGGCGCTATCTTATCGGGACGCAACTTGTATAGTTCAATGGGAAGTCCATTAGGACCCACAGCCTTACCAGACGCGATCGAGCGAGTGGCCAAAGCGATCTCCTCTGACGACAACTTCGCCTCCATCAATATTGCATCAGCCTCCGATAGGGTTGGCAATGCAATGTCTCTAAGCAACAGATGAGAATCCTCCTCCGAACGCACAGAAACCGGAGAGTATACCCCGCGGAAATAATCCGCGAAGCAGTCAACAATATTCACAGGGTCAGTCACACGTACTCCATCCATTCTCTCCACAACGGGCACCACCCTGCTCGCTCTCTCCTTCTTATCCAACCAAGCAATCAACTTTCTGGCCTTATCCCCCACATCATACAGTCGTCCTTGCTGCTCTCTACCCATCTCTTTAGCGGAATCCGTGACAAGCGCTCTATAATCTGATTGTTTGAGGCTGAGAACGTGCAATTTCTCATCAGTAACACCCCGCTCCAAGTCCTCCTCCATTTCAGCTATTTCAGTTTCCAGGCGAACCACCTCTGCTCTCTCGCACCTCTTAGCATGAGAGATAAGTGACAAGGCCTGCCCCCTGATCACCACTTCATACCCCTCCCATAGGGAGACAGCTGACGACACCGACCCCACATTATCATTGAAGTAGTGATTGGTGGACTTGACCAGTTCCGCGCGGATCTTAGGGTTACGTAAATACCAGGGGTTGATGGGCGCTACTCTCCCCTCCGCCCCAGGGACAACCCTCAGTTGCAACCATACAGGGGAATGGTCAGAAATACCTCGGGCCAAATGACGCACCTCCCCAATCATCCCAGCTTGGATCGCCGGCATAAGCATGTAATCAAGTCTCGAGAGACTCCCATGGGCCCCGGAGTGAAAGGTGTATTGCGCCTGTCCCGGGTGCATCAATCTCCAGCAATCTACAAGTCCCAAAGTGTCCATAAAGCCACCCAACCAGGCCTGAGCCCTAGGGAGATCCCTGGGGGGGCGGCGATCCTCCAACCCGGATACAACAGCGTTAAAGTCACCCCCCAACACCAGAACCCCCCCAGGGAGTCCCAAGTCCAGACGCCCCAAATCAGCAAATGTATCCGTCTGTAACCCCGGAGGCACATAAACAGCAACAAGCGAAACAGTCCTACCCTCCCATCTCCCCACCAGTGCCACATAGCGCCCCCTATCATCGTGAAGCACCTCGTCCACCTCCAATGGGAGAGAGGCCCTAACCAAAATGCCCACTCCCCTTGAGCCAGAAGTGAAACCAGAGTGAGCTGCAAGGTGATAGCCCCTCCTATTTAGGGCATGGAAGGAGTTTCCAATCAAATGTGTCTCCTGCAGGAAAACAATGTCGGGCGAAATCCGTTTCAGAAACTGCAACACCACCCCGCGCTTGATCCTGTCCCCCAATCCATTCACATTCCACGAAAGGATTCTCAATCCCCTACCCCCCACCCCACTCCCGTGCATGATACCCACATCCCGGAAAGCACAACCCGGACAAGTCAGCAGAGAACTTCACATTGCTTTGCGAAACAAACAAACAGTCCCCAACACCCCCCCTCCCCCATAATCCCCCAACCACAACTCCCCCCTCCCTGCACCCCTGCTTGAGCCCAAACAGCCCCCCCAACTCGCAGTGTGCCTGTCGCCCTAACATATACCACAAAAAGAACCCCAGAAGGAGGAAAGGGCCCCGATAAGCTCCCCACCACCTCCAAGCATTTGAGGGGCATAGTGTCCCAAACTAGAGTCCAGTTGAGCCAAGGTACAAGACGTCACCAGTCTAGTCCATCCCCAGGAACCAAGTTCTAGTCCTGCTGCACCAAACCCTCTCCGCCATCCGACCGTCCCGATCCTGTCCCCGAGGCAGGGCATCCAACCAGTCTCCAACCGCCTCCGGCCGGTCGAAGAAGTGTGAGCGACCCCGGAACTCAACCCGCAGCCTAGCCGGGAATAACATCGCATATTTCAGCTCCATGTCCCTCAAGCGCCGTTTGACTCCCAAAAATCCCAGCCGTTGTTTTTGAACCGCTTGCGTGAAGTCCGGGTAAAAACTGACATTGGAGTTCTCAAACTTCAGCGGCCCGGCCACCCTCGACGCCTGAAGGATAGCATCCCTATCCCGAAAGTTAAAGAGTCGGGCGATTATAGGCCGCGGGGGAGCACCCACTTTGGGCGCACCACCCGGAATCCTGTGGGCCCCCTCCACTGCGAAGAACTTGCTCAGTCCCTTGGGCGCGAGACGATTGATCACCAGATCCTCCACGAAAAGGTCAGCAGCAGAGTCCTCCGATCTTTCCGGCCCTCCAATGATACGAACATTATTCCGTCTAGCCCTGCTTTCGGAGTCCTCAAGTCGACGGTCCGCCAGGTCACTGGATAGCCGCAACCTACGGACCTCCGTCTGCAGGGCAGCCACGTCCACAGTTAGGCTCGACGCAGCTTGAGCCAAGGAGTCGACCCGCTCGTTAGTTTTGGACAGGTCTGCCCTGACCAAATTCACATCGATCAGGACCGCGTCCAATTTATGAGCCAGGGTATCAAACTGCTGACCCACAGCAGCCTTCATCTCCTCGATGGCGCCCATAACATCCAGCAAGGTCAATTCTGACGATGGGCCCGAGACCTCCTTGGACCTCTCAGGCGATTTATGCGAGCCACTAGGGGATCCCTTTTTTCTGCGCATAACGATCCATATTATTGACCTGAGTATAGGCTCCCCTCCGGGTTGACTTGGGTTTCGACTTGTCTCCGTCTAGTCTCGCCGCCATCGTCCGAAGGCCACCAAGGTTGGCACCCGCCAGCACCAGGAACAAGGACCAGGTAGCTACTGCAATTGAACACAGCCGTCGCAGACAGGAAGCCCGAGTATTGTCCGAGAGTCAGGCCAGACACTCCGCCATCCGCGCCCCTCTGAAACACCAAAGTCCCTCAGCCGATATCTTGAAAACGAAAGTGAAAGTGCGGGGTACGTGGCAGGTCGAGCCCAGCATGCCGCTGTTGTTCACTTCGTACCCGGGCACCTCACCAACTCGAGATCGGGACCAAGGCAAGAGCAGGCCGCAAACTTCGGAGCGCAACCATTCCGGTTCCCGGCGTCCGATCTGAATTTGGAAAACGGGTGGCACCTCAGCGCAAGTTCATCAGCAAAAGCCCGTCAAATAAATCAGGATTAAGTCAGGATAGACTTGGGAGGTTGCGGAGGCCCTCGAGAGCCGTAAGCCTACGCGGCCATCTTGGTTGCGCGCTAGGCTCCTCCTCCTGGTTTGGGATTTTTGTTGTTTTGATTTTATTACTATTAGTATGCTGCCTAAATACTTTTCATATTGTCTGTTCAGCCGGACTGCTTTTGTGGCAAGCTACCAGAGGCTTAAGCACCGGTTAATTTAGTGACTTTTGTAGATCACCTTAACAGGAATTGTGGTTGTTGCTTGAGTAGGGTTAACAGCCTCCCTCGACCAATAACCCAATTTCCTCCAGAGGACCTTTCCCAACCCGAAGTTCTTGGTGGCAATTGGACATTGTTTCTGAACCCCATGTTTGAAGTTTTCAGATGTGCAGCAGTCCCTAAAAACATTGGACCAATGAAACCTTCAGATTGTAGTATATCCTACTTTTCCAAGAGATTCCTCTACACCCCCCCCCCCCCCCCTTTTCATTCCTTCCAGTCTGAAGACCATGTTCGGATATTGCAGCAAGAGATGGCTGTCCTGCAGCATAAAGGAGTGGTGGAGTTGGTGCTCAGGAATTTGGGGTGCCACTCATTACTTCCTGGTCTCCAAGAAGGATGACGGTCTGTGTCAAATCCTAAACCTCAGGATCTTGAATTGATTCCTCCGCAATGATTGGTTCTGAATGCTGTCCCTCGCTCTCGTTCCTTTGAAAGCGGTAGTGTGATACTGGATTGTGTCACTAAACCTACAGGATAAATATTTCCACAGAACAATCCTGTTGTCTCACAGGAAGTACTGCATTTTGAGATAGTCCACTCACTACCGATTTGTTGTCCCCCAGTTCGGAATAACGTCACACACCAAGTCTTCACACAGGTAATTGTAGTGTTTGCCGAACATCTCATTAGATCAGGAATCTCTGTATTTCAGTATCTGAACGCGTGGCTGCTCAAAGCCAGTTCACTGAAGATGGTGTCACACCACCTGCAGGCGAACAGCATCTCTGCAATTTGGCCTGAGTTTTTCCATTAGCGTACCCAAATCTCATGTAGAGCCCTCTCAACTCCTCTTGTTCACAGGGGTAGTACTTGATACAAGATCGTTCTGAGCCTCCCCTCCCAGAGGATCTGGGCATTCTGGATCTGATTCTGATGTTTAGGGAAGAAGCTTTGATTCCAATCCTGATAGTGCTTCTCCTGCTAAAGCGGCTGGCTTCTTGCATCCTCTTGGTCATGCACGTGCATTAGCACATTTGTACTCCCAATGGTGCCTCTGTAAACCATGGTTCAGCATGAGAGAGATCCAGCACACACCATTGTAATCTTCCGGCACACTGCGGCGGACCTGACTTAGTGGCCCGTGGAGGCGCACCTGCTCCAGGGGATGTCCTTCTGCCTTGGATATGCTGGTGATGGGTGGGGTGCTCATGGGAAGTGCAGGAGATTAGAGGCCACTTATCTCCAGAGGAGCAAGTTCTGCACATGGACCTTCTCAAAATCAGGGCTTTTCAGCGGGCGCTCAAGGTCTTCCTTTCTTCAGACTGTCTGTTCATAACCTAATGGACAACATGACCGCAGTGTGCTTTTTCAGCAATCCAGGAGAATGGAAGACTCTCAAGGTGCAGAGGTTCTGGGCACGGGTGCACCAGCATAGGATCTTGCTGGTCACTAACCATTGGGAAGGCTCTCTAAACTCCAGAGCCGACAGCCTGTGTCATCTTGCTGATCACGAGTGGGGTCTCCACCAAGAGGTAGTATGGGACTAATTTGCCCTGTGGGGGACCCCTCAACTGGATCTGTTCACAACTTGCAGCACTCCCCATTGTCTGCAGTTCTGTGCCCTCCAGGATCTGCTGAAGCAAGCCTTAGGGTACATGTTTCGGTTAAAGTGGTATTTCGTTCCATTCCTGTGATTGCTCTGTTTCGGAGGCAGAATTGCCAAGACTGGGCCAATGTCCCCTCCTTCGCCCCAGGTTAGCAAAGAAGGGTGTGGGATGCTGAGCTCTTTCACTTCTCCCTGTGTCTCTTGGTCGGTCTTCCTCTCAGAGTGAACCTCCTCCAAGCCAGAGAACCAGATTCTCCATCTCAACCTTCAGAGCCTCCACATTCATGACTAGAGATTGATTGGGGCAAAAAGAACTATTGATGGACAGAATGCAGCAGAACAATGTCATACATTCACCCCAGTACAGAGATCTGGGCCTAAATCCATCGTGTTTTTTGCTCACCATGCTATTCCAGTTTGGACCCAGCCATATGCAAATCAGTCTTGATCCTGTGCCCAATAGGAACAGTTCAGCCCGAACTGCCAGGTGAGGTCCTCCCTGGACTGGAAAAAAGCATCCTAGGACTGGTTTCGAGGTTTCACCCCTCTTCAGCCAGGATAGCTTGATTCCAGTGGCATGGAGAGCACGGGACTCGCGTCTGAGCATACCCGACAGTTCTTTCAGCTGCCACCAGAGGCCGTTCTTTCTGCTTGATTTCCCTCTACCAAAAAGGTATACTCTGGAAGGTGGATTTGTTTTTGCTGCAGTGCATGATGTATTTCTCTCGAAGGTCTGGCTATTTGAGGTCCTTTGCTTTCAAACTTTCACTAACCAAACAGTTTTGTGTGTTGAGTACTGTTAAGGGATACATTGCAGGCTTGTATGCATTTCTCTGCCTCCCAGATCAACCATACTTGTTCAGATCCTCAATCTGATGAGATTTTTTTAAAGAAAGGACTGCCAAACCTTTTCCTCCCACCCCATTTGTTATGCCCCAGTGGGATCTGAAATGTATGTTGTCTTCTTTAATGGTGCTGCCTTTGAGCCCCGGGGCAGTTGCCAATTGAAATTAACTCTTATAACAAGTTAGTGGCATCCTTTCCATCTGGTGTAATTCGTTATCCTTCATGTTTTTTTGCCCCATGCCCCATTCCACCTAAGAGGAGGAGAGGCTCCACTGACTTGACCCCGGAATGGTAGCCGGTTACTGCATTGGCTACACTAAAGGCATATGGTCCAAATGACAGCTGTTTGTGCGGGGGGGGGGGGGGTAGATGGGCAACAGGAAGTGGAAGGCAGCCCAAATCCATATAGATAATTTTGTGCTTCAAGATGTTCTATGCTCTTGCAAAAATGGTGCTGCTAAAGGGGACATGGGCCCATTTGCATTACTGAGATCTGTCTGGAAGTGGGACGGGGTTCCATTCGCACTTTCATAACGCATTATTGTATAGATTAAGAGTTGACAAGGGATGGCCATTATGCATGCTCTGTACTCCAATATTTCCTTATTTGACCATTCCTTCAGACTCACCACCTGGGGGGCTGCTAAAATCTGTTCAACTGGCGAGGAATCAGCTGGTAGAAGTAGCCATCAGAAGAAAGTTAACTTCAGTAACTGTCTTTCTGGTGGATACTAACCAACCTGCAGATTCCGCACCAACACCACCCTCCTACTCAGTCTGAAGGATGGTCCTATATAGGACTGGTAAAAAGGTTCCTATTATATTGCTGCTCTGCTTCTATTGTAGTTTCTCATCTTCCTCTAACGGCATGGAACAAATGGACGCCAAACTAGCGTTGAAGTGCCTAGGTGGATGCTTCATAGCTCCAGTAACATCACAAGGGAGTCATTACTGGATGCTGGGTTCCCTAGACTATGCATTTTGATTATTTGAACTGCAAAACAATACACAGAAATACAGAAACAAGCATTCAAACAAATAGTGTTTGGGAATCCTAACCATTTGTTGGTGGTTCACAACCTTTATTCATATGTGAGGAAATCTCTTTTTATGAACTGCAGACCAGGTGATTTATACTCCTGGGTCCTTCACAATTTTTTGGGTGTTTCAACTCAGTCCTGACTAAGACTCCTCCCAAATAATTGATAGTGGTCGACATTTTGATATGTAGACTGCCATTTATTGATATTCGCCTGAATTGCACTCTAAATCTGAGATAAAACTAAAATTAATTTTATGAATAGGTCTACATAGCTTACTACTTTGTACATTTTCTCTTTTTAGCACAATTAGTAGCATGTCACTTTCACTGCCCCGTAACTGGAGCACTTACTATTGCATATTTGTCTAAATGTGTTCCAGTCATCTAAATGACAGTAAATTCTGCCAATAGCAGGTTTGTGTATGCTTGTTTAGACAAGGAAGCTCCTGCTTGAGGCTTCCTCTGAAGGAACCATTGACCACTAAAACTACAGAAAGGAACTGGCATGCTAAGGTGGGATCTCCATTTGCTTCACTGAGGCAGTAATGTCTCTGAAGCAGGGCGATCTGTGGCCACCACCCGCTGTCATTCTGCTGGAGGAGGACACCGTTCCCTCCAACAGTTTTTTTTTTTTTCAGGTCCTTGGAGCGCTACGCACTTCCTAGCAGGGGGCAGCTGCAGATAGTCCGAAATGGCTACCAGAGGTTCGGGCAACAAAGTGCTCACTTTCTAAAGTTAACTTTCTATTATAAGTTACCTTAAATGCAACCCCAGCAATGAGTCTGGTCTCATGGAGAAATATCTTTGGTGGCCCTAAATGCAAATTAGCACTTAGCACGTTGGCTAGAGAAACTGTGTGTTAGTCAATGGGAATATCAGCCTTGCTACAGTGAAAACAGCAATCTCGTGTTCTCGGTGTCAGGGCCTGTTACACCCAAAAGGAACATGACCTTTTAAAAATATTTAGCACCCTGCCTGGTGAGTCACCAAGTCCTTCCCTAGGGGTGGCTATAATATTAATATTAAAAAGGAAGGTTTTGACTTTGCAAAAGGTTTATTTTGCTATGTTGAGTTGGTAGTTTTAAAGCTGTCCAACTAGGCTTCAGCGACAGGCCTAGAGTCATGTTTTCCCTTTCTCACTGTAGTGGTGGCACAATTAAGTGTTGCAGTACACTAGTCACATCTAACTTACCAACCCTGGGAGAGTCTTGTACCATATACTAGGAATTTATAGTTGCGTTCAATAAGCAAATTTGACATTAGCCAATTGTACTCATACTGTGAGGGGTCCGAGCACATGACTTGGATAGCAGGGCCCAGTGGACTACATAGTTGAGAAAACAATCACCTATGTTATCCAAAAGTGGGGGTGAACCTGCAAAAAGCCATTTCCTTTCTCATGGATTTTCTAAGGGAGGTTAAACACCCCTTGACTAGGACTTGCTGTTGTTTCAAGTGGAAGAGGTTTTGCTTATGGTGTCTACAGAAAGACTACAAACCTATTGCCTTCCATGGAAGTGATTTTTCCATACCTATTACATCTAATCCAATCAAAATTAGCCTTTCGTCGAAGTCCACCTTGCTGCTGCTACAGCTTACTGGGAATGTCAAAATCAGATGGCCTTCTTAATCATTCCTCTTACTGAAGACTTTTGTAGATGCTTGATTAAAGTATTCTCTCCCGTAAAGACACTCCTCCTTGGAAAGTCAATTTCGTTTCAACAGAGTTTTGTTTTTTGTATCTTTATTTTCCAGATTTTGAACAAAACAATGTACAGCAATGTATAAAGTGTAAGAAGCATGGCTTTCCAGGCAAAGGTGAGTACATTAACAGGTAATTGTCAATCACACCGTTTGCAATCACCCAGCTAAGGGTCTGTACCTATCCCACATTTCCATACCTCAGTCCCGGTCGTATCCCCGCATTTAGTCTCTGCGTTTACATAAAATAGAGCATCATCCACGTAAAGTGAAACAATATGACTGACCCCCAGTGGTATGCCCCATGCCTGCATATCTCGGTGCACCCACATCACTATTGGCTCTATTGCAATTGCAAACAATAGCGGCAAGAGAGGGCAGCCCTGTCTTCTCCCCCATCCCAGTGTCCACTCTGCTGAGCAAGTACTCCCCACTCTGACTCTCGCCCTCAGCTCCGTATAAAGTAAGCAAGCCCCCACCGCACCCGGTTTCTGAAGCATGCATTATTTCCCTCTCATGGTTGTTGGCAGTACGCCCTTGTCTCTCATTCCAGGAACTCCTCTAATAGCTTCTGCACTAGTGTCTCCGAGAATGTCTGGTAGAATTCATTTGGGAAGCCATCTCCTTCCGCTGTCCTTGAATGCAGGAGCGCTTTCAGTGCTGACCTAAGCTCTTCCAGGTTGAGGGAGACCTCTGAAGATTCTACTGCCACTGGATTAAGCTTTGGGATGGCCTTCCCTTCTTGGAATCTTAACTATTGCTTTGGTTGAACACCCCGGTCAGCAGTATACACTTGTTGCAGTTGTCGAGCAAAGGTTTGCGCCATGTCCGCCATTGATGTAACACTTTGTCCCTCAGGAGTCATTAAGTGTGTTACCAGTTGTGGAGCATTCTCCCCGAGCAGAATCCAGGCTAGGAGTTTACCCGATTTGTCACCCCCCTGGTGTATCCGCTGCTGGTATTATTGTATGGTATACTTGCAATCGGACCCTCCCCATGCAATCCTGGGACTAACTGGGGAGTGATCAGTTAGGAAAAGTGTGTAATCTCGACATCCTCCAAACGCCAAAACCTGCAAATCAAAATTCTGTCCAGTTGGCTGTATGTGGTGTTAGCGAGTGACACGTATATACTGCCTGAGTTCGGTGTTTCAGTTTCTGAACATCTTGTAGCCCAAGGTTTTGTCACCGCAGGAAGAGCTTTGGTCATTTGAGGCTTCGTACAATACCTCGGGGTGTCCTGTCTAGGTAGGGATCGAACGCACAATTGAAGTCGCCCAGCCCCAGTAGTGGCGAATCCAAATCATGCGTCAACAGATCTTGTATAGTGTGGAATATTTCTGGTCATCATTATTCGGTACGTAACTTCAGTAGTGATATTGGTTGGCTGTCCAACATGACCTGTTAGAGGACATGCAATATCAATTTTGTATCTCTTCGGGAAGGTAAGTACTCTATAGCATTTTACATATGTACCCTACCCACTAACATTCCAGGTTAGAACTTTGAAATCACTGTGCGTCATCGTCTAGGTGTGTGGACACTCGTCTCCCTTCCTCCCGTTTCGCCTACATCTTCATGAACTGCTGTTCAACAATGCAACTCGAGCCATAAAACCAACCCCACCCCCTCAACCCACCCACAGACATAAATAGATAAACCATATAGCTACTTATGCCCTCCCAGCACGTGTGCCAGGACTTGTCCCACTGCCCAGCCAATCCAACAGAGACTGACTAAACTTCCTATCAACTAACAAACAAGCTAAGCTCCCAGTCAGCCGTACACTTTCAAACATGTCACAAGTGATCTCACTCAATTAAATCAGGCACACCCAGCAAGTTTAGGTGTCTATTCTGTGTTGTAAAGGGAAAGGCATAATTACCCCGATAGGCCTTGCGTCTCAGATCTCCCCCCTCCATTCTAGGCAGGAGTGCACAATAGGTACAGTTAACATTCTGCCAGGATCATATCCAGTTCATCCCATTAACCCATCAGGCACTCGGCCAGTCCCCATCAGCCATATCTCAGACAAACCGGTCACTGTTATCAAGCTTCAGCTGCTGCCATGTGTCGCTTCTAGGGCGGCAAAGGAGTCTGGCTTTACTCTCATTGAAGGGTTGATGTTCCTTGTACCCTGTTCACCCGCGTGTGTCAGTGTATTGCTCTCCTCCACCTCTGTCCGGAATGGTATGGCTCCCAACTGCATTATGCATATCTCCAATTGTCACTGTCTGAGATTCCAGGGGACTCAGATTCAGCTTTTCTCTGCCTGCTGGTCTTTGATGAACATTGCCCCTGAGTCGGGATCCCCAGTTTTTCCTCTTGGTGCTCCTGGCCCCTGGGGTCTCGGAACTGCCCCAGAGCTCTAGCCATTCCCATTCTTCCTCTGGGCTATCAAAAAAGTATGCTTTGTCCTGAAATATAACTGTTCGATGCATGTGAGCTGTAGATCACATGCTTTGCATACTCCTGCCATCTAGTGTTGGGTCCAGATGTTTGCAAGTTGTTTTTCTTCAAAGAAGTCCTTCCAGTCTCGAGGTAGGTGACTCCTCCTTTCGGTGATAGTGCGCATGGGCATTGACTCCATTGTCAGATTGTTTTTTTCCGCCAGCAGGTTCAGACTGGTATTGCTGCGCTCCAGAATCGATCCTCGGGTTCCCCCTCGGTGCGTACTCTCTCTACCTCGACGGTATTGTTTTCGAACGAGTTTCTGTTTCTGCTGTTCGATTCGAACATCAACCAACTTTGATTTTTCGACCGGAAGATCTGCTGGCGGCCTTGCGGCCCATTCGCGTCTGTTTGGCTCCTTGCCGATGGAATGGACTCCATTTAAATTCTCCCCCTTTGCCACGCAAAATATCTGCTTACGGACTCGCATCCGGTTTGTAACTTGTACTTGTCCCCGAGCACAACGGACAAGACTGTGACATGTGACGCTCCTTCAGGTCAAAGAAAAATCTCTGTGAACCTCGGGCTCGACGTCGAGAGATGCAAAGGCAGCGGTTGGATTTTACACCGGACCTCTTCAGCAAAGACTCTGAACAAGAAGAGGTATCAGCGGCAGAGGAGGAAATGCATTCAGCTGCGTCTGACTCCAGATCAGACTCACAGATCGACCTCGGACGATGATGTGCCGCAGGGACAAGGGGACGTGAGTACTGAAGACACCTTCTACCCCCCCTCCCACTGTCCTTAAGAAATCTAAGGCTTTGGCACCGGCTCCGCCTCAAGGCCAAGGTCGGCACAGAGAAGAGGTTTCCAACGCTCCGCCTCATGGCTTGGCACCAAAACTCTCTGGAAAGCCTTCTGGTTCGGGCTGGAGTCGGCCACAAGCCCACTTCCGATCTGAAATCTTCCAGCTCTATAGCCAAGATAGGTTCCAAACCGAAATCTTCGGAACCGAAACCTTTGACACCGAAACCCAAGAAACCTCCCTCTGATTCGAAACCTTCGGCATCGAAAGGCCTTTCAGTCTCGACTCCAAAAACTTCGGTACCGAAAAGCACTTACCCTACAACACAACCGGATCCAAACATAGACACAGTACCTCCTAAACTGGATCCAAAACAGAAAAAGCTGTATATAGACACTGCCAATGCTCAAGGGTATGTTACGGCACACAGATTATATTTTCAAAGAGCCTGTCTGTGCCAGAATTCTTACTCCTAGAGTAGATACAAAATATAAATGTTTCCCCACAGATCCTATATTTATTAAAGCGCAGTTACCACTTGACTCTTTAGTGGTATCAAATGCTAGCAAGAGGGCTAACTCTCAAGCATCTGGGGATGCCCCTTCCCCAGATAAAGAATCAAAGCTTATATACAATTCAGGTAAACGGGTCGCTGTCCAAGCAACTAACCAATGGCGTATCTCTGATACGAAGGGTTTATTAGCAAGATACGATAGAGCCACTGGGACAAAATGGAACAATTACTCAGTTTCTCGCAGACGAAAATAAGGCAAAGTCTCAGGATTTAATCCAGGAAGGCAAACTAATTTCTAATGCCTCAATCAGATGCGCTCTAGATGCAGCCGACACGGCAGCTAGAGAAGTAAATACGAGCATTTTACTACGACGACATGCATGGCTGAAGATATCCGGGTTCAAACCTGAAGTTCCACAGTCCATTAGAGCTTTACCCTTTGATAAAAAACATCTTTTTGGCCCTGAAGGCAATCTAGCCCTAGAAAAAATGAAAAAGGATACCAATGTAGAGAAATCAATGGAAGCGCTTCAATCTCCCTCAAGCAGAGATTCCTTTTGGCACTCTTTTTATAGGGTAGGGTCCAAGTCCACAGGCCCTGACCAAAACACTTCCTCCTACAACGGCAATTCCCAATCATCTTTTACAAGAGGATTTTTCAGAGGGGGTTATAGAGCAAAAAGTCCCAGGGCTAGAGGTAAAACACACCTCGCACTTCCCCTTCCTTAAGCAAACAATGACTTCCCAACACTTCTCTCCGACTATTCCACTCCGGTCAGAGGAAGACTTCAAAAATGTCTCCCCATTTGGGAATCATTACCAACAGACAAATGGGTGCTTGGAATTATCCAGCATGGTTATTGCCTGGAGCTTAACAATCCTCCAAACATTCCTCCTCGATCTCACAAAATATCACCAGACCACCAGCACCTAATGCAATTTGTAATGTGGACAGCTAGAGATTGGTCCACATGTCTTGTAAGCATTATGCTTTGGGTTATTACTCGGAATCTGGTACCCAAGAGGGTCAGACCACTCTGTGCTATCTTTTGGAGTATTCTTTTGCTTATAAATTATTTAATACCCCCTTTGAAATGCATTCCTTAAGTTTTGTGGGTGATTTTGCTGTGCTCAATGGTTCACTGCCAAGGAGGATCGGGTGGAGAAGGAAAAGTGAACTAGATGCGATCAAAAAAATCTTAATTGAAGTCATATCACCACCTCTTTTTAATCAGTGGTATTGTGAATTACTGCATGACAAGGATCATCTTAAAAATAAAAATAAAGTAAAAATAAACCGATGGTCAGCTGCCACAGCTCAATGAGTAACTGAGCTCATAGCTTGCGTAAAGGAGGAGTGTTCTATTTCAGTTTTATTAAGCCTAATGTCTCAGTAGTGCTATTTTACTTGATTTTACGTTCAAAATGCAATTATAAACCGCTATTAATTTTTCCTTAACATAGACATGTACAAAAATAAAACAAGATTATTTTTTTCTTTTTTCACGAGTGCATCACAGGTGGGCAGAGCTATATGATGCTTTGAGTGGATATTCCCATAATGGAAAGCTAGAATACAAGTAACTTGTCCATGTCTTTGTCAGTTGTTATTCAGTATTGTGATTTTGGGTTTCTTCTGGCTTAACTGTTAAGCAAGTAGGTTAGATTTGACTAGTGTAAGCCATATTTTGGTGTGCATGTTTCCCACGATGTATAATGTCTAAAATGTGTGAAAAGTTTAATTTCCTATACAAATCTGTGTGTAATACTTTTCTCTACTGAGATATGGCTTGACCTAAAACATGTAATGTATGCTCTTCCACATTTCATGACTCCTTGTTTACTTCTAGGCAGCTGATTCTGCTATTAGAGCTGTATACTCCAAGGGATATATATGATTACTTGCGGCCAATTGCACTTAGCCTCTGTGCAGACAAAGTATCTGCTGTCCGATGGATATCCTACAGACTGGTAAGCATAAATTACTTGGAGAAAAATTGTATTTCTAAATTCACCACTCATTTGACTAGTTGCAGAAATTGTACAACCTGTAAAGGATTTAATAAAATATTGTTTTTCTAATTTGTTTTTATTTTCCATCAAGGTAAGCGAGATGTTAAAGAAGCTTTATTTAGCTACAACCCCTACATTTGCATTAGACCTCATGTCTGAACTTGTTGAACGAT
Organism: Triturus cristatus; assembly: GCF_964204655.1. Lineage (NCBI taxonomy): Eukaryota > Metazoa > Chordata > Amphibia > Caudata > Salamandridae > Triturus > Triturus cristatus. Next base: position 414,687,013 of record NC_140588.1, on the reverse strand, counting down.
TTTGTCGTTCTCCTAAGTGGTCTGGTCGGCAAACATTTGTCTTCATCTGCCAGGTGAGTTTTTGTCAGTTGTTTTGCTAATGATTAAAACCGAAATCATTATGGCCCTGATGTATCAAAGGGTTTCACCTATTCTGTGTCTATGGGAAAATGTGTTCATACATATGGCCCTATATAGTTATAGTTTCTGCTTGGTTTTTTCCTCACATTTTTTATGGATTTTCCATTCTTTGATCTTTCCTAGATTCAGATACTTGAATTATCCCTGTTTTTGAGTTGGGAGCCCCACAGTAACACTAGAGAGCAGTGCAGAGTTAAACATAGGCAAAAAAGCTTTAACATACTCACAGAAGTAGCATATTCACATCATTGTAAAAGATCCAAACTTCAGTTAGTAAGCATACAAAACAGCATTCACCCTTCCTCACCCATGTCAACATTGCTTAAGATTTCTACTGCACATAGTGTGGACAGTCCCTGGAAAACTGCGCAGTCAGTCATGTATAATTTGACTATTGTTGCCTATTTCATTTCTGAGAGTATATCCACCATCTCTAAGACTTTCTTAACCTGACAAGACTCAAACATGTCTCGGTCTCTGAGAAGCTGGCTTGGTATATGGTGTACACTTATGTAAGTGGGCACCTTGCACCAATCCAGACAAACCTTATGGTGATTTTAGTGATCTTAGACAACCTTGGAAAGCTCTCTAAGTAGTAGCTGTGGAGAGCAGCCTTCAGGCTTAGTCCAGAAGGAGTGTAAAGCAGCTTGTTTTACCAGAACATAATCTTATTGCTATAGATTAAGTGAAAAAGAACCACACAGTGTATTTATAAAAATATGTATTTATTATAGAACACTCACTAACACATAGAGGTATCTCCTAGCCGGATATACACACAATACTTTTCAACAGAAACGGGTAAGTAGCACATAATACACTGTGGTCACCAGGGGGGAGCCCAAACCATATACTAAAATAGTGGTATGCGAACCACAACTCAAGTCAAGACTATACCCAGGAGACGTAGAAGTACCGGGGATCCAAGGAACCACCCAGGGTAAGTAACCAGGAGCCCCCGCGGAGGCCGTGTGCAGAGTGGGAACACGACCGCGGGATCAATGCAAGTCAATGGGTAAGTCTCGGTTGGAATTTTAAAGGAGGACCCTTCCCAGTGGACCCTGATGAAACACAGTGGAAGACAGAAGGTTGGAGAGCCACCCCACCTGTGGATACCTTAGGAACCAGGATACCTGCCCCAGAGGAGCCGGGTGCATAGATATGAAGTGGCGCCGGAAACCGCCGTCAAATCCAGTGGAGGACTTAAGGAAAATACCGTTGCTGGAGAAGGTGAAAGTGTCCGGTGGAACCCAAAGGTGGATTCAAGTCAAGTACCACCTGAAAGTAGAGGGGACAGTCTATTCCATTTGGAAGTGACCAGAAGTCACGGAAGACGAATGCCCACTGATGTCGGGTGCTGCAGGAGAGTTGACTGTGACCTTGGAGCTGCAGCTGTGAGGACCAGGTGACGCTGTGGAAGACCAGGAGCTGTTTACGACCTGTCCCACGTCTGATGTCGAGAGTTGAGGGGGTCTGTGTCCATCAGGAGCACCATCAAGCCTTGGCAACGGCAAACAATGTGGAAAGCAAGGAAGGTGCAGCGTCAGGACCAGCAGGGTCCAGGTGACAACACATGCAAAGGAGTCAGGCAGGCCCCAAGCAATCAGGGGAGCCAAAACAATTCAAAGATGACCCTCAAGAGGACCCACAGGCCGGAGGCACTGGAGTCGCAAGAAGGCCTAGAGTAGCTCACCAAAGAAGCAGGCCCACGATGCAAGTGATGCTATGAGGACAAATATCTTGGTCACTGAGGATGCTCTAGGTTGGGGCTACTTGAAGCCCGAAGATCTTGGTGGAAGGAAGCCAACAAGCCTTTGCTACTGCGAGTCGACGAGGTGCACAGGGGTTCGGTTCCTGCGGCTCTGATGAGGGATACTGGCCTCAAACTTGGTGAGAGGACAGGGCAGGCCTCGAGGGATGTGAAGAACCACCACCTGTGTGGCTGTGCCTTTCGGAGTCCCTGGGAGCCCAGGATCAGCAGACTGGTCAGCTTAGTTGCGGTGCCTGCAGATGCATCCTTCATGTGTCTTGGATGCCCACTGTTACGGATGCTAAGCTGTTGCCTGTAAACCAAAACAATAAAAACCGTTTCAAACAAAAAATGTGTCTTGGATGCCCACAGACTTTGGAAGGTTCCTGTATGGTGCACAGGCTTGGACGTTGCTGTAGCCGAGCAGGGCGAGGAGATAAGGAGCCGGAGGAGTCTTCCCAGTTGCAGCCTTGATTCCCAGAGCGATGTCCAGAATACCCAGACGGTTGAAGAAGTGGTGTCTGAAATTAATCTTGTCACACGATGAATCTAGGAACCCACCCTCAGGTAAGCCCTCAAGTAACCTAAGGAAAGGGTTGGGAAGATTCAGGGGTCCCGTCCTCAGGAGGGGCTCGACAATGGGTAGAATACTCCCCTGTCTTTGTCCAGTATTGTGCCAGAGCGGGAGCCAAGGGCTCCCTGAACTGGTTTGGACTGGACTATGCATGGAGGTCACCAAGTGTGCCCTGCACACAGACTATGTGGCGCTGGCAAGTGCCCCCACCCTGCCCCAATACACTAAACCCTGTCTGGGAGGTGGTCACACCTCCCTGTTACAGGATTCCAATTGTTCTGCCTTCCCCTGCCCGGGCTTGGCTCAGCAGCAGGAGGACAGAAATGTCTCTGGCTGGCAGCAGCCCTAGCTTACTGTCTGGGTCTGGAAGACTGGTACAAGGGGCCTCCCAAAGGAGCTTTACGGTGCATGGCATCATACCTCCCACACCGTTTACGGTGTGGGGGGTATGATTCTAACATGTTTGATACCAAACATTATAGGATTCGTTACAGCCAATTTCAAGATGGTCATCGCGTAATGACACGGTGCCCTTCTAGATGTTATATGGCTGTCTCACAACCCGGAAGAGTGTCCTGCTCATGCATGAGCACCCTCACACTTGGAACCCAGCACCCTGCCTTCAGGATTGTAAGGCCTTCCTTAGGGGTGACTTACAGGTTTTTAAGTTTAGAAAGCTTAATTGAAATTGATAAATCTAGTAAAACATCATTACAAAGACGTATATCATTAAATGGAAAATGAAACCTATATGCAGTCCGTTCCCGAAAGAGGGAAATCAAAACTATACAAAGGAAGAAATGCCTTTTAAAGTTTTCAAAGAGGAAGGAAAAAAAAGAAAGCAAGAGAGGGAGAGGGAGGGAAAGGCATGAAATACATATTCAATGGTAAATACTTCTATAAACAATTATGGACAAGTAATAAAGATAACAGTGGGTACTTTAGAAAGGAAAAAGGGTAACTCAGGGAGCAGATCTAGAAAGAAGCGGTTAAAGGTGACCATATCAATTCCTTTTTAGGTCTCGGCTGGCGTAGGCTGCGCACATGCGCAGTTTCGCTGGCGAGATTTTGTTTTCCCTAGCGGGGTTTAAGCCCCGCCCCTCTTTCCCATTGGCTGGCGTCCCCGTTTATGCTAAACGGTCGCCAGCCATTGGAAAAGAGCTTCAAGTGATGTACACTATTCTCTTTTAGAGCCGTCCCACTTGGACTGGCTTGTCTGACTTCCTGCTGGCGTAAAAGGTTTCTTATCTTCTTTATGGGGCGAAACCGATGGCCCCATAAAGAAGATAAGAAACCTTTTACGCCAGCAGGGCAGTCCATCCAAGTGGGACAGCTCCAAAAGACAAAAGTCTCTCTCGAGGACAGGCACTCGCAGCAAACTCCATCCTGGGCGTCCTCGTCGACTTTCACCCCGGCTATTCGGAAATTGTGGTGCAGTGAGGCGCGAAAGCCCACGGCTTCACTTTTTCTTTTTTGCGCATTTGGTTCTCACTCACTGATTCTGCAAAAGTCATATCTCTAACGTTTCCTCCCCAAACTGAAATAAGGAATGAGATGTAAAGGTGCCTTCCCGTATGATGTTGCGGTTTCAACTTAACAATCCAACCCCCCACCTCCCCCCCCCCCCCCTCCCTCGACCACAGCACCCCAGCACAAGCCTGGCAGGCCCTTCAATGGCTCCGGAGCGGGCACCAGCCCATGGGGGTCCTACGCCATGTGCAGAAACAGCTGCTCCGAGGCGGCTGGGCAGACGCAGGCCCAAACAAAGGGAGGAAAGAGGGTGAAAACACGCACACGGCCCTCTCCCAGGCCGAGCTGCTGTTCACCCGTATCCAGGGGCGCTTCAACGCCCTTCATTGGAAACTCAAAGTAGCCCCCCAAACAAAACAAGCAGAGAAAAACATACAGCCCGAAAACTCAAAGCGAATATCACACGCTCCGGCGGGCCGTAATGCCCCGCTAAAGCCTGACCCAGGAATAATTATCAAGGGGCCCTTTTGCCTGGTTTGTAGGGGTGGGGACGTCTCTCCCCCTTTTTTTAATTAAAGTAACTTTCCCAGCGGATTAAGGGAAAGGATAAAGGTGTGATAACATTTTAGGAAATTGTTACCCTACCTGAAAAAAGACTTTTCTTCCTGGACAGTGGGGGAAACATCAAGGGCTGTCTTCTGTAAACACCCCCCTACGGGTGACGTGGCCTTTCCAGCTGGCTGGCTCTTTCGAGTAGTGCATGGTTCTCATAGTGCAGCATGGCCACCCCTGACGTTGTAAGAAGTGTTCCCTCGGAGGACGAGGTGTCCCCTCCGACCAACAACAGAGGCGAGCGTTTGCTGGTTTGTTTCTTGTATTAGTTAGATTACCACAGTCCTTATCGAGCATTTGATTAGTAATGCCTGCCGGTCAGAGTCAATCGAAGGCAATGGTAAAGCTAAATATGCGCTTGAGACAATCTAAGGCTGGGCGGCCAAAACGAGGCACTTTGTATTTAAGGTCACCGGATAACTTCATGTTCCCCACTCTTACATTGTTTTAAGATGCCAATTTGTTTCAGCTGAAATTAATCTAGTCTGAACTCCCAGAATTGGAGGATGTGGCCTAACGGCCAGAGGGGGGGAACAAGGATCGAGCCTCGGCGTTGGCTCGACATCCTGTGATTCTGGGCAAATCACTTAATCTCCCTACCAAAAAGGAGTGTGTCCTTGTGTAATGCAACTGGTGCTCATGTAAAGCGCTCCAATACCTCTGGGTCGAGTTCGCGCTATATAAATATGCAACAACAAAAAAATGCACTGGGCTGCTGAATGGGAACCGAAGACATGATAACACTGACGCCATTGAGTCGCGTGGTATTCACAGTTCTTACACCAGAGTCCGAAAGGATTATGACTTCAAAATGGACTTTGTAGTAAGTTATAGAAAGCAATACTATACTTTAATACAAAAAGCAATCAATTAAACGAGTAAACATTCATAACTGTGTTTTTTTAGCCACAGAGAATCTTAAGCGTGGATTTCGATGGAGGACACACATCTAAGAACAGAGTTCAGATCGCATTACACATCTGCTCTGGGGAGCAATCTAAGCCTAAACAAATGCATATGTTTGAAAACAAAGCCAAAGGGCTGTCCCCCAACACCTTGGTGTTTTTTTTTTTACTTTGGAGTGTTTTACGTAGATGGATAGACAGTGACCGTGTTAACAATTTAACACAGACGAGCCTGTAAACTAAGTGACGGTCAGCGCACTGTGCAGGGTCGAGTCAGGGGCCTGTGCCTGCACAAACGTCAAGACACGGAGTGCAGCTTCGGGTGGGGGCATTAAGTACCAAAATTACAGGCAACGCAGGGTATCATGGCTGGGATGTGTGGCTCTATGACTCTTTAACAAATAATCTGTTGTTGGGAAAGTGTTTCTCTCTAGAACTTCTAGAGTGAGTGAGCAAAGGCCACTTAAAGTGTAGGGTGTTTAGAAAAATAGATATGAGGTGGAATGAAATCTAGCCAGAAACCTAGGATGACCTGGCGAGTGAGCCCTCGTGAATACCCAACTTTATCCAGGACTAGAAATCGCTCCGGGGGGATGGGGTAAGAGATCTCGCGCTGACTCCAGCTAGCCTGAGGGGCCAAATGGCCACTGAAAAAAGACTTTTCTTCCCGGACAGTGGGGGAAACATCAAGGGGCTTTCTTCTGTAAACACCCCCCTGCGGGTGACGTGGCCTTTCCAGCTGGCTGGCTCTTTCGAGTAGTGCATGGTTCTCATAGTGCAGCATGGCCACCCCCAACGTTGTAAGAAGTGTTCCCTCGGAGGACGAAGTGTCCCCTCTGGACAACAGTGGCGAGCGTTTGCTGGTTTGTTTGTTGTATTGGTTAGATTACCACAGTCATTATTGATTGATTGATTAGTAATGCCTGCCGGTCAGAGTCAATCGAAGGCAATGGTAAAGCTAAATATGCGCTTGAGACAATCTAAGGCTGGGCGGCCAAAACGAGGCACTTTGTATTTAAGGTCACCGAATAACTTCATGTTCCCCACTCTTACATTGTTTTAAGATGCCGATTTCTTTCTGCCGAAATGAATCTAGTCTGAACTCCCAGAATTTGAGGATGTGGCCTAACGGCCAGAGTTGGGGAACAAGGATCGAGCATCGTCGTTCGCTCAACATCCTGTGATTCTGGGCAAATCACTAAATCTCCCTATCAACAAGCATTACAAATGCAATAGGTCTCACCTTTGATTAAGTTAAAGCCATTTGCTTTGCTATAGAATACCATTAGCAAAGCAAATGGCTTTAACTTAATCAAAGGCAAGACCTGTTGCATTTTCAATGCTTGTTGATTAATAAAGGCACTAAGGTGGCAAAGGCACGATCAAGCCTATGGTGATGACATAAGTTCCACCTGGTGTGATACGAAACTTTTGATGTGTCCTTCCAGTTGGTTGTGATGATCTGAAGAGAAATGGCTAAATAGAGGTCTATAAATTTACGCACATTGCATTGAACATCCCATAAAGGTGAGGCACCTCCCAAAAATATATGTACAATATCAAAGAGGAAGTCTGTGGATAGGATATCATTTAGTTTTTACCAGATACGAGACCATAAGGATTTAACCAACGGGCAGTGAAAAAGATATGGGGAAAGTCACTATCCTCATAAGAGCAAGACCAACACTTCTTGGACTCTAGTAACCTGAATTTTTGCAGTTCAGAAGGAGTAAAAAAAAAAGTGGTATTATAAAAATATAAAGTCTGTGTAGTGCTGGCAGAGCGTAAAGAGGTGTGTATTTTGGACCATATAGAGTCCCAAGTCTGAAATGAAAACTCCTAGGCTTGATATTTTTCCCAAAAGAGTTCTAATTTAGACTTAGATCTATCTACAGAAGGACGGGAAAGTAGTTTATAAATGACAGCAGCTTTAAGGGGGGATAGAAAAATGAAGTAAGGACGAAGAAGCCTGAACAGGGGCGGTAGGAGAGCAACCCTTGAAAAGAATGAGTTGGAGAGGCCTTCAGTAAGGGGTATTGAAGAAAATGTGTATTGTAAATGCCAAACAAGTCAAAAATATCTAAGAAGTCCCTTGGGGACTTATCCTTCAATAAATGATTAAAAGTGATGATACCTTTGTCAATCCACTCCTGCCAAAAAAGTGTTTTATTATTGATCTTTAAGAATTTGTTGGACCAGATTGGAGTTTGGGAGAAAAAATAATCAGAGGAGAAATGGGAACGAAACAAGGAAAGAGCAAGGGCTTTGGAATGATTAAATATGAGGGTGGAAAAACGCTTTTGGGGTTCAGACAAGTGAGTGTCTGTAAGAAATGAGAAGTGTAAGATTTGCGCGTGTTCTAATGAACTCCACGCCGTTAAGGAGGAAGAGAGGAGTCGGTTAAAAAAGGCCATATTTGTTTCAACATGAAGGCAGAGCGATATCGGTTGAGATTAGGAAATTTAACTCCACCCAAGTCTTTGGGATGTTGAAGGCAGGAAAGAGAAATCCTAGCTTTGCGATTATTCCAAAAGAATTTCGTTAGGGAACGATTAATGGTGCTAAAAAAGGAGAGCGGGAGGGAAACAGGAAGCATTGAGAGATAAAAGTTAATAATAGGGAGAAGCACCATTTTAATAGTGGCTAGTCTCCCCCACCATGATAAGAAATGGGGGGACCAACCCTCAATGAGGACGGAAAGCCTTTTAAGTATTTCCGCATGGTTGATTTTAATAGTTTCCCTAATAGTATTGGCATAAAGGATGCCTAAACATTTGATATTCCTGGGATTCCATTCAAAGCCGGAACCGTGAAACATATGAGAAAGGCAGAATTTGTTTAGAGGTAGAACTTCAGACTTATCAATATTCAGTTTGTAACCAGAAACTAGGGAGTATTCTTGTAATAAAGAGAAAAGAGAAGGCAAAGAAGTGGACGGATTAGGGATGTAAAGTAAAATATAATCTGCATAAGCACTAATCTTCATATCAATATTCTGAAATTGTAAACCTGTGTAGGATGAGGAACGCCTAATTGTTTCTAGGAAGAGTTCCAAAGCAAGAATAAAAAGAAGTGGGGAAAGGGGACAGCCTTGCCTAGTGCCTCTACGGAGAGGAACATATTTAGATTGACAGCCGTTTACCCAAATAAAGGTAGAGGGAGCTGAATATAACAATTGAATATATTGAGTAATAGGGGAACTGAAGCCATGCCATCTCAACGCACCAAACATAAAATCCCAGCTTACCCTATCAAATGCTTTCTCAGCGTCCAATGTAATGGCAGCCACCGGTGAATCCATTTTAGATGCAAGGTGGATAATGTTGAGGAAAGTTCTTGAATTGTCAGTGATTGATCTACCTTTGACAAACCCAGATTGATTAATATTAATGAGGTCAGCGATAACTTTGTTAATATGGAGTGCGAGTATTTTAGCAAAGATTTTACAGTGTGTTAATTAGAGAGGTGGGCCTATAGTTTTTACAAGAGGACGGATCTTTTTCCTTTTTAGGGATTAAGCATAACATTGCGTGGGTGAAGGATCCCCTTGTTTCACCTTTGATAAGAATATGATTGATCAGTGAGAATAAATGAGGTATTAAAAGTTTTTTAAAGTGAAGAAAAAATCAAACAGTAAAGTCGGCTGGGAGTTTTATCTTTGGGTAGCAGATTAATAGCATTAATTATTTCATTTTCTAAGATAGGAACATCAATGAATGTAAGGTCTTTAAGATTATCAGAAGGTTTAGGGATAGTTTGAAAGGAGTCAATTTGTGCAGAGGAAGGGGTAGACTCTGGAGTGTAAAGGGAAGTGTAGTATTGGACAAAACAATCAAGAATTTTTTCATCTGTGGTGTGCCGAACTCCGGAGTTGTCAGTGATAGTTACAATTTTGGATTTCTGCTTTTTGATTTTAAGGTAGTTGGCGAGAGAATTTGCCTGCTTTATTCTGTCCACCATACATTTTTGCGTTAAATTTGTGGCGATTATTACATGCGGAATCCCAGGAGTATTTGTTGCAGTGCATTTTTGCTTTGATAAGAGGAGATAGGGTATTAGTAGAGTTAGTGGTGAAATATTGATGTTTAAGAACTTTAATTTGTTTAAGGATGAGGGAAGAGTCTAGAGCCTTTTTCTTCCTCCGAGATACGAAATCAATAATGAAGCCTCTGGCAGTGGCCTTGAAGGCATCCCAAATAAAGTGAAATTGAGAAGTAGAGGGAAGATTGTTGTGAAAGAATTCCACTATAAAAAGCGTAAATTGCTCAACAAACTGGGAATCTAGGAGAAGATTTATTTATGTATTTATTTAAACAGTTTTATATAGCGCTGGCTAGACCCAAGGGTATCGGAGCGCTTTACAGGGGATGTAAGTGGAAACACTATGCAGTATTACATTCGTACAAAAAGGAAAAGCAAAATATGAGCAAAATGTAAAGAACAATAAATACATGGACAAGGAAATAAGTAACATATAGTCCATAACCAGGCATTGGATATCTGTGCAAGCATGGTTGGCCAGGGGACGTGGAGAGGAGGTATGGGGAAAGGGTGGAGCCGGGGAGGGAGAAGGGGCAGGAGATGGCATGAAGGAGTATGCAGTGAATATATGAGAGCTGGTAGAAGGAGGATGGAGATACATGTGTAGAAGAGAGGAGTGGGTAGCAGGTCAGGCATAATGCGGTGAGAAACATAACACCATAATGGGCAGGATGTGAGACAACTGTAAGGTGACAGTATTAAGGACCCCAGTATTTGAGGAGAAGGTGTCACTTGAGATCTCTTTTGAAGCTGAAGTATGAAGGGTTGCAACGTAGATCTTTGGGGAGAGAGTTCCAGATTGTAGGCGCATTACCGGAGAAAGAGCGTGATTGGGTATATTTCTTATTAACCAAGGGAGGAACCAGAATAAGAGCATTGGTGCTCCTCATTTCTCTAGAGCAGCCCGCTGTGTCAAGTCTTTGTGAGAGATACGGTGGGGTTTGAAGATGTAAGGCTTTATGTGTAATGCAAGCGGTCTTGTAGATGGATCTGCCTTCGATAGGAAAGCCATTGGAGATCTTTGAGGATGGATGAGATGTGATCGGACCTCATGCAATCGGAAAGAAGCCTGGCCGTGAGGTTCAGGGCGGACTTGATTGGGGCTAGGTGAACTTTGGGTGTTCCGAAGAGCAAGGCGTTACCATAGTCTAATCTGGAGAGAACTAATGATTGGACAACAGATTTAAAATCATCAACAGGAATGAAGGGTTTGATTTTTCTTGAGGTGATGTAGGGAAAAGAGGGTGCCTTTGGTTGCGTTTTTTATGTGGGGAGAAAGGCTGATGTTTTGGTCAATGCTTATTCCGAGAGATTTGACTGAGCTAGAGGTGGCCAAGGAGCAGTTGAGAGCTTTGAGGTCAGAGAGCCAGTGTTGAATGGGGAGCCGGCTGTTTTTAGGGGCGAACACAATGACTTCAGTTTTTTAGGGTTGAGGTTCAGGTGATTGTGATGGAACCATTGTTGACTCTTAGGGTATCATTTAGGTGCAGAATGTCTGCATGGGATTTGATTTTTTTAGTTGATACCTGCTTTCTTTAGAATGAGGGTGAGGGGCTCCATAAAGAGGTTACATAGAGCAGGGGAGTGAATAGAACCCTGGGGAACACCCAGGGAGACAGGCATAGATTTAGAGAAGCAATTGCTGATTTTAATTTGCTGGGTTCTGTGCTGAAAGAAGGAGGTGAACCATTCGAGAACAGGACCATTGAAGCCAAACCGAGTGGCTGATAGTATTGAAAGCAGCAGAGAGGTCAAGAAGGATGAGAAGGGAAGCCTCCCCCTTGTCGAGGGAGTGGTGGATATCATCAACAATGTTGAGCATCGCAGTTTCTGTACTACAGCCCTTTCGGAAGCCTGACTGTAATGCATCATAAGGTTGAATCAGTCGATATGTTTGTCCAGTTGTCGTAAGACGCATTTTTTGAGTGCCTTGGAAAGAAGAGGCAGGTTAGAGATAGGGTGCAAATTGTTAAGGTCGTTGGGGTCTGCAGTAGCATTTTTGAGGATGGGCGAGATTTGGCCAAGCTGGAGGGAAACAGGGTCACAACCCAGAGGCCAAGGAGGAGTTGATGGAAGTCCCATAAGGTGAGATGATATACTTTAAATCTTGAACGAGGTTGGCGGGAAGCAGGTCAAAGGTATGAGAGGAGGGTTTAAGTTAGTGATGATGTTGAGGACTTCTCGTTCGGTAACTGGGCAAAAGTAAAACCAAGATGCGTTATTTTTGGACTGTGGGCAGGTTAGGAGGTGCTCAAGGGGAGGCGGCGGTGTGCGGGAGAAGAACAGAGTCTGGAGGAGGTGAAGCTGAAAAAGGCGACTTGGGTGGGAGGACATGGAGGGGTGAGGAGCTCTGTGGTGGGGGAGTAACCGCAAAAGAAAGATCAATCTTGGAAATTTCATCAGAAAAGAAATTCGCAATTTCTTCACATCTTTTGGTAGTGGCGATCAATTTGGTGGGAGCAGAAGCTGTTTGATTTTTGATAATGTTGAATAGTTCCCTAAGTCTATTCTTAGCTCGGTCGAGTTGAGCGTGGAAGAAGGAGGCCTTTACATTGGATATGTGTTTTTTTGTAATTACCCCGAGCAGATCTGAGGAGGGCAAGGTTTGGGAGGGAGGTATGTTGTCTCCATGTGCGTTCGGTCATCCTAAGCGCGCTTCTCTCATTGTTGAGATCCTCATTAAACCAGGCTTTTGCAGGGATATTTCTTTGTGATTTTGATGTGGCAGGGGCAATTTGGTCAAGGACCTTGATGATGGATTTGTTGTAGTATTCAGTAAGATCGTTAGCATTTTGTGAGGGAGGAGGAAGTTGGAGTTTCCCTTTAAGTTTAGTCTCCAGTTAGCCTGGAGGAATAAGGTGAAGGTTTCTGGTTATTTTTATGATTGGTGTTTTTGGGGGGAGGTGTCATGTTGATCGTGAAGAGAATAAGGTGATGGTCCTACCAATCAATGGGGACAATGTGTGAAAGAGAAGCCAAATCTTTGCTAGTGATGATGGCGTCAAGAGTAGCTCCTTTGTCATGTGTTGGGGAATGGCAAAGTTGATTAAAGTCAGTAACGTCGAGTAGGTCATTGAGGATAATAACCGAGGGATCAGTCTTATTGTTCCAGTGAATATTGAAGTCTCCGAGGAAGATGTTTTTGGAGTTGGAAAAAGAGGCTTGGGAAAGTAGGTCAGACAGTTCATCCACAAAGGTCTGAGGGTCACCAGGGGGATGGTAATTGTTATGTAGTCGAATAGCAGGGGCCCCCTGTGTAGGAGAGTAGGGTCTGCTTTCTATGTTCACCCCCACTTTTTGCTTTTGCTTTACTGGTTTTCCACTTAGATGTGGCTGTGGGCCTGCTAATCAGACCCACAGCCCTACTGTTCTCTCTAAATTAATACTATGTACTTTAGGTGCATAACCCAATTGGATAGGATCACCTTATTGGCCCCTGTACAGTGTACCTTAGGTACCCAGGGCATAGGTGTACCCTAGGCCTACCAGGGGCTGCAGCATGTATTATGCCACCCCTGGCCTGGCCTTCCATTATGACACAACTGGCTGATCACTCAGCTGGGGCAAGGTCGTGTAATCACCCCTTGCTTAAGTGTAGTATTCCTATACCTACCTTATGTATAGACACATGTGTACCTATCAGTCACTCCTATGGCAGGCCTTAACAATCCTGGAGCGAGAGTGCTTGGTAACATGTGAGATGGTGCTCTAGCATGAGCTGAGCCTGTCTGCAGCTTTCGGAACCATGTCCTTATAGCTGTTCTATGATATAGCCTACCATATACTCTTAAAGTGCCTTATAATCTTAAACGATTATGGTAACTATGGTTTGGCTCTATCAAAACATGTCGTGTAAGGTGTCTTAACACTTTGGAATAATACCCCCATCCCATTTCTGGGGATGAGGATATTATCCCTCCCTTCTAGAGGGAGAAGACATGTTGTAACCTACTTACCCGGTTAAAGTTAACCAGAGCCCCAGCATCACAAAATGGATGCTGCTGCCACAGACACGAGTCTGACCTCCTGCTGCTGGGAGTGATCCCGGCAAGGGAGGCTTGGACAATAGGTTTCCTGCCTTGGGAGGTGCTAGCACCACCCCAGACAGGCCTTAGTGTATTGGGGCAGGGAGGGATGAATAGAATGAGACAGGCCTGGGGCACACAAGGTGTCCCGTGCCTAGTCCAGTTCAAACCGGTGCTGGGGCACTCCAGCCCCAGTCCTGGCGCGAAACTGGACAAAGGGAAGGGGGTGTAACCACCCCCCTCCCAGGTCCCACCCATAAGGCGTGACCTAGCAGGTATCCCAGCCCCCCAGATTAGTATAAGAGTGGGAGTTGGGCCTCAAGACTTTAGATTATCCTGAACCTGCAACTTGAACAGAAACTCTGGACCTTCGACATTCGACGAAAGAAGAAGACTGAAGAATCTACCTTGTGGCCAAGGAGTGGCTACCCTGTGCAAACAGGCACCATCAAGAGACTACCCTTTGCTTTGCTCCAGTTCTACGAGGGACCGACTGCAGAGCCCGACCAGAGCCTTGACTTCCAGACTTCTCCGACCCTGATCCACATCCACAGCCGTGCTGAGATCCGTGGAGGCGACGAGAGACGTGGGACCGGCTACCTGGGAAAAGTGGCTAGTATCTTCAAGCGGCGCTTCTGAGGCACCCTCGAAGTTGTGCACCGGGGATTGAGAAGCCCCAACCCCAAGCACCATCTGCACCGAAGATCAGCCCCCCACACTCCACGAGTCCTGCGTGGGGCCCTTCTGCATTTTCCTGCTTGCCGCGTCTGTCCGGTTGCTTGCCCGCTGGCTAGTGGCCTCTGTGATGACGCACCCTGAAATCTTCAGCGCTGGTTTGGCTCCTCCAGACTGGCTCCCGCTTCTCTGCAAAGAAGAAGCACCCCAGACCTTCCTGGTCTGCACCAGAAGCAAGTCCTCCGTTCTTCGTGGGTTCCGCTTGCCAAGGCTTGGTGAGTCCTAGTCCAACTTCGACGCCGCCGACAGCAAGAGCTTTCGTGGGACAGCTCGCCTCCTGGTCCTGGTCGTCCTCGACGTTCCCTGGTCCTCGTGGCTGCAGCGACAAGCTTCACCTTCACCTGCAATCTTCACGACATCGCCTGGTTCCTTCCTGGTTCCACGTGGTCACTGGCTAGTGACCTTGACTGTGTCCCTTCTGCTTGCAGGTATCCTTTCTTCCTGATCTCAGCCTTGGGATCCACCGGACACTCTTCACTGACTGCCTGTCAGCATCTTTCTTCAGGCATCCATAGGAGTCGACGACGAAACCCGACGCAACTTCACCCCTATGCACCCGCAGCCTGTGGGCTAGGTAACTTGGGTACTCCGGTGCTCATCAGGATAGTGACTATCCTAGTGTCTAGTTTTCCAGTCTCGACTTCCTAGCTACTCCGGAAGTGTCCTAAATCTATTTAATTCAAAACTGTACTATTTCTATAGATTATACGCATTACGCGTGAGTGTTTCCACTCTGCACCTGAATCCCGTGGGCCTCCCACTTCCTAACCTTTGGTAGTATATTGTAGCCCCAGCGATTCCCTAGGCCTAGGCCTATCCTATTTCCGTGACAGTGGTCCTTATACCACTTACTTAGTATATGGTTTGCGTGGCCCCTTGGGCCTAACTGTATTACTTACCTGTGTGACTTAATGTATGCATAAATAAGACTGTGTTGTACTTACCTCTAATCTCATAAAGAGTGCTGAGGGTTTGTCTAGAATAAATACACTTTATTTTATATATATATCTGTTGTGGTGTCCTTTCATTTGGTATTCAAGGGATTATATATGGTATCACAGCTGGCTTCACATGCCATTCAGAGTTTAGCCTAAGACTGCTCTTGTCCATGCTACCACTAGGATAGCTGGTCTATAAGGTTGACTTTACAACCAATCACCATAAGGGTTGTTTGGACTGATATAGGGTGTACACTAGAACTAGTGACATCATACATCAGGCCATCTTCTCACATTGGTGAGCAGCGGTTGGGATCTGAGCTTGCTGTTGTAATACCATTGTAATCTTGAGATACTAAATTGAAAGATCACACAGATATTGTTTAGGTACATATAACATAGATTATAATACTTAAGTCCTACTGGACTTAGTGGTTGTAGGTTGAAGGGAGTAACACACCCTGACTACAACTACTAGAGAGGTTTAGTAGATACAACTAGTGTAGGTAGGTGCACACACCACACCCTCACTAGAATCATGCCCCTGGATGGAGATCACACTGATGCTTCCTCAGGAGAGGAGAATCCTAGACAGGTTCCCTCTAGGTATGATGCATTCACTTTCCAGGAGATGAGACAACTGTGTACCTCCAGGAGATTAAAACAGGGTTCCAACCCTACCCTTAGACAGCTAGTGGAGCTTCTGGAGGCCTATGATGCTGAAAGAGCTGCCCAGGATGGGGCCATAGCTATAGATAAGGGCCTACCCGCCACAGAGGAGTCAGATGGAGCTTCAGATGGAGAGGTAGACAGCCAGGGCCAAGTAGGAAGACTTAGCCAGGCTAACCTAAGTTTACATGGGAGTTTGCATGGGATCCCCCCATACAGACCCCCAAGTGGGCTTAACCAGAGAAACAGGAGGGACAGATCCCCTTCGAGGGAATCTATCCACTCCCATGTCTCTAGCATCTCTAATGGTTCCTCTCACAGGGGAATGACTTCCCCTGAGAGAAGGAAGCATGAAGCCAGAATGAGGGAAGCTAATCTGAGGATTCAGAGGGAAGAACTTGCCCTTGCCAAAGAGAAGCTTGCTCTGGCTAGAGAACAAAAGTTACGTGGGTTAGAACCCACTGGTGGCAGCAATATCCCTAAGGATAGAGACAGGCACTATGATAATAGAAACCTGAGCAAGATTGTCCCTCCCTACAAGTGTGGGGATGACATCCACAAAGGGATAACTGCTTTGGAGAGAGCTTGCAAAGTACAGCAGGTACCCCAAAGTCAGTGGGCAGCTATCTTGTGGCTCTCCTTCTCTGAGAAAGGCAGAGACAAGCTCCTCACAGTTAGTGATGAGGATGCAGATAATTACACTGTCCTGAAGAGTGCTCTAATTGATGGGTTTGGCCTAACCACTGAACAATACAGGTTGTTGTTCAGGGATACCCAGAAGACACAGACTCAGGACTGGACTGACTTTGTAGATTGTGCCACTAAGGCTCTGGAAGGCTGGCTAGAGGGAAGTAAGGTTAAGGACTATACAGGATTGTATAATTTGATAATGAGAGAGCAAATCCTTAACAACTGTCAAAACCAGCTACTGCATCAACACCTGATTGATGATTCTGATCTGACTTCTCCCCAAGAATTGGGAAAGAAGGCAGATAGATGGGTCAGGACTAGAGTTAAGCAGAGAAACCAGAACCAGGGCGGTGATCAGAAAAAGGCAGACCAGAAGGGTAATGAGCAGAAACAAAAAGACCAGAAGTCTTCACCAGGCCCCCAAAAGGCTCAGGGGGAGGGTGGTCCCAAAAAGGATAAAAAGAAAGAAGGCCAAAAGAAACCATGGTGCAACTATTGTAAGTCCAACTCACATTGGTTTAGTGAGTGCACCAAAAAGGATAAGCCCCCAGCCACCATTGCCCCTAAGGTAACTGTACCCCCTAGTTCAGCTGTAAGTGGTGGTTCCCAGCAAAAGGGTGTAGTAGGGTTAACCCTGGGAACTGAGGAGGATTCTGGCCTAGTCAGAATACCTACTCAGGCTGTTCTGATCTGTGGTGGGGACTTAGCTCTGTCCTCTACTATAGGCCCCAGTAACCTGGGCAAGTACAGACAGACTCCTTTTATCAACCAAAGAATGGCTCAGGCCTACAGGGACACTGGGGCTAGTGTCACAATGGTCACACCTGCCTTTGTGGACCCTGGACAGATCATGCTAGGTGAGAATTACCTAGTGACCAACGCTAGCAATGCCACTACCTCCCATAGTGTGGCTATTGTTAACTTCTCCTGGGGAGGGGTAACTGGCCTCAAGAATGTTGTTGTTAGTTCAGACCTTCCTGTAGAGTGTTTACTGGGCAATGATCTTGAAACTTCAGTTTGGTCTGAAGTGGAGTATAGGACCCATGCAGAAATGCTGGGGATAGATGCACATGTCCTTGCTGTGACCAGGTCACAGGCCAAAAAGTGCACCACTGAACAAGTGCTGGATCCTGAAACTATGGACCAGTCACAACTCAAGAGAAAGAGCAGTAGGGTTAAGGCTGTGCCTTCCCCCCCTGCCTCAGGTGGTGGATCAGCCCTCCCAGGAGGATGATTCTGAGAGCCCTGAAGGAACTGTCCTAGAAGAACTTGAACCTGATCAGGGTGAGTTTCTTGGGACAGGGGGACCTTCAAGGGCAGATCTGAGGCAGGCTCAATTAGACTGCCCCTCTCTTGAACCCCTCAGACAGCTGGCTGCTGCTGAGGCTGCAGGGAATGCTCAAGGTACCCATAGAGTGTATTGGGATGAAGGGCTACTGTACTCAGAGGCTAGAGACCCCAAGCCTGGTGCATCCAAGAGGTTGGTCATACCACTGAAGTTCAGAGGCTTCCTTCTTACCTTGGCCCATGATATTCTCCTTGCAGGACATTTAGGCCAGAACAAGACTTGGGACAGGCTAGTCCCTCACTTTCACTGTCCCCATATGTCAGAAGATACCAAGGAGTTTTGTCGCTCCTGTGTCACCTGCCAAGCCAGTGGCAAATCAGGTGGCACCACAAAGGCCCCCCTCATACCACTACCTGTGGTGGGGGTTCCCTTTGAAAGAGTGGGCATAGATATTGTAGGACCAATGGACCCACAAACAGCATCTGGGCACAGATTCATACTGGTGATAGTGGACCATGCCACCAGGTATCCAGAAGCTATTCCCCTGAGGACCACAACAGCTCCTGTTGTGGCAAGGGCCCTGCTTGGAGTATTCTCCAGAGTGGGCTTTCCAAAGGAGGTCATTTCTGACAGAGGTGCCAACTTTATGTCAGGATACTTGACTGCAATGTGGAAGGAGTGTGGTGTGAACTACAAGTTCACCACACCCTATCACCCACAGTGCAATGGGCTTGTTGAGAGATTCAACAAGACCCTGAAGGGAATGATAAAAGGTTTACCAGACAAGCTTAGGCGAAGATGGGACATCCTTTTACCCTGCCTTCTGTTTGCTTACAGAGAGGTCCCACAAAAGGGGGTTGGCTACAGCCCTTTTGAGCTTTTGTTTGGGCATCCTGTAAGAGGACCCCTGTGTTTGGTAAGGGAAGGATGGGAGAGACCTCTCAGACAACCCAAACTTGACATAGTGGATTATGTACTTGGTCTCCGCTCCAGGATGGCAGAGTATATGAAGAAGGCTTCTAAAAACCTTGAGGCAAGCCAAGAACTCCAAAAAGCTTGGCATGACCAAAAGGCTGTGCTGACTGTTTACCAGCCAGGGCAGAAAGTGTGGGTGTTGGAGCCAGTGGCCCCAGCAGCACTCCGAGACAAATGGTCTGGACCCCATACTATTGTTGAGAAAAAGGGAGAAGTCACCTACTTGGTGGACCGTGGGACTCCCAGAAGCCCCCACAGGGTGCTTCAAGTCAACAGATTGAAGGCATATGTTGACAGGGCAGACATGGGGCTACTCATGGCTACAGATGAGGGGCAGGAGGAAGAGAGTGACCCTCTCCCAGACCTGTTGACTCAGAACACTGATGATGGCTCAGTTGATGGTGTGGTCTTTTCTGACAGCCTCACTGTCCATCAGCAACAGGACTGCAGGCAAGTTCTGCAGTCCTACAGACATATGTTCTCTCTGACCCCAAGTCAGACAAACTGGTGCACCCATGAGGTGGACACTGGTGACAGTCTGCCTGTGAAGAGTAAAATCTACAGGCAACCTGACCATGTCAGGGACTGCATAAAAGTTGAGGTACAAAAGATGTTGGAGCTGGGAGTCATTGAAACTTCAGAGAGCCCTTGGGCTAGTCCTGTAGTTCTTGTGCCAAAACCTCACACCCAAGATGGTAAGAGAGAGATGAGGTTTTGCGTAGACTACAGAGGTCTCAATGCTGTCACTAGGACAGATGCCCACCCAATACCTAGGGCAGACGAGCTCATTAACAGACTGGCAGCTGCTAAGGTTTTGAGCACATTTGACCTGACAGCAGGCTTCTGGCAAATCAGACTAGCTGAGAATGCAAAGGCCAAAACTGCTTTCTCGACCCCAGGAGGACATTATCAATTTGTGGTAATGCCCTTTGGTTTGAAGAATGCACCTGCCACTTTCCAAAGGTTGGTGAATCAAGTCCTAACTGGGTTGGATGATTATTGTGCAGCTTATCTTGATGATATTGCTGTCTTTAGCTCCACCTGGGAGGATCACCTGGTCCACCTGAGGAATGTTTTAGAGGCCCTGCAAAAGGCAGGCCTCACTATCAAGGCCACTAAATGCCAGATAGGGCAGAGCAAGGTTGTGTACCTGGGCCACCTAGTTGGTGGGGGTCAGGTTCAACCACTGGAGAGCAAGATCCAGACCATAAAGGACTGGACTCCTCCAACTACCCAGACTCAGGTCAGAGTTTTCTTGGGCCTGACTGGGTACTACAGAAAGTTTGTTAAGAACTATGGGTCCATTGTGACACCACTTAATGACTTGACCTCCAAGAAGATGCCAAAGAAAGTTCAGTGGACAGTAAGCTGTCAAAAAGCATTTGATGACCTGAAGCAGGCCATGTGCAGTGCACCTATTCTGAAAAGTCCAGACTACTCCAAAGAGTTCATTGTCCAGACAGATGCTTCTGAGTTAGGTGTGGGAGCTGTTCTTTCACAACTGAATGTAGATGGTCAAGACCAGCCCATTGCTTTTATAAGTAGAAGGCTGACCCCTAGAGAGAAACGTTGGTCAGCTATTGAGAGGGAGGCCTTTGCTGTGGTTTGGGCCCTGAAGAAGCTGAGGCCATACTTGTTTGGCACTCACTTCAAGATTCAGACAGACCATAAGCCCCTCTTGTGGCTAAATCAGATGAAGGGTGAAAATCCCAAACTTCTTAGGTGGTCCATTTCCCTACAGGGGATGGACTTCACAGTGGAACATAGACCTGGGACTGACCATGCCAATGCAGATGGACTCTCCAGATATTTCCACTTAGAACATGAATACTCAACTGGTCAAGGTTAGTTTAATGTCCCTAAGTGTGGGGGGGTTGTGTAGGAGAGTAGGGTCTGCTTTCTATGTTAACCCCCACTTTTTGCTTTTGCTTTACTGGTTTTCCACTTAGATGTGGCTGTGGGCCTGCTAATCAGACCCACAGCCCTGCTGTTCTCTCTCTAAATTAATACTATGTACTTTAGGTGCATAACCCAATTGGATAGGATCACCTTATTGGCCCCTGTACAGTGTACCTTAGGTACCCAGGGCATAGGTGTACCCTAGGCCTACCAGGGGCTGCAGCATGTATTATGCCACCCCTGGCCTGGCCTTCCATTATGACACAACTGGCTGATCACTCAGCTGGGGCAAGGTCGTGTAATCACCCCTTGCTTAGGTGTAGTATTCCTATACCTACCTTATGTATAGACACATGTGTACCTATCAGTCACTCCTATGGCAGGCCTTAACAATCCTGGAGGCAGAGTGCTTGGTAACATGTGAGATGGTGCTCTAGCATGAGCTGAGCCTGTCTGCAGCTTTCGGAACCATGTCCTTATAGCTGTTCTATGATATAGCGTACCATATACTCTTAAAGTGCCTTATAATCTTAAACGATTATGGTAACTATGGTTTGGCTCTATCAAAACATGTCGTGTAAGGTGTCTTAACACTTTGGAATAATACCCCCATCCCATTTCTGGGGATGAGGATATTATCCCTCCCTTCTAGAGGGAGAAGACTTGTTGTAACCTACTTACCCGGTTAAAGTTAACCAGAGCCCCAGCATCACAAAATGGATGCTGCTGCCACAGACACGAGTCTGACCTCCTGCTGCTGGGAGTGATCCCGGCAAGGGAGGCTTGGACAATAGGTTTCCTGCCTTGGGAGGTGCTAGCACCACCCCAGACAGGCCTTAGTGTATTGGGGCAGGGAGGGATGAATAGAATGAGACAGGCCTGGGCACACAAGGTGTCCCGTGCCTAGTCCAGTTCAAACCGGTGCTGGGGCACTCCAGCCCCAGTCCTGGCGCGAAACTGGACAAAGGGAAGGGGGTGTAACCACCCCCCTCCCACGTCCCACCCATAAGGCGTGACCTAGCTGGTATCCCACCCCCCAGATTAGTATAAGAGTGGGAGTTGGTCCTCAAGACTTTAGATTATCCTGAACCTGCAACTTGAACAGAAACTCTGGACCTTCGACATTCGACGAAAGAAGAAGACTGAAGAATCTCCCTTGTGGCCAAGGAGAGGCTACCCTGTGCAAACAGGCACCATCAAGAGACTACCCTTTGCTTTGCTCCAGTTCTACGAGGGACCGACTGCAGAGCCCGACCAGAGCCTTGACTTCCAGACTTCTCCGACCCTGATGCACATCTACAGCCGTGCTGAGATCCGTGGAGGCGACGAGAGACGTGGGACCGGCTACCTGGGAAAAGTGGCTAGTATCTTCAAGCGCAGCTTCTGAGGCACCCTCGAAGTTGTGCACCGGGGATTGAGAAGCCCCAACCCCAAGCACCATCTGCACCGAAGATCAGCCCC
Source organism: Triturus cristatus (assembly GCF_964204655.1). NCBI lineage: Eukaryota > Metazoa > Chordata > Amphibia > Caudata > Salamandridae > Triturus > Triturus cristatus. The sequence goes on along the minus strand of NC_140588.1, from coordinate 414,664,860 downwards.
CCACACTCCACGAGTCCTGCGTGGGGCCCTTCTGCATTTTCCTGCTTGTCGCGTCTGTCCGGTTGCTTGCCCGCTGGCTAGTGGCCTCTGTGACGACGCACCCTGAAATCTTCAGCGCTGGTTTGGCTCCTCCAGACTGGCTCCTGCTTCTCTGCAAAGAAGAAGCACCCCAAACCTTCCTGGTCTGCACCAGAAGCAAGTCCTCCGTTCTTCGTGGGTTCCGCTTGCCAAGGCTTGGTGAGTCCTAGTCCAACTTCGACGCCGCCGACAGCAAGAGCCTTCGTGGGACAGCTCGCCTCCTGGTCCTGGTCGTCCTCGACGTTCCCTGGTCCTCGTGGCTGCAGCGACAAGCTTCACCTTCACCTGCAATCTTCACGACATCGCCTGGTTCCTTCCTGGTTCCACGTGGTCACTGGCTAGTGACCTTGACTCTGTCCCTTCTGCTTGCAGGTATCCTTTCTTCCTGATCCCAGCCTTGGGATCCACCGGACACTCTTCACTGACTGCCTGTCAGCATCTTTCTTCAGGCATCCATAGGAGTTGACGACGAAACCCGACGCAACTTCACCCCTATGCACCCGCAGCCCGTGGGCTAGGTAACTTGGGTACTCCGGTGCTCATCAGGATAGTGACTATCCTAGTGTCTAGTTTTCCAGTCTCGACTTCCTAGCTACTCCGGAAGTGTCCTAAATCTATTTAATTCAAAACTGTACTATTTCTATCGATTATACGCATTACGCGTGAGTGTTTCCACTCTGCACCTGAATCCCGTGGGCCTCCCAATTCCTAACCTTTGGTAGTATAGTGTAGCCCCAGCGATTGCCTAGGCCTATCCTATTTCCGTGACAGTGGTCCTTATACCACTTACTTAGTATATGGTTCGCGTGGCCCCTAGGGCCTAACTGTATTACTTACCTGTGTGACTTAATGTATGCATAAATAAGACTGTGTTGTACTTGCCTCTAATCTCATAAAGAGTGCTGAGGGTTTGTCTAGAATAAATACACGTTATTTTATATATATATCTGTTGTGGTGTCCTTTCATTTGGTATTCAAGGGATTATATATGGTATCACAGCTGGCTTCACATGCCATTCAGAGTTTAGCCTAAGACTGCTCTTGTCCATGCTACCACTAGGATAGCTGGTCTATAAGGTTGACTTTACAACCAATCACCATAAGGGTTGTTTGGACTGATATAGGGTGTACACTAGAATTAGTGACATCATACATCAGGCCAACTTCTCACACCCTGAGCTTGAAGTTCTGCTACCATGTATTCAAAAGTGGCGTGATCAGGGTTCTTAACAAGAGAGAGTGGGAGTTCGTCTTTATAAATTATGGCTAGGCCACCCCCGATTTTGTCAAGCCTATCTTTTCTGAGGATTGAGTAACCCGGGGGGAGAGCATGTCAAGAATAGAAGGAGTGAGCCTTGAGCCAGGTTTCCGTAAGAAAGGCGATGTCGATGGCTTCATTGAGAATAGTCTCAGAGTTATGAAAGCGCCAGCGACGAGATGTAGGGGAAGGTGAAGGGAAATCCATATCTAAAATGACAGGGGCGTGATCTGAGATCAGAGTAGAGCCAATTTCTGAGTTAGTCATAAATTACAGGGCGTGTTGAGTGATAAAAATGTAGTCCATACGGGAATGAGATCTATGAACAGGGGAAAGAAAAGAAAATTCGAATGCATCAGGGTGAGAGGTTCTCCATGTATCTATTAGACCTCTAAAAGTAATGGCTTTGTGAAAAGTTTTCTGCATCTTATTGGGAACATATTTGGCTTGTGATTTCCGGTCCAGAAAGGGGTCCATGAGTTGATTGATTGCAGTCACCACCCACAATCAAATAATCAACAGCATGCGCAGAAAGAGTAGAAAAATCATTCCAAAAATTTAAATCCATGCCAGTTGGACCATAAATATTACAAATGGAAAGCTGAGTATTGTTAACAATAGTATTTAAAAACAATCATCTATCATTATTATCATGAAACTCATTTTGTAACAGAACATTTAGAGACTTGTGAAACAAAATAACACCATTATTATTCACTGCTGGGGAGCAGAAGACTTCTCCTACCCACTGTTTACGCAGTGAAGACAGATCTTGCAACTTGAGGTGCGTTTCTTGCAGCAATGCAATATGACATTTCAATCTCGCTAGATGAGATAAAACTTGCTGCTTTTTGACAGGTTAGCGAATACCTTTAACATTCCATGAGATCACAAAAACCAGTCATCAACAGGATTTAAATAATGATAGGCATGAAAGTAAAGGCAAGCCAAGAAAAGAGAGGGGAAGAAGAGATAAATACAAGGAGAGGATGTAAAATAGGAGATAACAGAGGGCATAAAAAGTAGAAAAAATTGTGCGATGTGGCCATAAGAAGACAAGAATGAGTGAACAATAAAGTACCGTAAGCTGAAGTTGAAAAAATGGAGATATAGAGGGAGATAGAGCGAGAGGCTAATACAAGAGAAAAGGGAGAGAAGGAAAAAGGAAAGGGAAGAAGAGGGGAACACAGTCACCTGGAGAGAGTTAGGAAAGAAAAGATGACCAAAAGCCAGATGGCTTTAGCCATAATGGTCAAAAATACAAAGAACAATAATGTGGGAGGGGGGATGCAAAAAATCAAGACAGCCACTCCACAAGGAGGAACACGGAGAGAAAACCAATCTGCTATACAATGACAATAGAAAGAAAAGGGAGCAAAAAAATCCTCCAAGAACGAAAAATTAGACAGTTGAAACAAGAAGGAAAGGAACTGGGACAAAGCAACGGAGTGAGTCAAACAATATAGACAAATGGATGATGTAGGCATGAATCTTCAACAACAAATCAGCACAGGGAGGACCTAAAAGAAAGAAGTAAAAACAGACAAAAGAACTGTTAACGTCAACATACGCAAATCCTAAGGAATAAGAAAGGGAACAAATAACACAATCGATGTTTGCTCAGTTCCATAAGCTCCCCTAGATGGCTGAGTCATCAAAAGAAAATGTTCTGTCTTTATAGGTCACTTTGAAAAAGCAGGGATGTATGAGGCCATAATGAGCGTTCATGGATGTCAAGGCTGGTCTGAGATCGAGAAATTCTTTGCGCCTGCTGGCTGTTGATTTGGATACATCCTGACTAAAAAAAGACTTTGTGACCAGACCAGAGCATCTGTTTGTGCTGTTTGGCAGCATTAAGGATTGCCATAAGGTCGGAATACAGCAGAAAGTAGGCGATAATACCTCTTGGTTTGGTGAGAGAGGATGCATTCTGAGGCACTAATCTGTGTGCTCTTTGGATATTAAAATCCATTGATTTTGGGAGACCAACGATCTGCAGGACTTGAGTTTTCAGGAAGGAAATCATGTCCGAACCTTCGGAACCTTCTGGAATTCCATAAATGTGTAGGTTATTATGCCAGTTGCGGTTTTCTAAATCCTCTGTAGTCTTCTTAAATTGAGCAACTTCTTTGGTGAGGCTGTCAACTTTGGCAATAATATCCTGTGCGTCGCTTATCTTTTGCTCGACATTAGAAAGTCTCAGATCAAGGCCAGACCATTTCTCCTCAATTCTTTGGAGAGTAGCGGTGGTATCCGACATAAAGGGGCGAATTAGGCGCAGTTCATCCATGATGTCCTCTAATGTGAGGGGAAGAGGTTATTTAGATGGAGAAGAAGGAACCTTCTTAGGTCGTTTACTGGTGGTAGCTGCTGAGTCTTAAGACCTCCAGAAGAAGCTCTTGCGGCCCCATGAGGTTTATTAGACTGCGTATGATCCATGGTGAAAAGACGAGTGAGGCAGAACCAAAAGTACAACTTGTGCAAGCGAGTGGAGGACTATAAAATCTCAATAAAAATAGTCAGTGAGAAACAAAAGCCAAAGAGCACAGAGCCAACAGCCCGAACAAATGCTGTAGAAATAATGACCTCTAGCTAAAGATAAACACCACTGCGTAGCAGATAAAGGAGAGTGAAGCAACCAGCAGGCGTGCAGCCAATCTAAAACACCAGTAAATACAGTGATGACTAGTTGCAAACAGTATTTTAGCAGGTCCAGATTGTATGCATTGGTAAGGTGCAGCAAAGAACTAGGCAAACATGTCCAGTAGCAAGAGCCCTTACTGTGACCAATTCAAAAGTAGTCCAACAGCTGACAGGAAAGGGTGCAGAAATGTAATTGCGTTGCCATTGAATTGAGGAGATAAGTTCCAAATCATGAGCAAAGACATAAATTCTGTGGAATTTTAATAAACTGGTCCTTTTCATAAGCGTGATAAATGTTGGGGATAGAGCAATATCAAGAAGCTCAGCAAAAATACGGTGAAAAAAGCTGCATATCGGCCATTTGCGGGTCCGCTGCGGGAATACACAAGATGGCGGCCGCTATTAATGAAGGCACTGAGGCGAGCCGAGTGAAAGAGAAAAAAAGGGTCTAACTGGCCAGAACTACGGTCGGAGAACTTGCCTCAGCAAGCCCGTCAGTTTCCGACGAACGGACACCCCTTTGTGAGCGGCAGCGCTGCGGGGAAAAGGTCCCTTCAGGAAAAAGCATAACTTGGCGCTACGGAGCTCCTCCGGTATCTGCCATCTTGTTGCTGCCGCCACCACGTGCTCCCTCGACTTACAGGCTTTAAGTGCAGTGACCTTCGATATAGATAAGTGGTGCTAGCACCAGCTTACACCGACTGCAATGGTAGGGCTGTAGTTACAAATTGAGTGGTCTTATGGGTGGAATAATACATGCTTCAGCCCATGGGGGACCCCTGGTGTACCTATGCCCTGGGTACCTTAGTACTATATACTAGGGACTGACAAGTGTACACCACTATCCAATCTGGGATGTACCCAAGTACTTACCATAACAATTTAGGGGAGAAAGCACAGAGACTGGAGTCCTGATTAGCAGGATCCCAGTCAGACGAGTCAGAAACAGCATTACGTCAAGTGAAAAGTGGGGTTAACCATAAAAGCCGATCCTACAGTCTCCTAAGAAAGGTCTTTTTGGACCATGTGGATTCTGTGGCAGGAAGAGGCTTTCCTTTTAGGATCCTAACAAGGACTCTATATATTGTGTTTATCCTGTCCACAGGGCAGAGGATTGTAAAATATGTTGTACATTTTCTACAAAAATCCTGAAAGACTGTAAAGATAAACAGTATTATGGGTCCAAAAATCTAAATCCGGAGAGACTCGCACCTTGGGGAATATGAGGGTACCTCAAAGACCTCGGGTAAGAATGGGCTCATTTGCACTCTGAGCACTCTTCAAAATCAGAAGGTACATTTTCAACTACGGATGAACCTCCAAGAAAAAAACAAAAGAAATCTGTGGGGAGAAGCTGAGGTTATTCCCAAGATAGTTGTGCTGACTAGAGAAAAATCCTCTCAGTCAGGCAACAAACGGTCCTCTGAGCCGCCCACTCCAAAAAAAGATCTTTGAGGAGACAGTTCCAGAAGTGAAACTGTTGATGTTCTTGCCTCAACAAGACCTACATCTTGGTCGATGAGACCGTTGTCAAAGAGGGCTGAGATCCGATTGTTAATGACAACTGTTGACAAGAATACAGTTAAGTACTTAGGCTCTGCTGACGACAACGCAGTCAACAAATGCTTCAACAGGGCCATCTACAACACTATCCAAGACGATTTCATCAGCACAGACAATTATGACAGTGGATGACCACTCTGCTCACGACACCAGTTCTGCAAAAGACGCCATGATCTTTGAGAATTATTTCAATGCTTATTTTAAAAAATGTCATTCCTGTGCCACATTTGCCTGAACTCCAGCAAGTTATCGCCATATCCTCCGCAATGGCTCCTGGGAGCAGAAGGTTCTGATGATCATCTTTTCGGGCCCAAATACAGTTTAACACAAATAAAAGTAAGGTAATACCCAGGCAAGGAGGAATGTAGTGAAATGGAAGAAACTTTTTCCATTGATCCTGGTCAGATAAAGGATCTTGATAACGGAGGTTTTTATTGACCTTTTGAAGATCTTTGAGATGATGACAGTGGTCCTCGGCAGTATGGGTATTATCCTTATGACCAGACTACTGAAACATCACATGAATCCATGATATAGTTCCCTCTAAATTTGGTGAGGGAGCTATGACTTATGCTTGCAGATTATTATAAACTCATCCCTGAATGAGCTACATCCGGACTTAAAAAACAGCCTTTATGTCCTACGTCTCCCCTTCATTCAATGCCTCATACAAGACCGACAAATCCACACACTCCAATGTGAGTCCCTTTAATACAAGGTCCTCCAATTCCTTTGCAGCAACAGTCCACTTTGCCAAATCAATCTATACCACCAACTGGCGATGACCTATACACTAATGAAGATCAGGAAGAAGGGCTATAACTTCCAGTCACTCAATCTTTCAGCACAGAATGGCATGATTATGTGGACCCATTTCTGGAGATGTCGCCACTCCAATCTCTTCAACAGAATATCTTATGATCTTTAACTTGCCTGTGCCAACAAAGGACTTTAGGTTACCTGTAGGAAAGGCAGTAAGAGCTATACCATAATTGACCATTTCTGATAGACTTTTAACCGCAGAGTCCTCACCTTGTGCATTTTTTCAGGCGCCTGACTGGATCTGGAAACTTTAGAGCAATTCCCTTTCACACCAACATGTGGCGTTGTACAGCTCCACATCGTATCCGTCCACTCCGAAAGGATATTTGGCGCCCATATAAATTCCACCTCCATGTACCGACGTCCGTTCCTTCCTTTCTTTCTTTGACAGACCCTTTTTTCTCCTCAGGAAAAATATCCAAATTCTTACCAGAGTGCAGATATGGGTCCTAAAACAGGTTTCAAGCTTTGTCCTGACAGTCACCAACAAATGTTTCTGGCAGACACCCATGACATCTGCCTCTAATGCTTCAGCACCCTGCATAATACAAAGTATTGCTGTTTTTGCACTAAAATTAACTGAAAACCGATTGGAGACAATAAAACCAAACTTTCCGTTGCCAAATTCTAGTAGAAGTCGCAGAAGCGGTCTCGGTTGCAGTTGATAGCACAAATAAGTTCCCATTCCGAGGACCAACATCAAGACCGCTCCACATCAAGATCCAGGAGTTCAGGAAAGTCCAGTAAGACCCGCAAGAAGTCCAAACACTGGTCGCCACTGTCAAACCACTTAAACCTCTGGAAGTTGCACGATGCCGCCGGTACCTGTCTGCCTCAGAGCTACTCATTGGAGTGGGCTCTCGAAGTTACTGTGCTGAACCTCATGACCCAGCAGACACCCACAGCAGATGAAATGTAACATCTGGAGGCGGTTGTAGCTGTCATTTTTTGTTCCTCACTGGTGTGCCTTCTTACCCCAAGGGTTCGAGGTGGCAGCCTGTCGGAGGCCTTTTGGCGGATCCATCCCTAACTGCACCACTTAACCTCCACCCAAGGTCAGCTCTGGTAACGAGGCAGGTGCTGCTTGATCTAACCGCAGAGCAGCATCCAAAGCCACCTACAGCACCGAGATAGACGCCACTGGCCTGAGCCTGGAACCTGTCACAGAAGTAGAACCCTGATCCGTTAGTTTTCAGATTCAGAAGTTCAGCTCATCCATGAACAGCGGCTTAGCAGTTTCTCAGACCCAGAACAACAAGATGATAATGACAATGATGACTTTGATGGGAAACCTAATATTTTTTAGCACCTACAAGAAGCCGGTGGCTTGGGCACCTCCCCTGACATTGGCCTGAATTCACCAAACTCAGCGCCCGCTGATGAGTCTGCTTCTTTTGTGACTGTCACCAGAAGGGCAGCGGAAGTTCTTTATCTAACATTGCCTGTGCAGGAGGCTAAAGCCAAAGTACTGTCTGAAGTCCTCAGACCCACAACCACCACCACCCAGGAACCTCTTCTCTGTTTTTTTTCAATTCTTTTTATTCAGCATTTTAAGCCGGTACAACAACATGAATGCAGTAGGGTGCACACGCCCCAGGGTCAAGACATTCAGCCAATTGTGGTCCAGTTTCATGTCTCTGGGTCCATTACACCCGCCCTGCAACCAAAAGAAAAGATGTCTTTGTAAACATACAACCCTGAGAATGACCCCTTAAACAGGAAAGAAAATAATTGCAAAAAGAAACCCGCTCCTCCCCGTCCCAGGTGGTGGTGGAGCTCTACAAAAGTGTAGCGAGAATCATGGGTGTGACGAAACAGAAAAGAGGAAGAAAAAAAATGAGGCTGTAAAGGCAGAGCAACAGCGTCTAGGAGGATGGTGCATACTTCAGTAAACCCTCGGCGGAGTGATTATAATTGAAAAAGATGCATAGCCCTTAATGAGGGAGGGCACACCGCCATGGGCCGACTCCAGTATAGAAAGGTTACGAGGGGGCCCCATTTGTATTCAAAGTTCTTATAGCCGTCCCGGAAGATATCTGCGAGGCGTTCCATGGAGAGGATTCTCCAGAGACGGGCATGCCATAAGGATATTGCCGGTGCAGCTTTCTTTTTTCCAGGCCGCTGCTATTGTAAGTTTTGCTGCCCCCAGACAAGCCCATATGATGGCCTTGTCGGCTTTTGTTTGGTGTTCCAGATCTGGGTCCCTAATGCCTAGTAGTGCCCCTTCTATGGTTCTCGGGATGGGATACCCCAGCAGGTCCTTGATATGAGAGAGGATTTCCTCGAAGAATGGATGGATCCCAGGGCAGTCCCACCTGATGTGACGGAAATCCCCCTACAGCCCACATCTCCGCCAGCAGAGATCTGAGGTGTCAGGGAAGATCCGTTTGAGTTTAGTGGGGTAAAGGTACCAGTCGAAGAGGGTCTTGTAGAGTGCTTCCCTCAAGGCGACTCAGTGGTAATACTTAGGAATGTTGCCCCAGATGTTTCCATTCCTCACCCAAAATCTTTTCCCATCACCTGTTCCCAGTAGGACATGTAGCGTGCCCGGGGCGCAGGTAATGTGTTCAGTAGCATAGAGTGAGGAGATAGCCCCCTTCGTGGATCCCGCTTTTCGTATCAGTCTTTCTGTTGCTGTGAGTTCCCTGGTTGCGGCCTCTCTCACGTGAGTGAGAGTGGCCCAGTGCTTAAGCTGGAGGTAGTGGTAGCGCTCACTGTAGACAACCTGGAAGTCTCTCTTGCAGCTCTCAAAAGTCAAAAAATGTCATAGTTGTGGAATAAGTCTGCTAATTTTAAGCAGCCCCCCTCCCAACAGTCAAAGGGCCCCACACGTAATGCCGGTGGGAATTCCAGGTTGAAGTGGATTGGTGTGTATGTGGAGGGGAAGGAGGTCCACCCCTCTCTCTTCGTGACTCCGGTTCGGCCACCCCCCATCTTTCTTTGGGCGCCGCAGGACATGGAAGGGAAGGCACGCTCTCACCCCCTGCCAAATGAATTTGGTGACCAGCGAACGCAGGCGAGGTAGGAGATCTCGGTTGAGTGCGATTGGGAGCGCCTGAAATAAATACAGGAGTTTTGGCAGGACCGTCATTTTGACAGTGTTAATCCGACCCAGCGAGGAGCTATAGAGGCTTCCATCTTTTAAAATCTTGTTTAAGCTGTGCTTCTAGAGGAGGGTAGTTGGCATTGTAAAGGTCCCCAATTTTGGGTGTGAGATGTTCGCCAAGAGTAGGGAGTGTTTGACCCAGTGAGAGACGTTTGACTCAGCAATCTCGTTGCTTCAGCATCAGAGTGTAATACTTAGTATGTAAATTGATACTTGTATAGCGCACTACTCACCCGCAAGGGTCTCAAGGCGCTTGTGCGAATACCGCTGTGGAACCCATCCTGGCTTTCCCTGTGAGGCGTCCACTCCTGGGCACCCCCAAGGTGGAGGCCAGGCATCCTTAGCATTGTGGGGGCCGTTGTGGAGATTAAGCAAGCTATTGCCCAGAGTTGCAGAGTGGGACTCCATGATTGGAATAGGCACCGAGGCGAGAATAATCAGGTCCGTGGAATTTTTGAGCCCAAGACCCGCCGAGGCGGGGAATTGAACCCTGGTCCCGGGGTAGACCTCTGCGTCAGGGTCTGCCGCTCTAATCATTGAGCCACACTTCTTCCAATATGGAAGATTTGGATAAGTTAACTTTGAAACCCGAGACCAGCTCAAAATTCTGCATTTCTTCCTGAACTGCTTGGAGTGAGGAGGCTGGCTTCAAGAGTGTGAGCAGAATGTCATCTGCAAAGAGGGATGCTTTATGGTTCGTGCCTCCAAAGCGTATACCCCGAATTTCCTCGTTGGCCCAAAATTGTGCGGCTAAGTGTTCGATACTGAGGGAAAATAAAAGGGGGGAGAGCTGCCAGCCCTGCAGCGTACCCCTGCTGAGGGCAAAGGGGGAGGGACTTGTAACCATTGACTAAAACCCGCAATTGGGGAAGATGATAGTTGGCCCTGACCATGTTAAGGAACTTCTCCCCGAAGCCAAATCTCCGCATAGTTAGAAAAAGAAACGACCAATCCACCCTGTCAAAGGCCTTTTCGGCATCAAGGCCCATTAAAATTGCGGGGATTTTGAATTTGGACACTTTCTCTACAAGATGTATAGTGCGCCGAATGTTATCATGGGTTTGCCGACCTTTTATAAAACCTGATTGATCAGGGTGAATTATGTGGGCATTAAGTCTTCTAGTCTAGCGGCCAGGCTCGCAGAGTAAAGCTTTGCATCAAGGTTGAGGAGGGCTATGGTCCTATACGACGCGCTGACCTGGCTTCGGGATGACAGAAATCACTGCTTCGGCCATTGAGGGCGAAACTCTAGCGTCCGTCGCTTTAGCATTGAACAGCTCTGTTAGGTGTGGGATGATCTTGGATGCATAGCATTTGTAAAACTGTGCCGTCAGGCTGTCTGGCCCCGGGGCTTTGTGCAATTTGAGCTTCGCAATGGCCTGCCTAACCTCCTCCGATGTAATGGGAGCATCAAGCGGCTCCGCGGTCACCAAGGAGAGGTGAGGAAGGTCCACTGAGTCGAGGTATTGCTGTTGAAGGATGGTATCAGGCGGTGGTGGGGGGGGGGGGCCTCGATGAATCTCTCCATAGAATGTGCCAAAAATATTTGCTTTAATGTTGTCTGCGTGTGTGAGGTGACCCGCCGCATCCATGATGCCCCCAATAAACTTGCATTCCCGCTTCTCCCGTAACTGTCACGCTAAATGAGTCCCCACTTTGTCACCCTGGGAGTATGAAGTCTGTCGCAATTCACGCAGTGTGTATTTGGCTCGATTATTGTAAATGGCGTGCAATTTGCCCCTTAACGCGGTGAGTTGTCGCTGTAGCGCCCTGGTGGGTGTTGCCTTGTGCGATTTTTATTTTTTTATTGATTTATTTTATTTTTTGTTTGTTTGTTTGTTTTTTTCCATGGCCTCTTGTTCTTCTTCTAGAGCCAGGCGCTCCTTCGCCCGTTATGTATTCAGGACTGCATTGAGCTGTATGCATTTGCCCCTTAAGACCACTTTAAAAACGTCCCAATTGTTTTGCGGAGTAGTGTCCGCCGGTGTATTGAGTGTAAAGAATTCAGTGATGGCGGACCTCAAGTCCTCTTGGAGGGTTTTGTCGCGGGTAATTGAGGCCGGGAAGTACCACCTAGATGTGCCTGGCTTATTTCCTCCCCAAGCTAAGCTGATAGACACAAGGTTATGATCTGATATCGAAATTGGCAGATCTGGGCAGTCTGGAGGGACCCCATAAGCGTCTGGCTAATGGAAATGTAGTCCATCCTAGAGTAGGAGTGGTGGACATGAGCTAAATAAGTAGCAGTAGGATGTAATGTGTGCCACGTATCGCAGTCTCGGTGTGAGCAGTTTCTGTTCAACTCCATTGGGAAAGCAAGTGAGGGTCGCCCTGTGGGAGTGCAAACTATCTACGGTATCGTGTCATGTCAAATTGAAGTCCCCAAGAAGAATCACCGGGCCCTCCGCAAAACTGCCAATGAAGTCGAGGGTATTAGAAAGGAAGTCTTCTGCCCAGAATTGGGTGCGTAGAGGGAGATGAACGCGCAAAGACTCCCTGCAGCCTTCCCTTCACCATTATGACCCTTCCCTTCCGGTTCGTAACTGCTTCGTGATCTGAGGCCCGAAAGAGCAGGGCTACGCCCTTGTGTTTGGTGTTGGCCGATGACTTATGAATTAAAGGGTAGGATTTGTGGCATGTCTTCTGACTTTTTCAGATGCGCTTCCTGTAATGCCACAACCTCGAACTGGCGGTCATTGATATATTTCCAGATTTGTTGGGGCGAGTTCAGACCCTTAACGTTCCATAACTTTATGGAGACCATTGGGTAGATGGAACACTCCCTCCCTGACCAGTGATCCCCTCCTCCCTTCCTGACCATTGATACGCCCCCCTTGTGTTGCCTGCTTCGTAGTGTAACTAGTTATACCGCCACACATCGCCCAAACCCATGAAAACTAAAATCGAACGTTACCCCGGAATCACCACCAGGAACCCTCCTCCCGCCCCCTCCCCAAACTAAATCCCCAATATCCCCTAGGAAAACTGCCGACTCGCCAACAGGTCGTCTGCTCGATTCTTTGGTGAGAAAAGTGACGAAATTCTGGGCAGTACGAACAAGGCCCGCACCCCCTGGCTGCCTGGCGACAAAAACATAAAGAGCAGTTGCAAAGTTCAGTTATATCGCTGACACCTGTGCATTCTAGTCTGAAATCAAGATGTGTATCCTGGGTAGCTCTGTTGCGCTGATAATGCAGTCACCACTAACTCAGCGCCTGAACCTCGTGGGTGAGTCCCTGTGTATCAGAGTGTCTATAGCTATCTCCATTCAAGAAAGTAGTCACTTAGGGGTAGGCCTGTTCTTCGTGACCGTTTGCCAGGTTCGGGTCTCTCTCCGGGGTGGACCGGAGTTGTGTGAAGGGCCTGCAGTGCTGTCGGCTACTGGCATTGCTAGGCCCAAAATACGCAGTCCCTCGCTCAGGTCGGTTACGTGGTGGAGCTTATTTTTATATTCAAAGGCAAGACCAAAAGGATAGGTCCAGCGGTAGCAAGTATTGTCCTCCCAGAGCGTGGTGGTGACAGGACGAAAGGCTTGTCTGCGCTCCAGTTTGGAGGGCGCCAAGTCCTGGAATAGCGCGCACTTATACCCCTGATAGGAGGTCTCATCTTTCTTCCTTACGGCGCTTAAGATGTCTTCTTTTGTTTGGAAGGAATGCATCTTCACCAAGACGTCCTGTGTCGTTCTGCGTTCTCCAGTTAATGGGGTCCCCGCCTGGTGAACTTGGTCAATCTTCATCTCCAATTGACGAGGTGCCATGATCTCAGAGAAGTGGCCTAACACCTCGAGGTCTGGCCCTTCCGCACCTTCTTCCAGGTCTCGGATACGTATGTTCTCCCTCCGAGATCTGTTTTCGAAGTCCTCCGCCTTCAGGAGCACTTGCTGCAGTTTGGACTGAAGGTTCTGCTGGGTGTTGTGTAGTTTGCTGGAGCAGGCATTGAGGTCCTGCGTCTGTTCCTCCACCTCCAACACTCTGGTACCCACCGCGTCCACATAGTGTCTGAGGGTCGCCATCTTCTCCGTTAGGTCAGCCTTCAGATGGTCCATCATGGCGCGCATATCTTATTTTATCTCCTGGCACAGTTCTACTTTAAAGTCTTTTAGGGAGGCCACCAGGTCCTCCCTGGTGAGGGCCATGGTCTTCGCCTGGTCCGACTCAGCGGTCTGGTCTGCGGTCGCAAAATAGCAGGATACTTTGTTGCCTTCTTTGGTGGCAAAGGCGCAGAGCGGGGTACGTCGCCCAGGTAGGCAGCGATCCCTTCTGTGGATTGGCGCCAAGAATCGAGCCCCAGTCTCCCAATCACCCAGGTGCAAGGTCGGGCCTGATGTTGGCAGTTACATATTGGGGGCCATCTTAGAGTCAGGCAACTTGCATGTCGGACTGGCACGAAGGCACCAGCAGCCAGGCGCCCACAAATATATGAGATGAGACCGATAAAGGGGAGAGGTTATCCATCCCACCTCATCCCCCTCGCCGGCGCTCTAGCAGAATCGGGGCTGTATCTGGAGGTGTTTCAGCGGGCGGGTGCCATTTTGAGGTCAGGCAGGCCTCTTATTGCATTTATCCTCCAGAGAAAGTTCTGGCGGGCGAAAAACGTAGGGCAGACGGATCCAGTAATCAAGTCCTCACTCTGGTGATTGTCGAGTTCTGAGCACCACAATGCAGCTTTGCATAATAATCACGTCTCCGGAGCTTAGGGAAGCGGGTCGCATTACCACATGGCGTATGGCCCTCTTCCAGGCAGTGCGGCAGATCTCTGATGTCGGTAGGCACTCTCAGACAGCCTCTACGCTATCACCGCTGCAGACAGTGCCCCCCGTCAATAGAGGCGCAGACACACTGAGCTCACGGGCCGTGGGCGGTCACTCCTCCACGCCAGCTCTGACCGACGCCCATCTCCCCGCCATATTAGATGCTGACTCGGCCCGGTGCCTCGTCCCGCTTCGGGACCTCGTGTAGAGTGCGGAACAGAGTTCAGGACCCACCGATGCCCTCTCGGTCAGCGCGGGCCCTAGCTAGGTGAGAGCATTCGGTTTATGGCTCTGTGTGCTCTGAAAATCACACGGGCCAGCCACGGGGGTCCGGAGCTGAAGTGGCTCACGTCAGCTCAGCCATCTTGCTTGGCACGCCCCGTCTGATTGTTTTTAATGAGGCTATTACCAATATACTGGTGGACCCAGGGGCAAAGCCAGGATCTTGTCCTCCGCTGGACAGAAAAGGTGGCAAGGCCTGCTCCTGGGGACCCAGATTTTCCTCCAGCATCCTATCCCTGAGATTCTGTTGATTCAGGCATCATCCAGCCTCCTCAAGCCAAACTTATTCTCTGCCATTCCACCTGACACGAAATCCAAGACAATAGAACATTTTGTGAAACGTGTCTTTTACAGTACCAGCCATGCCTTATGATCCATTAATGCCTCCAGTCTCTTGAGACAGTATTCGCACACCTTGTGAGACAGAGTGGATATCTTGCCAGTTGTCCAAAAGAATGCTCCCACGTCTGATTCTTGACAGCCAAGATACTTCGAAATACACCATCCAATCCAACAGCTCCCCTTTCGAAGTTTTTGTAGGGTATACCTGCAGATGCTTCCCAGCCCTTTTGTGAGCAAAACCAAGGAGCTGGTCAACAGCATGCAGGCCCCCCAAAGGGCAACATACTACCCCAATCCCGCCACCTGATTCAACCGCAAAACCACTTTAAATTGTCCTTGGCAGCACACAATAACCCGGTAGGATGTCATGCCAACTTTCACCTCCTCAATTGGCAGAGCATCAGACAATACCAGTAGGTGCTCCAGATTCAGGTATACCAAAAAAAAGAGGGGGAGTAAGAGGATCCAGTCTGTTTAGCCTCCTTTACATATAAGTAGTTCCAGCAAACGTAAACCCTGTACAGTTATGTGTAAAGTTATCTTTACACATAACTGTACTGGGTTCCTTTTTGTTGGAGCTCCAGATTCAAGATCATAAATTCTCCTAACCTTTCCTGTCCTGTCCTCTGGACAGATCACCCACATCTCAACACCTCACAGAGAACCAATTGTCCTTACTCTGAAGACATGTTCAACCTATCCCGGCCAAGGGAGTAATAGAGGGTGGCTGCTTCAGGGATCGGGACTGGTTGTTAGTCCCATTATTTTTTGGTGCTGAAAAAAGGCAGAGACCTTCAACCAATTCTAGATCATCACCCTCTTAACTTCTTCCTCTGAAAGGACAAGTTCATAGTGCTCACCTTGGCCCACGTTCTGTCTGATCCTGTGTGCATTAGACTGGATTGTAGTGCTGGATTTGCAGGCTGCATGCTTCCACATTCCTGTCCTGCAGTACTATAGGTATTACCTGTAGTTTCAGGTAGGCGACAAGCAGTTCGCTTTTTGTGCTCCTCTTTAACCTTACCAGTGCACTTCAGGTGTTCACCAAGGTGATGATGGTGGTCACAGCTCAACTGAGGAGGTTGGGAGTATCAAGCTTCCCATTCCTCTGCAACTGATTACTGAAGACAGCCTCATCCCAAACAGTCATAAGCCACCTTCAGGTGACAGCTGATCTGTTGACAATGTTGGTTTCTCCATCAACGTGCCAAAGTCACACCTGCCTCCTTCACAAAGGCTTCCCTTCATAGAGCCACCCGGGACACTGTGTTTTTCCAAGCCATCCCTCCTCAGCGACACCAGAACATTCTGACGATGACCCCGATGTTTTGACCTTTGACCTGGGTCTCATTGGGAGCTCTTCTGGGCTTTTTTGGCTTCTGCGTCCTGCTTGTGGACCATGCCAGGTGGCAAATTCTGGCTCTGCAGTGGAATCTGAAGTCCCAGTGGACTCAGCACCAAGGCAACATCTCAGACTCCATTCAGGTGTTGAAGGAGAGTGTGAGACACCTGCAGTGGTGCCTGCTCGACTTCAATTGGATAAGCAGCAGACCCCACTGGGAGCTAACAGTCGTGACTGGTGCATCGTTGCTGGGTTGGGGAGGATATCTGGGAGAGGTGAAGATCTGAGGACTCTGGTTTCCAGCAGAGCCTCACCTCCACATCAACTTGATGGAGTTGCGTGCTATTTGATTGGCACTGAAAGCTTTCCTCCTGACAATCAAAGGTGAATGAGTGCAGGTACCTATGGACAACACAACCGCCATGTGGTTTAGCAGCAAGCAAAGGGGGTTGGGGGTTGTGGGTTCTGTGCCAGGAAGCCCTATGCCTCTGGAAGAGTCAGAACATTTAAGGGACCTCCCTTATTTGGCAGGATCTTTTATGCCATAATAAATTAACTTAGCCGACATTGCCTAGAGGATCACAAATGGCAGTTGCATTCTGAGGCGGCATCTTCAAGCAATGAGGAGAACCTGTCACGGTTTATTTTATGCGATTTATATAGCGTGCAAATACCCTGGGGTGTCTCGGTGCTGTGGAGTTTAAAGGAGCGCAGCTAGAATTTGATGCCTACTGGTTGAAAAGCCAGGTTTTTACTTCTTTGCTGATAGGAGGGTGGGACTGGTTTTAATATGGAGGGGGAAGGTATTCCACAGTCTAGCCGTGGCAACTGTAAATAGTCTGTCTCCCCATGATGTTTTCTTTGTCCGGGGAATAGTCAGAAGGAGGGCCGAGGAGGAGCGTAAGGTTTTGCTGGGAGTGTATGGGCGGAGTACCTTTTTTAGGAATTAAGGTCCAGTGTTATTGATAGCTTTGTATGCAATGCATAGTGCCTTAAATTTAGTTCGACTTCTGATAGGCAGCCAGTGAAGCTGACGTACAATTCGGGAGATCGGCTTGAACTTTGAGGTGCCGGACAGAATCCTGGCGGCCGAGTTCTGAACTAGTTGTAGTTTAAGGACTTTCCTGGGTGTTTAAGAGGAGTCCATTGCAATAGTCAACTTTTGACATTACCCATGTGCTGATGAGTCTTGCAGGCCCTAGAGGGGGAGGCATGGTAGGAGTTTCCTTATCTTAAGGGTGTAGAAGGTTGAGGAGACGACCGCATTAGCATAGTGTATGAAAGACAACTTGTCGTCGAACATTACACCCAGATTCCAGACCTTTGTGACAGGTGCCGGAGGAGATCCCAACTCGGTTGGCCACCAAGTGGAAGACCAACCAGGTACCAGGCTGCCAAAGATAATTACCTCTGTTTTATCCTAGTTTAACTTTAGGCAGTTGTTTGCCATCCAAGAGCTGATGGCTAGCATTCCCTCTTGGAAACTGGCAGCAACTGCTCCTCCATCGTTGTGTACTGCAAGCACCAGTTGTGTGTCGTCAGCATATGAGGTTAATCTCATCCCGTGTGCTTTGATGACCCTGGCCAAGTCCGACACATATATGTTAAATAAGGTCGGACTTAGGGAAGATCCTTGGGCCACACCACAGGGGAGGGTGAAGACTGGGGAGTAGAAGTCGCAGAGTTTAACTGACTGGGTGCGATTGGAGAGAAAGGAGGTAAGGAGGGCCCTGGCCCTATGCCTAATGCCGATGGAGGAGACACAGTCGATCAGGGTAGCGTGCTCGACCGTTCCAGTAGCACTAGGACTGCAGCGTCGCCTTGGTCTAGTACCATCCTGATTTCATCAGATGCCTTAATGAGGGCCGCCTCGGTACCGTCGCCCTTCCTAAAACCGAATTGGGTGTCATCCAAAAGGTTGTTGTCGTCGATGAACTGTGATAATTGAATGTTAATGATTTTCTCAAAGATTTTTTAGGGAAATGGGAGGCATGCAATTGGTCTATAATTTTTGGATTCTGCGGGATCGAGTTTAGACTTTTTTAGCAGGGGTTTGATAATGGACTTTTTCCAAATAGAAGGGTAGGTGCCTGTCTAGAACATTGAGTTGCAGATGTTGGTCAGGGTGGGAACTATCGAGTCAGGGATACGTTTTAGAATGGAAGGGGGACAAGGGTCGTGGGGGGATCCTGATTTAATGGTGGAGATTAGCTCTGTTATCTACGCGGGTGAAACCTGACTGAATTCGGAGAACATATGGTTCGAAGTGTCAGTGATGATGTTGCAAGTCAGATGGTCTGGTTTGACCTGGGTTGAGAAGTTAGACTAAATTTGATTGACCTTGTCTTCAAAGAAGTTGGCAAGGGAGTTGCAGAGTGATTGGGAGGCGTCTGTAGGTGAGCTTGTCAGTGAGCCGGATAATTTGGTCACCACCTGGAATAACGGTTTGGCTGAGTTTTGGGCAGTTTCTATTTCTTTAAGGTAGAATTTGCTTTTCTCTGTAACAATAAGATGTTTATATTTAGCTATTGCGTCCTTATATAGTGTTTTATCATTGTTGTCGTAGTTTTTGCGCCAACGTCTTTCTAGATTTCTGCAGCGTTGTTTCTCAAGTCTGAGCGTCTCTGAAAACCGGAGGACGGGGGTGGAGGGAGCAATTCTGTTTTTGGAGACATTCTTGAGTGGTACTAAAGTGCTGAATGCATTATGAAGCCAGTCTGAGTAATATTTGGAGGCGAGATCGGGGTCTGGGGTGGAGTCGTGTTGGGTGGAGGATAGGTGAGTTTTTAGAAGATGGATGTCAATGTTCCTCCACGCTCTGAACTGTTTGGGGGAGCAGGAGCTGGCGTGTGGGAGGTTGTTTTTTCTGATCTGAATATCAGTACTGCACAGTGGTCTGTCCAAGTCAGGGGGAGAACGGTGGTTAGGGAGATATGCGAATTGTTAGGTAAAAGACCATCAAGTATGTGACCAGCCAGGTCAGTAGGTTTTGTCACTAGCTGGCGTAAGCCAACTGCCTGTAGGTCTGCTGTAAGAGAGGAAGTGTCCTTGTCTTCGAGGGATTGTAGGTGAAAGTTAAAATCTCCCAGGATGGTATAGTCGGGTGCTCCTGCTAATGGTTCTATTAGGCTTCCTATGGCTGTAAGAAAGTCAGCTCGGGGGCCAGGTGGGCGATAGAGGAGGGTTCCTTTGAACGATTGGGGGTGTTGAGCATAATCGAAAAGGACAGTGCTTCACAGACCGAAGGAATTGTTTCTGTTATAACTAAATATTTATCTCGGTAGATAATCGCTAAGCCACCTTCCTTCTTTATAGGTCTATCCTGTCTGTGTGCACAATAGCCGTTGGGAGTGGCAATGCTAAAATCGGGTCCAGATGAAGGATCACCCTTTGTGGTTAGTAATTCAGAGATTTCAAATTTGTGTTTAGGGAGGGAACGTGTGTTTGAGGGCGGAGTGAATGTATTTATGGGTTGAGGGGCAGGGGTGAGAGCAGGAGGGTGGGGGTAGAGTTGTTGGTACCAGTTTAAACAAACAGGGCAGCGAGTGGAAAGTTTATTAGTAAATGAGTCTTGGCTAAAGTAGGGGCAGTTATGAGTGTTAGTGGTGTTGTTGAGGTCTTTTAGCTGAGTGCTTGTATAGGTTAATACCTTGTTGCCTGTTAATGGTGTAAAAGGGCCAGGGGGCATGGCCCAGGTCCCGGTCAGGCACGGACGGGCGCCGGCGGCGCGCATCCGCTGCGCGTTGATAAAAGCATGTGGGTTTTATGGTGCGATAGGTCAGCTGCTAGACTGCTAACCTCCATTGTCACCGGAAGTGTGTGGGGGACACTTCCAGAGCTTGTGATCAATCCCTCCACACAAACTGAAGTATCAGTGGTGGACCGGGGAACACGCAGGGGGTGCAGGAGAAAGAATGGTGAGCACACAGTTAATGGACGTTTCAGGGAATTAAAAATGCTTTAAAACAATGTGCAAAGTAGCCAGTAAAAACAGTTTGGGAGCCCTTCACCAGGCGCTCCAGGCAGCAATAGCGAGCGTGCTGCTTGTGTTGCCTTCAATCGAATAACATCCACTGCGCGCTGTGATGGCATGCGGGTTTTATGGTGTGGTAGGTCAGCTGCTAGACTGCTAACCTCCTGTTGTCACCGGAAGTGTGTGGGGGACACTTATGGAGCTTGCGATCAATCCCTCCACACAAACTGAAGTATCTATTTGCCACCGCAGAGAATGTGCAATGTTGAAATTTTTGGATGTTGGAGTTCCAAAGAGAGTCCTCCCTCAGAGATGCCTTTCAACAGCTTTGGGGGTTGGGGCTCCTGTACACCTTTCCGCCACTCCTTCTCCTGGCCCGACTACTCAAGAAGATCAATGGAGACTGAGCCCAAATCCTCTTACAGGCCCTGGAAGTAGGAAAGTGTGGCACCTGGAACTTTTGGCCATGAGTGTATGTCTTCCAGTCGGGCTGCCCATTCCAGAAAACTGCTTGTGGCAGCAGCTGGGTCTAGTCTTCCACCCGAGCTTGCACAATCTAGACCTCCATGCATGAAGAGTGAGTGGCTTTCAATATTCCTCCATTGTAGTAGCTAGGTGCCCATCAACCAAATTGATTTATGCAGGATGCTGGGAGACGTTTATTGTATGGTGCTCTTCCCAAAAATGCAACCTCTGAATGTACAGTTTTCAGATGTTCTCTTGTTCAGTTTGTCATTGACCAGCAAGGCCTTGCTGTGACAACAGTTAACAGTTACGTCTCAACCCTTTCGGCCTTTTTATGTTTACCTGATCAGCCATCCCTCTTCAAGTCGCCTGTTGTGATTCTGTGTTTTTTTAAGGGGCTGGTCCATATTTTCCCATCGATTCAATTTGTAATGCTGCAGTGGAACCTTAATTTGGTATTTACCTATTTGGTATGGACGCCTTTGCAGCCCATGCACCTTGCTCTCTTAATCTTCTTACCTTAAAGACTGCTTTCCTCATCGCATAACACTGTCCAGGCGAGTAATGGAATTCCAGGACTGAGTCCCCATACAACACTTTTTTTCCTAGACAAAAGCAGCATTCTTGCCCAAGGTATTCACACCCTTTTGTGTTATGTTGGCTTAGCGATGCGCATAGGGAATTTCTGAGTGCACCGTTTGAGATTGATGAGATTAGAGATGCGATCATGTCCTTGCAAAATGGGAGGGCATCTGGCTTGGATGGTCTTCCCGCTGAATTTTACAAGAATTAAATAGACATTATGGTGCCAGTCCTTAAAGAGGTCTTTGAGGAGTCCCTGGAGGTTGGGATCCTCCCTCCCTCGATGAGGGAAGTATTGATAACATCACTTTTGATACCAGGCAAACTCCGCAGCTCCTGTGATTCCTTTAGACCCCTATCGCTCATAAATTGCGATACCAAGATTTTGGCCAAGGTTTTGGCTAATCGCTTATCGCTACTGATGGACAAGATTGTCCTTCCTGATCAATCCGGCTTCGTCCCTGGTCGGTCCACTACCCACAATTTACGCACGCTGTTTTCCCTGATACAGACTGTGGCACCGGAATTCCCACTTGCTGCTGTATTTTTAGATGCCACCAATGCCTTTGATTCTGTGGAGTGGGACTATCTATTCGGTGTGTTACAGTGGATGGGTTTCCCCAAATTATTTATGTCTTGGAAACAATTGCTTTATCGTCAACCCACTGCAAAGGTGTTGATCAATGGGCACATATCCCCTGCATTTTCTTTATCGAGGGGCACCCGGCAGGGGTGCCCGTTATCTCCACTACTGTTCGCTATTGCGATTGAACCGCTAGCATGTCGAATGCGCCTGAAACATCAGGATAGGGCTTTTCGGTGTTATCCGCGTCAGCTTCTCATCTCACTGTATGCTGATGATGATACATTATACGTCAGGGATCCCCAACACAATATAAATCCCTTGTTAAGGGAATTTCTGGTCTTTGGTAGACTGTCCGGTGTCCATATTAATTGAGGGAAATCACAGATCTTTCCTCTTACACCTGTGGTTCCTAGGTTCCAGCCGGACTTCCCGCTTGAGTGGTGCGACTCTGACCTCCGATATCTCGGCATACAGGTGACTCGTGACAAGGGAGACACCCTGAGGTTAAATTATGGAGCGGCCATCACGCGATTGGCCATTTATGTCACCCGTTGGATATCGCTGCCCTTATCATTTGCAGGTAGAGCTTCCCTCATCAA